>NC_143478.1:84954638-85658989 GCF_027475165.1 Benincasa hispida | reverse complement strand
ATTCTGGTGGCGCCAGATTGGTCGCAACCCTTTGAGCTGATGTGTGATGTTAATAACTATGCAGTGGGAGCTATACTGGGACAGTGGAAGAAAAAAATCTTGCATATGATCTTCTACGCCATCAAAACCTTGAACGACGCATAGGAAAATTATACGACTACTAAGAAAGAAATGCTAACAGTAGTATTTGCGGTTGATAAGTTTAGACTGTATCTAGTAGGGTCCAAGGTGGTAATCTACAATCAGATATCTCATGGCGAAGAAAGATGCGAAGCCAGATTAATCTGATGGGTGCTTTTGTTGTAGGAATTTGATACCAAAATCAAAGATAGAAAAAGGACTGAAAACCAAGTGGCCGACCATTTATCAAGATTGGAGAATGAGGAGACGCAGAAGAAGGAAAAAAAAATAGAAGACTGCTTCCATGACAAAAAACTGATGAGTTTGTGTGACAAGGAACCATGGTATGCAGATATTGTTAACTACTTGGTTTGCGCACAAACTCTAGAAGACTACAAGTTTCAACAAAAGAATAAGCTTTTTCATGAAGCAAAATTTTATTTTTGGGATGATCCATATCTGTACAGATTAAGGCCTTACCATATTCTAAGACGATGCATGCCAGAGACAGAAGTTTAGTGCATCTTAACACAGTGTCACGAGTTCCCTTATGGTGGATATTTTGGAGGACAAAAGACCGCAACTAAGGTCCTTCAGTGTGGCTACTTTTGGCCCACTCTATTCAAAGATGCTCGTACTTATATGGTGGCTTGCAACAGATGTCAAAGCACCAACACTATATCAAACAAGAATAAAATGTTGTTGACTTCCATTCTAGAAGTGGAATTGTTTGACGTATGGGGCATCAATTTTATGGGTCCCTTTCTAGCATCTTTCAGACATCAGTATATCTTATTGGTAGCTGATTACGTCTCCAAGTGGGTGGAGGCCATCTCGTGTGCTAAAAATGATGTGGCCGCAGTGGCTGAATTTCTAAAAGGAACATATTCTCTTGGTTTGGAATGCCCCGTGCGTTAATAAGCGACGAAGGTACGCACTTTATCAACCACATTATTTCTAACCTCTTGATTAAGTTTATGTGAAACACAGGGTTGCTACTGCATACCATCCACAGACCAAAGGTCAGGCAGAGGTTTTGAATCGGGAGATTAAGACCATACTCGAGAAGGTGGTCAGCACCTCTCGTAAAAATTGGTCATAAAGACTAGATGAGGCTCTTTGGGCCTACTGGAAAACATTCAAGATGACCATTGGCATGTCACTTTATGCGTTAGTATTTGGGAAATCATGTCACCTCTCGTTTGAACTCGAGCACAAGGCTCAATGGGCCCTAAAAAGTTAAACTTGGACTTGACAAGAGCTGGAGATGCTGGAAAGTTTCAACTGAATGAGTTGATTGAATGTCCGCATACGAAAATGCCAAGCTATACAAGGAGCAGACCGAACAATGGCATGATAGCAAAATCAGTAAGAAAGATCTCACTATTGGCCAACGGGTGTTACTTTTTAACTCTCGTCTTCGTCGATTTCTAGGTAAGTTGAAATCAAGATGGTCTGGCCCATTCATAGTACGTGAAGTTTTCCCCCACGGAGCTGTGGAGTTAATGAATGGGGACGATAGTAATGGGTTCAAAATCAATGGGCAACGTTGAAGCCTTACTTCGAAGGCTATGTGGATCGTGACAAAGAGACCACTGACTTAAATGGGCAAGATTGATCGCTTGTACGGAAGAATCCCTACGGTGACTTCATTCTAACATTTCCAGGGTGTTACTTTTTAACTCTCGTCTTCATCTTAGTGAACTTCTTGATTTGATTTATTTGATAACTATTGTTTTGGACTTTTGCTTTTAGTTTCCTGACTTGGATGTTTGAAATGGAATCCTTATCTTATGCGATGATATTGTCTGATGTGATGAAATGAAGAATGATGTATTTGTATGGCTCTTGTGTGTGTTAATTGAATATTATGCGATGAATCGAGTCAATCAAGTTTGATGCTTGGATTACGTAGGGTCTTTGACGATTCCACTCTCGAGGGCAATCGAATGTGCCGTCTAACGAAACATCCTTTCATTTGCCTCGTATTTAATGAGATGTCATAAAATGAGATCAATGCCCTCGTTGATTGCGTTTGTGAGCTCACCCATTATAAAAGGTCTTGTCCATTCCAGTTCACTCTTTTTCACTTTCATTAGACCTTTACTCCTTTAGACCCTCATTCAGCCTCTCCGAGCTCTCGCGCCTTTGCATTTTTTGATCACCTTTACTCCTCGATTCTCTAACACCTCACCAGAATGGCCTCCCAACACACAAATTCCCAAAACCTAACCTCTGAAGGTGCCGGAAGCCTCCATCCACCATCACCCACTTGAAGGAAATCGGAATTGAGATTTCCATGAGCAGTGGAATAAGATTATTCAAAATCACAATCATAAATGAACATAACATTTACAGTCGACTTCAAACAAAGGTTATACAATTCATACAGAAATTACAGCATGAAAAATACAAATGCACAAAGAGCAAACTGTACGAACAATCGAAGAAGCATCTCTACGCTCCATTGCGCGACTGCTTGAACAACAATGACTACGAACGCTCGTTCTACATGACCGAAACACAGTAACGAACACAACAAGAACACTTCATGCTCATCCTCAACGAACGCCTCGGTCACGAACTACTCCGCAAGACGAACGACCTCCATAGCACCACAAACAACCTCCAAAAAACCTCGACAGTGTTGAGTTGAGTCTGACACTACCAACAAGGCTCGCTTGGTATTCTCGGTGTGAGAATCCAGAGGGTGGGCTCTGTTCGGACTTGGTATGAGGCAGACGAAGGAGGAAACACTGATCGTGTACACGATTGGGCAAGTGGGAGATGACAGAGACCTATCGTATAGGTCGATGCCCAATCGTTTAGATGAAGCTAAGCGATCGCCTAGCAAAAGTTATGCGATCGTTTAGCTCGGTCTGTCGCCTACAGACTCTACACGATCGTTTACTTTGGGCAAGTGATCGTCTAGCAAAATTATGCCCTCGTTTAGTAAATACCACACGATCGTTTAGCTTGCCCTGCCGTCGTTTAGTAAATCCGAATTTACTTGACGACACCGTGAGTTTCTCTGTGCCAAGAGAAAAAATTCAAAACCTTTTTCAATCATTTGTAAAAAACTTCTTTTTGAAAATAGGAAAATCATTTTCTTTTTAAACTCACGGTTACCATGAATTCAATAACCACCCATTCACTTGGTTGTTAAAGAAAAAGAATTAATTATCCAATAATTAATATTATTTTAAATATAAATGATAACTAACTTATCATACTATGTTTATAACCTATAGTTTTAATATTTCATCTCATGAAACATATAAACCATAGTTCTTTTTCTATTTCATGGTACTTAATGTAAATCTCATTTACATCAATCCTCCATTAGATGTATCTCATACATCATACCGATTATATCATATATAATCAAAATACCTCTTGTCAATTTGAACATTTCAAATCAACACCAAGATCTGATCCTCGATTGAATCCATCAAGCTACTACTAACGGGCAGAAATGCATGTTATCGTAGTGCTAAGTTCTTAAACAATGCTGGCTTACACTGATAAAATATGTTAAATTGCGTCCAAAAGCATTAAGTTTACAACATTGCGGTCGCAAGCGTTCATCGCATAGAAACATTTGATTTTTGTATTTTTATGCAGAATATGCGTTGACGCAAGGCGAAAAGAGCGATCACAGAAAATCATTGGTCGAGCGCAGCATTACCGCAAGGCTTTACGATGATTTGTGTTCGCAAACATCTGCTCAAGAAGGATTGCCGCATAAGAGTCGGTGCAACTTGGTGGGCACATTTGGGTGAAAGGCATAATTAATCACGATGGGACACAAAGCTGACGACGGTCGAATTTGAATTAAGCTGACAATCGCTAACGATAACAAGTACATTCAACTTTTCGGTGACAAATATTCGGCGCATCAGTCAGGGAATTAAAGCCATCCCATCTGTGAAATCATAAGAGAGAAGCCGCCTTCACCCCGAAGCTCTATAAATACCAGAGGCATCCTTTAGAAAAGGGGTTTCACCAGTTAACGAATTCACCTGTTCACCGATTTAAAAGCTTTAGCCGTGTTCATAGTTTTCTTTTATTTTTAAGGCAGAGCAAAGGAAGAGTAGAGGCGCCGGAAGATTGCTCAGGGAAACTCGAGAGATAACCTGGAGGCGTAAAAGCAGAGAGTGGGCCGACTTTCGAGAGAGCGAGATTATCTTTTGAACACGAGTAGAAAGACAGTGTAAAAGCCTAGGCAACAAGAGATTGCTACCAGGCTCTTTATTCTATTCTTGCATTGTTATTTTGTACTTCATCTTTATATTTATACAATGGAAGTTCTTATTCTACATCTGTTCACTCTCTTAGCACACATGAGTAGCTAAACTTATCGAATGGGTTGAGAAGAACTAAGCTAACATGACCTAGGATGTTCATTGCTTGCGATTATCTTGTGTTATGCTGTGCCCAACATCCCTTTAGAGCTACTCGAGAGAGAGTCTAAAGAAAGAACCTGAGACTTGAGAGATCTAGGTTAGAATCTAGACTCGAGAGAGTAAGATTAGAAATGCATAAACAAGAGATAGAGACTTAGAGATAAGCTCTGTTTGCCAACCTGCATTGCATGCATCCTAAAGATAGGTATGATATTATGTGGTCGCCTTATTTGTATATGTGTCATTTTGTCAACGCATAAATAAGAATAGAGGCTTATGTGTTGGTTCTATAGACTTATCGCATATATCGCATGCGTTCTAGCCTTAGAAGCCGTGGCATTCGCACCGAGAGGTGGTTTACTGTTGTATGCATGTTGCATGATCGCATAGCATGAACGCATCCTAGGAAGTGTTAGCCGAAAATTTTCTCAACCCGTTCACTGTATACTCATCGTATCTACCGTTTATCAGCTCTTTTCGAACTCCGCCGCGTTTGTTTATTTTCACTACCGCAACCAACAAAACCAACACTTATTTGAGTTACCGGTTACCGCAAAGTTTTCCTAAAAATTACCATCACAACCTGTTTTCCCAAGTCCCTGAGTTCGACCCTGGACTTACCAGGAAACTCAGTGGGGTTTACACTTGGATTATACTGAGAAAAATTGAGTGCTCAATGCATTTTCATCATCGCATTTCATCCATAATTCCACATCATAAAATAACGCGTCAAGTTTTTGGTGCCGTTGTCGGGGACTTTGGCAAAATAGTGTGCTAACGGTAATTTTTTTTATTTCTTTGCAGACTCTCAATCTTTGGCGAATTAGGACTCGGAGATTGAGAGAACATTTCGATGCAGAATAAGAGACAACCGCCAACAATAAGAGAGAACACCAAGAATGGCGGAACAACCAGAAGCAAGGGCTGCAAACACGAATAATATAATGGCCAACCCCATCCTTTTGGCGAATGACTGTAATAGACCCATTCGGGACTATGCGTCGCCTAACCTCTATGATTTCTCTCCAGGAATCATGAGGCCGACATTAGATGGATCGAGGTTTGAAATGAAGACGGTAATGTTGCGGATGATCTAGGCTGCTGGGCAGTTTGGAGGAAGGCGTGGCGAAGACCCACACACTCACCTCCGGAGTTTCATAGAAATCTGCAACACTTTTGTGTTCCCCAATATCTCCACCGAGGAAGTTCGACTCACTCTGTTCCCATTTTCCTTATGCGATCAAGCAAGAAAATGAGCATATTCTCTCGAACCGGAGGAGATAACCTTATAGGAACAGTCGTTGAAAAGTTTATGAAGAAATATTTCCCACCAACTGAGAATGCTAAGAGAAGGAAATTAATAACAAATTTTGAACAAGAAGTTGACGAATCGCTTAGCGATGCCTGGATTGGACTGATATCGACTGACAATCCCTATTGCATAGCAAATGTCGGGTCGAGTACACAACATTGCATACATCAAGCTTCCTACAGTAGAAGCATAGGGAATCCGTCTCATTTCCTCGACCTCTTGAGGTGTCTTAGGACATTGATCCTTAGACAGAACGATTCCATGCCTGAAGGGTAATAAACCCTTCTTGGAATCCTACATCCTGTACCTCATCAACATTTGATCAATGTATGATGCCTGAGACAGAGCTAATCGTTTGTTCTTGCGATCCCGAATGATCTGGATCCCGAGAACATACTGTGCCTCACCCAAATCTTTCATTTGGAACTAGCTAGTCACTTCTTAATGTCAATCAGATACCCTACATCATTCCCAATGAGTAGGATATCATCCACATATAGTACCAGGAAAGCTACTGAGCTGTTGATGATCTTCTTGTAAACACAAGGCTCATCAACGTTCTGGTCAAAGCCAAACGATTTAACAGCAGTATCAAATCTGATGTTCCAAGATCTAGATGCTTGTTTCAGCCCATAAATGGACCTATTAAGCTTGCAAACTCTTTGCTCTTTATCTGGAACTATGAACCCCTCTAGTTGAGTCATATAGATGGTCTCCTCAAGATTACCATTAAAAAAGACAGTCTTGATGTCCATTTTCCATATTTCATAATCATAAAATGTGGCTATGGACAAGAGAATCCTGATAGACTTCAACATGATAACAGATGAGAAAGTTTCCTCATAGTCAACTCCCTTAACCTGGCTATAACCCTTTGCCATGAGTCTAGCCTTAAAGGTTTGCACTTTTCCATCCACACCTCTCTTTCGCTTAAAGATCCACTTACAACCAATAGGTCTTACCCCATCAGGTGGATCAACAAGCTCCCAGATGTTATTGAAGTACATAGACTCCATTTTCTGGTTCATGGCCTTAACCCATTTATCTTTGTCAACATCCTCCATTGCTTTCTTAAAAGACAACGGATCCTTGATCCCATCATTCGTAATGATGTTTTGGGATTCAGTCAAACCCATGTAGCGATCCAGTGGGTTCATAACCCCCCCATTACGTCGAGACAATCTCAACTCTTGAGCTAGTTGACTAGACATTTCGACCTCAACAACTCTTGTTGATCTATCGAGCTGTTTAACAACTCTTGTTGAACCCTCAGCAGTCTCAGTCTCACTTGAGATCTCACGTAAAACGAGCTTACTTCGTGGCTTATGATCCCTCATGTGATCTTTTTCCAAGAAGATTGCATTTGTGGAAACAAACACTTTATTCTCACTCGGATCATAGAAGTACCCTCCTCTCGTTTCCTTGGGGTAGCCTACAAAGAGACAAACCTTTGAACACGGTTCCAACTTCTTTGGGTTAGTCATTAGCACATGTGCCGGACAGCCCCAAATCCTGAAGTGGTGTAAACTACCTTTACGGCCTCGCCATAACTCAAAATGTGTTTCAGAAACACTTTTCGAGGGAACGTTGTTCAGGATATAACATGCAGTCTGCACTGCATAACCCCAGAACGAGTCTGGAAGATGAGCATAACTCATCATAGATCAAACCATGTCCATTAAGGTCCTGTTTCTCCTTTCTGATACACTATTCTACTGGGATGTATCAGGGGCTAAGAGTTAGGACGTAATCTCATGTTCTATCACATAGTTCTAGAATTGGAGGTCCATATACTCTCCACCACGATCAGATCGTAGTGTTTTTTGTCTTCTTACCTAACAAGTTTTCAACTTCAGCCTTATACTCCTTGAACTTGTCAAGGGTTTCAGACTTACGTTGCATTAGGAAGAGATACCCAAACCTTGAATAATCATCTATGAAAGAGATGAAATATTCATACCCACCTCGAGCTCTAACATTCATCGGACCACAGAGGTCTGAATGTACAAGCTCCAAGGCTTCCTTGGCTCTGTAACCTTTTCTAGTAAAAAGTCGTTTGGTCATCTTGCCTTCAAGGCATGATTCACATACCGACAAGGAGTTTTCTTCTAAACTCTTTAGAAGTCCACTTTGCACCAACTTCTCAATCCTATTGAGGTTGATATGACCTAACCTAAGATGCCAAAGATGGGAGTTTTCCTTTGGAGAAACCTTTGGTCTTTTAGCTGTTGTTGCCGAACTGGACATTTCAGTGTTAAACAAGGCTTTTATGACTAACGACCTTAGTACATATAAATTATTTTTCATTGAACCATAACCAATCTCCATTCTATTCTTGAAAATAAACACTTTATTCTCAGAAAAGGAGACGGTTTATCCATGTTCAACGAGACAAGAAACCGAGATCAAGTTCCTCTTAATATGAGGAACTAAAAAAACATTATCCAGTAACAGATAACGTTTCTTGTCAACAAATAACTTCAGCTTGCCTACAACAACAGCTAAAACAACCTCACCAGTACCGACTCGAAGAGTCATCTCTCCCTGTGACAATGTTTGCCAGGAACTAAATCCTTGGTAAGAGGAACTGACATGATTGGTAGCATCTGAATCGAGGATCCAGGAAGAATCATCATTCTCTACCAAACACATCTCCAAGACCAATAAATCATATTTACTGTCTTGTCTCCTCTTTTGGAGAGTAGTGGGATGGAAGTCGTTTGTCACAAAATTCGTTTCACATGCCAACTCTTCCCATTAAAAGTGAACTTAAGAGGAAGGATGACAAGAAAGTGTTCGAGAGTATCTTGAGCACCATCGAAAAGGATGGTGGCTTGGTGGAAGCTGAGGTAGTCAACCAGCCTGAGAAAAGAGAAGGGCACCAGGATGGAGTAGTGGTGGTGTCACCACAAAGATCTGCCCTTACGGCCAAGGATCCTAAAGAGAAAGCACCTTTAGATTTTGATGATGGACCTATTAAACTGATAGTGGAGGAATTGACCGCAAAAAGAAAAGAAAAAGAAAGAAGAACAAGGAAAAAAGGGAATTGACCGCAGAGAAGTTAGAACAAGGAAAAAAGGGAATTGACCATAGAGGAGTTAACGGAGAAGAAAAAGAGAAAGGAGGAAATGAAGTTAAAGAGAGAAGAAAGACGCCGACTCAAGGCTGAGTGTCCAATTGTTAAGGAGCAATCCACCACCGCATAGGTGGAAGAACCGTTGGCGATGAAGTCTCTGAGCCAATGATGCAAGTTGAAGTCGAGCTCCCTCAAGAATGGTTGGCCGCATCTACGACTCAATCAAGGGATGAAGAAGATGAGGATGATGTGTCTGAACCTCTCATCTGAAGGTCAGAAAGCAAAGAAGCAAAAGAAGAAGGGGTTCATGAGCCTAAGGTTTATGAAGAAGTGATCGATCCTGAGGTCACTGCAACTAGGTCTTTTGTGGACCTATCCCATGCGCAGTTGATTGAGTGCATTGAAAAGGAAAAGGAAGAGATAGAAAACGAGAAGAAGTGAAAGGCAGAGATGATGGAGGGGGCTCACCTCATTATTGCATTTGGGGTTCTGACAAGGAAACTGCATGATGAGGAAGTTTGTCGCGACAATATGAGGGTGGAAGAAGAAATGAGGAAAAAGAGAGAAGAAGTTAATAGAATTATGGCCACAACTGAGGAATTTGTGCGAGAGATAGAAGAAGAAGAAGAAGAGGAGAGAAAAAGGAAGGAAGAAAAAGGACATAGGAAGGAGAAAAGTATACGCTGAAGGGAGGAGAAGAGACTTGAAAGAGAACAGTGGGAAAAAGAGAAGAAGAAGCAGAAAGATAAGCGCGCAGTTACTGGCGTCAAGAGATTCAAAGCCCAAGGAAAGGGAAAGAAGAATATGGTTTTGCAGAAACCATTGAAGATCCTTGGGTGAAAAAGAGACTGGACCCAAACCCAAAATTTACATAATATAAATTTTACAGTAAACAACATGCAAATTATGCATTTAAGAGATAATTACAGCATACTTAAAAAAAAGAAGAGTAAATTGGGTTTCAGAAACCCTTACCTTGAAAACCAATCTTTAATTGAGAAAATCCCTCGAACCAATGGACAACACCACCATGATGAAATCTCTGTATTCTTTGGGTGAGAATCTAGGAGTTTGTATGTGCTCTAGCTTTCTGGAAGTGGGAATTTTTTAGAGAAGAGAGGAGGAGGATGATAGTGATGAAGTTGGATTTTTAAAAAATAAATAAAAAATTATTATATAATATATATATAAAATTATGTCATATCAAATATAACATATAATCTATGGCTTCTATATTGTATCAAATACAATAAAACCTATAGTTTCAATTCTCTCTCACTAATGATTTTTAATATAAATCACATTTATATTAAATTTAATTATATGAATTCAATTCACATAATTAATATTTGAATCATATTCAAATATTTATTTCCGCTTAAATAAACTTTATATTATAATATATCAAATATATTATATTAATTATAACATATATAATTAAATTAAAATAATTATATCGCATATAATTAGTTCTCTCAATTAGTTTGAAAAATTCAAATTAATCCAAAAATTGATTCTCATTAGTTTGAACAATTCAAATTAATCCAAAAATGGATTCTCATTGATTCCCGTTGAGCTACAGAGGGGACCTCATGGACCTATAGCTTGAAGCTCTAACGGTACGAGAATAATTAATTGAACTCTTTAATTAAATTATTCAACATTCATTAACTGTCAGGCAGTCCGCTAAAGACCAATAGCTGCACTCTTCGTACTACAGATATATTTATGTGTCCATTTGATATAACTAATCAACAATACGATGACCCTTCACAAATTGCTCATAAGTATAGTAGGGTCAAAATTACCGTTTTGCCTCTATAGTTACATTTAACTCCTTAAGTACCACTAGTTTCTCTAATGAATAATAAATCATAATCTAACTATGACCCTACTCCTCTTAGGCCAGGAGAGGGTGTGGGTGTGGCACCACATTGTTCAAGCCGGTATCAGCCCTCAAGGGAGCAATTTATCTACTTACCTCGACATTAGGGAAAGAGCGAATTCCTTCTTGTGTAGCTGTATTCCTAGCTCCCTAATCAGACGAATCCCCAAAATGGTAGGCTTGTTGAGTTTGCGATCTGGCCACTCTCACCCATACAAATCAAAGGATCGCCTTCATAGGCAGGAGTTCACAAATCACTCAGGATTCAGGTCATGTTACCTAAGGTCATCATGGTGAAATGTAAGTCTCTATTATGAACGACATTATATAATAAGACTAAACGTTTCGTGGTCTGATCTTATACAAACTCCTTTATATAGAATACCCCCTCACATGTCTCCAAATGAATGATCAGGATTAGATCATTTATAGTGCTTTACAACAATTGTGACATCTACAAAACGTGCCATACTCGTAGTGTCACCAGGATAAGGTATCTAGCCTTATCCATCTACTACAGACCATTTAGGTTATCACTTAGACATGATCTACTCATGTGTCTCTACATACATATTTAAGCTACAAAACAACCTTGAATGTTAGTTTATTGTTTATGGATTTAATACAACTAAATGTCAAATAAAACATCACATATTTTATTAGATAATAAGATGTTTGTACAATACAATCACAAACTGTAGGACCATACGAGATTTAGGGCACCAACCCCAACAGGATGATACATTTCTTGGAAAAGCTGCAACAAAGAAGGGGAAGAAGAAAGAAGGCGATGATATGTTGTTAGAAACGGGGTTCTTCCTAGTGCCTTCTCTACTACGCGACTACATCATCAACATCATCACAGAGCTGGGATGGGAGGATTTTTCTCAGTGTCCTTCAATCGTCATGCCTAACATCGTGCATGCCTTCTACCACGACAACTTGCATGCGGCCGATGATGTGGTGATTGTGTCGGGGCACACTATACCATTTAGTGCCAATGACATCAACGAACTTTTCAAGTTAAAAGGGAACCTTGATGCACCTAACAATAGGTTGATAGTGGCGTCGAAGAGTGAACACATGGAGGATGCACTGAGAATTTTGGCCCAGCCAAACTCCACTTGGATGATCTTCCTAAACGGAATTCGGACCTTGGACTCCAATAAACTACTTCCAGAAGGGAGGCTATAGGTATATTTGGTTAAGAAGATGTTGATCCCTAAAATTCATGATAAAACCATATCTAGGGATCGTCTGATGGTCGTATCTGCATCGCACGAGGCATCCCCATCCATTTTGGACGTTCATCGCACCGTCAATACAAGGAATTTTTGGTAAGCCCAGAGGACAACTCTTCTTTCCCTGGACCATCACTAGCCTTTTCTTGTGCCTGGACTTTAGTGTCCAAGAATAACCTTTGGCAAAGGTAAACAAGATCATTACCAACAAGATTTTGTGCCGAATATTGAAGAATGCCCCCCTTTGCCCCAAGCCTGCCAAAGCCCCTAAGCGCCCTATCCTCATTGACCTTAATGACCCTCAGCCCCCTCCAGCCAAACATCAAAAGTCCAAGGCCAGAGTTAAAGAAGTGGCGGGAACTAGCACTGAGCATTAAACCCTAACGCTAAAAGTCATCAAGCCTAAAAAACCCCTGCTACTCTTGTCCCCTTTGCCTGATAATCTGATCTCGCTTCCTTTTCCCACTTATCCAAACGACCCATCTCCTATTGAACAACAAATCTCATCTTCACCGCAAAAATCTCCTTCCTTTAATCAACAAGAACGATTTTTTTCCTCGCCTCTCATGGACAAATTTAATGACCCACTCGATACGAGCGCTAGTTCATCTAACCAACACCAAATTGTAGCTGGTGAGAATTTGGACATCTTATTGCACCACTCTCCCTAACGCATGCCTTCACCACCCAATCCACTGCCAACCAACAATCCATCCTTCACCCTCAATGAGCTTCAAATCTTCATTGCCTAAGAACTCTAAACTCAGCTTGCACCCCTCTATCACTCCCTCATCGAAGTGCACTGAGACGTGGACACCATCCATCAGTCTTTCGTTAATGTGCAGCGCAACATTTTTACCCTCCACCAATTCCAGCACATGCAGGCAGAACAAAACCATGATATATTTTAACTTTTTAATAGATTACCTTCATGGTCTCACCGTTCCCTCTCATCTTTGCCAGTTTTTGGCTTGTCAGTGATCAAGCCAATTCTCAATCCATCTTAGTCAATGATCTTGTGTGCTCCATTTGTGTAGACTTCTTTGACGATGTAGGGTTCATCCCATTTAGGCGTGAACTTATTTCCTATATGTCTCATTGTGATAATGAGTCTTCTTACAACAAGTACCACATCACCAACTTGAAAAGATCGAGGCTTACGTGCTTATCAAAGGCTTTGGACATTCGTGCTTGGTAACATTCCAACGTCTACTGAGCTTCCAATCATTTTTCATCAAGTGCTTTTAACTCTTGAAGACGTAACTTGGCATTGTCTTCTCAACCCCTCTTGCATTGTAATTCTCAGTGATGAGATCTCTCTTTCTATGAGGAGAATAGCTTTATTTCCATAAACAAAAGAATGTAGTGTAACTTCTGTAGGAGTATGATAAGTAGTTCGATAAGCCCATAATGCTTCTCCAATCTTCTCTTGCCAATCTCTTTTCGACTTAGAGATAATTTTCTTCAGTAGATTGCATAATGTCTTGTTGAATGCCTCTGCCAACCCATTTGCAACTACGTTTTACGTGGATGTTTTGTATTGTTTGAACTTGAATTTTTCACACATTTTATCCATCAAGCCATTGAAGAACCGCCTTCTTCACAATTCAATGGGGAATACTGTACCGATAGATGATGTGAGTATGGATAAAGTCCACTATATTTCCTTCTTAGCTTCTCTTAAGGTGATGGCCTCAGCCCACCTTGAAAAGTACTCAGCGGTTGCGAGGATGTAAGAATGTCCTGCCAATGACTTAGGTGTGATAGGTCCAACGAGATCAAGTCCCCATGTTTCAAAAGGCCATGAAGTCACATCGGATGCAGATGCTCAGGTGGATAATAAATGAAATTTGCATGGTATTGACAAGTCTCGCACTTCTTTGCATCCTCAATTGATAACTTGTAGAAATACAAGTTATTGTTCTCTCAAAGTTGGAATAATTAGGATTATAAGTGATGTAAACACATTCATGATAAAAGAAAACGCATGAAATTGTATATATGTGAAACTCATGCAAAAGTATCTTCTTAAGTGAAAAACTGCATCACTAACGCACTTTAATGCAGGAATAAGAAAAATTTACTGAGTGTTACAGACAAAGCCAATGCAAGGGGCATGCGTCCAACTTACGAAAAATTTAATGCAGCCCATCGCCTAGACTTCCTTACAATGTCGCACGCTTTCTTGGCCGTCTAACCTGGTTGACGCATTTCCCATGCTAACACATGACAACAACTCATGGCCAACACTTATTCATTTCCTCCATGCTTACGCTCATCATGCACTCAACTAGCCTCATAGGAGCATGGTGGTCGTACACCTCAACAACCTTCAACGCATGATGCCTGTTCGTTGCTATCGTGATTCGAGCTGGGAGTGTATTGTATAAAATAAATTGGAAAAATAAGTTCTAAGTATAAGTGATGCGTTTGATGCGTTTGATGCGTTATGTAATTATAACGCGTTGGTGCGTTAAAGATATGCAACATAATGCACAACACTCCTCCTATTGACGTTCAAGTTTTTCTAAACCAGACCCAAGTATAAATCTAATTTAGGTTCCTGGTAAGTCCAGGGTTGAACTCAAGGATTCATTTAAACTGACGTAGACCTTGCGTTGTAGCTATTGTAGGGGTTTTCCTAAATTTATGAGAGAAATGTGTTATTTACACTAAAGTGTTGTGCTTGTGCAAGAAGATACAAAAGAGTTGAGTAGTGAGTGATGGATCATGCGAAAATGGATTTTAATATAAGTGGTATGCATTGGTCTAAAATGAGTGTACACAAACCAAAATGTGATGTGGATGAGATGAGATGATTTGCTTATCTTTGTTTATGCGTTAGACTTTATTCAACACTTCTCAATGCGAATAACATACAAAACCTATCTCTAGGATGCATGCGTCTAACACAGAATGCAATAAACACCAGTAAGTCTATCTCTAGATGTACTAGGCGTCCTACTTGATGCTGGCTTATTTATTCTCTCGAATAATCTAAGTTAAGAATGCTTTCACCAATTGATCAAGTCGGCTTAAGGGTTTGAAATGAAGTTTTGCATAAAGTATAAATGCATTCAACATAAACATGAAACAAACAATGGCAAAGTGTGATGGATCAAATATATGAATTTATAAAGAAGAAAATTTTCTTTATAAAAGCAATATTCAATCAAATGAAATGAAAGCGAAATGAGATGAAAGGAACTGAGTCAAGCCGTAGAGTACAATCTCTTGTATCAATCTTTGGCTCGATTCTGTTGTGTACAGATACAACTTGTATAGGAGTTAGACGAAGTGTCTTTCTCAAGCTTGACTTCCTCCGCTCCCTGACTGGCAGTGGCGGTGGTTCTCAACCCTTCTGATTGTCTTGGCACCACAACACAGCTTCTAAAGACCTAAAATTACAACTATGCTATACAGAGAATGAGAGTTTTGATAAATTTCTATGTACTGACTATGAACTCTATTCATCTATTTATAGGCGTTGGTCATGTCCATTTGGTGATGGGTAGCATTAAAGTCCATGCCCTGGTCAGTCGCCTGACAGTCGGAAGCTTTTTAGACGCCGCCTGCTGCAGGTGCCCATACTTGCAAGTGGTGATGTGACACAATCAGCCTGGATCAATGAATATTCTCTGCGTTGAATTCCCTCCGACGCATGGCCCATGCGTTAGAGCTTTCCCTGCGACACTTTCTTGATTATGTGTTAGCTTCATTGAAATCCTGCAATTTAATGCATTAATGCCACAGTATTTAGTAATAAAACTTCTTTTTCATGAGTTTGCTAATGTTTGAGTAATTCCATGCATTTCTTTTAAAAATGAGGAGAATTTATCATTAAAAACCTTAGTTGTTCCAACTTAAGAGCAAAAATAACTTGTATTTCTACAAGTTATCAATGCCCAACGACATGGCATATCTAGCTTCCACAGTTAGCCAAAATTTCCTTGCTAAGTGTCATGAATACCTTGCCACCCGAGAGCCTTGTTCCTCAATATTTATAACTTTTCCTTCCTCTTAACCATCTTCAAGCTTCCCTACAAACACAGTATTAGCTTTTACTTAATTTAACTAACATATTAATTATCATACTTAAGTAGGGAAAATAGGGTTCGGGGTTTACAATTTACCTCCCCCTTAAGAAATTTCATCCTCGAAATTTGCTTCAAGTTCATCAATTGAATAACTGAGGGTATCTAATCCTCATTTTTTCTTCAGTTTCCTAAGTGGCTTCTTCAATACCATGATTCCTCAGTACCTTTACTAAAGGCATCATCTTGTTCCTCAGCATCTACTCTTTCTTATCAAGGATTTTGACTGGTTCCTTCTCATATGTTAAATTTTCCTTCAACTGTACTGATTACTCTGATAACACATGAGCAGGAACTAAAACATACTTCTTTCACATAGATACGTGGAAAACATCATGTATACAAGATTGTTCTGGAGGTAAATCTAACCTATAAGTTGTTGGACTAACTCGCTCCACTATTTCATAAGGTCCAATATACCTTGGACTCAACTTTCCTTCCTTGCCAAATCTAAGGATTCCTTTCCACTGAGATAACTTAAGGAATACTTGATCACTAATCTCAAACTTTAACTCTATTATTCGCTTGTCAGCATAACTCTTTTGTCTGTCTCAGGCTGTCTTAAGATTTTCTCTGATTAGCTTAACATTATCTGAGGTCTGCTAAACAAGTTCTGGGCCTATCAATTTCCTTTCTCCAACCTCATTCCAACACATAGGTGTTCTTCATGGTCTTCCATACAGAGCTTCATATGGAGCCATTCCAATACTTGAATGATAACTGTTGTTATACGCAAATTCGATCAACGACTAGTGCGTATCCTAACTTCCCTTAAACTGTAATACACATGCCCTCAACATATTCTCTAGTGTCTGAATCATTCTTTCTGACTGACCATCTATCTGTGGATGGAAAGTTATATTGAAATGCAACTTCGTACCCAGAGCTTTCTGTAAACTAGGCCAGAACTTTGAAGTAAACCTCGGATTTCGATCTGATACTATCGTCACTAGAGCTCCAAATTGGTTGACAATCTTATCAACATATAGCTTAGCCAATCTGTCTAGGGTAAAAGTGATATTCACCGGTAAGAACTTAGCCATCTTGGTCAAACTATAAACAATTACCTAAATTCCATCATAACTTGAAGGCCTTCTAGGCAAGCCAAATAAGAAACCCATTGTAACATGCTCTCATTTCCACTCTTACACTGGAAGTGGATTAAGTAATACTGCTGGCTTTTGCCTTTTAGGCTTAACCTGCTGACATATCAAACACTTATCAACAAACTCTGCTATTTCTCTTTTCATGCCAGGCCAATAGTACGACTTCTTTAATGTTCTATACATCTTTGTACTACTTGGATGCATAGCATAAGCTGAACTACGTGGTTCCAGAATGTCTTAGCATACAACTTATTTTCTCGTAATGTCTAAAGCACTAACCTCAGATGTTCCACATGTTTAACCCTGTTACCAAAATACACCAAAATGTCATCAACAAAGACTATTACAAACTGATCTAGATAAGGATGGAGTATTCTGTTCATAAGGTCCACGAATACCGCAGGGGCATTCATCAAACCAAATGGCATTACTAAGAACTCATAGTGCCCATATTTGGTTCTGAAAGCAGTCTTTGGAACATCCGCTTCTTTTACCTTCAACTGATGGTATCCTGACCTCAAGTCTATCTTAGAGAACACTGTTGCCCCCTTTAACTGGTCAAATAGATCATCTATACAAGGTAAAGGATACTTATTTCTGATTGTTGGCACCTCTAGGTTTCAATATCTTGTGAAACCACTACATGTGCCAAATAGGCAACATATTCTTTGCTCAATAGCTTCCTAGCTTTTACTGCCGATATCAAACTGCTAGGGAAAAGTCATTTACTTCCCACAAACAATAACTCCTGCTCTCCTGACCTTCTAAACACCACGTCTTTCTTAAAACAATCAACAAAGGCATGATATTTACTTAGAAAATCCATGCCTAAAATAGCATCAAACTCAAGTAATTCTAATGGGATCAAGTCAACCCATAAACTCTAGTTGTCAATAACTACCTCAAAATTCTTATAGTACTCATGCACTGCTAAAACATCTCCAACAGGCGTAGAAATAAATAAGTCCTTAGACATGCTCTCAACCATCCTATCTATATGTGATGCAAACATGCTAGATATGAATGAATGTGTAGCACTAGGATCTAATAACACATAAGAAGACTGGTTATGTAAAGTCACTTTACCAGTCACAACATCAGGTACCTCGTTTGCCTCCTGGTGGGTCATTGCATATACTCTACCCTGTTGTGGAGGTTGTCCTACTATTCCTTTCTGTTTAGCTCTACTGGAACCCTCACCTCTGGCTCCAGTTACCCTCGACTGATCCACTACTTGAGAAGTCATCTTTTGCTCTACCAAAGCTTCACGAACTAACTGTGGACATTTCTTTTAAAACGGCCTATCTGTCCACACTGAAAATAGGTGTTCCTTTCACTATAACACGTCCTTAAATGATGTTTACCGCAGTTCGCACATATAGGTTCTCACTTGTACTAGCTATAGACTTGCTAAAACGTCCAAACCCTCATCTACTAACTGAACCAGCTACAGGTCTCGATCTTTTCCTACTCGAAATCCAAGCGGATTAGATATATCCTTAGTTCCTATATAACTAGTTATTATCTACTAACTCGCTGCTCCTTAACTTCTCATAACTGAATTCCTAGAGAATTGAGGCCTAAAACTCTTACCTCTCGATTTTGCTGGTGCTCTCTACTGTTCTTCTTTTCCTTTCTGCACGTGATCAAAATTTTCCAGGCTCCTCCCAACTCTAATGGCTATCTCCACTAACTGAGTGAAATCCACCTAGTTAGCTGTAGAAGTGACTGGGGTACAAATTTCATTCCTTAAGCCATTCACGAACCTTCTACATCTATCTTTTTCTTCTGCTATGATCAGAAGAGCATATTGAGATAGCTCCGTGAATTTCTGCTCATATTCAATGATCGTCATCGATCTCTGAACTAATATGAGAAACTCATCTCTCTTAGCTTCCCTGTAAGAACTAGGATAATACTTATCCTCAAAAGCTTTTTTGAACGCCGACTAGATCATAACCTCTAATCGATTTCTTTTGGCATCTACAATCTTCCATCATTTCTTAGCTCATTTTTGCAGTAGGAACATTGCTAACCCGACCTTACGGTCGTCGGGACATCTCATCATGGAAAAACACTTCTCAATCATGTCTAACCAGACCTCAACATTTGCTGAATCTGTGGCTCCTTCGAACGTCGTTGCACCTAAGGCTTTAAGCCTCTCGATGCCATACTTCTTTTCTGGGTCTGCCTTCATAGACCCCACACTTATTGGAAACCTTTGGGCTATCCTATCTTTCCTCTTACTCGTATTCTCTTGTACCTCAGGATTTCTAACGGTAGGGCCAGGGTCCCCGTCTGCCGTCTGCTTGCTTCATCTGCCTTTTCTTCTCGACATCCTTACCTAATTAATAAGTACATATGTTAGGGATTCACAATATGGGCCTGGACTAATGCATGAACTCTCTCTCTTTTCTTAAAACCTTATGCTCTGATACCAATTTGTCACACCCGCTCTCAGATTATCCTCTTAATCTAGAAGAACATGTTACGACAGCAGTTACCAACCCTTTTGTGGCACTTACTATCTAACCTACGTCCTTTGCCTGCTTAGAAAACCCTATAATACAAATAACAGTTTAAGATACTTAATTTTAGATAACACAACCAGGGTGAAGCACACAACATATTTACATCATTAACAGATATAGAGTTTAATGGATCTCGACAGCTAGCCCTTATCCTTAACATGAACAACACACATGTACAAACATTTACAAGTAGACACCTAAAATTTTTTTGAACATTGGAGTCCTTGAATGGCAGAGCAACAGTGCAATTAACCTTTGGGGAATTGTCCACTACCTGAGGAAGAAAACATTTGGAACGAGTGAGCTACTAGCTTAGTGAGTGACTACTAAATCATAAACATCATGCTTCTAACTAAAAATTTGCCAAGCAAACTCATACTTAAAACTTTCGAACATAACATAGCTTAAAACATAGCTTAACATGTTTCTTAGTTGAGAGAGAACCCTTTTGCTCAATCCCTCAACGAAAATCCTTAGCTGGTGTGGAGTACTCTCAACACAACCAACGACCATCCTACCTACGTACACGTGGTAATAAATAAGTACCCTTATATCTTAGATAGTACTACCCAGATACATTCTCAATGTCCTTCAATAACGGGTTCTGGTAATCATCATAAAACTCATACTTTGAAGTAAAACATACTTTGGGAGCATAAGCAACATAAATCATATGTTTAAACATCTTTACTATAAAGCATAAAACTTCTAACGCATGCTTCTTGTAAATCAAGTATAGAAATACTTAAATCATGCTTATAAACTTCTTTAAACTAGCATGCATTAATAGACTTCATGAAATCTAGTTTTCTTGGAAATTATTTCAAACATTCTCAAAACATAAGTAAGCATGAGTCTAAACATTTAAGTGAAGCATATGTTACTAAAACATTGGAAAAACATTTAGTTTTGTCACTCCAAGCCTTGGGTGTTACTCCTAGGGTTGGTAAGCCTTTCCTATTGGCGTTAACCCTATGGAAATGATAAACATGTTTAGCCATTGCCGAATCCCTATGTGAGATTAACTCACCTAAATAAACTTAACATTTTTTAACTTATAGCATCCTTTTCAAGCTCAACGCATGCCTTCTTATGTGTTCAACACTTGAAATTTGCTTGAGTTATGCTTTTAGGTTATGTGGCCACAAGACTACCCATGTGCCCATCGCATGCCTCGTGCACTCATCCAGGCACGCGCCAATGGACAAAACAACACAACCTTGTGCCTAGCGCTTCGCATGCATGCCTGCATAGCCCTGCTCATACTGTCGCACAGCCTAACACCCACACAACGCCCCCTTGCACTTATGGCTTTAGCATGTGCCGCACGATCCAATGCGACTCAGCACATCCTTATGCCCAGCCCAACGCATCCCTTGCACGCAACTTCTCCCTGCGTGCACGTTTCACTAACGTCACTGTCTTGCCTTCCAGCTGCTTGCTTGCTCAACCTAAGTAGTTGCCTGCTTATTCAAACCAAAATTCCGAATTCATTTTTGATCTCAAATAACTTATTTTCCAGACCTTTTCTTGGAAAATTTCCTTCTACAAACTTGTTTAAAATTATCTTAAATTTCTTACTTTAAAATGTGAGATCTGAATTCCTCTTGGTTTGGTTGAAATCTTTCAATCTTCGCCACTGGCTTAGATTCATCCAAGAGCCTAACCTTCTTGAAGTTTTCTTCAGATTCCAACTTGAATCCGTAGAAGATTTCTTTCAGTAGCCCTTGTGCTTCAACCACACTCAACACTCAAACAAATGGCTCTGAAATCACCTCAATAGCACCAGTAGATTGCTCAAACTGAGTTCCTTAATTGAGGCTTCCCTTTTTATACTAAACACTACATGCCTCTTTTAATTCTTAGACTACCAACTCCACCACTAAATGGAATTAGTTCCCTTAATCTCGACAGCTGGCCGACTAAAGTGGGTGACTAAGCTATAATCACCGTTTGACTAAGCAAGGCTTTACCATCAACTCACCATTGCATGGCACATTCAACGCACAACCCTTGGCCAACACATATCCTCAATGTCTCTTGCCCATCGCTTGGTCTAGTGCCATCGCCTGACTTCCCTTGCCTGTGGCCTTTGCTTAAAACATCGCATAGTCTCAGCCATGCGTCCAAGGGTTCCTTGTGCTGCCCCGTACCTCCTACTAGTCAACGCATGCATTAGTGTCCCTTGCAACCATCACCTACGCCGATTACCATCGCATGGTCTTGCCTGCCAATGCAATTCGCCTGACCAATGCACGCTGCCTCCCTAGACAAAGCACATTGTAGCTCATCGCCTAGACGTCCTTACAATACTGCACACCTTTTTATCTATCTAACCTCTCATGGATTTGGTTGACGCATTACCCATGCTAACGCATGGCAACAACTCACGACCAACACTTAGTCATTTCCTCCATGCCTTTCACTCATCATGCGTTCAACTAGTCTTCTAGGAGCATGGCAGCAACACACCTCAACAACCTTCAATGCATGGCTCCCAAGACATGACACATCTAGCTTCCACACTTATCCAAAATTTTCTTACTGTGTAAATACGTTGCCACCTGAGAGCCTTGTTTCTCAATACTTAGAACTTTTCATTCTTCTTAACCATCCTCAAGTTTCCCTACAAACATAGTATTAGCTTTTACTTAATTTAATTAACATACTAATTATCATACTTAAGTAGGAAAAATAGGGTTTGGTGTTTACATTATAGGTTTTATAATTCATTAATTTATAAGATTTATATAGTTAATTAATTAGAAATTAAAATATATAACCCAAAATTGCATGCAAACATAGGTTAAATTAATTTTAAAAGGTTTAAAATTAATTTCATGTAGACCTATAATTAGAAATTTTATAATGAGAATACAAATGGGTTAATTTTTTATTTTTCCTCTTAATATGATTAATTTTACTAATAAAAGATTAATTTTATAAAATAATTATCTATAAGGGACTTTTGTCTTAGGAAAGTTCTGTCTAGGCTAAGGTTTTTAAGCTAACGAAAACGGAGCACCCGTACCTGGGAACTGACCTGGAAGGAGAATTAAGCAAATATTTTATAAGCATGCATTATATGATTTGATTTATTAAAACGTTTAATGAATCAAATCATATATTGTCCCACTATTCAATATAAATGTTATATTGAGCAAATTAAATATTACTTAGTTAAATTAATTAGCCAAATTTATCTAAGTTAATAAACCCTAGGTTCTAAAACACTTAGTGGGAGGAAAAAGAGATATATGTGATATGTCAATTTTTCCACTCACATTCTCCCTAAAAGTTCACACTGTGAGATCCATGCTCGGCCTTGTGGTGCCTTTGTGATGCATTATTTTATGCGATGAGATAATGGTAGGGAACACACGTTGATGGAAAATGTGTTATGTAAACAAGTTTTCTCAGTAAGATCCAAGTATAAATCCTACTGAGTTTCCTGGTAAGTCCAGGGTCGAACTCAGGGACTAAGGAAAACAATATGTGATGGTAGTTTTTAGATCACTTTGCGATAACTATAAATCAAGAGTTGGTTGGTTTGTTGTTTACAGTATAAAAAGTATACGACAGATTTGAGAAGGTGACACTCATACGACCGCAACTCATTTTCCAATGCGAATGCGATGACTCCTAATTTTAGGACGAATGCGATGAATGTGATAATGTCTATAGAGCTTATTTCTAAGACTCTACTCCACGTTTATACGATGATACAAGATGCACGCAAGGATAAGGTGATCGCATACAATCATAACCTATCTATAGGGTGCATGCGATGCGTTAATAGCAAACAGAACTTATTCCTAAGCTTCTATCTCTTGATTATGCGTCTCTAATCTGACTCTCCTAAGCCTAGATTCTAACCTGACTTTTCCAAGCCTAGATTCTATCCTTAGACTACCCTCCCGAGTATCTCTAATGGACGAATGACGTATACATAATACAAGATAATCACATAGAATGAAGATCCCAGGTTCTGCTAGCTAAGTGCTTCTCAACACATTCGATAAATTTAGCTACTCATACGCAATGTACAGAGAGTGAACAAATATAAAGATGCAATTTCCATTTCTATAAATAAGTTCAGAGTACAAAATGACAATGGAAATAAGGGTAGAGAGCCTGGTAGCAATTCCTTGCTTCCCAAGGCTTTTACACTGTGTTATCTCTATTCCGCCCAAAAGATGTTCTTGCTTCCGCAAGAGTCGGCCCTCTCTCTGGTTTCGACACTTTCGGCACTCTTCCAAGTTTACTAGAACGATCTCTCGGTATAATCTCCCTTCACTCGCTTCCACCTTCTAAGTAAAAGAGAACTATGAACAAGGGTACTTCTATCTATAGGGAAAATTATCTAACTTAATGAACTTCTTCACTGAAGGTGGCCTCCGATATTTAGAGCTTCGGGGTGAAAGGCTTCTTCTCTCTTATGATTGCACTGATGGGATGACATTAATTCTCTGTCTGATGCGCCAAATATTTGTCACAGAAAAGTTGAGTGTACTTACTATAGTAGGTCGTTAACGACTCGTCAACTTAATTCAGAATCGATCGTCATCAATTTTCTGTCCCATCGTGATTTATTACGCTTTTCACCCAGATGCGCCCACCATGATGCGCCGGCTCTATGCAGCAACCTTTTTTAGCAGATATTCGCGAGCGCAAATGATCGCATAGCCTTGCATCAACGCAATCTTTTAATGCGCTCAGATGTTAATTTCTTTGGATCGCATTTCTGTGTTGCGTCAACGCATTTTCTGCAAAAAAAAATACATAAGTTAGCTATTTTAATGTGATGGACGCATGCGATCGCAATGTTGTGAACTTAATGCTTTGGGACGCAATATTGTATGTTTTTATCATCACAATCCTGTATTGTTTTATAACTTTGCGCTGTAATAACGTGCATTTCTGCCCGTTATCACACCTCGAAATTTAAACAATGTTTGTCCTCAAGCATAAGCTAAAGATTTTCTTTAGAAAGTCGACCGCCTTTTCTTTCCTAGATTTCTCAAGGATGCCTTATTCAAATCCTATGCACCAAAATCTCCTTAATTTTTATCCAGGTCTCTTCTGAAAATATTTCTAAAATTTAGGGACCACAAGTTTAACCTTCAAAAAGACTTTACTAGATTCTCGGGCATCGCATGATTTATTTCATAAAAAAAAACTTTTTCATTGGGGTATTTTCAAATGATTTTTATCCTTGCATATTTTAGACTTTTTTATTATTTTTTTATTTTTTATCTATGACCTTGCGCTAATCCAAGTGCCTAGCCTTCGTTTTGGCTTGCCCAACATCCAAATACGAGCAAGGTGCTCTTTCTCAGTCTAAAGTCATGCCTATTTGGTAGTGGAGTTGCGATCATTTTATTTATGCGTTGATCACGATTCCTACCTTCGTTTTGGTTTGCCCTCAAATGTGTCATGCGGACATCTAACTACGAGTAGGATCCGATCGCAATGTAATAATTTTTTTTTTCTATAAGGCTAAAAATAGCAAGGTCGAAAAATGGATACCGGACCCCCAAATTTAAAATACGGCAATGTCCTCATTGCTAAAAGATTGAAGGAAGTCATGTGATGCTCTTAAGAAGTTTCATAATCAATTTAAAAGAAAGCTAGCAGACCACTAACTTCTAGAAATATTTCATGAGGTGACTGTCCTAAAATTAAGTTGACTCTAGTGTATATGCATCCGCACGAACCTCCTGATAATATCCTTAAATGACTTGTTTTTTTGTAAGAGATGGACATTACTATATGTAAATTCGGGTGCATGTTATACATCGGTACTCCAATGCATTTCTCCCTCTGAGTCAGAATAAATATGTTTTCAAACCCTCTCTTTTAAATTAAGAGTGTATGTTCCCGCGCGAATCTCAGCAATCACTTGTTCTGATTCTACATATTGATCGTTTTGAACTAAAAGTAAACTTTTTGGTGGAATAGTGACATTATGTATAATATCCTCACCCTCAATAGTTACATACAAGTCTATATAACATAAAAAAGCAGGATGCCCATGGCGTGTACGTGTGGGAGAAAAAATGGAAGCATGCGTTTCATCATTGAAATCATAATTGGAAAAGAGAAATAATGTAATGACTTACTAAATTAATCAATGTTAAATGATTGCGCCAACCAAAGAGGATGCGGTGATAAAATTTTCAAAATTAAAATGCGATCCGATAGTGCAAAATTTGGAATAAAGTCAAGGAAAGATACAACCCCCAAATTTGCGCTATCGCCCGCATTATTTGTGGACGCATCCTGCTTTACGGTGATCTGCTTTCTTTTGATTGCGGTGACAAAATAAAGTAGTTGCGTCTTCGTGTAGTGCCTCCGCAATCGTTCACCTCGATCGTTACAAAGAAAACATTGAGAGGGCCAGATAATAACAGAGTTAGCAAAATTGTTTACCACGATCGTTCAATACGATTGTATTATTATTTTTTTTATTTTTTTTATATATAAACAAATATGCGATAACAGATAACAACAAGGTAATGAAAGTTCATGAAGCATTGATATGAAGAAAATGATATTCAAAAGGATTGCATCCCTGATGAGGTTGAGTTGCATAGTAACTCAGAGACTGCTTATTTCAATCTGAAATTTATACGTGAACGACGACTTTTTCTTTTTTTCTTGGTCTTCTTGGATTTTGACTGCCTTAATCTAGAGCTTTTCCCTATTGACATTCATTACGATTTCCCCCTTGTGCACATCAATTTGAGTGTGATCGGTCGAGAGGAATGGTCGTCCCAATATGATGGACGCATCTTCATCCGCTTTATAGTCCAAAATGATGAAGTCTGCCGGCAAGATGAATTTGTCAATTGAGATTGTGACATATTTCAACTCTCTCTCAGGATGTATTCAGGATCTGTCTGCAAGTAGGAGAGTCTCCATTGTGGGCGTGAGTTTGCCCATATTCAATCGTTTGAAGATTGATAGCGACATTACGTTTATACTCGCCCCAAGATCGCATAGTGCTTGACCAGTGTAGACCCCTCCAATTGAACATGGTATCGTGAAGATTCCTGGGTCGCACATTTTTTGTGGGATCACAGTATTTTGCATTATTGCCTCTGTGGCGATCTTATCTTCATCATTCTGTTTCTTTTTCAATCTTTGCAGAAATGGTGGTAGCTGGACTTCTTCTATCTCGTGTACTAAAGGCTTGAAGGTGGACGCAACTTCTCGGTTCATCTTCTCGGGCTCTTCTAAATCATATGTCAACGGGTCCTCGGTTGTCACCGCATTCAAGTTGGTCGTGATGAGTTCCTTCCCTACTTTCGCTGTCATTTTTTCGCTTAGCAAAGAGACTGCTAAGCATTTCTCCTTTCCTGTACCCCCAGAGTTGCGAGGGAGCTCAGTTGAGCTCGGCAACGCTCCTTGCAGTCTATTTTTTAGTTCGCCCGTAATCTGTCCTAGTTGAATTTTAAGATTTCGGATGGACGATGCTTGATTCTGAAGAACTGATTAATTCTTCTCAATATACTACTTCAGCAAGCTCTTCAAGGATGAAGATTGCAGTACCAGGGAACTGCTGGCTTGGTTGTGCGTCTGACCATTTGTTCGCGGGAAAAATCCTGGTGACCCTTCTTTTTGTGCCACTGGTTGAAAGCTTTGTTGTTGATTTTTCAATGCGAAATTGGGGTGGTTTCTCCATCCGGGGTTGTATGTAACGAAATAAGGGTTTTTCTTCATGAAGCATTTTAACTGCGGATTTCCTGGGCATTCTTCCATCGGATGTGCTTCTCCACAGATGACACAACTTGTGGACATTTGAGCAATTGCGTTGACCTACCCTTTTTGCGCTCCCGTGCTATTAATTGCGATGCCTCGTATCAAACTCATCATCGCAGTCATTTGGTTCTGAAGGAATGCGATGGCCCCGTTGTTCGCATCACTGTCTTTAATTCTTAATCTTTGATCGCTTTCTCTCCATTCCTCGTGATTTTTTGAAATGTGATCAAGTATATTTTTCGCCTTTTCGTAAATTTTATCAAGCAGACCACCAGCTGCGCCGCATTGGCAGCCGTCTGCGATGCATGGTTTAATCCTTGGTAGAAAATCTCCATCTGTAAGAAGTCTGGTAAGTTGTTGTGTGGGCAATCTCTTACCAGCATCTTAAACCTCGCCCAAGTGTTGCTGAGCAATTCGTCAATTTCCTGTTCAAAATTCTTAATTAACTTCCTCCTTCTTGCGTTCTCCGTCGGAGGGAAGTATTTCTTCATGAACTTTTCTATGACTTGTTCCCATGATGTTATCTCTCCCAGTTCGAGAGAATAAACCCATTTTCTTTCTTGATCGCATAAGGAAAATGGGAATAACGTTAGTCAAACCTCCTCGGTAGAGATATTTGGGAACACAAAAGTGTTGCAGATTTCAATAAAACTCCGGAGATGGGCGTGTGGGTCCTTGCCATGCCTTCCACCAAACTGACAGGCCATAACTGGTTTCATTTCAAACCTCGATCCGTCTAGTGCTGGCCTCATGATTTCTGTGGAGAAATCATATAGGTTGGGCGACGTATAGTCTTGAATGGGTCTATTGCGGTCATTCACTAGGAGGATGAGGTTGGCCATTATATTATTTGCGTTTGTGGCTCTCTCTTCTGTTTGTTCTGCCATTCTTGGAGTTCTATCTTGTTGTTGGCGGATGTCTCTCAATCTTCGTCGAAACGTTCTGTCAATCTCCGGGTCGTAATTCACTAGAGATTAAAAGTTGCAAAGAAAATCAGAAAATTATCGTTAGCACAATGTATTGGCGAAGTCCCCGACAACGGTGCCAAAAACTTGATGCGTTATTTTAGGCGACGAAATAATGGTAGGAATTGCGTTGATGGAAAATGCATTGTGCAAACAAGTTTTCTCAGTAAGATCCAAGTATAAATCCTACTGAGTTTCCTAGTAAGCCCAGGGTCGAATTCATGGACTAAGGAAAATAATATGCGGTGGTAATTTTTAGATCACTTTGCGGTAACAATAAATCAAGAGTTGTGACAACGCATTTTTAAATACTTGTACAAACAACCCCTTTATTAATTTGAAAAACCCCTGGTCGCATATATCACAAATATAACGCAATAACCTAAAACAATCCTTGTGTTCGACCTCGGATCACACCGAGAAACTTGCGGTGAAATTATACTTGGTTTCAACGCAAGGAAACTTGTGACAATGCACAACATACTACAAGAACATTCATTAATAACGCATATCTAGAAGTAGTATCGTATATCATTGCATAAAATCTATGACAACAAGTTTATGGCTTGGATTTGTATCATGCATGAGATATCGTATTGCGTGTGCTTAAAATAAAACCATCAATTTTTATGTCATCATCCCTCTCTCTGGTTTCGACGCTTCCGGCACTCTTCCAAGTTCACTGGAATGATCTCTTAGTATAATCTCCCTTCGCTCGCTTCCACCTTCTAAGTAAAAGAGAACCAACAAGGCTACTTCTACCTATAGGGAAAATTATCTAACTTAACGAACTCCTTCACTGAAGGTGGCCTCCGGTATTTATAGAGCTTCTGGGTGAAAGGCTTATTCTCTCTTATGATTGCACTGATGGGATGACATTAATTCTCTGTCTGATGCTTCGAATATTTGTCATCGAAAAGTTGAGTGTACTTTCTACAGTAGGTCGTTAACGACTTGTCAACTTAATTCGGAATCGACCGTCATCAGCTTTCTGTCCCATCGTGATTTATTACGCTTTTCACCTAGATGCGCCCACCATGATACGTCGGCTCTATGCGGCAACCTTTTTGAGCAGATATTCGCAAGCGCAAATGATCGCATAGCCTTGCGTCAATGCAATCTCTTAATGCGCTCGGGCATTAATTTCTTTGGATCACATTTCCGCCTTGCGTCAACGCATTTTCTGCACAAAAATACATAAGTTTGCTGTTTTAATGCGATGGACGCATGCGATCACAATGTTGTGAACTTAATGCTTTTGAACGCAATATTGGTATTTTTATCATCGCAATCCTGCATTGTTTTATAACTTTGCACCGTAATAACGTACATTTCTGCCCGTTATCACCTTGGCACACCCTCCCTTAGAAAGGTATTTGCATGGATCAATATCAAGGTGAATGGAGAGAGTGATTATAGTAAGTGAGAGAAGGACATGTGTCAACAAATCCTACAGTCTCCTTCATTAGTTTACAATGTTTTTCCAACCTTAGTCTTATGGTACCCTGAGAGCATCCCTTATAGGAAGGTGTTTGCATGGAAAAGGACAGAGCAAACTTTGGAAATGGATAAGTGTTTGCATGGAAAAGGACAGAGCAAACTTTGGATAATGGATAAGATCACTACAGTCAATTGCACCAGTTATGTTCTTGAAGGAACTCTAAAACATGAGAACCATTGAGCGGAAGCAAGATCATTCCAAACCCATTGTGAAAGAACTTAACATTACAAACAAATAGCAATAGTTATGCATAAACTTGAAATTACAGCATGCTTCCAAAGGAAAATACTAAAGATCAAGTGAACTTACCCTTGAAGTACTTTTCTTCTTGTTTCCCTCGATCTAACAGTACAAACATTCAACAACATGAACGACATGCCTTAGCAATCTCCTCGAACAGCAACAAGCAACATTCAACCCTCGAACAGTAAGCAGACACCACCACGAGGCTACTTTGGTATTCTCGGTATGAGAATCCAGAAGTTGTGGGCTCTGTATGGATTTGGTAGAGGAAGGAGGAATTGAAAGATTGTGTAGATGATCGAGTAAGTGGGAGAAGTCTGGAGTCCATCGTATAGATGTGTACTCGATCGTTTAGTAATGAGTGTCTATCGTATAGCAAACTCTATGCACGATCGTTTATGCTCTAAAGCTGTATAGCTAACTCTGTTGTGCATTCGATTATCAGTTGCTTGTCAATTGCATCATGAAAAAATGAAAATGATTTTAATTTTATCCATAAGTTACCAAACAACTTTCCACTAAGGTTGTTATTAGGAGAAAAAATCGAAACCAAATATCCCATAGTTAATTTAATTAAAAATAAATAATATATTCATAACCTATAGTTTTAATAGCACATCTCATGCAATATAAAAACCATAGTTCTTTTTCTCCTTTATGACATTTAATATAAATCATATTTATATTAATTCCTCCAATCAATGTGTCTAATACATCAAATAAATTATATCATATATATTTGAAATAATTTAATAATATCATATATAATCAAATTCCCTCTTGTTAATTTGAATGCTTCAAACTAACCAAAAAACTTATTCTCAACATGAATCCATTGAGCTACCACAGGGACCTTATAGACCTGTAGCTTGAAGCTCCCACGGTACGTGAATAACTGACTAAACTCTTTAATCACAATATCCATCATCCGTTAATTGTCGGGCACACTACTAAAGTCTGACAACTGCACTTTTCGCACTGCAGATATATTTTTGTGTCCATCGGATATAACTAATCATGAGTACGATGACCCTTAACAGATGCTCGTAAGTACAGCTGGGCCAATCTATCATTTTGCCCCTGTAGTTACATCTAACTCCTTAAGTACCACTGATTCCTCTAATGAATAATACATCATAGTCGTACTATGAGTGAACACTTCTCGGGCCATGAGAAGGTGTGGTGCCACATTGTTCAAGCCCTGTAATCAGTGGAAACAATCTATCTACTTACCCCTACTTTAGGGAAGGAGTGAATTTCGTCTTGTGTAGCTGAGTTCCCATGTAACGACCCGACCCCCTAGGACTTATGTTAGGCTGTTACTAAAATACATGCATGCATGGCACTTAAAACAACACTTCTTTATGTTGAAATAAATGTTAAATAGATATGAAAGTTCAAAAGCCCTTTATTAAATGCAAACGTCAAAAACAAAATTAGGGTACCCATAAATCATAAAGGTTAATAAATAAATATGAAAAAAAAAATTTGACTAACAAATTTGAACATCAAAACTAACATTAAGGGAAATATGAAAAGAACTTTAAATCTCTTTATGCGGAAGCGTGAAAACTAGTCCCAGTGGCTCGATCACGGATTTCGCTTGTCCATCGCCGGTGCATCTCTACCCTTACCTGAAACAACAACATGAGAAAGGATGAGTATAAAATACTCAGTAAGTAACCTCACTACTGGGGTCAGGCTGGGCATCTATGTCCTCTAGATACCCATCTATGGCACATATACCCATGAAACAAGAAGGAGACTGAGTCCTATCCTACTTTAGTTAAGCATGCCCCCTACCTCTGGTGAATCTCGAAGGAGACACAAACTGATGAATCCCGAAGGAAACACAAACTGGTGAATCCCGAAGGAATCACAAACTAGTGAATCCCGAAGGAAACACAAACTGGTGAATCTCGAAGGAAACAAAAATTGGTGAATCCTGAAGGAAATAAAAATTGGTGAATCCTGAAGGAAACACAAACTGGTGAATCCCGAAGGAAACACAAACTGGTGAATCTTGAAGGAAACACAAACTGGTGAATCCTGAAGGAACACAAAATCTAAAGGGGCATCTAACTAATCAGTAAGGACAATCACACGATCTCAACATCAAAATCACCACCGTACGAATCTATGACATACATATAATCGTCGATACCATGGCTCTACCACATACACATATACCTCAACAACATGTTCTGCAACATTCAAGTATGCATTAACATCATAGTTCTACAACATTCATGTATGCCTCAACATCATCAGATCAGATACAATCATATGGAAACACATACCACCCCATACTAACATTCAAATATCTATGTGTATATTTAAACAATTCAGATTTCGTGCCAGAACATACTTTGGTTCAGATCATACTATCATTCAACATGCTAACATTTACCATAACATACACTCATCATGCTAGCATACAACTAAAGCCTGGCCCGTGGGCAGTTCTAGTAGTAAGATTACTTACCTTAATCGAAATTCCACAGATAAACTCAGACAACCAAATGATAACCGCAGTTTGAAGTAACGACCCTAACATACGAATACAACCATTAAATTTTCAGTCCAACAATAATTGCGAAATCTCAGATTCTAAACCACAATACCCAAAGCTTACCCAAATAACTTGATCAACAACCACTCCCAAGATTTCGACTAAAAAAAAACTCCTGCTAACAGATTTTAACTCCCAATGGACGACGACTTGGAACCTTAAAGATACAAGGGTTAAGTCAAACTTAATTCAGTAATCGAAGCGTGCCCACAAACCAACAATAAGGACCAAAACTCTTACTAACACTCTTATCGAACGATCTTGAATCCGCTGGACAGTCGCTGATGTGATTTTCCAAGTTCAAATAAGAAATTAAATAAGGCGACTAATTAAATCCTTAATCCAAATTAGTGGGCATCCAAAGTCTTTCAAGAAACCAACCACCAAAAAATAGATCTTACCCAAAAGCTAAAGGCCAAGCTGTTGGAAGACGGCACGACGGGCGGTGGAGAAATCGGCCGGCGAGCGGCAACAAGTTTGGATTCTTGTCAATGAAGGAGGCGATGTGTCGTTTGGAATGGCAGTGAGGGGAGGCGGCATGACGGTCGTTCGGAATAGCAGTGAGGGAGGCGTGGCGGATCTGGCTGTGAAGGGAGGCGGCACGTTCGGATCTAGCGGTGAGGGGAGGCGTGACGACGGGTCTGATGAGGCAGTAAAGGAGGGCTCGTGCGAGAGGAGATGCGTGAGGGAGATGAGGATGGGTTTTTCTTTTTTATTTTAAAAAATAATAATAATAATAAAGGAAAATAGTATAATTATAATTAAATCATTTCCTTATTCCACTTTATACTATTTAATTCATTTACTTTTCCAAAGAAAATTAATTCATGCCATTAATTTTCAACTTGAATTTCGAAATTGAATAATTTTGAATAATTTTCATGCCAACCCTTAAATTCTCGCACTTATACTTCAAATCAAAAATTCCAAACATGCCCTCCAACTAAGGACAATTACTGAATTTCCAACTAATAAAGTTACTGAAAATTACATTATTATTAAATTAAAAAAAATGCGGGATGTTACATCCCAGCTCCCCAATCAGACGAATCCCCAAAGTGGTAGGTTTGAGTCGGCGATCTGGCCACTCTCACCCACGCAAATCAAAGGACCGCCGTCATAGGAAAGAGTTTCCAACTCACTTAGGATTAAGGTCATGTTACCTATGGTCATCCTAGTGAAATGAAAGTCTCTTTCATGAACGGTGATATATAACGAGACTAAACATTTCGTGGTCCGGTCTTATATAGACTGTATAGAATACCCCCGCTCGCATGTCTCCACATGAATGACTAAGATCAGATCATTTGTAGCACTTTACAATACTTGTAACATCGACAAAGCGTGTCGTATCCATAGAGTCACTAGGATAAGGTTTCCCTCATTTATCCATATACTACAAACCATTTAGGTTATCACTTAAGGAACGATCACTTGAATGTCTCCACATACATGCTTAAGTTACAAAGATAACAAGGGATCTTACTTTATTGGTTTGTGGTTAATGAAACTAAAATATCTCATATTTCATAGACAACAGTGAATAAAATATCTCATATTATTACATAAAAAATGTTTGTTCATACACGTGTTTACAAACTACAGGACTCTACGAGATTTAGGGCATCAACCCCACAGTTCTTCCCTAAGGCAGACTAATTGGGTTAGTGCTATAGGATTGAAAATGAAGGGTTGCTACAAGAAACACTTAAGGGGTAATGATTTCTTGACCAAATGAATGGTAATTAAATGTTATAGGAATAAGAGTTTTTTTGGTGTAATTTAAATTGAGAATGTCTTAATTCAATGAAGGAATAATTGTACACCTTGAGGTGACATTTATTCTAAAGCACTAAAGTATCATTGCAAAAATAAATTGTTTTTGGGTTCATTTAAAATGTTGCTAAATTGATTGGATTAAATGAGTTTTCTCTTGTATATCCAATAGATAATTTGTTTTGAATCAAAATCATCTAAATCATGAATAGCACTATTATTTATTTTCTTCGCACTGATAAATTTGTCAGGGAAACTATGCAACTTGGAAAAATATGATTAATACCGTCTTAGTCATCGACGACCTCAAATTCATCCTAATGGAGGAATGTCCTTCAGTTCCTGGACTCATTACCTCATGAAACGTTCATAAAGTCGATGACAAATGAACTGCGACCAACGATAAGGGCAGGGTCAATATTTTGGCAAGCTTGACTAAAGTCTTGGCCAAAAAGCATAAGTCCATGATCACTGCATGCGAGACCATGGGGTTATTGAGTGGGATGTTCAGCCAATCAACTACATATCTCAAGCATGATGCTCTGAAGTACATCTTCAACACCCGAATGAATGAGGGATTGTCTGTTAGGGAGCATGTCCTTAACATGATGGTCCACTTCAATGTGGTTGAGATGAACGGGGTTTCATAGACGAGTCCAGCCAGGTAAGCTTTATTTTAAAACACTTCTGAAGAGTTAACTTCAGTTTTGCAACAATATTGTCATGAACGAAATTCAATATAATCTGACCACCCTTCTCAACGAGCTGCAGATTTACGAGTCCTTGACGAAAGTCAAAGGACAACACAAGGAGCCAAATGTAGCCAGTTCCTTGAAACATTTCCACAAACTAGGATGGGCACTGGAAATGTAACTTCCAAAGTACTTGGCCGAGAAGAAGAAGGAAAAGGAAGTTAAATACAATTTACTTGTTTTAGAAACTTGTTTAGTGGAACATGACGATACCACCTAGATACTTGATTCAGGAGCCACTAACCATGTTTATACTTCTTTATAGGAAACTAGTTCCTGGCAGCAGTTGGAGGCTAGAGACATGACTCTACGGGTTGGAATGAGGCAAGTCATGTCGATGGTTGCAGTAGGGAGCCTAAAGTTGTTTTTTATTTGAAATTTTTATTGTAGACAATATCTACTATGTTCCTCATTTTAAGAGGAATTTAATTTCAGTATGTCGTTTGTTGGAACATAATCATAATATATCATTTTTTTGCATGTTTGTCTCAAAGAATGGTATTAAAAGTTGTTCAACAATAAATGAAAACAACTTATATGTGCTGAGATTGTTAGCATTTAAAATGCTCCATAATGTTGAAATGTTCAACACTGCAACTACACAAAACAAAAGACTTAAAGTTTATCCAAAAGAAAATGTCCATTTTTGGCATCGAAGATTGGGTCACATAAATCTCAATAGGATTGAGATATTGGTCAAGAATGGACTTCTAAAAGAGTTAGAAGAAAATTCGTTGCATGTATGTGAATCTTGTCTACAAGGTATAATGACTAAATGGCATTTCACTAGAAAAGGTCACAGAGCCAAAAGAACACTTGGCACTTGTACATTCAGACCTCTATGGTCCGATGAATGTTAGGAAAAAGGAGAGTTTGAATATTTCATCATTTTAACAGATGATTATTCAAGATATGGGTATGTTTACCTAATGCAACACAAGTCTGATACACTTGAAAAGTTCAAGGAGTATAAGGTTGGAGAGTATATGGATATGGGATTCTAAAACTATTTAATAGACTATGGAATCAAATCCCAAATCTCAACACCAGGTACATGTCAATAAAATGGTGTATTTTAAAGGAGAAACAAAATATTGTTAGACATGGTTCGGTCAATGATGAGTTATGCCTCCCTACTTAACTCGTTCTGGGGTTATGCAGTTGAGACTGTAGCCTATGTATTGAACCAGGTTCCATCAAAGAGTGTTTCTGGAACACCTTTTAAGCTATGGAGAGGTCGTAAAAGTAGTTTACAACATTTTAGAATTTGGGGGTGTTCGGTCCATGTGCTAGTGACTAACCCAAAAAAACTGGAACTACGTTCAAAGTTGTGCCTTTTTGTAGGTTACTCAAAAAAAAAAAAAAAAAAAAAAAAGGTGGTCTCTTTTTTGATCTCAAAGAGAATAAAGTATTTGTATCGAAAAATGCCACTTTCATAGAGGAAGACCAAATTAGGAAGCATAAATCCAAAAATGAAATTGTATTAAATTAGCTTAAAAAAATCTACTGAATCTTCAACAAGGGCTGCTGAAGAACTAAGCATTTCAACAAGAGTTGTTGATGTTGTTTCATCTAGTCACACACATCCTCCTCAAGAGTTGAGGGAGCCTCTACGTAGTAGGAGGGTTATAACCCAACTTGCTCGTTATTTGTGTTTAACAGGAACTCAAGTCATCATACCAGATGATGACGTGTTGGATCCATTGGCCTATAAGCAGGCAATGGTTGATATAGCAAAAAATGAACGGATTAAGACCATGAAGCAGGAAATGGAGTCTACTTACTTTAATTCCGCCTGGTCACTTGTAAATCAACCTGAAGGGGTAAAACTCATAGGTTGCAAATGGATCTACAAGAGAAAGAGAGGTGTAGATGATAAAGTGCAAACCTTTATGGTTAGGTTAGTGGAAAAGTGTTATCTTCAGGTTGAGGGAGTAGACTATGAAGAAACTTTCTCACCTGTTGTCATGCTTAAATCTATCCGAATTCTCTTGTCCATTGCCATATATTATGACTATGAAATATGGTAGATGGACATCAAGACTGCGTTTTTGAATGATAATCTTGATGAGACCATTTACTTTAATCAACTAGAAGGATTCATCGAACAAGGTCAAGAGAAAAAAATTTGCAAGTTTAATCGATCCATTGATAGGTCGAAACAAACATCTAAATCTTAGAACATAAGGTTTGACACTATGGCCAAATCTTATGACTTTGATCAGAATGTTGATAAACCTTGTGTTTACATGAAGATCATCAACAATTCAGTAGCTTTCTTAGTGTTGTATGTGGATGATATCCTACTCGTTGGGAATGATGTAGATTTTTTTATTGCTAGCTGCTCAATTCCAAATGAAAGATTTGTGTGAATCATAGTTTGTTCTAGGGACCTCCACTATGAATTGTTAATAACTCTCAGAGCTATAATTCGTAGCCTAACTCAAGCACATTAGTAGATTTTTAATGTTAATTATCCTATTTTGTAGGTATTGAGCAACCAAGAGGTAGAATCGAGCGTTTGGAGCAAAACATGGTTAATTTGAAGGAGTTTGGAGGTAATTTGAGCATCTAAACTTCAAAGGAGTAAAAGTTAGCAAACTACCCAGCGTCCCAACGTAAATAAATCCTTTAGCCCAACACTAGTCCAATGATGAAAGGTAGAACGTGAGGAAGTAGGGTAGCGTCACAATGTTGTCCCTAGCTTTGCAACACTACAAATTTTGACAGAATTCCTAGCATTCATGCACGTGCCTCTAGTGCAACTTAGCATCAGGCCAGTGTCGCATCCCTTGCCCAATGCTAGTTGTGTAACAACATTGTAATTGTCCCTAGCATTGCAATGCTTTGATTGTTTTCTATATACCTCTCTTTGTTTTTAGGTCAAAATAGGTTGGATTTTATGAAGGCTGAGGAGAGGCCTGGTTTTCTTCTTCCTCTCTATTTTTTCAACATCTTTATATAGTTCTTATTCATTTTATTTTGGGTTGTAAGCTTGGATTGGATCATCTCTTTTATTTGTTTATGAATTATTTAGATAATTTCTATCTAGTTTCTTAGATTAAGAATCCTTTGCTTATTTCTTGAGTTTTCTGGTTTAATTGGTGTTTTGCATTCCGAAATTATGTTTTCTTTGAATCCTCTTTAATTTCTATATGCATGATTGTGAGGTTGAATTTTCACGCATAATCGTTCATGGCTAATCGATTTTTGGTTACGTCAAGTTCTAACCTAAATGTCTAGCTAAAATCATTCAAGTAGCATTAGTTAATTGTGCATTTGATGGCTATTTCTAGGATGCATGAATTGTTAGGTTCAAAGATAAAATTGGTTAATTGAATATGACTTTCCTGACGATTAATCGACATAATTGAATCCTAAATCGTAATGCATATGTTTTTAGTTCTATATGGCCGTTATGTAGCCCAATAGAATTTAGAATCATGTAGATTAGTTAGGATATGACCTTTCTGACCTTAATTAATAATTAGGACACTTTCTCGACTAGATTCTTGCTAGTTATCCGCCACTGTAGAGGCTAATTAGATCAAATCAAGCGAGAAGTTGTGCATGCATAATTAGATTGCTTAATTAATTGGCAAAAAATGATGATAGAAATTGCATTCTATCTTGATCTCAGAACTAGATAAACCAATCCCTATTTATCTCTTGCAATTTAAATTCTCGCATGTTTTTCCATTCTATCAAACAAATCAAAACCCCACTTTTATTGCTTTTCATAGTCAAATTTAGCTTAAGAGATTGGCCTCTTTGTGGTTCGACCCCATGCTTGCCATTTGTGCTACCTAGTAGTATAAATAGTAGTTCGGTGATTTATAAGTATTCTTTTGATTGGGTTTGGGGTATAGTAATGATGTAAATTTTTAGTCCGAACAATCGTAAGAACAAAACACTAGCCTTGTCTCAAGCATCGTATATTGACAAAATGCTTGTTAGGTATTCGATGCAAAATTCCAAGAAAGGTTTATTACCTTTCAGGCATTGAATTATTTTTTCTAAGGAACAATGTCCTAAGACACCCCAAGAAGTTGAGGAGATGGGATGAATTCCCTATGCATGTGAAGTAGGTAGCCTAATGTATGCCATGTTATGTACTAAGCCAGATATTTTCTATACAGTAGGAATAGTCAGAAGGTATCAATTTAATCAAGGATTTGATTACTAGATGATGGTTAAAACTATTCTCAAGCATCTTAGGAGAACAAAAAACTATATGCTTGTGTATGGTGCTAAGGATTTGATCCTTACAAGATACACTAACTCTGATTTTTAAATTGATAAGGATTCCAACAAATCCACATCAGGATCAGTTATTGGAGGAGCTATAGTATGGCGTAGCATCAAATAAGGTTGTATTGCTAAATCTACCACGGAGGCAGTGTATGTAACTGCTTGTGAATCTGCTAAAGAAGTTGTATGGCTTAGGAAGTTTTTGCCAGATTTGGAAGTTGTTCCGAACATGTCAATGCCCATTACCCTATATTGTGATAATAGAGGTGCTATGGCCAAATCTAAGGAGCCTCAAAGCCACAAACGAGGAAAACACATCAAGTACAAGTATCATCACATCAAAGAGATAGTGCAATAGGGAAATGTAATTGCCACAGAGATCGCTTCGGAGTACAACATTGTCATCCTTTTACAAAGACTCTCATGGCTAAGGTTTTTTGGGGTCACCTGGAGAGTCTAGGTGTACATGATAAGCGCCATCTTATCTAGTGAAAATGGGAGATTTTGGGGTATAGAGGATACCTTAGTGATAACTTATAGAAATACAAGTTATTGTCTCTTAAAAGTTGGAACAAGTAGGATTCTCCATTATAAAAATACATTTATCTTAAGGGAAAATGCATAGAATTCTTTAAAAACCACTAACTCTTGCAAAAACATACTTCTTGGTAAAACTTCTTCACAAATGCATCTTATTACAAGATTTCAAGAAAATTCACTAAGTGTTGCAGGCTAATCTAACGCAAGGGCATGCGTCCGAAGTTTTCCAATGAAGAAAAGATACATTGGTTCGCATTGTTCTTGTCAAATCACCACTTGCAAGTATAGATATCTGACTATCGACATTTAAAAAGCATCTGAACTGGCAGGCAGCTGATTAGGGCATGGAAATTAATGGTGTCTTATCACAAGTTACTGAGAAAAACGCCTATAAATAAGAAGACTTGTAGCCAAAATAGATATACCATTCTTAAAGACATCATAGAACTTAGATCATAGTTTCTTTGTTGTTGCAAGAAGAAGATGGGAGGAAAAGAACCCTTGTCATTGTTGATCAAAGAGAATTGTTGAAGACCAAGCTCGAGAGAGAATTCTTCTTCATTTCTTCACCAAGTTGGTTGCACACGTATTTGAATAAAGCCAAAGAGGACAAGAGATTGAACTCTGTGGCTTGACTCCTTCCTTTTGTTTCATTTCATGTGATTAAGTGTGATTGTAACAAAGATAGTTTCAAATTTCAAAATTCAATCCTACATTTGATCCATCCACTTTTGCCTCTCTATTTACATTCTATTGTATGTGATTGACGCATTCCTAACTTGTTGCATGCTTAATTTCCAAGCTTTAATCATCTTGATCACTTGGTTGAAGTTATAAATTAGTTAAACTCTTCGAGAGAATAGGATAGCTAGAAAACACATTGAGTCAGAATGCACAGTAGATTTAGAGATAAAAAAATATTTGTGCTTCACTACTTTCTGTGACCAACGCATGCACCTTAGAAGTTGGAGCATATGTGGCATTCACATTGAGAAATGTTGAATAATTTGATCAGAGAAACAAAAACCTAATGCATCTACATTCATTTGGTTTGTAAACAAGCATTCCTATCATCTTCATTTCACCTCTACACCTTCACACACATGTTCATCTTTCATGGAATCAACACATACCCCTAGCATTTAACACCATTAATTCATAAATCCCTTTGTTTCAATTGAATTCTTATGTTCTCTTGTATACATGTATTCAGATTAGTATAGATAAACCTCTCCCGTATTTATCTAGGATCTTTCTGCAACTGAAGCAACGCAAGACTTGCGTTAGTTTGTCATAAAATCCCTATGTTCGACCTTGGACCTACCAGGAACCTAAGTTAGATATATACTTGGATCTGATTTAGGAAAAGCTTGTATGCATAATAGAAAGTGTAACGCATCACCTCAACGCATCACTTAATCTTCTCACCTAGAGAAGTGATTCACCATTCATCTTCATTCATTCCAATCTCGCTTTTCACCTCTACTTATATACACTTTTAAACACAAATCACGAAGTACGAACACCTTGTTTATTGTATTGTACTTTATATTGTATACTATGTTCCCTACTCACTTTAAAACAAGTGGGAGATTGTTGGATTTAGTGTCCTAAATCTCATTCACCTTATAGTTTATAATTTTATAAATACAAATTATTTATTTAATAAAATAAGCAATATGTTATTTGACCTTTAGATAGCACTAAATCAATCCAATAAACTAAGATCCAAGATCATTTAATGAAACTTAAATAGTATGTGGTAGACATATAATTGGATCGTGGTGAAGTAATGACCTAAGAGGTCTACAGTATATGGTTAAGGTTTGGTGCCTTATCCTGGTGACACTACGAATATGACCTACTTTGTAATAGTTACATGAGTTATAAGTATTACAAACAATATGATTCATATTGTTTATGTGATGACATGTAAATGGGGTATCCTATATAAAGAATTTATATAAGAACGAACCACAAAATGATTGGTTTCTCATAATAACATCGTTGATTGGAGAAATTAACTTTTCACTAGGATGACCATGGGTAACTTGACTTTAATCCTGAATGAGTTGTGAATTCCTATAGATGAGGGCAAACCTTTGGTTTTTATGGGTGAGAGTGGCCTTTTCGCTGACTCAAAATGCCTACCATTTTGGGGTTTTATTCGAGTAGAGAGCTGGGAACACAACCTCACAAGATGGAATTCATTCCTTCCTATAGACAGGGAAAGTAGATAAATTGCTCCCTTGATAACTGATTTCGAGTCTTGAACAATGAGACCTCACCTTCTCATTGGTTCGAGAGGGGTTAGTTTATAGTTAGACTATGAATCGTTTGTTTATTAGAGGAATCAATGGCATTTAAGAAGTTAGATGTAACTACAGGGGTAAAATGGGAACTTTTGTAGGGATGAAAGCCCTAACGCAGCAGAGGAGAACATAGAACCAATACTCGAAATTAATTAGGATTTCTAAAATACGAGTACACTGGGAAATTCAGAAAATCAGAATAACCAAAAATTAAATACAACCTACTGTATAGTTCCTAGGTTAAACATTCTAAAAAAATCTACAGAGAAAAAATAAGGAATTCTTACTCTCGTTTAAAGACTCGAATGAAATCACCAATTCTACATTGGGTTGGAATTCCATGAGCACCACTAATAGCTTACCTCCCTATTCTCTAGGAACTGAGGTATAGAGGTTTGTGGGAACCAAAAGAAAAAAATTGAGGAAGAGTGGGAGAGTTTTTTTGGAGAAAATTGAGTACATAATGCTTCTGTGAAGATCACACATGCAACAACTTCATATCGTTTTGCAGATATTTGATCAAAGGAGAGAGAGAGAAACGTGGGAACCATCTCACGTTTCTCTCAACTCCCAACGTGGTAATTAATTTTTATTTTAATTAATCAAATAATTCAATTTAATTAACTAATATAATAATTAATTAAATATTATTTAATTAATGATTTCATTAAATCATATTTAAATGAAACATCTCTCATATAACCTATATTTTCAATTCAATTAATTTAATTAAACCAAATTTAATTAAATCAAATCGAATTAATAATTAATTAATTCTCCAATTAATAAATTACCAAATTAAATATCAAATATTAAATTTAACTTACAAATGAATTATACTCAATTGTATTTCTCTCATAACCTATAGTTTTAATGTGCATCTAATACACATTAATTTTAACCTATAGTTTTAATATGAATCTAATTCATATTAAATTAATATTTGAACTCATTCATATATTCAGTTCTCCCATAAATTAATTTTGGATCATATCTAAAATTAAATTTATATTATAACGTTTAATTAAAATATAAACTTTATATTACAATGTATCATTATACATTATATTATTTCCCTAAGTGAATTTGAACATTTCCAACGCTATTCAAGTCATAGTTAACTCATTTCCCTTTACAAGCTAAAAAGGGATATTATGGATCTACAAATCAGAAGCTCCAACAATATGAGATTAATTTGCTAAACTCATTAACCACATTAATCAATATTCATTAACTGTGGGTACACTCTGCTAAAGACCCAAAACTGCACTTTTCTCACTGCAGATATATTTCTATGTACACGGATATAGACCAATAATAGCAATAGTCTTTCACAAGTGTTTGTAATACCAATGGGTCAAATTACCCTTTTACCCCTAGGTTACCTCTATATCCTTATGTACTAGTGCTTCTCTAATGAACAATTTGTACATGGTCCAACCATTAAACAGAAACCCCTCTTAGGCTAATGAGATGATAGGGTCCTTTGTTCAAGTCCTGGAGACAGCACTTAAAGGAACACTCATCTATTTACCCTAAAGTCGAGAAGGAGTGAAATCCATCTTGTATTATTATGTTTCCAACTTCCCACTCGGTTTTGTCCCCAAAATGGTAGGCTTATTGAGTCGGTGAACTAGTCATTCTCACTCATATAAATCAAAGCACAATCCTTCGTGAATAGAAGTTCATAATAGACTTTGGATTAAGACTAAGTTATGTAGGCCATCCTATTGAAATAGAAACCTAAATAGTCAATGATGTTACATCTAATGGTTGTTATTTCACGGTTCGGTCTTATGCAAACTCATTGCATAGGATACCCCTACTCACATGTCACCTACACGAACACGTTGTCGTGTCTGTATCAAATACAAAGTGGTTCGTATCCATAATGTCACCAAAATAAGATACCCAAACTTTTCCTTATACCATAGACCCTTTAGGATGTATCTTGAACATTGATCTTTATATGTCTCCACATACAGTTCAAGACTCATAAGACAACCTAGAATGTTAGTTTATTAGATTTAGGGTTATTAAGACAAAATGAATACAATACAATCAATAACACTTATTGAAATAACATTGATAACTCTTTATTGATGACAGTCAATTATTCACATTTACTATCTACGAGTTTTAGAACATAAAACCTAACAAACGGCCACTTGAATTAGAACTCTAGTCATTGGGATGTACATAATATCAAAACCCAAAACAACGGAAATGGTAAATAAATACAATAAACTAGGGCATCCATATACCTATTACACATCTCCCACTTGCCTTAGATTATACAATGTACACGTCCCGCAAACCTAGACTCTCTAGATGACTCTTGAACACTTTAGCTGAGAGAGCCTTCATAAATGGATCAACAATTTTGTGTTTCGAAGCGATCTTTTTGATGATCATATCTCCTTGTTGCACATTCTCTCGTATCAGGTGATACTTCCTCTCAATATGTTTTCTTCGTTTGTGGCTGCAAGGCACTTTAGAGTTGGCTACTACCCCACTGTTGTCACAGTATAAGGTGATAGGAAAGTCCATGTTTAGAACTACTTCCAAATCACTTAGAAACTTCCTGAGCCAAACTGCTTCCTTTGCTGTTTCACAAACAACTATATATCCAACCTCCATAGTGGAGTCTGCAATGCATCCTTGCTTGATTCTTTGCCATACTACAACTCTCCTATTTAGGGTGAACATTGATCCTGACATGGATTTCCTAGAATCCTTGTCAGTTTGGAAATTAGAATCAGTGTATCCCATAAAGATCAAATCTTTGGCTCCATACATCAGCATATAGTCCCTCGTTATTCTAAGATACTTGAGGATGTTCTTAATCACAGTCCAATGGTCTAACCCTAGATTGGACTATACCTACTGACTATTCCCACTGCATAACAAATGTCTTGCCTAGTGCAGATCATAGCATACATTACTGAGGCTGAGGGAATATATGGGACTGGACTGCAGTGTTTAGAATACATGACTTAATATGATACCCTTAGTGGATTTTTCCAATCTTTTGGAAAAGATCTAAACATAACAAATAGTGATAACTGGACTGCGGAAATGTTCGAGCCAAGCTTTTACTAAGGATATCGTCTTGTTTCTTAACACCTGATCTTTTTTGTCAAGAATTTATACTGGTTCTTCATAATTCAGATTTTCCTTTAATTGCACTGGTTGCTTTAATAACATATGAGCAGGATCTGGAACATACTTCCTTAACATCAATACATGGATAATATCATATATACGAGATAGTTCTGGAGGAAAATATAACATGTAAGCTACTGGCCCAACTCTCTCCACTATCTCACAAGGCCCTATATACCTTGGACTTACCTTTCCTTTTTTGCCAAATCTAAGGATTCCTTTCCATGGAGATAACTTAAGGAATAACTGATCACTAATCTCGAACTTTAATTCTCTTCTCTACTTGTAAGCATAACACTTTTGTCTGTCTTGAGTTGTCTTAAGATTTTATCTGATAAGCTGAACACTATCTGACGTCTGTTGAATAAGTTTGAGGCCTACTAGTTCCCTTTCTCTGATCTCATTCCAACACACAAGTGTCCTACAAGGTCTTCCTTATGAAGCTTCATATGGAGCCATTCCAATATTGGAATGATAACCGTGGTTATACGAAAATTTGATCAATCCTACTGGCCTCTACCATTCAAGTTTAACCTACTGAAAAATCAAACATTTATCAACAAACTCTGCTATCTCTCTTTTCATGCCAGGTCACCAGTACAACTTCCTTAACGCTCTATACAACTTCGTACTGCCTGGATGCATAACATAAGTTGAACTATGAGCTTCCTTTAGAGTTTCCTGCTTCAATGCTAAGGTATTGGGTACATAAACCCTGCCTTCCTTGAGTAAGACTCCATTTGTTCTTAACTTATAGTATGTCTTCAAACCTTTACCTACCTCTTCAGCTATCTTTTGGAGACTAGAAACTCCTAACTATTCATGTGAAATATCATCAATCAAGGTAGGTTGTACTTTAAACGAAGCTATCAAGACTCCTGCCTGATTAATTGCTAGATTAGCATTAGCATATCTCAACTCTTGCAACACTAAACCTCGTACTGAAAAGAGAGTAGCATCCGCTATTCCTTGTTTTCTGCTTAGGGCATCAACCACTACATTTGATTTTCCTAAATGGTACTCAATAGTACAATCATAATCTTTGATCAATTCTAACCATTTTCTCTATCTCAAGTTCAAATCTTTTTGAACAAAGATATACTTTAAACTTTGATAAGAATAATTCTCAGAATGTGGCAACACTCACGAAACAAGTAATGGCTCCATAGCGTAAGAGCTAGAACTACTGTTGCTAACTCCAAATCATTCATAGGGTAATCACACTCATGCTTCTTTAACTGTCTAGAAGCATAGGCTATTACATTACCTTCCTACGAACATAGCCTAGTCCCTATCAGGACACATCACAATAAATCTCAGACTCCTTACCTGGAATAGGAAGTGTAAATACTAGAGCTGACACCAATCTCCGTTTCAACTCTTAGAAACTATGCTCACAATCAGGAAACCATTCAAACTTCACATCTTTCCTGGTCAATCTAGTCAATGGGAAGGCTATCTTGGAAAAGCTTTCTACAAATCGTCTATAGTAACCTGCTAAACCCAGGAAACTATGTACCTCAGATACTATAGAGAGTCGCTCCCAACTCACAATTTCTTCTATCTTATGAGGATCTACAGTAACTTATGCTATAGATACAACATGCCCCAGGAATACGACTTGATTTAACCAGAAATCACACTTATTGAACTTAGCATACAACTTCTTTTCTCGCAACCTCATATGTTCCATAGGTTTTTCTCTATTACTGGAATAAACTAGAATATTATCAAAAAATACTATTAAAAACTGATCCAGATAGGGATTGAATATCTTGTTCATAAGGTCCATGAATACCGCAAGGGCATTTGTCAAACCAAATGGCCGAATATCTTGTTCATAAGGTCCATAAATACCGCAAGGGCATTTGTCAAACCAAATGGCTTTACTAGAAACTCATAGTGCCCATATCCGGTCCTAAAAGCAACCTTTGGAACATCTGCTTCTTTTACCTTTAACTGATGGTATCCCAACCTCAAGTCTATCTTAGAGAACATTTTAACTCCCTTTAACTGATAAAAAAGATCATCTATATAAGGTAAAGGATACTTATTCCTGATCGTCACTTTATTTAACTGTCTATAGTCTATACACAACCTAAGACTACCGTCTTTCTTCTTTACAAATAAAACCGATGCTCCCAGGATGATACACTAGGTCTAACATACCCCTTATTAACTAACTCCTGTAACTGCACCTTTAGCTCTTTCAACGCAATTGGTGTCATTCTGTATGGCATTTATGAAATGGGTGTTGTACTCGAAATCAGGTCAATAGTAAAGTTAACTTCCCGGTCAGGTGGTAATCCTGACAACTCTCCAGGGAATACATTAAGGAACTTCTGCACTACAGGCACATCTTCAAGTCTTAACCTGTTATCTTGTGAAACAATCACATGTGCCAAATATGCAGCATATCCTTTGCTCAACAACTTCCAAGCTTTCACTACTGATATCAAACTACTAGGGAGAAGTCTTTCACTTCCCACAAACAATAACTCTTGCTCTTCTGGCCTTTTAAATATTACTTCTCTCTTAAAACAATCAACAAAGGCATGATACTTACTCAGAAAATCCATCCTAAAATAGCATCAAACTCAAGTAACTCTAATGGAATCAGATTAACCCACAAGCTCTGACTCCCAATGACTATCTCACAGTTCTTATAGTACTCATGCACTACTAGAACATCTCCAATAGGCATAGAAATAAACAAATCTCCAGGCATGCTTTCAAGTGATCTATCTATATGTAATGCAAATATGCTCGATACAAATGAATGCGTAGCACCAGGATCTAATAACACATAAGCAGTCTGGTTACATAAAGTTACTTTACCAGTCACAACATTTGGCACCTCTTCCAACTCCTAGTGGGTCACCACATACACTTTACCCTGTTGTTGGGTTCGTCTTGCTACCCCTTTCTGTTTAGCTCCACTAGAACCTTCACCTCTGGTCCTAGTTGCCTTCTGTTGTTCTACTGTCTGACAAATCGCCCTTCACTTTACCTAAGCTTCACGAACTAACTGTGGACAATCTCTCTTAAAGTGGCCTGTCTGTCCACACTGGAAACAAACGTTCCTGCCACTATAACATGTCCCTGAGTGGTACTTAGCACAATTCGCACATAGGGATTTCTCACTTATAGTAGCTACAGACTCGTTAGTCCATCCAAACCCTGATCTACTAATTGAACCAACTGCGGGCCTCGATCCCTTCCTACTCACACTCTGTTGGTTCATCATTCCTTATATCTTCTTAATCCACTATCCAGAGAGTGGAGGCTTAAAACTCTTACCTCTCGATTCTGCTGGAACTCTCTATTGTTCTTCTTTTCCTCTTTACCCTCAATTAACGTTAGCTAAGCTCCTCTTAACTCTAGTGGCTATCTCCACCAGCTGAATGAAATCCATCCAGTTAGTGTATAAGTGACTGGGGTACGGATTTCCTTCCTTAAGCCATTCTCAGACCTTCTGCATCTTTCTCTTCCGCTATGATCAGAAGAGCATACTAAGACAGCTATTTGAACTTTTGCTTGTTACTCAACTACCGTTATTGATCCCTGAACCAATATGAGGAACTCATCTCTCTTGGCTTCTCTGAAGAAGCTAAGATAATACTTATCCTCAAAAACTTTCCTGAACTCCGACTAGGTCATAACCTCTGATCGGTTTCTTCTGTGTCAATGATCTTTCACCATTTCTCAGCTTCTTTCTACAATAGAAACACTGTCAACCCAACCTTACGATCGTCAGGGCATCTTATCACATTAAAACATTTCTCAATCATATCTAGCCAGACCTCAGCATCTGCTTGATCTATGGCTCCTTCAAATGTTGTTGCACCTAAGGCTTTAAGCCTTTTGATGCCATACTTCTTCTCTAGGTCTGCCTGAATGGACCCTACACTTGTCGCCAGCCTCTGGACGATCCTATTAAATACTCTTTCCTCTAACTGAGGATCTGCTCCCATCTGCGGGGTATTTGACTCGCCTTCTGAAGTTGTTTCCTGAATAACTGGATTCTTACCTTTCCTTCTACTTGAATCTGGATCCTTTCTAACTTCAAGATTTCTAACAGTAGGGTCAGGATCCCTATCTGCCATCTACTTGCTCCGCCAACAAATTATTCTTGGCATTCTTACCTAATTAGGAAGTACACATGTTAGGGACTCACAAAAAGGACCTAGACTAATGCATAAACTTTCTTTCCTTGCCCTAAAACCTTATGCTCTGATACTAACTTATCACATCCCTTCCTAGATTAACCTCTTAATTTAGAAGAGAATGTGACGAAAGGAATTACCAACCCTTTTGTGGCACCTACTGCCTAGCCAACCTGTTTAACCTATTTAGGGAACCCTAGAATAACATTTTTAACATTCAAGAGCTTGCGGAACTTAAAAAATTTATAACAACCTCAGGGCTCCATACATAGCAAAATCATAACATATATACAGAAATAAGGTTCAGTGTCACTTAAAACTAGTCCCTAATATGATGACACATGTACAAATATTTACAGAATAAACACCTAGACTTTCTTTTTCAACCGAGTCTTTAAGTGGCAGAGCAACAGTGCAGTTATCCTCTGGGGAGATGACCACTACCTGAGAGAAGGAAACGTTTAAACGAGTGAGCTACTAGCTCAGTAAGTGATTAATAAATCATAAACAACATGCTTTAAAATTGAAAATTACCAAGCAACCTTATAATTAAAACTTTTCATCATAGCATGGCTTAAAAACATAATTTAACATAATTCCTAGTTGAAAGAGAACCCTTTTGCTCAATCCCTCAATGTTAAACCTTAGTTGGTGTGGAGTATTCTCAACACAACCAACGTTGACTTTACCTACGTGCACACGGTTATCACTAAGTACTGTCATACCTTAGGTACTAATGCCCATATACCTTATCATCGTCCTTTAGTATCGGGTTCTAATAATCATCATAAAACTCATACTTTGAAATCATAACAACATAAATCATATGCTTAACATGCTAATTATAAAGCATCAACTTTCTATGCATGCTTCTTGGATAATAAGTATTGAAATACTTAAGTCATTCTTATGAACTTCTTTAAAACTAGCATGCATTAATGGCTCTTGAAACATAGTTTGCTTGGAAATTGTTTTAAACATTCATATAGACAAACATGAGTCTAAACATTTAAGTAAAGAATGTGTTACTAAAACGTTCGAAATCATCAACTTTGTCATTCACGGCCTTTGGGCGTTCCTCTTAGGGTTTCTAAGCCCTTCCTATTGGTGTTAACACTTTGGAAATGAAAAACATGTTTAGCCAATACGTATGGCTTCCTTGAGAGACTAACTCATCTAAATGAACTTAACAATCAGCTTAAAACATCAATTTCCCTTCCAAAGTATACCTTCCTATGCGTCTAACACTTAGGAAAATTTTGAGTAGTTAATCTTTAGTCATTCGGTCCACATCACAACCTATGCACCCATCACATGTCCTATGCACTCGTCCAGTGTGACAACGCACGACCAGCACCCCTTGCGCCCAACGCTTCGCGTGTCTGCCCATAAGCCCCGTGCCCCTTGCACCCTCTTGCACTCACGGTTTCAGTACATGCCATACAACACATCGCATTCCCTCACACACACCATCAGCACAAGCCTTGCGCCTAACCTACCCTTTGTGCATGCCTGCTTGCTCGATGGTGGCAGTTACCTACTTGTTCAACAAAAACTTAGTTTCAACTTTGAGCTTGAATAACTTATTTTTCAAACTTTATCTTAGAAAATTTCCTTCTACAAACTTGTTTAAAAACACCTTAAATTGATTACCTTAAAATTTGAGCTCCTAATTTATCGTGGTTTATCCGAAAACTTTAAATCTTCATCACTGGTCCCGATTCATCTAAGAGCTTGACCTTCTTGCAATATTCTTTAGATTTCAACCTGAATTCCTTAGATTTTCCTTTTAGTATGCCTAGAGCATAAACTACACTCAACAAGCTTTTGAATGGCTCTAAAATCACCTAATTTGCATGAGTTAAATGCTAAAACTGAGCTTTTGAACTGAAGCTTCTCTTTTATACTAAGGACTACATGATTTCAAACATTCTTAGGCAACCAAATCACCCACTAAGTGGGATTAATTCCCTAAATTCTGACAGTTGGTCCACTATAATAGGTGACTAAGCTGCTAACCACTATTTAATCAACGCATGGTTTCACTTTATCGCCTAACTCCCTTGCCAGTGCCATCGCATAGGCTCATGATGCGTTCTATACCTCCGATAAAATAATAATGCTTATGAGATTTAATGCTCAATTTGCTTTAGTCAAACCCAAGTGCTAGTTTGACCAAAATTTCTGGTGAGTCCAGTGTCGAACACAGGGATTGCTTGTAAGCACGCGATGAAAGTAAAAATATGATCTTAGTATGAGTTAAAATGTTCAAAGGAGTGATCGAATAAGAAAACTTAAACCTAAATATGATGAGGATCGTGTTTAAAATGAAGTAGTGCGATGAAATAATAATGCTTGTGAGATTTAATGCTCAGTTTTCTTTAGTCAAACCCAAGTGCGATCTTTACCACAGTTCCTGGTGAGTCCAGGGTTGAACGCAGAGATTGCTTGTAAGCACGCGATAAAAATAAAAATATGATCTTAATGTGAGTTAAAATGTTCAAAGGAGTGATCGAAAGCAAACTTGAACCTAAATATGCGATGGGGATTGTGTTTAAAATGAAGTTGTGCGAGTTGGATAACAATTATGCGGTAGGAGGGTTGAGAAGAATTTTTACTAACATTTTCTAAACAACTAGATGAAAGGTGCGATCAAGCTATACACTCAATATTATGACCAACACTTCTCAGTGTTCTTTGCAACATTATCTTATCTCTAAGATGCATGCAATAGGTGTAATATGTAGAGAATGTACTTATTTCTAAGGAACATTTTCTCTCATTGTATGAGATCTTAATCTAAATTCATTCAAACTTATATTAGCTTTACTTAGAACAATTTCTCAGTTTTAACTACTAAAGAAACACCCTAAAATACAAGTGGATGAGGGAAAAGGAAGGGGAAATCGGTTGAGAGCCGATGGTGGGCATCCTCCTTTGACCTAAACCGAAGACTACTATATATAGGTGTTGGTCGCAGTGTCGCAACGCTGCAAGCAGCGTTGCAATGCTGCCTACCACGCACGTCGTTCACATGTTCATAGCATTGCAACACTGGATGCAGAATTGCAATGTTACCTTATTTCGTCCAATATGGGCAGCTACTACCTTATAGCATTGTGCAACGCTCGTTTGACCGTTCCAACGCTTCGTCTAGGGGTGTTTTCGTCCATTCACGTCCCTTTGAAGCCTGGTTGCTCAAATTAGCTCTTAATTTCTCCAAATTAACCTCAAATAGCTCGTAACAACCAATTCCACCTCTAAGATGCTCAATACCTATAAAATCATCAAATAAACACATTAAACGTAGTAACGACCGAGAATTAAGCAGAGGAAAATAGCACATTTTCAGTGCTATCAAATACCCCCAACGTAATTCTTGATCCTCTTCAAGCAAGGTAAAATCCCATGTTCACACATAAGATTATGCTTGCTCAATCACAAGGGTTGTTACTCTAGTTTCAACGGTCTATAAGGATTAGATTTGCAATAAAAAAAATGAAATTCAATTAATCAATCAATGAAGCACATTTAAAAATGATTCTCAACTTTTCATGCATGAGTGAGTCAAAAGGCCTACTAATTAAGCTCGCAAAACCTAGAATGATTTTATAGAGCCCTCGATTTGTTTTCCCCCTAACTGACTTAAAGGTTCAAAAGCCAAGTTTCCTAAACTCAACTTTGTAATAACACACTAAAAGGAACCAAACTTTTATTCTATTTTTTATTTAAATTTTTTTTTTTTTACTTTACACAAAAGAGGAAACCTTATCTAGACACGTCATCTTCGTTTTGGCTTGCCCACATGGGTGTCATGTGAGTCATTCAATATGAGCAATGTCTTCTAACATGGTGCCGAAGCTTACTCATTCCTCGAGGTACTTTAGCTCAGAGGGAAATTACGGGTATCATAGCCACCCTAGGTTAATCATAAACCAAGAAAGAGGAGTAATCCCCTTCAAAAATAACATACAAACTTGCTTTTACTTTACAACACACTCTGCCTTTTACAAACTTGTTTTTTTACATACTTAACACTGGCTTTTACAATACAAAACAATAGTTTGGAAAAAAAAACTTAGGCATGCTGAGCTTTCAGTCACTTACACATATCACCTAGGCCTTTCGGGGTGACAACGAAAATATAAGCCCCATAATACGGCTTTAAACATGCAAGTCCTAATTTCGATGGACAAGAGACTAAAGATGCATGAGAGATAAGAAATTTTTTTAAAACGAGCTAAAAATCATGATCATGCTCTTTAAACATAGTTTCATACAAACCTAATCACAAAAAGGGTGTGTCATCAACTACCTCATCATAACAAACCAAGCAAGTGAGCAAACAAGCAAATTAAGCACACAAACATCGTCCGAGTAGCGCTTAAGGACCCCAACAATCACAACATGCCCCACCCCCAACTTAAAATAATACATTGTCCCCAATGTATCTCAAGTAAAGCTCAATAAAATAAAATAGTCAAGGGAACAGAAAATTTTCCCTGATAACGATGTCGCATACGGGATGGTGGTGGTAATAAGCTCGCCTTCCAAAAAGATGCTCCTCTCCTCTTTTCTAGGTCTTCCCTACGAAAAAAAAAAAAAAACCAAATCTTATCTAGAAAACAAATAAAGATAGCAGTAAAATTTTTCACCTGGCTCTCTCTAGGAAGGGTAAATTTTTAACATCGATTGCTCGATGTGACTTGTCCCTTGTCAAAGCACAAAGAAATTCTCGTATTTCTCTAGTCCTTTCTTGGATGAGTCGATATAGCCCGGTAAGGCTATAAGGTTTTTCATCTTTTAAGGAGAACTAGACAGGTCTAATTTTGTATTTTTAATTTTGTTTAAGAAAAGGAAAAAGAAAAATCAAAAGACTCAAGGACTTACTCAACTGAAAATAAAGACTCTGACTTAATTAACTCGACTGACTCGTGAGGTGAAGGTGAGCAAAATTAAAAAATGAGAGGAATACCAGTACAAAGAATAGGACGAGGCTTGGGAGCCTCTGACTCTTTTACCTGAGATTCTTCCAAATTAAGGCCATACTCATACTTAACTAACAGACTAGCAAGCATGGAGTGACGTCCTCATCATCACTGGAGTAGTAGCACTCTGCAAAGAACTCGGCCTCTGAGGTATAGAAGATGGACTACTTTAATGTGCTCTCATGTTTCGGCATGGTCTCCGTCAGCTGGGCATCAATCCTTGTCGCTGAGCTTGAAGATCCCACTGAGACTGAAAAGAATTATTAACAAGTTCATAAATTTAAAATTCCAACTTCATACCTGGGCACGAATCTCTAGGAAGCAGTTCTTGCTCCTCCACCATGTCAACATAGACTACCTCATAATCTTGGGTCTCTGGAAAATCAAAGGAATGGTTTGGTAACGACTCGTCTGGCCTTCTAGCATAAGTTGCAAGTCGAGCAACAAGGTTACTCAGACTTTGCAAGTCAGTCCTAGCAGGCCTTGAGGCAAAGACTCTCCTACTGGATACGCTCAAACTCTTGCTGCCTATAGAGGTTATCTTGCTCAAACTTAAAAGATTTGTTTGCAAGCTCCATAGCCAAAACCTCTAAAGACATACCTGACCCTGAAGACAAAGCGTGAGTCGACTAGTGTGGTGCTGTGAAATCTAGGCTGCCAAAGCTCTGTTGCCATCTTGAGTATCCATGGTCAAATGACTCCCCCCGCCAAGAATGGTGAGGCTCGTAATCCCAAGAACTATAATATCCCTTCTCGGTGAATCCACGCGGTGGCTGCATCCACTGCAACCTCGGGCATGCTTGCGTGAGATGCCTTTTGAGTAGGCAACTTTCACAAACCTCTACTTGCTGTGATCTCCTTTTCACTCAGTGGCCAACCAAGGAAGTCCACTTGGCAAGCTCGTGGCGAAGGCCACTTACCGCGTCATCAAAATATGTAACTTGACCTTTGGACTTCGAAGACTGATTCAGAAATCTGCCATGCTCAACTGGCACAAAAAGAAAACAAATCGAAGCAAAAAAAAATAAAAATCCTTTAACTAAAAACTAACTAAGAAGAATTGATTGGCCTCCCTAGCAACGTCGCCTTTTTTATTATAGGTTTTTGGTGTCGCTCCCAAACCCTTGCTATAAAAATAATATTTATAAATCACCAAACAAACTACTTATACTAACTGGTAGTACAAGCAGCAAGTCCGGGGTTGAACCTTAGGGAAGCACGGAAGATTAGTTCATCAAGTTTATTTTTAGTTAAAGGGATAAATGAGAGGGGATTGGTATGATTGGATAATTGAAATTGCATGAAAATAAAAATTCAAGAAGAGTAAAGATAGAGGCATAATTAACCGAGATATCTTAGTTTAAAGGAATGAATTTGCCCAATGTACTTTAGATCATCAACCCAATTTATGACTTAAATTCCTTGTTTATGCTTAACCCAATTGATCAGGATCCCAACCAATAGTTCTAATTATCTAATTAGTCAAAATGCACAGAAAACGAATTTGCTCCATACAAATTAACGAATTGCATTAAGATCTAGGGATTACGCAAAGATGAATGTTAATTTCCAACGTCTAATTATACAATCAATGCAGTTTTTCTCTAGGTTGCTAGGAACAGTCCTTTTTTCCTAACTAACCTATTGTTTTCAATGGGATTATCTTATAAATACGTGTCAGATATTACAAGGTAATCTCAAAAGCGTTAAAACTATATGATAAAATTATTGGGTGTCAATCAACAATCAAAATCATGCAATTCATACATATAGATTCAGATCAAAACCCATAAACAAGTTTGAATAAATCATTAAATTGAAATCTAAAAAATTTCATCGAGATCATCTAAATCCCTAAAATAAGAAACCAAAATCTTACCTTCCCATAGGGATGAGAAGTTACAATCTAACATTACTCAAAACAAATGCCCCAAAATACAAGTGGATAAGGGAAAAGAAAGGGGAAATTGGTTTAGAGTCGATGGTGGGAGTCCTTCTTTGACCTAGAACGAAGACTGCTATATATAAGGGTTGGTCATAGCGTCGCAACGCTGTCTAGCACGCATATCCGTCATCATTTTTGCAGCGTTGCAACACTGCCCTGTTTCATCAAATATAGGTAGCTACTGCCTTATAACATTGTGCAACGCTCGTTTGAGTGTTGCAACACTCCGTCTAGGGGTGTTTTCATCCATTCACGTCCCTTTGAAGTCCGGTTGTTCAAATTAGCTCCTAATTGCTTCATATTAACCCCACTAGCTCGTAACGACTGATTCCACCTTTAAGATAGTCAATACCTACAAATCATCAAATAAACACATTAAATGTAGTAATGACCGAGAATTAAGTAGAGAAAAATAGCACATTTTCGGTGCAATCAGCAGCGTTTGTGCCTTTCTCGCAGTCAAGGTACAATACTCCAGAAAGTTGAGGTCTACAAAGATTAATAAAAATAGCTTGAGCAAACTTAGTTACCGCAATCCCCAGAAATGACGCCAAAAAACATGATGCATTCTGAACATGCGATCAAATAATAATGTTTATGAGATTTAACGCTCAGTTTTCTTTAGTCAAACCCAAGTGCAAACTTGACCAGAGTTCCTGGTGAGTCTAGGGTCGAACGCAGAGATTGCTTGTAAGCATGCGATAAAACAAAATATATGATCTTAGTGTGAGTTAAAATGTTCAAAGGAGTGTTCGAAAGCAAACTTGAACCTAAATATGCGATGGGGATTGTGTTTAACATGAAGCTGTGCGAGTTGGATAACAATTATGCGATAGAAGGGTTGAGAAGAATTTTTACTAACATTTTCTAAACAACTAGTTGAAAGGTGCGATCAAGCTATACACTCAATGTTATGATCAACACTTCTCAATGTTCTTTGCCACATCATCTTATCTTTAAGATGCATACGATAAGTGTAATATGCAGAGAATGTACTTATTTCTAAAGGAACATTTTCTCTCGTTTTTATGAGGTCTTAATCTAAATTCTTTCAAACTTAGATTAGCTTTACTTAGAACAATTTCTCAATTGATTCAAGCAACAAATATAAGCATGCATAGAACAAGTTGATCGCATGATTCCTCCAGTTGTTTAGTCGTGTTAGCTACAATTTTCTCAACCCATGAAGTGATTTAGCTATGAATGATATTGGTGAAAAAGATAGACAAGATTTATAATGAACATGTATTCATACTGCAATTCTGAATTTTTCAATACAAGAAATACAATACAAATATACAAACAAAGAGAAAGGGTCAGAGAGTCAAGTTGTGGTTCACAATGTCTTGCTTCCTCTGGCTCGTTTTACAGCTGCTTCACTTTGATAATCGAATAATATTATCTTCTTCTTTCCCTAGAATCCTAAGCTCTCACTAAGGAGTTTATATGGAAAACTAATAGGGGTTTCTAACAAAATCCCTTCTCAGGGTATTCTTCTCGTCCCTCACAATGTATACCCCAATATATGTCACAATATATCTTAACTCCCCTTTTGCATGGCATTTGCATGGGTATTTATAGGTGTTCGCGAGCACTTCTTTTCTCAAGCTCATGATTGTGTTGATGAGACACATTAAATTCTATATCTTGCCACACCGTTTGCAATGTGTCAGTATTCATTGAATCTACAACAAAGTTTTCCTGTTGGCCACCAATGCAACTTGTGATGTGACACCCACCACCCATGTCATGTCATGTCTCAACGCTTGCAGTTTATGCGATCGTCTTTCCTTTTCTTCTCAGGAAACTTCTTGCTTTCAACGCATTAATGGGCATATGATCACACGTTCATCAGAATGCTGAAGGATATACTGCATAGATGTAGCAAAATTAGTCTGAAATTTAAATATGTTATGTGTTAGAAGTATGTGATCGTATGCTTTGCTTTTTGTATAGATTTATTGGTAAGAATTATCTAAATTTCATGCCTTTGCCTTATTATTTTAAATGAAGAGATACAATAACTTGTATTTTTTACAAGTTATTAGCTCACCTATCCACACCACGCATCAGGCCAACGCATGCACGCCCTTCCTCAATGCATAACTCAACTTGGCAACGCTTTACTTGACGCATCCTACACCCACGCTCATCAACGTACACAAGCAACCCCCAATGCCTTAGGCCTTCAAGCTCTCATATGTGTATCCCTGCCCATCTAACCTCTCATTGGTTTTGACCAATGCATGCCCTTGCTTAACGCAAAGCACCTCATGCGGCCTATACTTAGTCATTTTTATCCATGCAGCATTCCCATGAAGCGCTCAACTAACCTCTTAGGAGCATGGTTGCCGCATACTTCAACACCTTCAATGCATGGCTACTTTGGACTTCCACACTTAGCCAACATTTTCCTTACAAAAGGCTTCCTTTGTCTTGCTACTCGAGAGCCACTTGTTCAACACTCAAAACATTTTCCTTCTTTCCTTCTTCAAGTTTTTCCCTACAAACATATTAATAACTTATTCTTAAATCTTGATTAACATGTTAATTAACTTACATAAGTAGGAAAAATAGGGTTCGGGGTTTACAAAATACACAGTTCAAAAGATGAAGGGAAGAAGATAAAGAACACACATAAGTACGTGGTTCAACAAGGATGCCTACGTCCACGAGAAGAACTTCTTTTCTTTCTTGAGATTGCCTTTGTACAGTAGTTTTTCTTTTACAAGAGATGTATGATAATTTTTATTTAATGCATGTCATAGATCTGATCTTTAGGTATTTATAGTACATACCTTTTGTCAGTTACAAAATGAAAAGAAATATTGTTAAGTAAAAGTCTAAACTAGTTGTTTTATGTATTGGAGTCATCTTTACAAATTCTCCACCTTGACTCTAATGCATGCAATCTTCTATTCTTCCAAACTCTTAACTCTTTGTTATGTTTCTGGTAGGTTGAACTCGTTGAGCTAAAGGAATTTGAGGAGCCTGAGATTTGGTACTAGTTTCGTCAACATGTCAGTCACGTTCTCCGAGGTATAGACCTTCAATATTTTTATATCTTTAGCTTTAATTTTTTTCCTAACAAAGTAATACTTAATATCGATGTGTTTAGTTCTAGTATGGTATTGTGGGATTTTGGATAAACGTATTGCACTTTAGTTATCACAGTAGAGTTTAACTACTGTTTGATCTAAACCAAAGTCTTTCATTAGTCTTCTAAGCCACAATGCTTCTTTAATAGCCTATGTGATAGCCATGTATTCAACTTCTATTATAGATAGGGCCACTATAGGTTGTAGTGTAGCTTTCCAGGTGATTAGGTTAGGACCAAGAAGGAAAAGATAACCTGTTAGGGACATTCTTTTGTCCAAATCACCAACATTGTCAACACATACATAGCCATATAACTCTGACTTCAAATCTTGGGACTTTTGATAGACTAAGTTAGAGTTTTTGGATCAGATTATGTACCTTAGAATCCATTTAGTGGCCTCACAGTGTCTCTTACCTGAGTTAGACATATATCTACTAATTAAGCTAGCTGAATATGAGAGATCTAGTCTAGTGGATATGATTAGGTACATTAGGCTACCCACTACTTGACTGTAGGGAATTAGGGACATTTGATTCTGATGATCTATGTCAGTTTCCTTTAGAGAATTAGCTAAAGACAACTTAAAGTGTTGAGCTATAGGTAGGGATACAGGTTTTGCATCATTTAGATGAAACCTTTTTAGTATTTTCTCACAGTAGTTACTCTGATTGATGCTTAGGGTTGAGTCTATTTGTTTCTTAGGATTTCAATCCCTAAGATTTTGCCTGCCTGACCCAAATGCTTCATGTCAAACTCTCTCTTTAAGAGTTCTTTGACATGAGTTTAGTCTTGCTTTGAGTTCCTTGCTAGTAGCATATCATCCACATATATGAGTAAGTACACCTTATCCCTATAGGAGGTTGTGTTCAATCCAACTCCTTGCATTGGACCACTTGTGGCCTCTTCATAGTTGGTTCTTGGTCTGTAGGAGCTACAATAGCATTTAGCACTAAATTCATATAGTTCATTTCAATATACTTGGCTGGAGGAGTTATATCTCTTTTTTGTCTGTCTCTTGGTAAGGCATATTGACTCAAATCAGGCTATGAATTTATGGTTTCAAATTGTTCTCCTGTCCCTTCCTCTTCTTCTTCTGAGTCACTAGGTAAGTTAGTCTCTGATGGTTGTTCAGTAGGTATCTCCACCTCAATTCTTGTGGTGGAGGTATCAGATTTATCCTCTGATTTCTCTTCCTTTTGCATAAATATTTCTTCTTCTCTGAAAATAATGTCCCTACTGATAATGAATCTTTTCTCAGAGGGTGCCAAATTTTAAAACCTTTAACTCCCTCTATGAAACCTACAAACATACATTTAGCAGCCCAGACCTTTAACTTTCCTTTATCCAAACCCCACACACCTAAATACCTTAAGGTTCTAGATTAGGAGGGTGGTTAGACCACTCTCCTTCTGGGTAAGTAACTCTAGAGATGTGTGTGGGCATCTATTTAGGGTGTAATCAATGTAGGCTGCAACTTCTGCCTAAACATTTTCACCTAGATAGCATCAGACAACAAGCACCTTACCCTTTCCATTATAGTTCTCTTTAGCCTCTCAGCAACCCCATTCTGTTGAGGTGTGTACCTCACAGTCCTATGTCTTGTTATTCCATTCTCACTACAAAAAATATCAAAGTCTTCATTACAAAACTTAATCCCATTTCCAGTTCTAAAGTATTGTAACCTCTTAGATGTTTGAGTTTCTATCATAATTTTCCATTCTTTAAACTTCCCAAAGCCTTGATCCTTAGTTTTTAGGAAGTATATCCAACTTTTCCTAGAAAAATCATCTGTTAAGGTTAGAAAATACCTTGAGCCATTAAGGCTTGGTGTAGGAGATTGTCCCCATAGGTCATAATGAACATAGTCCAGTATTCCTTTGGTGGTATGCTGAGATTTTGTGAAGCTCTATCTAATGGCTTTCCTTAAAATGAAGTGTTCACAGAAGGAAATGTGTTCACTGATCCCTTTGGGCAATATACCCTGCTTAGACAATGCTTGCATCCTTTTGGCACTGATATGGGATAGTCTTTTATGCCATAAGTCTACTTCTGTCAAGTTTGTAGTAGAAATGGTGTAGGCTCTAATCATCATTCTACTCATCTGACAATATAAAGGTCATTTACCTTTTCACCAATCAAAACTACCTTAGAATCCTTAATAGCTTCTAGGATTCCATTCTTTCCCTTGCATTCACACCTTATGGAGTCTAGCATACCCAGAGTTATCGAGTTTCTCTTGAGTAAAGGTACATGTCTCACATTCCTAAGAAGCTTAACTGATCCATCATTTAGCTTTAAGAATATTGAACCAATTTCCTTGATCTTACAGGCTTCATTATTCCCCATGCACACTAGTTATCCATCCATATCCTTGTAGGTATTAAATCACGGTCTATAAGGTGTCATATGATAGGTACAACTTGAGTCAAGTACCCAATCATGCTTCCCTAGACGACTGATTTGGTTTTTATTCCTTGTAGAAGCTAAGACATTAGAATAGAAATAGAATCCTTCAACTATTGAGGCTTCTAGTTGTTACCCTTTCTGGTCCTTCTCTTTCTCTTGATTTTTTCTTTTCAAATTGTAGCTCAATAAGTGCCCTTTCTTTTTACAGTAGTTACACCTCAGTTTTGTTTTTGGCTTATGTTCTTCACTAGGATGATTTTTAGCCCCTTTTGAGTGGTTCTGCTTGTTCTTGCCTTTGACAAATAGTCATTTTGCATTAGGTTGTTCCTTTTTTACTACTTGAAGCTCCAACTCCTTAGTTCTTAATGTTGAGATAATGGTATCAGTGGTGACTAACTCCCTGCCATATTTCAAGGCATTCTTTACCTTCTTACAGTCTTCGGGTAGAGAGTTCAACAAAATAAATGCTTCATTTTCATTACCAATCTTTTCACCAAGGCTTTTGAACTCAGAAACTATCTTCTTAAACTCATCCAAATTGTCAGATACCGTTTTAGCAGAATCCATCATGAATGTGAAGAATTTCCCTCTTAAAAACATACTATTAGGTAGATCCCTTGTGGCAAAAAGGTCTTCCAGCTTGGTCCACATCTTATAAGTTGTGTCTTGGTCGATTATCTGTCTCAAGATGTTGTCACTGAGGTTGAGGACTAAGGTTCCATAAGCTGTAAGTTTCATATCTTCCCTTTCTTGAGCTGTTATCGTAGATGGGTCTAGGAAGGCTTTATGAGCTTTCTATTGTCCATGAATTGTCTTGATTTTGGCTTTCACAAGCCAAAGTCACCATTCCCATCCAACTTCTCTATTTCGAATCTTGCAACAACCATTACTGATATGAAAAATAGACTTAGAACACCAAGAAGTGTTTTCTTGAAAACCTTGATGCTTCAAGAAAGATTAACTTGATGATCTTCAAGCTCTGATACCAATTTTGTTGGGTTTTTTTCTCTATTTCTACAGGCCCATGAAATGAATCTCGAAGGAAAAGCCCACGTGTGATGTTTAGCTGAAGGCTTGTGTTAGGTGAAAAGCTTGGTTCTAAATGAGCCACGTAGTAATCCTGATTTCCACACACATGTAGGCCTAAAACTCTCTCTTTAGCTGATCAAATTATTGCACTTGGGAAAAGGAATTCATTTTCAGGTAAAACTTTCTTTTCTCTCTCGATTCTCTCTCAGTTCTAGGGTGCTTTTCTGATAATGAAGATTGTTTTGTTTCAGAGATGAAGAATAACATATACAGTTCAAAAGATAAGGGAAGAAGATAAAGAACACACACAAGTACGTGGTTCAGCAAGGATGCCTAGTCCACGTAATAGGTAATAGTTTTTCTTTTGCGTGAGATGTATGATAATTTCTATTCAACACATGTAATAGATATGATCTTTAGGTATTTATAGTACATATGAAAAGAAATGTTGTTAAGTAAAAGTCTAAACTAGCTGTTTTATGTATTGGAGTCATCTTTACCAGTAGATCTCCTCTTGTTCCTGCATTTTCACATGTTTCTACAAAGTGGGCGATGTGTTGCTTTGTGTTGCCCTTTCCGTCGAATTGTTGGAACTTTGGGGGCTGATATCCAGTAGGCATTCTCAGGTTGTCGATCCTCCGAGTGTATGGCTTGGAATACATGAAAGAGGTTTGGACCGGCCCTCCATATTAAGCTCTTATGGAGGTCATGATCATGTCTTGTAGTTGTTGGACTGACAAAGAAGCCACCGAGGCTGACTGTTGCGATTGGCTTTCTTGTAGCACGATCTTCCCCTTGTCGATTGCTTTCATCGTGGGTACTAGGCTTGATTCAGCAGCCTCTCGAGACTGCATTCGTTCCTTCAAGGAAGTGAAATCGTGGTCTCGCTCCTCGATGGCTTTCATCAGGAAACTAATCTTCCTTTCCATTTCAGCCATGGCCGCTTCCGCCGTCACATCCACCATCATGACAGAAATCACATCTGGCAGTGAATCTCTTTCCGGTTCGTCGGGCGCGAAAGTAGAGTTGTCGAACAAGGGGTTTTCCTTGATGAAAACCCCACTTTGTGGGGATTCCATCATTTGTTTCAAGATGTCGTGGACGATGGGGGAGCTCTGCTCTTGCTCCTCCATGATTTCTTTTGAGCGGCCACGGGTGATCGGTCCCTTGTATGAGCCCTTTGTGGAGGAAGCTTTGGATGCCATCTTCTTAGGAGATTTGGGAACCACCTTCTTAGGCGCCATTTGGCTTGTTTGAATGCTAAGAAAGAGATGAGAGGTAGAGAGGTCCCACCGAACGTGCCAATTTATTCACACGAGGTTTCCGGAGAAACTTGTTTCGTGGAGTTGAACTTGAGTTGGTGTTAATGTTGGAGTTGATTTGATGCGATGTGGTTTGATCTTTAATATTGATCCTCTGATTCTCTCTCCGGTTGGTGAATATGCTTGATTTGGAGAAGGAAAGCACCGAACGTTCTTGAAATAGAAGTCTTGGAAGCTTGGAGTAGAAGTCTTGGAAGAGTATTTGTGTCTTCAAAGGTCTTCTGCCTTATAGGAGTGCAATTTCAGGAGTCTTGGAAGCTTGAAGTAGAAGTCTTGGAAGAGTATTTGTATCTTCAAAGGTCTCCTGCCTTATAGGAGTGCAGCTTCGAGAGTCTTGGAAGCTTCAGAGTCCTCTGCTTGTTAGTGAATTCTCTCTAGATCTTTTGAGTGTAGAAAATGTTACCCCTACAAATGAAGAGAACTTTTATATTTATAGAGTTCTCAGGTGGGCTTCGTGGGCTTGGTTGGTCCATGGGCCTGACCCTTGGACCCAATTAGTTGATTTTGGGCCTGATCTGAAATTTGGGTCCAATTCAACTTTTTTTGTAGTTTGGACTTTAAGTCCAAATAGTAATATCAAATTGGACCAATTTAATCTCATCTGATTCATCCACGTGACGTCATCAAAACTTGTCTTCAATTCAATTCGAGACATGTGTCAACTTCTAATTGAACCCAAAGTCAATGATTTAGAAATTCGTCGTTAATTTAGTAAACGACGTTGGGACTTGTGATTGGTCCAAAATTTCTCATTCAACAGCCCTCTTTAATTGTTATTTTTTAAACAATTGTTATTAAATTTGTTTGTAATTATAAATTAATGCAAATTTGAAACTAATGCCACAAATTGCTTCTACACACATATTTTTTTTAAGATATTTTTATTATCTTGTGTTAAAATGGCTCTCAAGATAAAATTGGCATTATAAATATCATAAAAGTAGATGCTCAATGCTTAGGACCCTAAAAGTCATGTGTCATTTTCATTGGTCCATGTGCCTTGTAATAATTCATGCTTAGTGTTCATGTAAGTCTACATTCTATTTGTCATTTTGTCTATAAATAGTCATATTTGGTAGATTTAAAAATGATGCATATTAGTGAGAATAAAAAGAAAATTTCATATATTTCCTATTTCCATAAAATCATATTTTCTATTTCTATTTTCCTATTTCCATAAAATAATAATTTTAGTTATTTTTAATTTAGTTATTTATAAGTTTAGTTATATTTTATTATTATATTTATTATATATATAGATATATATACATATACATATATATATATTATATTTTCTTTATATCTATTGTGCTCCATTGTGCTCCTTAAGTTTACAACACGTTATTAGCATGAGCTCATGTTGCTTTAATCGCTGAAGGTAAGTTAGTTTTATTCCTCTTTATTATAATTAATAAATTAAATGTTATTTTGCATATTTATTACATATTATATTTCTAATATAAATACAATATTTTGTGATAGTATTGTCATGAAAAATCTTACAAAATTAGAATTCGCAGCCCTTGACATTAATGGCAATAATTATTTGTCATGGGTGTTCGATGCCGAAATTCCCCTGGATTCTATGAACTTGAGAGAAACAATTAAAGAAGAAAATACAACATCCAACCAAAAAAAAGAAAAAGCTATGATTTTCCTTCGTCATCATCTCCATAAGGGATTAAAAATGGAATATCTTACAATAAAAGATCCTCGTATCTTGTGGAAAAATTTGAAAGAAATGTATGATCATCAAAAGATAGTCATTCTTCCTAAAGCCCGTTATGAGTGGATGCATTTGGGGCTACAAGATTTTAAAGTAGTAAGTGATTAAAATTCCATATTATTTTAAATCAGTTCAAAATTGTTGTTATGTAGAGAAAAAATTACTGATGCTAATATATTAGATAATACATTTTCTACATTTCATGTCTCGAATATGCTTCTGTAGCAGAAATATCGAGAGAACGGTTTTAAACAGTATTCTGAGTTAATTTCATGTCTTCTCGTGGCCAAACAAAATAATGAGTTATTGATAAAAAATCATGAATCTCAATCAACCAAAATGACACCATTCCTTGAAGTGAATGCTATAAATTTTAATAATAATCGTGGTCGAGGTCGAGGTCGTGACCGTGGAAAAGGAAAAGCTCCACAAGATAAGAGTTCAAAAAGTGTTGAAAATAAATGCTTTCGATGTAGAATAACTGGGCATTGGTTGACCTCTATCAAGTCTCTCTAAAGAAAAAAAGAAAAAATGTGGAAGCAAATTTTGCATACCAGGATAATGATATATTTGATCCATCCCATATGACAAATTTGGATGTGACAGACTTCTTTGCATCTCCTAAAGAGAAGATTGGCGCAGTTGATGGAACATCAAGTGTTTCTTTTGATTTTGAGAATATCTAGACTTAATGAACCTGAAGTTCATGAATCCAAGCATATTCACAATTTGACATGACTGATTGGGTCATCCAGGATCTATAATGATGAGAAGAATTATTGAGAATTCAAATGGACACCCATTGAAAAACCAGAAGATTCTTCAATCTAACTACTCGCAATTACAATTAGCTTACAGTCATGAGCCAAATATTTTCCATATAAGAATTTTTGTGTGCAGTATATGTTCCAATTGCTCCACCATAACGTACTAAGATGGGTCCTCAAAAGAGGTTAGGAATATATGTTGAATATGATTTCCTATCAATTATTAGATATCTTGAACCCCTAACAGGTGATGTTTCACTGCACGATTTGTTGATTGTCATTTTAATGAGACAACTTTTCCAACATTAAGGAGAGAAATTAAGAAATTAGAAAAAGAAATTACATGGAATGCATCGTTATTGTCTTATTTAGATCACCGTATAGATCAGTCTGAACTTGAAGTTCAGAAAACAATTCATTTGCAAAATATAGCAAATCAATTACCATATGCATTTATAGATGCAAAGAAAGTAACTAAGTCCATATACTAGCTGCAAATGTTTCATAAAAAATTGATATCCCAATACAACAAGTTATCACTAATAAGTCTAGAACACGCTAGAAGCGTGGTAGACCAGTGTGTTCCAAAGATAAAAATCATCGAAAACGAAAAACAATAATGAAAAAGACTTGGTTGATGATGTAAATATCCATGAAGAAATCCTCGACATGACTAGTGAGGAAGATGAAATACCTAAAGATAATAAGGAGATTTCAATAAACTATGTCATGACAGGAAAAAGATGGAATTGAACTAATGCAATTATTGACGACATTTTTTAGTATAATGTTGCTCTTGATATTATATCTGAAAATGAGGATCCTGAACCAAAATCTGTTGAAGAATGTCGACATAGAAAAGACTGACTTCAGTGGAAAGAAGCAATCGAGGCAGAATTAAACTCACTTTCAAAGCATAAGGTTTTGGACCAGTAGTCCGAACACCAGAAGGTGTCAAACTTATGGGATACAAATCGGTATTTGTGAGAAAAAGAAATGAAAATAATGAGGTCACAAGATACAAAGCACGAATAGTTGCACAAGGTTTTTCACAAAAACCTGGTATGATTATGAGAGGACATATTTTCTAGTGGTGGATGCAATTATACTAAGATATTTAATTGTCTTGGCTGTGTATGAAAGTCCTGATATGCATCTTATGGATGTAGTCACAACATATTTATATGGATCTTTTGATAATGATATTTATATGGGAATCCCAGAAGGATTTAAGGTACCTGAAACATACACATCAAATTTTCGAGAATGGTATTCAATAAAGTTACAAAGATCACTATATAGATTGAGTGGATATTTATTGACAAAAGGATATGAAGATAATTCAATATGTTCGTGTGTTTTTATAAAGAAATCACAATTTGTATTTGCTATTATAACTGTATATGTTGATGACTTGAATATAATTGAAACTCCTGAAGAGCTTTCAAAGGCAATAAAATATCTTAAGAAAGAATTTGAGATGAAAGATCTCGGAATTTTTTTTTTCTTTGGTTTGCAAATTGAGCATTTAACAAATAGAATATTTATTCATCAATCAATTTATATAGGGAAAATCTTAAAAAGATTTTATATGGACAAAACACATCCATTAAATATTCCAATGGAAGTCAATTCATTGGATATAAAGAAATATATATTTCGACCTCGAGACGATAATGAAGAACTACTAGGTCCTGAAGTACCATATGTTAGTGCAATTGGTACACTTACTTTTCTTTATAATAATACAAGACCAGATATTGCATTTTCAGTAAATTTATTAATTAGATATAGTTCTTCTCCTACAAAAAAAACATTGGGACGGAATTACGCATATACTCCGTTATCTCCAAGGAACAATTGGTATGCGTTTGTTTTATTCAAATAAATCAAATTTTGATCTAGTTGGTTATGCAGATTCTGGATATTTATTTGATCCACACAAAACTAGATCTCAAACAGGTTATCTATTCACATGTGGAGGAACTGCTATATCACATGGCGGTCGATGAAACAGACCACTTCTTCAAATCATGCCGAAATTCTTGCAATTCATGAGGCTCATCAAGAATGTGTATGACTTAGGTCAATGACTGAGCATATTCGTGAAATGTATGGCTTGTCTTCTAGTAAAAATCATCAAACAATATTATACGAAGACAACACAACTTGCATAGCTCAAAAAAAGGACATAGAACAAAGCTTATTTCACTGAAGCTTGTCTGCACTCATGATCTTGAAGAAAATGGCGACATCACTATACAACCAATTTGTTCGAAAGATAACCTAGCAAACTTATTTACAAAAGCATTATCATCTGCGACTTCTAAAATTGGTGCACAACATTAAAATTTGGAAACTCAGAGATCTCAAGTGAGGTTTTCATGATGAGGAGTAAATATTGTATTCTTTTAGGAGTATTTATTATATGAAATATGTATTTTTTTTCCTTCACTAGAGTTTTTTTCCGATTGGGTTTTTCCTAGTAAGGTTTTAATAAGACATATTTCATATATATATTTGGGCATCTAAGAGGAGTATTCTAAATATCATAAAAATCGATGCCCAATGCTTAGTGTCCTAAAAGTCATGTGTCATTTTTCATGTTGTCCATGTGCCTTGTAATAATTGATGTTTGGTGTCCATGTAAGTCGCCCATAAATAATGACATTTGGCGGATCTTAAGATGATGCATATTGGTGAGAATAAAAAGAAAATTTCATATATTTCATATTTCCATAAAATCATATTTTCTATTTCTATTATTCCTTTTCATAAAATTATAATTTTAGTTATTTTTAATTTAGTTATATTTTATTATTATTTTATTTTATATATATTATATTTTCTCTATATCTGTTGTGCTTCATTGTGTCCCTCAATTTTACAACAATATATATATATATATATATATATATTTACATTTAATATCTACATATTAAATAATTTGAAATCTTCTCATATCTCCAATCTTCCCATCAAATTGAATAAACAATATTTGAACAACGGTGTTAAGATATATATATATATATATATAGATATATATATATATATATAAATATATATATAATATATATATATATATATATATATATTTACCATATCTCTTACATTTTGGTTGGCAAAATAAGAATTAATATAGAAAAGTTTAAAGTTTGAAATTTAATAGGTAACTAAGAGCCTGTGTGATAGAGGATCTGAATTTTTAAAATAAATGATTAAATGAAAATAAAATTATATTTCATGTTTTGTGTTTGGTAGCAGAATTCAGAAATTGAATTATAATATAAACAGTTGCGAACTAGTGTTGTAGTTATCCACTAAATATTAGTTAACAATAAATTATTGTTAATTTATTTAAGAACATGTTTTATGTTAAAAAATATATATAATTATTATTTTTTAATATTATATAATTTATAGGAAAAATTGAAATGTTGGTCCCTATGGTTTAGAGTAAGTTAAACTTCAAGTTTTACAGTTTATAATTAGAATTTGCTTCTTACGGTTTAATAAAAGTTTCATAATAAATAGTCCCCAGTAGGTGCTAAGAGGATTTAACAAACCATATGAACTATCAAACCATATGAACTAAATTCTAAATTTTAAAATCATATGGACTAACTTTAAAAAATTAGACACTTAAGAGTTAGTTCTGAGAATTATGTTGCTATTGTGTAATTATGGTAGCAATTGAAATTGGTTTGTATGATATAATATAATGTTATTTGTTTTTGTTATAGTTCTGAATGTAGGTGATAAAATAAAGTTGTACTTTGAATTATATTGCTATCCTGCAGTTATAGTAACAACTAGCAACTAAAATACTTTGTAAGGTTTTTATTATGAATATAAGGTTCAAATTGTTTTTGTTGTGTTTTAAACATGAGGTGAGTTATGTTATTGTATTAAATGTTGAATTGAGAATCGTGAGATAAGAATTTTTGTGTTATTGTTGCTTTGAATATGTGTTACAGATATGTGAGTTAATGTTTTTATTCTTGTTGTTGTTTTAAATGTTAGTGAAGAATTGTGAATTAATTATATTTATGATGTTGTTGCTTTGAATGCATGTTAAAGAAATGTTAGTTAATGATTTTTGAATGTGTGAGAAAAATAATTTAACTTTAGGTGTTTTAGTTATAATTTAAACTTTGTTTCTATTATATGTTTTTTATTGAATGAATGTTATGTCCATGACTTTGCAACTGAAGAATATTGAAGTGTTTTTTTGTCAATGTTATGTCTATTAAATTTAAGTGTTTTTTTTTTTTATTTTTGTCAATGTTATGTCTATTAAATTTAAGTGTTTTTTTTTATCAAGACTTATGTGTTTTATTATTTTTAATTCATATATGTCTATTTTATTTTGGAACAATATAAATTATAAGGATATTTATGACCCTTTGAATGAAGTTTGGTTGTTTTTCCTTTTTAAATATTTTGATTCATACGAACTCTTTAAATGTTTAATTAGGATATTCAACTACAATTGAAGTTAAGAGAAATATATTATTTTTAAAAAATAAAGTCAATGCCAATGCCACATAGGATTAGGCAAAAGTCATCTCTCCCGACGCTTATGTAAAGCATTGGCAAAAGTTTGATGTCGGTAAAAACAACATATCTTGACATATACAAATGTAAACGTTGGGAAAACATCCTGCCAATGCATACGCACAACGTTTGCATAGAAGGTCGTCTATATTGGTGCCATCAATTTGGCATTGGCAAATCCATAAACTTCGGCATAGATAGCCTATGCCGACGCCAACTAAAAAAATAGTCGAGTTAGCTTATCTCGACGATTTTTGCCGACCCTTGTAAAGCGCTGGCACAACCTTTTGCCAATGCTTTCTAAAGTTATCCCGACGCTTTGTGGCATTGGCAAAAGGCTTTTTTGTTGTGAAACCATAGGGACCAAACTGAAATTTAACCTAATTTAATTTATAATACATAGAAAATCGAGTGGGATTTATAACATGAAATACTATATTTCTAAATGTTTTTATCTTTATTTAATATAATTCCGTATTTTAAATTTTAAAATTCAAATTATGAATACAGAAAAAACATAAAAAATGTTGTTTGTCAGTATTTACACCGTTTGGATCACAAAATCCGAAAACAATTTTTAGCAACAGAATTTGGGTTGTCGGCCAAACATATATTCTCTAAATTCAGTGAATCTAAAAACATAAAACAAAATCTAAATTGCGAACCAAACCGACCTTAAATTTATCCAAATCAAAATTAAAAAAAAATAGAAAATAAAAATATTTTAGCCCCTCGTTCATGGATATGTAGAGAGAGATTATTGAACAATAATGCATAGAATTTATTGAAGCTTACAACTTCATCACATACATTAATTATTTTTGTTTATTAATATTGAAACTACTACTCAATTGAAGATTGGGCAGGCAGAGGCAGCTGAATTACAATCAGTTGTTTTGAATAATTCAGAATCAATATTTTTTTTGCCCTTTAATAGACCTCCAAATAGCTCTGTTGAATCATAGTAGATATGAACTTCTTCAGCTTGCATTGATGAATCTACCTGCGTGTTCAGGTATATCATCATTTAATTAAATCTTCTAAACCTATTTATCTAATTTAAATACTTTTTTTAAACACACAAACAAAGCAACAACTTTAATTAACACAAATCAGTGCCATCTTTACCTAAAAAAAAATTGCATGAGCTTGTTTTGGTTTAGCCATTGTGTTCAATAATGTTTCGTCATTGGCTGATTCAAATAATATGATTAAATTTAACCACCATGAGTTGGATTTAAAAGGGCAACAAGCTGTTTTCTTAGTGGTGGATATTTGCTCATTATTTTTTTATATTCGTGAGTGTCCGAGCCAGCTTACACATGCATCTCAACTAATTTCACAAGACAATCAGTCCTTACAACATTTGGGTATCAAAAAAACTTGTAGGATATTAAATCCTAGGTAAGTGTCCAGAGGATTGAACCCATCCCCTCTTAATCGTTTATCAAACTCAATGTTTTTAATTTACCATTAAGTCAATTCATGATGGTTACTTTGTACATAATTTTATAAAAAAAATTGTTATGATTTTTTTTATATGAGGTCATTATTTGATGATATGTAAGATTAGTCAATAAAAGCACAAATTAATTGGGGTGAACACTAAAGAATTTAAGTTTATTACCTTGAGAGTTGCCATGCCATAGAATTGAACTAATTCACCAGTTGGGGAATAGGCTTTGAAATGACCTTCAAAGAAACCCCAATGCCTAAACTTGAAAGCAATCAAAGGAGGAGGTGAATAAACTTCAATAACTTCCCATGCAAATCCTCTTGGAAAACAAGTCTTGAAGTCATTATGAGCTGATTCTTGTGTTTCTTCCTCTACTTTGTAAAATTGCAACTCCTTTGGTAGACTACTCTTTAGTAAAGCATTGAGGTTTCCAATCCTTAGTACATCTTCTACTGATAGTCCCTCTCTTCCTGCACTAACCACAAACAGGAAATTCATTAATATGACCTTTTATTCATTAATTTAGGGTAATACTTGCAAATTCCTTCCATTAATACAGTTTAATTATAAGTAAATTGGGGTACTAGTTTTATGATCATATTCTAGTTTTTCTTTTGGAACTTGTAAAAATCTAGATATTAAAATTAGCTAAATGATCAACTGACATAGAGGGGAGGAATTAGATCAATTCCAAGAGAGTAAAGCTAATTCCTATTCGGAAAATTCGAATTTTTTCCCTTTTCTTTTTCCCAGTAATTCACGGAGTGTCATATCTTATATAGTGAACTTACGCATTAAAAAAGTACAACTGGAACTAAATTGAAAAAATATATCAATAACTGTAACAAAAAGAACATATTTAATATAAAAATTTAATTAGATGATTATATAGGTAAGAAACAAAGAAATTACCATTGATAAAAACGTTGAATTTCTGAGGGTTTATGGCCTTGAAATCCTCTAATCTAGTCTTGTGAGCAAACTCCACTTGCAATGATTTTATAATATTTTGCACTGTTTCTTCAAGAGATCCTTTTGGCCACTCCTATAACATAAACTAAACAAATTAAGTAATTACAGAATAATATGACACAGAGATGAAAAAAAATAATAATAAATAATGTTTTATTTATTTATTTATTTTTAAGAAAAAAGAACCTTGGTTCTGCCATCTTCAAAGAGCTGGTTAACAGTTTCATAAGTTGGGGGCTTTCCATGCCTCCATTGAATGGTAGGATCCTCCAAATTCAAGAAAACTCTGTACTTATCGGCAACAATGCTGGTTTCTTCAAGGCTCATCTTAATAGATTCCATTCTTTTCTTTAATTAACCAAAAAACAGGATATACTTGGTGTGGTAAATTGAATGGCCAAGTTATGGGGGGTTTTATAGGTGAAATGTCACTTCCTGCCTATTGTTTTTCTTTGGGTTCATCATTCAATTCATGGATTTTATTATTTTTTTTTTACCAAATACCATTTAGAGTTTACATGACTATAATATCATATTAAAAAAATAAAATTTTTTACAAACTATTTATAGAAATAATAAAAAAAAAATGATAGACATTGATAGACTTCTATCAGTCTCTATCAATGATCGACTCTATTAGTTTCTATCAGTAATAGACACCGATAGACTTTTATCAACTTCTATAAAAAAAGATTAAATTTTGTTATTTTGTGTAAATAGTTTATACATATTTTATTCATGCTTCGATTGTTATCAATTAGTTTTGAGAGTCTCTTTGTAACGATATCAAAACTAATTGGTAATGAACAAAACATGATTCAAAATTCATATCTAACTTATAAAGATTTGTGAGGTTTTTTCAACTTTTTTTCTTTTTAATGTGAGATCTTCAACACTCCTTCCTACTTGGTTTCTTGAATTTTCTTTTTTTTTTTTAAAAAAATCTCAACTTATAATAAATCAAGATTATGTTTAGTCACAAAAATTGAAAGTTTAGAAACTTATTAAAAACATTCTTCCGAAGTTAATTCATGCATTTATTATATAATTAGAGTGTTCATTGATTGAATTTTATGGATTCAACCTAATGGTTCAAGTTGCTTATAATTGAAACAACTCCTATTAAATTATCAACCCGGCCAATCCATTAAAGTAAGTTTAATTCTTATATTAAATTGCAATTATAATTCATAACCAATGGACGTTGTTAGGTAGTGCTATGCGCAATTTAATTTCAAAATATGCCTTTTGTACATAGGTGTGATTGAAAGAAAAAGAAAAAGGCTAACTATTCAAAAATTCAAAATACCTAATCTAACCATTATTATTTCGGCCGTTTGCGATTTAAAATTAGTTAATTTGAGTTATATTATAACGTTTTTCTATTTCATATAATCTTCGTCAGGTTAGGTTGGGTTGATTCAGTCTCATGGATTTAAAAACTGAATCAAACTGTAATTGTGTTTTGAAAAAGAGTTGACAAGAGAAATAACAAAATTTAAAGTTTCATTTGAAAAGAAAAATAGCAAAACGAATTTAAATAATAGAAAATATAATTTGGTAAATGATCAAACTATCCCAAAGACTAGCAAATTGAATACAAATAGACAATGCTTCAAAAAACAACTCAAAAACTGCAAATACACTCCATCTAAACTTCTAGAAGCAAAAAATAAAAAATAATAAAAAAACAAAAAATAATTACAATCTCAATAAAAAACTTAAAAAACAAATAGCATGGTCATAATCTTAGAAACGGTTCGAAAATCTAAAAACTCTCCAATATGGTCCTCACCGAGAAACAATTGGCAGTTGCTTCTTCAATAGATGACCATGATGGTGTGCCTGTGATGCGATGGTCACCAGTGGTGGCATGCGGCTGCTAAGAGAACCAATCGATAATGAGGAAAAGAAGATCTGACAATCATGCAAAACCGAAATGTAGCAGACAGGGTGATGGTGAGAGAAGAAAGAATGTAAGGTTTTAAAAGAGGTAACCTAAGATACGACTGTGTGAGAAGGGTATGCTAGCATAAATTTTAAAGGACGGGTTGTGAAGATGTTATGGTTACAAGGTTGCTACAAATGAGAAATAGGAAAGAGAGAATGAAAAAGTTGGGATAAGAGGGAGGTAATATAGAATTAAGATTTTTTAAAATATATATATTTTTAAATATGTAGGGAGGAAATGTTGGGAATGTTGTCCGAAATCTCCTTGTAATCTCGTAGTTTGTAAACTTTGTATAAACATATTGTTGTTAATAAAATAAGTGTTATTTTATAAGCATATACTCAATCCAATAAACTAAGATTCGAGGTTATTTCATGTAATTTAAACAAGTATGTAAAGACATACAAGTGGATCTTGTTTAAATAATAACTTAAACGGTCTGTAGTAGATGGATAAGGTTGGGTACCTTATCCAGGTGAAACTATGGATATGACACACTTTGTAGGTGTTACAAGTGTTGTAAAGTGCTACAAATGATCTGATCTTGATCATTCATGTGGAGTCATGTGAGCGGGGGTATCCTATACAAAGAGTTTGTATAAGATTGGACCACGAAATGATTAGTCTCTTTATATAACGTCGTTAATAATAGACTTACATTTCACTAGGATGGCCATAGGTGCATGACCTAAATCCTGAGTGAGTTGTGAACTCCTGCTCATGAAGGCGATCCTTTGATTTGTATGGGTGAGAGTAGCCAGATTGCCAACTCAACAAGCCTACCATTTTGGGGATTTATCTAACTGGGGAGTTGGGAACACAATTACACAAGATGGAATCCACTCCTTCCTCGATTCAGGGGCAAGTAGATAAATTGCTCTGTTAAGGGTTGATTCTGGATCTTCAACATAGTGGCCACACCCTCTCCTAGCCCGAGAAGGACTTGGTCATAGTGGTATTATGACTTATTGTTCATTAGAGGAATCGGTGGTATTTAAGGAGTTAGATGTAACTAGAGGGATAAAACGGTAATTTTGGTCCAGGTGTACTTACGAGCAATTTGTGAAGGGTCATCGCACTGTTGATTGGTTATATCCAATGGACACAGAAATTTATCTATAGTGCGAAGAGTGCAACGGTCAGTTTTAGTGAAGTGACTGGCAGTTAACGGATGTTGGGTAATTTAATTAAAGAGTTTAATTAATTATCCGAGTACATTGAAGCTTCAATTTACACGTCCATAAGCTCCACTCTATAGCTCAACAGAGTTTTAATCGAGAATTAGTTTTGGATTAATTTGAAATGTTCAAATTAATTGAGAAAAATTAATTATATATGATATAATTAATTAACTTGATTATATATGTGATATAATAATATAATGTATTTGATACATTATAATTTAAGGTAATATGAGAGGAATTTGAATTTGAATATGATTTAAATACCAATTATATGAATGAGATTCATGTAATTAAATATAAATATGATTTATATTGATAGGAATTAAATATTTGGATATGATCAAAATATCATTTATATGGATGAGATTTACATAAGTGGATATAATATAAATGTGATTTGCTTTAAAGGGTAATTGCAATTGGTAGCATTTTTAGGAATAATAATCAAGTGTATAACATCATTTAAAAAAATTGTAAATATATAAAAGTCATCAGTGATAGACTTCTATCGTTGATAGGCTCCCAAGTCTATAGCGATAGACTCTTACCAGTGATATGGTCTATCACTGATAGACTTCTACCAATAATATGATCTATCACTGATAGACTTCGACCAATAATATGATCTATCAGTGATAGACTTCTACCAATAATATGATCTATCATTGATAGACTTCTACCAATAATATGATCTATCACTGATAGACTATTTAAATTTGGTCATATTTGTAATTTTTTTACATTATGTTATATCTGCTAATACTTTGGGTCTAATGTCTATATTTGCAACTATCTCTATATTAAATTCCATGTATGGTTGAGAGAAAATAAAATCTATAATTTATGTTGTATTTGATGCAATATAAAACTATAGACTATATGTTATATTTGATATAACATATAGGGACTATTTTTAAATATAGAAAAATGAACCAAACCTTTTACAAAATATAGCAAAATTTTAGAACTATTAATGATAGATGTTGATACGCATTGATAGACTTCTATCAGTGTCTATCAGTGACATTGATAGACATTGATAGAAGTCTATCATTGTCTATTAACGTCTATCATTGTCTATTAACGTCTATCATTGATAGTTCTAAAATATTGCTATATCTTGTAAATATTTTCAATAGCTTTATCATTTGAAATAATTTCCTTGTTATATATATATATATATATATATATTAGCTTATTAAAATTAATAAAAAAAGGAAGAAGTTACAACTCCCTTCCCCCATTCTCTCAAGTTAACTTACGTGAGATTCAAGAAATTGAATGAATCATTTTCTTCCTCAATTCACTACGCGAGAAGAGTTCTCTCTTGAAAAAATTAAAAGAAAATAAAAATTCTTCTATTCCCTCTCCTATTCTCCATCTCATTTCCCTCTTCCAAGGATTCAAGCAAAGCCTACAAGTCTTTCTTGAATCCTTTATCGCAAGAGAATACAGAGGATTCTTGAGTGGTGGTGTCCGTTCTTGAAGAAGGAGATCCGTGGAGAAGAAGTTCTGTTCGTGGCTTGTACGAGGGAGTTCTTGAAGAAATGATTCTTTAAAGGTAAGGATTTAAATATTTGTTTTAAAACATCTGTAGTTTTAAGTAAATGCATATCTTCTTGTTGTTTTATAGTAAAACTATTCAATAATAATAATAAAAAAATTGGGATGATCTTTGCTTCCACTCGAAGTATCTTTTTTGAAAATTTCCTTCAGTTGGTATCAGAGTTAGGTTGTAGGTATCTGATTCCAAATTCTAATCGTTTTATTAAATCGATTAACAATAATGGTGGGTTTTATATTCTGCATCTTATTTCACGTGATGAATGATTATGTATGTAATTTGTTAATGGATGTTTTGGGATAGAACTGCTCTGTTTAAGGCTTTCTTTAATATACAAATTTTGTTTGTAAAGGCCCCTGCATTTTTGGGCATTATTGTTGCAATTGAGTTTGTAATTTGTAAGTTTGAGTCGCTCGTGCTATTCCCGGGATGCTTCAAAGAAGAGTTGCAGAGTATTGTTTTGATGGAGAAGATGAAACAGAGGTTTCAGATTGTGTAGCTATAACTAAACGATCGAGTAGCTCTTGCAATGCGATTAGGTAGCTTTTGCTACACGATTGTGTAGCATTTTCTAAATGATCGTATAGTTAATACTATACAATTGTGTAGAGTTTGCTACATGATCGTGTGGCATTTGCTACAAGATCGCATAATTGCTTGCTGAATGATAGCGTGGTTTTTAAATGCTCATCGCATGGTTGCTAGCTAAGCGATCACACTGTCTTTCATACACGATCGCTTAGATGCACATCGCATGGTTGCTAGCTAAGCGATCGTGCAGTCTTTCATACACGGTTGCATAGATGCCCGTTGCAGAGTTCATTTGCTACATGATCAACTGCAAGGTGGTTCGTTGAAGGGCGGTTGGTTCGAGCGGTTCAAGACCTGGTTCACTTGTTTCGAACCGGTTGACTCATTTTTTGTAATAGTTAGCCTTTTATTTTCTCCTTTGTAGAGGTCCTATCCTAGTCCATCAACTGTTAGTGTAAACGTACATGCGATGTATGTTTAAAATTATATGTCATAATGTATGTCATATAGTTTTAAAACCCAACATAGGTTATGCATTAATTTCATGCATCATTTATATTATAAGTGTTATAATATACGTATATGCATGATTTAGTTTTATAGCATATTCATGCATCATATAATATAAGTTTTATACTATATGCTTGCATGCATAAATAACATAGCCATAGATCATTTATATTATAATCGTTATAATATATAGTTTGAATGTATGCATGTGACGTATGTTATTTATTTTTTCATTACTTTGTTATATATAAGTGTTATATATATGTAGTAATGAAATGAATATTGCATGATGCATGACTTTACTTTAGATAATCTTATAAACACTATAATTTTATAAATATTTCAATCGATGCAATGTAGGTTTTAATTTGTATCATTTACTTTATAACAGTTATAAATAAATAAAATTAGAAATTAAAATCAATAACTAAGAGTTGCATTCAAATTTAGGTAAAATCATTTTTTAAAATAGTTTTAAAATATGATTGAGATAGACCTAAGTTCACAAATTTTTAATGAGATTAGTAGATTAATCTTTTAAATCGGTTTAATAGGATTAAATTAATTTCAATAAAAGATTAAATTTTTAGAAAATATATCTATAAGGGACTTTTTGTCTAAGGCAGGTTCCGGCTTGGTTGGGATACTTAAGCTGACGGAAACGGAACACCCCTGCCTGGAAACCTACCTGGAAAGATGAATTAGATGGATTTGCTATAAGCATGCAATTGTTGATTAACATTTGTTGAAGTGTTTAACGAATGTTAATCAAAATTGTTTTAACTTTCCAAAGTAAGTGTTACTTTTGGACAAACTTAAACAATGGCTTAGTAAAAATAATTAGCTGTATTTTTCCTAAGTAAATAAACCCTAGGTTGTTAAAATACTTAGTGGGAGGAAAAGATGTATATGATACACCATTTTCACTCACGTTTCTTTCTTAATATTCACACTGTGATACTCATGCTTGGCCTTGAGGCACCCCAGGAGTGTCCCCCTTCGGATGATGTTTGCATGAATCAATATCAAGGTTAATGGAGAGGGTATTTATAGTAAGTGGGAGAGGGATATGTGTCAACATATCCTATGGTCTCTTTCATTGGTTTTCACCGCGAGATCTTATTGCACGACCTTAAGATGCCCTGGGAGCATCCCTATGGATGGTTTGTGCATCAGGTTAATATCAAGGCGAACTCCAAAAATAGATAGGATCGCTTTAATTTATGTCTCAATTAGTTTTTCCCTTCGGTTGACTTATTGGGGTGGAACTCTAGGATCTAAAATGAAGGGTCACTCTTACGGAAAATTATTAAGCAAGTTAATGATTTCTTGACTGAATAAATGATGACTGATCGTTATAGGAATAAGAGTTATTCTGGTATAATGATTGGTTGAGAGTGTCTCAATTCAGTGAAGGGATAACTGACTACCATTCGGTGGCTTTTGTCCTAAATCACTGAAGCGTCATTGCAAGATGTTAAATGAAGTTCATTTAGATTTTGGTAAAACTGATTGGATTTTTTGAAAAAGAATTATGCTAAAATCTAATATAGAACAATGTATTTATTTTTCAGCAAATATGTCAAATAGTGATTTTCTGTTAGTTGCCTTTTCTAGTTTGACCGTTTTTAATTATACGACGTGGAAAGAATCTATTAAAATATTTTTCATGGTAAACGACCTCGAGATTGTCATGATTGAGGATTGTCCACAAGTCCCAACCCCTGATGCACCACGAAATGTTCGTACTGCATATGAGGTGTGGATGAAAGCTAATTTGAGGGCCCAATTTACATTTTGGCAAGCATACCTGATGCGTTGACCAAAAGGTTTGAGAACATGGTCATTGCACATGAAATCATGGAATCAATGTGAGAATTGTTTGAACGAAAGTTTCACGATTCAAGAAAAACGGGATTGATGACAATGAAACCAGTAGTGTCAATGCCCAAGATAATCTCCAGTCCATATTAAATGTCAAGAGGTTAATAGAGAAAACAATTGTTCCCAGCTATCCACTTGATCTTACCCCTGAAATGGGAGGCTTATTGGGCCAGCGATAATGAGCTGCCCTCACCTATGTAGATCTAAGGATAATTCCGAGTGAACAGGAGTTCATAGTTAGCTCAGGATTAAGATTAAGTTACCTAGGTCATCAATTAACAAAATAGTCAGTTTTATATATAAAACGACATTTAGAACGTAAAAAGTGACTATTTCATGGTTCAGTCTTATGCAAACTCTTTACATAGGATGCCCCCACTTTCATGTCTCCACATGAACGATTTAGGATCACATCGTTTGTACTAACTACAAAATGGGCCGCATCCATAGTGTCCCCAGAATAAGGCGCCCAACCTTATTCATTTACTATAGACCATTTTGGCTATATATTTGAACTTGATCCACATTTATGTTACTACATAAAGTTCAAACTACACTAAATAGCCTCAGAACCTTAGTTTATTGGATTAAAGATTAAAATTTCAATAACAATTTTATTGAAAAACAAAACAGAATATGTTTATTAATTTACAAACTACGAGTTTTAGGACATAAAATCCAACGGTACTCGAAGCTACTCGATAGAAGAATCGATGCACGATTGACTCAATGTTCATATTACTCGATGCAATTTGAAAGATAATTGAATGATGCACAATTTTCACAAAAGAAAACACTCATATAAACAAGAAAGATAAGGCAAGAAGATGGAGACACATGTTTATGTTGTTGGACAAGATTACCTACGTCCACGGGAAGATCTGAATTCTTTTACTGATGAAGATTACGTACAGATTTTGTTGTTTATAGAAAACTAAGGAAAATGATGATCACTCTCTTTTTGAATTTAAGATCAGTGGTATTTTTAGAGTATACCAGCTGACCATTTACAAAGTTAGTTATAAACAAACAAAAAACTGAGGTATTTTAGTCAAAGCTTCTTTAAATTCTCCACCTTGACTCCAACACCTTGCAATCTTCTAATCTTCCTGATTCTGACCGGTTTGTCTACCTTGTGTCTGGAAGCTCAAAGCCAACCTGTTCTAAACATTTAAACAATTTAAGCTTTGAAACGGGTTTTGTGAGCATGTCAGTTGCATTGTCTGAAGTATGAACCTTTAAAATTTCTATTTCCACTATCTCAATTTTATCTCTAATGAAATGATACTTGATATCAATGTGCTTAGTTCAAGTGTGGAATTGTGGATTTCGAGACAGATGGATAGCACTTTGGTTGTCACAGTGTTCACTACTATTTGATCTATTTCAAAGTCTTTCAGCAATCCCTTGAGCCATAATGCCTCTTTGATTGCTTTTGTTAAAGCCATATATTTAACTTTTATTATAGATAAGGCTACCAAAGGCCGAAGTGATGCTTTCCAGCTGATTAGATTAAGACCAAAAAGGAAAAGGTAACCTGTTACGGACCTCATTTTGTCTAAATCACCAGCATAGTCAACATCCACATATCCATAAAGCTCTAGGTTTGGTTCAGCTGACCATTAGTAGACTAATTTTGAGTTTTTAGACCAAACCAAGTATCTTAGGATCCATTTAGTAGCCTCCTAGTGTCTCTTACCAAGATTAGACATATATTTACTAATTAAGCTAGCTGAATATAAGAGATCAGGTCTGGTAGAAATCATTAAATATATTAGGTTTCTGACTGCTTGACTATAGGGTATGACAACTATCTGTTTCTGATGTACTTGGTCAAAATCCTTAGGAGAGTTAGCCGAGGAAAGCTTAAAGTGCTGAGCAATAGGTAAGCTCACAAATTTAGCATCATTCATGTTGAACCTTTTAAGGATCTTCTCACAATAATTGGACTGATTGATGCTTAGAATAGACTCCTCTTTGTTCCTATGGATCTCTATTCCTAGGACCTTTCTTGCTTCTCCTAAGTCATTCATATCAAACTCTCTTTTTAAGAGGTTTTTAACATGGGTTAGATCTCCTTTGGACCTACTACCAGCAACATATCATCTACATATATGAGTAGGTAAACTTTGTCCTCGTAAGAACCTGTATTTACAAAAACACATATGTCAAATGAACTTCTTTTGAACCCAATGCTAGAAATATAGTCATTGAGTCTCTTATACCAACACCTAGGTGATTGTTTTAACCCATATATAGACTTGTTGAGTAAGCAAAAGAGATTTTTTTTCCCTTTAACTTCAAATCCTTTAGGTTGCATTATATAGATTATCTCCTCTAGATGTCCATGAAGAAAGGCAGTTTTGACATCTAGTTGATACAATTCTAGATTATTTTGAGCAACTAAGGACAGAAGAAATTTTATGGAAGTCTGTTTGACAACATGATAAAAAATCTCAGAATAGTCTATTCCTTCCCTTTGAGTGAATCTCTTTGCAACCAATCTAGCTTTATACCTAGGCTTTTGATCACATGATACTCCTTTCAGTTTGAAAATCCATTTGGAGGAAACAAGTTTGCAACCCTTTGCTAGAGGAACTAAAGACCAAGTGTCATTCACTTTTAGTGAATGCATCTCCTCATTCATTGCTTCAATCTAATCCCGTTCATTAGCACAACTTGTTGCTTCCTTAAAGGTAGTTGGTTCTTGGTTAGTAGGAGCTACCGCAACATTTAAAACCAGATTCATATAATTCATTTCAGAATATTTAGTTGGATGTGTGATAATTCTTCTTTTTCCATCCCTAGCTAAGACATACTAACTTAAATCAGGTTGCTCACATGCTATCTCCTCATGTTCCCCTACATCTTCCTTAGTTTCTCCTGTGTCACTAGGTTGGCTAGACTCAATTGGTTTCTCAGTTGGTAACTCCACCTCAATTCTTGTGTTGGATGACTCTCCTTCATCCTCAGCCTTTGTCTCCTTTTGCATAAACATCTCCTCTTCCCTAAAGATGATGTCTCTGCTCACTATGAACTTCCTCTCAACCGAATGCTACATTTTAAACCCCTTGAAAACCTCTGTCAAGCCTACAAACATGCACTTGACTACTCTGGCCTTCAACTTTCCCTTATTTTGGTGTACAAACCCTACACATCCAAAGACCTTGAGGTTATCTAGGTTAGAAGGATGATTAGTCTACTTTTCCTCAAGGGTAAGCAACTCTGAAGATGTGTGAGGGCACCTATTCAAGTTATACACTTATAGGCTGCAGCTTCTACCCAATAACTTTCCCCTAAGATAGCATCAGAGAGCAAACACCTAACCCTTTCCATTATGGTTCTATTTAACCTCTCAGCAACCCTATTTTGTTGAGGTGTATACCTCATTTTTCTATGCCTTGTTATACCATTCTCACTACAACATTTATCAAAGTGTTCATTGCAAAACTCGAGCCCATTATTGGTTCTAAAGTATTTTACCTTTTACATGTTTGATTTTCTATAATGGATTTCTATTCCTTAAACTTCTAAAAAACTTGGTCCTTAGTTTTAAGAAAGTATATCCAGCTCTTCCTAGAAAAATCATCTATAAAGATTAGAAAATACCCTGAGCCACTAAGGCTTGGTGTAGGAGATGGTCCCCATAGGTTAGAATGGACATAATCCAATGTTCGTTTGGTGGTGTGCTGAGATTTTATGAAACTTTGCCTGGTTGCTTTACCTAAAATGCAGTGTTCACAAAAAGAAAAGGTGCTCACTGATACCTTTGGTCAGAATTCTTTGCTTGGACAGTGCTTGCATCCCTTTTTCACTAATATGGGATAGACTTTTGTGTCACAAGTCAACCTCTGTTAAGCTTGCTGTTGAAACCGTGTAGGCACTTGTCATTATCTCTACTCCTCTCACAATGTAAAGGTCATTGACCTTCTCACCAACCAACACAACTTTGGAATCCTTGATCACCTCAAGAACTCCATTTTTTCCTCTTCATTCGCACTCAATAGAATCTAACATGTCCAGAGATATCAAGTTTCTCTTGAGAAAAGGTACATGTCTCACATTTCTTAGAAGCTTGATTGATCTATCCTTTAGCTTCAAGGATATTGAACAAACCCCTTTGATTTTGCAGGCTTCATTATTTCCCATGTACACAAATTCTCCATTTATTTCCTTGTAAGTGTTAAATCAAGGTCTGAAAGGTGTCATGAGATAGGTACAACTGGAGTCAAGTACCCAATCATGCTTCCCAAGGGGACTGATTTGGTTGGTTTGATTTCTGGTGGAGGCTAAGGCATCAAAATAAAAGTAGGAACCTTCAACCACTGAAGCTTCTGGTTGTTTTCCCTTCTGATCCTTCTCTTTTTCTTGGTTTTTCCTTTTCAGGTTGTAGCAATCTCTCATCAAGTGACCTTTCTTCTTACAGTAACTGAATCTCATCTTGGTCTTAGGTTTGTGCGCTTCACCTGACTGGTTTTTATTCCTCTTAGACTGGTTCTGCTTGTTCTTCTCTTTAGCAAACAACCCCTCTATAGTAGGATGCTTCTTCTTGACTGACTAAAGCTCTAACTCTCTAGTTCTTAATGCTAAACTAGAGAGTTATAGGCTGCCATATTTCAAGGCATTCTTCACCTTCTTATAAGCTTATGGTAGAGAGTTTAATAGCACAAAAGTCTCATTCTCGTCGTCAATTTTCTCACCAAGGCTTTTGAATATGAGACTATCCTCTTGAACTCATCCAAATTATCTGAAAGAGGCTTGGCAGAATCCATCTTGAACGTGAAGAACTTCTACCTTAGATACATCTTGTTGGGGAGATCCATGGTTGCAAAAAGACTTTCTAGCTTGACCCACATCTTGTAGGTCGTGTTTTGATCAATTACTTGCCTCAAAACATTGTCACTGAGATTCAGAACCAGAGTCCCATATACTGTAAGCTCCATGTCTTCTCATTCTTGTGCTGATATAGTGGAGGATGGCAGAGTTGATGGGTCCAAAAGGGTCTTATGTGCTATCTGTTATCCAAGAATGGCTTTGATTTTGGCTTTTCATAGGCCAAAATCGCCCTTCCCATCAAACTTCTCAATCTCATACCTTGTAATAGCCATTTTTGATTTGATCGAGTATCGAGTCTTGATTTCTTGAGAATCTTGATGCTCCAAAAAAGTTGACCTTGATGATCTTTAAAAGCTCTGATACCAAAAATTGTTAGGCTGGCCATTCTTCACAAGGCCCAAATACTCAAGATCAATGCTGGAAAGATGAAGAAATGACTCAGAAATATTCTGCCAAATCCTCGATACTTGGAACTTGATGCTCGACGTCTTCCCACTCGATCCTCGATAAGAATTCCCTTCATCGTCTGATAAGTCTCTGTTCAATCCTCAATGGACTCGATGACAATAGAACTAATATTCGATTGTACTCGATGGTTCTTGAACAATACTCAGTGCGACTTGAAGGTGAAAACGATGTACTCGAAGCTACTCAATAGTGAAGAATCAATGCACGATTGACTGAATATTCAAATTATTCGATGCAATTTGACAGATAATTGAATGGCACGCGATTTGTAGTAAAGAAAACACTCGTATGACCAAGAAAGATAAAGCAAAAAGATGGAGACACAATGTTGGTTTGGGAAGATTGCCTACATCCACGGGAAGATCTGAATTCTTTTACTGATGAAGATTGTGTACAGATTTTGTTGTTTACAAAAAACTAAGGAAAATAATGATCACCCTCTTTTTAAATTTAAAATTAGTGGTATTTATAGAGTATACCAGCTGACTATTTACAAAATTAATTATAAACAAACAAAAAAATAAGGTATTTGAGCCAAAGTTTCTTCAAACATGTTTCTAATTTTCTCCCTTCCCCATTGTAAATTGAAATGCAGTTAACATTTGTTATAATTAATTAATAATTTGTAAATTAGGTACTAAATACAATTAGGCTAGAATACTAAATACTTCTTATTGCCTTAAATTGAAACACATGTCTAGTGGTTTGGCCATACCAATTAACAAAACAAACTTGTTTTGTTCTTAATTTTAGTAAGTGGTGAAACTGCATACTTATGGTGTTTGAATTACAATTTGAATCTCAATCTTTATTAACTAATTGTGGTTTCAAAAACCTTTTTTTAAAAAAAATTTATTCTAGTTTCTTTTTGCCTCATTCGAGGAATTTTTGGCTTTACTAATTTTGTTTTTCTTTGTTAACACGTTTTTTGGAAAACGATAATTTGAGGTTTTGATTCTTTATTCTTGCTGAGAAGTTGAGGATCAATGTTGCAGGTCTTTGATTGTTTTCTATCATTCCCTTTTCTTTTCTTCTATTATTTGTCATTTTGTATGAAAGCTAATGGATAAGAAAGCACAATGCCAAAGTCTTTTATGCATCTAGAGCAGGTTTGTAGATATTTTAGGGAAAGGAGTTCGATTGAGTTAAAGAAATTTAGGTTATGTTCTTAATTCATTTTGCATGATCTAATTCCTTATCAAAGTACAATACCTTTCTCCTCTTAACCTCATATAGTCTTTCTATTGCTCTTTCCATTATCTAATTCCTTAACAAAATGAGGTAGATAGCTTTTGCCAGTCATTGAAGGGTTGGAATATACTTAGTTTTTTTTGTCATTTTGTGACTTATTTTTCAACTGTGAGATTGGGGATTTTATTTTGAATTCCTTATTGAAATACTTTATTATAAAACAAGTTCATTGTTTAAGATTTGATTTACTTCTTTTCTTAGGATACAATATGTGATACCGTTATATTTGGTTATGATTGGAAGGAAGAAAACAAGTTGTGGAAGATGAAAACAAGGTAGAGTTTCAACACATGAGTTTGTGATTTAGAGTATTTTGTTGATATATTCTCGACAGTTTTTGATATTCTGCACATACTTTTAATTATTTATTTCCTAATGAAGTCCTTGCTAGCCATGTGCTTTTCTTTCAAATGAAACTTTTTCAAAAGTTCTTTTTTTCTTTTTTCATTCTCAGAAATGCAACATCACTATGTGAAAGTTTCTTGAAATAGTTTTTCCAGCCACCCAATAAACTGCTTAATTTTCTTATTGAAGATCTCAATGTTAGTTTTACCTCAAGAGTCGACTTCTGCAACAAATTTTCTCCCATTTGTTTAGTCAATTCGACTATGATCAGCTCTCATGATCCAACTCTCACTGGATCAGCTCAACAAGTCCAAGCTCTTTGTGGGTGAAGTGATACCTTTGCACACTAAAAAAGATCTAAGATAGAAGCTCATTCCATGATGCTAAATTCTTGAACACTTAGTGAATTTTGTATTTTGTGAGCTTATTTACGTAGTTGCAAATTACATTTTGTGTATTTCTTGTATTGTTGGATAATTTCTTTATTTTGTAATGTAAATGGATTATGAAATTTCAATTATGAAAGGTAGTCATAGTGTTTGATGCATTAGTAAGTATTTCATTTATATTTAACTAAAAACAAGTGCTTGTAATGTAAAAGGATTACGGAATTACAATGTGTAAGTTTTTTGTAGCATAAGATTAAAGCTATATATGATATAATATCATTAAGAAAAAGTTATTATATGTTGAAGATAGTCTTAATAAAAGGTTATTAAATAGTAAAGATAGCATTAAGAGAAGCTATTATATACTAAAGATAACTATAATAACTAATGCCATAAAATGTTTTCATAGCCATGCATATATGTCATATCATCATACTTCATTATAACGTTTCTTTTAGTTATAGAAACCTGCTATAAAAGTACCTGGACTTTTAATAATATGGACTATCAAGACCTTCGAAAAAAGCTATAAAAAGTTTATTATAGCTTTTTTTGTTAACTATTCTATCTCTTATTTCTTGTAATGACTTATCCATTATTGTAGAATATGTGACTTAATCTATAAAAGAAAGAAACAATAACAAGGAAGAATTACATAATCTTAGGCTTGAACTTAACCATAATCAACAATAAGACCTAAACTTGTTTATATCAAATTATTAGACAAACACAAAAGAATACAGATAAATGTTTTCAAGACTAAAATATGACCCAAGAAAATGTTCTATAAGCAAATTAACCACCAAACAAAAAAATGATAACAAGACCATCAAACAAGTTTATATTCTTGAATTAATTTCATTTATATTCTTGAATAAATTTCATTTCAACACTTCAAAATCTTATGAACCATAATGAACAACAATATCTAAATTTTGTTAATATTAAATTTTGAGATAAACTCAAAAGAATAACATAAATAAAATACTAAAGACTAAAATATATTTAAAAAAAGTTCTTTATGTACTTGAACCACACCAAGCAAAAAGAACAAAGAAACACTATCAAACAAGCACATATTCTTGAACTTATTTTTATTCCAAAATCTTATGATGCTTAATCATTGGAATAAAAATAAGCTGAATGAAATAACTTTAAATTACTAAATTAAAAATAAATATCAAAAGAAAATTTTATCCTTGGAGAAAAACAACTGACACAAAAATTGTGAAGAGCTTCACTCAACCCACAAGCTTGAATGAATCTGATCCGGAGTTCAAAGATTGAAATAGATTTGAGCTGAGACCGACAGATCTGACAAATGCATAACACCGATGAGTGTCAGACCTAGCAAATGGAGCCGAATCACCATGCCAATGACCGGATCGGAAGAGCCAAGAGTAGATCATGCTAATGGACGGTCGGATCCGAAAAATCCACGACCAGATCTGGCAAATGCACACCGAATCAAAAGACGCACAACAGATTTGACGTCGACGACGAGTTGAATGATGACACGCGAACAACCATGGTCGAGAGACCTACATAATGAGCTGAATAATACCGTTGATAACGAGCTGAACATGAGCTAAATGATGCCGGACATGCACGAGCGACGACGAATGAGGAACAGAATCAATGAAGGGTAGGATCTGCATGGTGAATGGACCTGCAAGACGACTCTCATCCATGATCGATGGATGAACAATCAGAGGGTTTGGAAGGTGAAGTCAAATTCAAGAAGATTTGGAGGAGAGAAGAGAGAAATGAGAGAGAAGAAATTAAAGAGAGAGGATACTTTACAAAAATAATAATAAATAAATGGGTATCTACATTGTCGGTTTAAAACCTATATTAAAATATATCTTTAATGTCAGTTTAAAACTGGCATTAAAGATTAGTTTTTTTAAACCGATATTATACACCTGTTTTTAATTTTTTAACCGACATAAAAGGCCAAATATCTTGTAGTGCTTTGATGACCGATCTAGCTACTAAGTGGGCCAAAAAAGCTTTAAAGCCCCGTGGTAGTTCATACTGCCTCCTAACTTTAAAATTAGTAAACTTTATTTGAATTAACCAGTGGATTAAATGCTCAAATCTAAACAATTGTGTCTATTTAAAATCTAGAAATATGGTCCTCTACCTTTACCTTAAATGTATCTTCATCAGTCATCAGTCCAATCATAGTACAACATTTTGGTCAATCATATATCATATAATAATAAAAAGAAAAATAAGATACATTCAAATTGGAAAAATACCATTTCTAGATCTAAAGCTTCAAAAGCAGGCAAATTCACATGAGCCAAGTACATGTTAGAAATTAATAAGCTAGATATATTATAGATAACACATTCCTAGATACATTTCTAATTTCAAGATACATGCATTTCTAGATACATGTAATTGTTCAAGTACATAAATGGTATGTATACATGTACTTCATTTATTTTGTGTCTTTTAGGAAGTGTCTCTTGAGTACTTGAAAAATATAAGCTCAAACATTCAACATTTAAGAACTATTTCACATTTCTTTAACTTTTATAGTCTGTTATCGTAACTACTTGTATAAAAACAATTAGTATAAATACTCATCATTTAAAAATTTTGTAGCATACAATTACAGTAGCTTCAAGAAGAACTTGAATCTGTAAAAGAAAGAATCTGTGACTTAGCTCTCAATAAAGATCTCACTCCTTCCTGTCGATGTAGGCAACATTAAGCCGAACCACGTATGTCATTGTGTTCTTCTTCTTTTCATCCCTTCATCTACATGATTGCATGCATTTGTTCTTCATCATTTACTCGAGCAGTCGCACAAAATCAAACAGAGACATTAGGGTTAGAAGAAGTTCTGAAGAAATCGAAAAGATAGAGAATGAGAGAGCAAGATAGAAAAAGGAAATTAATTTCTGAATAATCACCCATCAGAAGATAATTTTTCTTTCACTTCCATCAGGCAAACAGTAGTGGAGCACATAAGCTGGAAGTTCATGGTCAATTGATAGCCAAGTATTCTACCAAACCAAAATTCATTTAGGGCAAAATACTGGACTCACAAATTGGATCAGTAAGAAAGGCCATACAAATCATTCATCATTTGGGCTTATTTCAAACTTACATCAAGAAACAGGCCCAACAAAGTGGTATCAGAGCAAAAGACTTACAAGATTATAATTCTTGAATCAAGACTCAAGTTTTTCATCCAAAAATGTCAGTAGCAAGATTTGAAGTGGAGAAATTCGATGGCAAAGGAGACTACGGACTGTTGAAGGCCAAAATCAAGGCAATTCTCGGCCAGCAGAAAGCTCACAGAGCCCTCCTTGACCCATTAACACTGCCTGCCACTGTGACAGCCCAAGAAAAAGAAGACTGGGAGCTGGCAGTCTATGGTGCGTTGGTTCTAAACCTTAGTGACAGTGTTCTTAGATAAGTTTTAGATAAAGAAACTGCATATAGGATATGGACTAAGCTAGAAGAGTTATATGCTACTAAAGATCTTCCTAGTAAAATGTATCTTAGGGAGAAATTCTTCACATTTAAAATGGATTCATCTAAAACTTTAACTGATAACTTAAATGAGTTCAAGAAAATTGTTGCTGAATTTAAAACTCTAGGAGAAAAACTTGGTGATGAAAATAAGGCCTATGTGCTTCTAAACTCCTTGTCAGAACCATATAAAGAAATAAAAAATGCACTAAAGTATGGAAGGGATAGTATAAGAACAGACACTATAATCTCAACCCTAAGAACTAGAGAGCTAGATTTACAGATTGATAGAAAGGATCATCCTAGTGGTGAAGGTCTATTTGCTAAAGGAAACTTCAAACAAAACCATTCAAAGGACAGAAAACCTCACAACTCAGAAGATAACAAATCAAAACATAAAATAAAATGTAAGTACTGCAAGAAAAAAAGACATCTAATTAAGGGCTGTTTTATGTTAAAAAGAAAGAATTAAGAGAAAGAAAAGGACTCAAAAGAAAAACAGCCCGAAGCATCTGTTGTAGAAGGATCCTTCATCTACTCAGATGCTTTAGTCTCAATTTTAGACAAATCCAATCATGTAAATCCTCTAGGAAAACATGATTGGGTTCTAGATTCTGGATGAACCTATCACATAACCTCAATGAGACCTTGGTTTAACACCTTTAAAGAAATTGAAAGAGAAATGGTGTATATGGAAAGCAACCAAGGTTGTAAAATAGAAGGCATTGGCTCTGTTTCCATGAAACTTAAGTATGGATCTATTAAACTTCTTAGGAATGTGAGATATGTTCCATTACTTAAGAGAAATCTAATCTCCTTAGGTATGCTAGATGCAATTGGGTGTGAGTATAGGGGTAAAGGAGGAACATTTGAGGTGCTAAAGGATTTTAAGGTGATATTAGTTTGGGAAAAGATAAATGACTTATTTGTGGTCAAAGGAGTTGAAATGATGACAGGGGCATATGTTGCCACCACAAAAGAGGTCACAGAGGTTGATGTATGGCACAAAAGATTATCTCACATTAGTGCTAAAGGCCTAGAAGTCCTATCTAAACAATGAATTCTACCTAAAGGACTCTTAGAAAATCTAACATTTTGTGAACACTGTGTTTTAAGGAAAGCCACAAGGCAAAATTTCACTAAAGCACAACATACCACAAAAGTTATCCTAGACTATATACACTCTGACCTATGGGGTCTAGCTCCTACACCTAGCCTAAGTGGTTCAAAGTATTTACTTTCTTTTATTGATGACTTCTCTAGGAATAGTTGGGTCTACTTCCTTAAAACTAAAGACCAAGTGTTCAATAGATTTAAGGAATGGAAACTCATGATAGAGAAGCAAACTTCTAAAGAAATTAAATACCTAAGAACTAATAATAGACTGGAATTTTGTACTGAAAAGTTTAACAAATTCTGTAAAGAAACAGGAATAACTAGGCATAGGACTGTTAAATTCACTCCTCAATAGAATGGAGTAGCTGAAAGACTAAATAGAACAGTCATGGAGAGGGTTAGATGTCTCCTATCAGATGCAATTCTTAGTGAAAAATATTGGGCTGAGGCTACAAGCTACACAGTGTACACCTTAAATAGGTGTCCACATTCCTCCCTAAATTTTTTGACTCCTGAAGAAAAATGGACCACACATCCACCTAACCTAGAAAACCTAAGGGTATTTGGATGTGTTGGCTATATTCACCAAAATCAGGGGAAATTAAAATCTAGGGCAGTAAAGTGTATGTTTGTTGGATTTTCTGAAGGTGTCAAAGGATTTAAGATGTGGAATCCTATTGAGAAAAGATTTGTTATAAGTAGAGATGTTACTTTCAGAGAAAAAGAGATGTTTATGCAAAAAGAAAAGACAACTTATGAAGTTTCTAATAGCCCTAATACTACTAGGATTGAGGTGGAGACACCTAAAGTTTCTTCCACTAACCATAACCCTCCTACTAATTCAGAAGAAGAAGAAGAGGATGTCTCAAATGAGAATACAGGGAATACTGAAGTTGTACTTGATTGAAGTCAGTATTCTTTGGCTAGGGATAGACAAAGAAGAGTGATAGTTCCTCCAGCTAGGTATACTGAAACTAACTACATGAACCTAGTTCTAAATGCCACAATTGCTCCTAATGTCTAAGAACCATCCACCTTTGAAGAGGCAGTAAACTGCCCTAATGCTAGGTCTTGGATTCAAGCTATGTGTGAAGAAATGGAGTCACTCACTGTCAATAATACTTGGACCCTAGCCCCTCTTCCTATAGGATGCAAACCTATAGCCTCTAAATGGATATATAAACTAAAGGTGGGTTCTACAAAAGAAGAAAAGCCTAGGTACAAGGCAAGGTTAGTGGCTAAAGGGTTTACATAGAGGGAAGGCATAGACTATTATGAAATTTTTTCACCAGTAGTAAAACAAACCTCTATTAGACTACTTTTATCTCTAGTTGCTCAGTACAACCTTGAACTAGATCAACTAGATGTTAAAACTGCTTTCCTTCATGGAAACTTAGATGAGGTTATCTATATGGTTCAAGCTAAAGGGTTTGAAGAAAGAGGAAAAGAAGACTTACACTGTCTCCTAAATAGTCTATATATGGTCTAAAACAATCCCCTAGATGCTGGTATAGAAGGTTTAATGATTACATAGAGAGTATTGGATTTCAAAGAAGTTCCTATGATATTTGTTCTTATATTAATTCATCTATCTATAAGGACAAAGTATATCTACTACTCTATGTTGATGATATGCTACTGGCAGGGAAATCTAAGGAGGATTTAATTCATGTCAAAAATCTCTTAAATAGAGAATTTGACATGATGGACTTGGGTCAGTCTAGAAAGATCCTTGGGATTGAAGTTCAAAGGGACAGAACTTCCTCAACTCTAATCATTAGCCAGTTAAGCTACTGTGAAAAAGTACTTAACAGATTTAATATATCTAATGCAAAACCAGTCACTATACCTATTACTAGTCATTTTAAACTTTCCTCAGAAAACTCAGCAAAAGAAACAAACATAGAACATTTGACTCAAATGCAATCAATTCCATACAATCAAGCAGTAGGGAGTTTAATGTACTTAATGATATCTACTAGACCAGACCTATCATACAACACTAGTCTAGTCAGTAGATACATGTCTAACCCTGGAAAAAGACACTGGGAATCAACAAAATGGATTTTAAGATATCTAATTTGGTCTAAACAGTCAAAATTAACATATCAAAGTACTAATGAATCAAATTTAGAGCTATACGGATATGTTGATTCAGATTTTGTAGGTGACCAAGACAAAAGAAGATCATTAACAGGTTATCTATTCTTATTTGGTCCTAATTTGTTGTGTTGGAAAGCAAATTTACAGTCAATCACAGCATTATCGATTAGAGAAGCAGAGTACATAGCTTTATCAGAAGCAATAAAAGAAGCACTGTGGTTAAAGAGGTTGATGAAGGACTTTGGTATTAATGAAACAGTAGTAAAAATCTACTGTGATAACCAAAGTGCCATTCACCTATCCAAAAACCCTCAGTATCATTCAAGGACATAACACATAAACATTAAGTATCATTTCTTAAGAGACATAATAGAGAAAGGAGAAGTCAAGGTGCTTAAAGTTCAAACCACCGAAAATGTAGCCGACATGGTTACCAATCCTGTGAGCAAACTCAAGCTAGAAAATTGTCTTGGTCAGATCGGGTTTCAGCTTCTTGAAAAAGAGTGAAGACATATTAAATCCGGAAGGAGAAGAGCTTGTATGTTGAGCTTAAGATGGAGATTTGAAGAATATAAGCTCAAACATTCAACATTAAAGAACTATTTCACATTTTTTAACTTTTACAGTCTGTTATTGTAACTACTTGTATCAGAAAAATTAGTATAAATACTCATCATTTACAAATTTCTAGCATACAATTACAATAGCTTCAAGAAGAACTTGAGATATGTAGTGACTTAGCTCTCAATAAAGATCTCCCTCCTTCCCGTGGATGTAGGCAACATTAAGTCGAACCACGTATATCTTTGTGTTCTTCTTCTTTTCGTCCCTTCGTCTACACGATTGCATGCATTTTTTCTTCATCGTTTACTTGAGCAGTCGCTCAAAATCAAACAGAGACATTAGGGTAAAAAGAAGTTCTGAAGAAATCGAAAAGACAGACAACGAGAGAGCAAGAGAGAGAAAGGAAATTAATTTCTAAATAATCACCTATCAGAAGATAATTTTTCTTTCACTTCTATTAGGAAAACAGTAGTGGAGCAAACCACGTGGAGCACATCAGCTGGAAGTACTTGGTCAATTGATAGCCAAGCATTCTACCAAACCAAAATTCATTTGGGGAAAAATACTGGACTTACGAATTGGATCGACAAGAAAGGCCACACAAATCATTCATCATTTGGGCTTATTTCAAACTTACATCAAGAAGCATGCCCAACAGTACTATATAAAGAGTTCATTTCCCTCATTTGTATGTAAGAGAAAAGAATCAAAATCAATAGAAGCAAAATTGAAGTTTGAAAAGAAACTGAGTTTCAAGAGAACAATATTCTTCTCTTGTGCATTCTTGAGTCTTGTAAGAGAACAAGTTTCTTCTCTTAAAAGTTTGTGAGATTTAGAGTGAATTTAGAGTGGGCTCGTCAATGCTTTCAACAAAGTGATATCAGAGCAAAAGGATTGAAAGATGTCATCTAACATGTTGCAGCCTCAACTTCCTTGCTTTGAGGGAAAAAGCTATAGACGGTGGAGCCAACAAATGAAAGTTCTTTATTGATCTCTAGATCTTTGGAATATTGTTGACAGAGGATATTCGGAACCAAAAAGTGAGGATGGTCTTTCACCACAACAACTCAATTTGTTGAGAGATACTAGAAAAGAAGATAAGAAGGCATTATTTTTCATCTACCAAGCTGTGGATGAAAATATTTTTGAAAGAATATCAGGAGTCTCTACTACTAAAGTAGCATGGGATGCATTGCAGAATTTGTACGAAGGAAAAGAAAAGGTAAAATTGGTCTGATTGCAAACACTTCGAGCTGAATTTGATACCATTCGAATGAAAGATGTTGAAAACTATTGAAGAGTTTTTCAACCGTGTTCTCTTAATTGTTAAATTGAGATCAAATGGAGAAACAATTGAAGATCAAAGGGTGGTTGAAAAGATCCTTAGAAGCATGACTAGAAGATATGAGCATATTGTTATAGGAATTTAAGAATCCAAAGATTTGTCAACTCTCTCCATCAATAGCTTAATGGGATCTCTTCAATCTCATGAGCTCAGATTGAAGTTGTTTGAGTCTACTCCTTAAGAAGAAGCTTTTCATATGCAATCCTCCTCTAGAGAATGATCTGGTAGAAGAAGAGGTGGACGTGGCGGTAGAGGCAATGGAGGATCCAACGTCGTAACAAATTCAGAGTCAGAGAGCAGAGACAATTAATCTTCTTCAAATAGAGGAAAGGAAGAAGTTCAAATAGAGGAAGAGGTAGAAGTGGTGGTCGTGGAGATTTTTCTCACATACAATGCTTCAATTGTAGACGTTATAGACATTTTCAAGTAGAATGTTGGTCTAAGAAGGCTAATTCTAATCAAGCAGAAACCACTCTAATGCATGAGCAACAGGATAATGATCAAGATCTTCTCTTCCTCACATTCAACGTCCAAGAAACAAGCACTGAGAAAATATAGTATCTTGAAGTGGTTGCAGTAACCACATGACAGGAAGAAATGATATTTTTATATCTGTAGATGAATCTCATCAAAATGTAGTGAAGATTGGTGACCACAAGAAGCTTGAGGTCAAAGGAAAAGGAGATATTCTTGTCAAGACAAAAAAATGGAGCAAAAAGAATTACTGATGTGTATTATGTTTTAGGTGTCAAACATAATCTTTTAAGTGTTGGGAAACTTCTCCTAAGAGGACATGATGTTATCTTTAAAGATAACAAATGTGAGATTAGAACCAAGAATGGAGGTCTCATAACGAAGGTACGCATGACTCACAACAAAATGTTTCCAATTAAAATATGCTATGAAAAGCTTGTTTGTTTTCAGACTTCAGTAAATGACTCTTCATGGTTGTGGCATTGTCGATTTAGGCACCTGAGTTTTGAAAATTTGTCTCACATGTGTCAACAACATATGGTGAGAGGAATGCCTAATATTAAAAAGGAAGATCAACTTTGTGAAGCATGTGTTTTCAAAAAGCATCATCGAAATTCATTTCCGACTGGAGATTCTTGGAGAGCATCAAAACCTCTCAAGCTTGTCCATACAGACTTATGAGGACCCATGAGAACCACTACACATGGAGGTAACCATTATTTTCTTACATTTATTGATGACTACAATCGGAAAACGTGGGCTAAAAGAAAAGAGCTCTACTTTTGAATGTTTCAAGACATTTAAAGCATTGGTAGAAAATGAAAGTAACTTGAAATTGAAAGCATTTCGTTCGAATCGTGGAGGAGAATATATAGTCTTTGCAGATTTCTTGACGGAAAATGGAATTAAGCATCAGAAGACTATTCGAAGAACTCTTCAACAAAACGGAGTTGCAGAGAGGAAAAATAGAATAATAATGGAACTTGCAAGAAGTATGTTGAAGGCCAAGAAGCTTCCAGATCAATTTTGGGGAGATGTAGTAACTTGTGTTGTTTATCTCCTAAATCGAGCTTCAACTAAAAGTGTGCAAGGTATTACTCCTCAAGAAGCATGGAGCTGATTGAAACCAACTATTAGTCACCTAAGAGTGTTTGGGTGTATTGCTTACTCTCATATTTCCGATGAGAAAAGAGGTAAACTAGATGATAAATCAGAAAAATGCATTTTTGTTGGGTACAGTGAGAACTCCAAGGCTTACAGATTATACAACCCTGTAAGTAAAAAAGTTATTATTAGTCGAGATGTCAAGTTCGATGAAGCAAAATTCTGGTTATGGGATGCACCAAATGAAGACCAGAATCCATTACTTGTTGATATGAATGGCAAAGAATATGCTCGAGACTTGGAGCTTGAAGAGACTCAACCACTGACTTCACCTTGTTCATCACACTCCAACGTGATGAAGAAACTACTCCAAGGAAGACAAGAAATATTCAAGAGATCTATAATACTTCAAGAAGAATACAAGATGATGAACATACTGATTTTGTTTTATTTGCAGATGTTGATCCTATATACTTTGAAGAAGCAATTCAAGATGAGAAATTGAAAGATACAATGGATCAAGAGATTGATGCAATCAGAAGAAACGAGACATGAGAGTTAGTCAAATTACCAGAGAATAGAAAAGCTCTTGGAGTCAAATGGATTTATAGAACAAAACTGAAGCAAAATGGAGAAGTGCAGAAATACAAGGCCAGACTCGTAGTAAAAGGTTACAAATAAAAGTTTGGTGTGGATTATGAAGAAGCTTTTGCACCAGTAACTCGCTTGGAAACTGTTCGTTTGATGTTAGCCCTTGCAACAAAAAATAACTAGAAAGTTCATCAAATTGATGTCAAGTCAACATTTCTAAATGGGTATTTAGAGGACGAAATTTATGTTCAGTAGCCCCTTGGTTATGCTAAAATTGGAGAAGAAAATAAGGTGTGTTGATTGAAGAAAGCATTATATGCTAAAGCAAGCACCAAGAGCCTGGTACAAATGTATCGATGATTTTTTCTTGAAGGATGGTTTCAGAAGATGTCCATATGAACATGCTCTCTACACCAAAGAAAACAAAAATGGTAATTTCTTGATGATTTGTTTATATGTTGATTATTTAATCTTTACGGAAAATTCAAACATGATGATTGATGAGTTCAACGAGAGCATGAAGAAAGAATTCGAGATGACTGATATGGGTTTACTTTATTACTTTCTTGGTATTGAAGTTAAACAAGGTGATAATGAGATTGCAATTTCCTAAAAGATGTATGCAAAAGATTTGTTGATAAAGTTCAAAATGGAGAATGCTTGTCCTGCTAGTACTCCTATGGAACTGGGTTTAAAGTTAAGCAAGCATGATGATAGTGAAGCTTTTGATCCCACCATCTATAGAAGTCTTGTTGGAAGTTTAATGTATTTAACTACAACTAGACCTGATCTCATGTTTTCAGTAAGTTTGTTGAGTATATTTATGGCATCACCAAAGAGAAGTCATTGGGAAGTTGGAAAGAGAGTTCTTAGATATATTCTTGGAACTGTTGATCATGGAATCCACTATAAAAGGAATGTGGATAACGTTCTTATTGGCTACAATGATAGTGATTTGGGAGGAAATATTGATGATTTCAAAAGTACTTCTGGGTATGTATTTAATATTGGTTCTGAAGCAGTTTCGTGGGCATCAAAGAAGCAAGATGTTGTAGCATTATCAACGACAGAAGCCGAATACATGTCTTGTCTGCAGCTAGTTGTCAAGCACTTTGGCTTAGAAAGGTACTACATGAATTGAAGTGTCCTTAAGAGAAAGGGACTGTCATGTTCTAAGTGTCCTCAAGAGAAAGGGACTGTCATGTTCTGTGACAATAAATCATCTATTTCACTTTCGAAGAATCTAGTTTTACATGGAAAAAGCAAACACATACAGATCAAGTATCATTTCATCAGAGAATTAATCAAAGATGGAGAAGTATATATCAAGTATTGCAAGACACAAGATCAAGTTGCAGACATATTCACAAAAGCATTAAAGACAAACTTATTCTTGAAAATGAAAGAGAAGCTCGGAGTTAGGGAAGTCTAGCTTAAGGGGGCATGTTAGAAATTAATAAGCTAGATACACTATGAATAACACATTCCTAGATACATTTCTAATTTCAAGATACATGCATTTCTAGATACATGTAATAGTTCAAGTACATGAATGGTATGTATACATGTACTTAATTTTTTTGTGTCTTTTAGGAAGTGTCTCTTCAGTACAATATAAAGAGTTCATTTTCCTCATTTGTATGCAAGAGAAAAGAATCAAAATCAATAGAAGCAAAATTGAAGTTTGAAAAGAAACTGAGTTTTAAGAGAACAACATTCTTCTCTTGTGTGTTCTTGAGTCTTGTAAGAGAACAAGTTTCTTCTCTTAAAAGTTTGTGAGATTTAGAGTAAATTTAGCGTGGACTCGTCAACGCTTTTAACAGTACACATATTTTAAAGAAAATAATTTACAGAATGTATTCCCAAACACAAGTAATCTATTAATGCCCATTTTGAACCACTAAATATCAAACATAATACATATATTCTATAAAATGGCTAGAAGCCATGCACACACATATATAGGCCCCTCCTTCAACTCTGCCCCTTCTCATGTATATGCAGAGAGATTATTGAATAATACATATAATTAATTGAAGCTCACAATATATATAACATATTTCAGTCCATTAATTACAATTTTTTTTTGTTTGTTTATTATTGGGACTACTTCTCAGGATTGAAGAGTGGGCAGGCAGAGGCAGCTGAAGAATCAGTTGTTTTGGATAATTCATAATCAATATTTTTTTTGCCCTTTAAAAGACCTCCAAATAGCTCTGTTGGATCATAGTAGATATGAACTTCTTCAACCTTCATCGATGAATCTACCTGTGTCTCCAAATATGACATCATTTAATTAAATCTTCTAAGCTTATTTCTAATTTAAATACTCTTTCACACACAATATGACTTTAACATAAATCACTTGCCATGTTTACCTTGAGAAAAATTGTTTTCTTGAAAATAGTTCTCAATTGGTCAAGAACATTAGGTTCAACTCTCAACACCATTTTTTTTAAGGTTATGTTCTTTTAAAAATACTTTTGAAGAATTAAAAGTACATGAGCTTGTTATGATTGTTTTTTTTTTTTGTTAAAAAAAAAGCCCATTATTTGATGATGAGATTAGTCGATGAAAAGACTGAACATTAAGATCTCGTTTGGTAACTATTTCGTTTGAGTTGTTTATATTTGAAAATTAAATCTAATTCCTCCCAATCTCAAACCATAATTTACAACTTTCTTAAGTATAAGAGTTGGATTTTTAGCTAAATTTCAAAAACAAAAACTACTTTCTTTCTAAAAAAAGGAAACAAAACAAAAAATTTAGAGTTAAAATGGAGTGTTTATAGGCTTAATTTTTTAAAGACAAAAAAGAAAAAGAAAAGAAATCAAATGGCTACCAAATGCCATGAAGAATTGAGCTTTTACCTTGAGAGTTGCCATGCCATAGAATTGAACCAATTCACCAGTTGGAGAATAGGCTTTGTAAGGACCTTCAAAGAAACCCCAATGCCTAAACTTGTAAGCAATCAAAGGAGGAGGTGAGTAAACTTCAATAACTTCCCATGGAAATCCTCTTGGAAAACAAGTCTTGAAGTCATTATAAGCTGATTCTTGTGTCTCTTCCTCTGCATTGTAAAATTGAAACTCCTTTGGTAGACTACTCTTCAAAATTGCATTCAAGGCTCCCATCCTTACTACTTCTTCTACTGACAGTCCCTCTCTTCCTGCACTAACCACAAACAGGAAATTCATTAATTATTTGCCCTTTTATTCATTATTTTAGGGTAATACTTGCAAATTCTTTCCATTAATACAGTTTAATTAGAAGTAAATTGGGGTATTGTTAACAAACTCTCTTGGAATATTCCAAGAGAGTAAAGCCAATTTCTACTCAGAAAATTCTAATTTTCCTTTTTTTTTCCGCATAATTCACGGAGTGTCATATCTTATCTTGTTAACTTATCCACGAAAATAGTACAATTGGGGTTAAATTGAAATTTTTTTTTATCAATAACTGTAACAAAAAGAACATATTTAATATAAAAATCTTATTAAATATCTCATTAGATGATTATATATGTAAGAAACAAATAAATTACCATTAACAAAAACGATGAATTTCTGAGGGTTTATGGACTTGAAATCGTGTGATCTAATCTTGAGAGCTAACTCCGTATGCAATAATTTTACAATATTTTGCACTGTTTCTTCAAGAGATCCTTTTGGCCACTCCTGTAACATAAACTAAACAAATTAAGTAATTACAGAATGATATGACACAGAGAAAAAAATAGGAAAAAAGCTAATTTTAGGGAAAAAAGAAAGAAAAAAAAAAGGAAAAACCTTGGTTTTTCCAACCTCAAAGGGCTGGTTAACAGTTTCAGGAACAATACTAGTTTCCTTAGGGCTCATCTCAATAGATTCCATTCTTTTCTTTAATTAACCAAAAACAAGATATATTTGGTTTGATGAAGTGAGTGGCCAACTTATTGGAGGTTTTATAGGGGAAATATGTCACTCCCGTGTTTCTTTGGATTCACCGTTTGATTCTTGAATTTGATCTTTTTCTTACCGAATACCCATTTACTATAATACTATATTAAAAAAAAAAGGAAATTTTTTACACAAAGAAAAAATGTCAAACTATTTACAGAAATAGCAAAATAATAATAATATACACTGATATACTTCGATCAGCCTCTATCAATGATAGACTTCTATTAGTCATTATCAAAGAAGATTAGATTTTGCTATCTTAGATAAATAATTCCCTTACTTTTCTATTTTTTAAAAAAATTACATGAGGTTTCATGTAAATTATATATATTTTATTCATGCTCTGATTATTATCAATTAGGTTTGAGAGTTTTATTGTAGTGATCTCAAAATTAATTGGTAATGATCAAACCATGAGTCACAATTCATATCTAATTTATAAAGATTTGATAAAGATTTGTGAGGTTTTTAAATTTTTTTTAATGTGAGATCTTCAACCCTCTCCACTCTATTTGTTAAATTTTTTTTTAAAAAAAAAATTCAAAAATTGAAATTTCAAAAACTTATTATTAACCTTCTTTCTAAGTTAATTCATGCATTTATTATACAACTAAGTGTTCATTGATTGAACTTTATGGATTCAGGCTAATAGTTCAAGTTGGTTATAATTTAAAGAACTCTTATTAAATTATCAACCCGGCCAATCCATTAAAGTAAGTTTAATTCTTATATTAAATTGCAATTATCATTCATAACCAACGGGCGTTGTTAGGTAGTGCTCTGCGCAACTTAACTTATATACATAAGGATTAAGGGTGATTTATTTATTTGTTTTTTTTAAAGAAGCCGACTATATTCAAAAGTTCCAAACATCTAACCTAACTATTATTTTGTTTGTGTCGTTTGCGATTTAAAATTAGTTAATTTGAATTATTTTATAAAGTTTTTTTTTCCCATATTATCGCAGGTGGGTTAGATTGTGTTGATTCAATCTCGTGGGTTTAAGAACCTAATCAAACTCTAATTGTGTTTTAACAAAGAAGTAAATCAATCTAAACTTTTGACCCAATCAAAATCATATAGATTGAGTTGAGTTGTTTGAAATTTTGAGGCTGTCGGTTTCTTTCATATACTCATACACAATAACATTATTAAGAACTAGTCACTAAAAATATAACATTGAAAGTTCAGTTTTTTTTTTTTTTTTTTTGAATGAAATACTAATGGAGTATGTGATCAGTAGGTACATCAAGATATTTCAACTACGTTGATACATCTGTAATACTCTCATTATGTCTCGAATCCAAAAGTGATGCATTCCTTCTATTGGGATTTGCATAATGAAGGAGTCCCAAAATCACAACTTGATTCAAATTTGGAAATGGAGTAGTTGACAGATGTGGCCAATGTGAGGCCACGTAGCAGAAGGAGTTCTATACGTTTCCAGTAAGTTTCTTTCACTTAAAATTAATTGTCACTACAAGAAATTTGAGCTTTAGTGTCGGTTAAAAAATTAAAAATGAATGTATAATGTTGGTTTTTTTTTTTTTTTAAAAAAAAAAAGTGGATCTTTAATGTCAGTTTAAAATCGACATTAAAGATATATTTTAATTAGGCTACAATGTCAATTTAAAACCGACTTTATAGATACCCATTTTTTTTTTTTTCAAATTAATAAAATGATATCCCTCTTTCATTTATCCATCTTTCTTCTCTCCCCAAACTCTCTTACCTTTAACCATCATCACCGTTTTTCGTTGTCACTGATGAGTTCTTTTATTGAATGGATATATGGATTATATGCATTGATGGAATTAAGTTGTGCACTCAAGTTTCCCCACTGGAATCCAAGTGTAAATTCCTTTGAGTTTCCTGGTAAGTCCAGGGTCGATCACAGGGACTTGTGAAAATAGTGGTGTTCAACTGGAAATACGATGAATATGCGGTGAACGGGTTGAGAAGGGTTTCGGCTAACACTTCCTAGGTTGCGTTCATGCCTTGCGATCGTGCAACATGCGTACAATAGTAAACCACCTTTCGGCGTGAATGCCACGGCTTCTAAGGCTAGAACGCATGCGATAAATATGTGATAAGTCTACAGGGTTTACACATAAACCTCTATTTCTATTTATGCGATGACAACATAACATTCACACAAATATGCGACTACATAATATCATTCCTATTTCTAGGATGCAAGTGATGCTCGTTGACAAACAGAGCTTATCTCTAAGTCCCCATTTCTTGTTTATGCAGGCTTAATCTTGCTCTTTCAAGTAAGATTCTAACCTAGCTCTCTCGAGATATTAGGTTCTTTCTTTAGATTCTCTCTTGAGCAACTCTGAAGGGATGTTTCACACAACATTAAACAAGACAATCGCAAGCAATGAATTTCCTAGATCATGTTAGTATAATTTCTCTCAACCCATTCAACTAGTTTAGCAACTCATGTGTATTAAGATAGTGAGCAGATGTAGAAATATAACTTCCATTGAATAGATAAAAGATGAAGTACAAAATAATAATGCAAGTACAGTAAAGAGCCTGAAGCAATTTCTTGCCACTAGAAGTTACACTGTTCTACTCGTGCCCTAATGATATTCTCGCTTTCGCGAGAGTCAACCCACTCTTTGCTTTTATGACCCAAGGTCCTCTTTCGAGCTGTCTTGGATGATCTCCGGCGTTACCACTCTTCTCTAACTTCGTCGTGTAATGAAAAAGAGAACTATGAACAGAGGTGTGAACTTGTAAGGTGATGAAGTAATCGACTGCTTAACCTCTTCTCTGAAGAATGCACTTGGTATTTATATTGCATCGAAGGTGAAAGGCGGCTTCTCTCTCCTAGCTGTACAGATGGGAACTGCTTTAATTCCTGACTGATGCACCAGATAATTGTCATCGATATAGCTGGATGTACTTTGTGACCGTTATCGGCTGTCAACTTAATTTGGATCCGACTGCTGTCAGCTTTCTCTCCCATCGATCTTAATTGTCCTTTCGTTCGGATGTGCCCATCTTGTTGCGGTGATTCTTCTTGGGTGAATATTTGCGAGCGTGATCAACGCAAAGTCTTGTGGTGAAGTTGCGGTCGATCGATGAATTCATATGATCGCAATCTTTGCAATGCGTTAATGCATATTCTGCACAAAAAATAAAAAAAATAATAGTTCCAATGCGCTGACGTAGGTGACCGAAATATTATAGATTTTATGCTTAATGAACGCAATTTATCATTTTTCATCAACACAATCTAACATTGTTTAATAACTTAGCACTATGATAACGTGCATTTTTGCCCGTTATCACACCCCCACAAATTTAAACAATGCTTGTCCTCAAGCATAAGCTAAAGATTCCTTTAGCAAGTCTCCACAAAATTCTTTTCCTAGATTTCTCAATGATACTTCATTTAAATCATATATACTAGAATTTTCCTAAGTCTTATTCAAGTCTATTCTTAAAATATTTCTAAGACCTGGGGACTGCAAGTTTAACTTTCAAAAGGACTTTACTGAATTCTTGAGCATCGCATGATTTATTTCAACAAGAAAATTTTCTACCAGGGTGACAAAAGATTTATCCTTGCACAAAAATTTTCTTTATTGCTATTTTTTTTTTTTTTATCTTGCACTGATCCAAGTGTCTTGCCTTCATTTTGGCTTTCCTGCACGGATGTCATGTGAACATCTAACTACGAGCAATGCACTCTTTCTCAGACTAAACTCATACCGATTTGGCATTGGAGTTTCGATCATCGATTTATGCATTGATCCTGATAACTTACTTTCGTTTTGGCTTGCCCCCACATGTGTCATGCGGACATCCAACTATGGGTAAGTGCCTTTCATAACTTAACTCTTATTAACATGGGTTTCCCCTTTTCGTTGACAGTGGAGTTGTTATTCTAATTTTTTTTTCTAGAAATAAAAATAGCAAGGTCGAAAAATAAATACCTCACCCCCAAATTTAAAATGCAACAATGTTCCCATTGCCAAAAGATTACAATAACTTATGCGATGTTCTAGAATACGTTGTAAAGAGAGTTTGAAAGAAAGCTAGCAAACCCTTAACTTCTAGAAATATTTTATGAGGTGACCATCTTAAGATTAAGTTGACTCTAATGTATACGAAAGAAATAGAGGCATATGTTTCATCATTGAAATTTGGTAAAGAAACAGAATATGGTAAACTACTAAATTTATCTACTTGTTAAATGATTGCGGTAATCAAGAAGGATGCGGTGATAAAACTTCAAAAAGCGACATGCAATGTGATAGCACAAAATTTGAAATAAAGATAAGGAAGAGTACACCCCCAAATTTTGCATTGTCGCCTGCATTGTGTTCATGCATCCATCCTTACAGCGGTCTTTCTTCTGTGGGTTGTAGCGATGGAATAAGATGAATGCTTCTTCGCGTGACATCACCACAATCCAGCGCCTCGATCATTGTAAGAAAACAAAGAGAGGGTCAACTTATTTTAAACACAAGAAAAATCATTAATGCAAATTAAATCTTTTTTTTTTTTTTTCTAGAAATGAAAAATGAAAAGATAGCTGAAAGATAGTGAAGATTCTGAGTTAGTGGAGAAAAGAGTTGAAGACTTGAAGTTTTCCTAAGCTTGCGTTCCTGAGAAATTGCGATCATGTGACAACGTAGGGACCACCTACTTCCTTCTTTATTCAAAGTTTCTTAGTTCCATGGAGTCGACTTAGCGATGCCAGTCTTCTCCATGGTATACCTTGACTCTTTGCCTATTGACTTTGAATATGTTGGTATCGTTGTCATTTGATAATTCCACCGTGCCATGTGGAAGTACTTGTCGAATTGTGAACGGTCCGGACCAATGAGACTTTAGCTTTCCTGGGAAGAGTCGCAGACGTGAATTGAAAAGCAAGGCTTTCTGTCCGACTTGGAGGTTCTTGCCGCATATGCGTTGATCGTGCCAGCGCTTGGTGGACTTCTTATAAATTTTCGCATTTTCATATGCGTTGTTCCTCCATTCTTCTAGCTCGACCAATTGCATTTCCCACGCTTCCCCTGCTTCCTTTAAATCGAAATTCAGTTTCTTGACCGCACATAATGCTTTATATTTCAGCTCCAAGGGCAAGTGACACGCTTTGCCAAATGCCAACGCATAGGGAGACATACCTATTGGTGTTTTAAATGCAGTCCGGTATGCCCATAATGCATCATCAAGCTTCACTGCCCAATCCTTTCGTGAAGGTTTTACTACCTTTTCAAGTATCAATTTAATTTCACAGTTGCAGACTTCAGCTTGGCCATTTGTTTGCAGATGGTATGCGGTGGCCACTTTGTGAAGGATATTGTATTTGTGCAGTAGCTCCTTTATATGGTGGTTGAAAAAGTATGGTTCTTCATCACTTATGATGGCACGGGGAATGCCAAAATGCGTGAAAATATTTTTCTTCAAGAACTAGGAGACTACTGCCACATCACTCGCGGTGCATGCAATTGCCTCTACCCACTTTGAGACATAGTCAACGGCGAATAAAATATAGTGCTTATCGTTTAAAAGAGGGAATGGTCACATGAAATCAATCCCCCATACGTCGAATAATTCTAGCTCTAGGATAGTATTCATCGGCATTGCGTTCTTCCATGAAATGTTGCCAGTGCGTTGACACTGATCACGTTTCATTGCGTAGTCAGCAGCGTCCTTGAATAATGAAGGCCAAAAGAATCCACTTTGCAAAACCTTGGCTGCAGTGCGTTGTCCTCCAAAGTGCCATCCATAAGGTGAATCGTGGCACTTTGACAATATGCGTTGTTGAGTAGCATCTGGTACGCATAATCGAATGATTTGGTTTGCACCTCTTTTATACAGTTTCGACTAGTAGTGTCTGCATTAATTCTTTAGCTTCTTCCGTTGATGGTAGGTGTAATCTTCAGGAAATTGTTCACAGACCAAATAATTAACGATGTCCACATACCATGGCAGTTCTTCTATGCAAAACAGCTGCTCATCTGAGAACACGACACTCACTTCAAATTCATTGCGGTTAACTTCAGGATTCTCCAGTTTGGACAAGTGATCCGCAACTTAATTCTCTATCCCCTAACAATCAATTATCTCGATATCAAATTCTTGAAGGAGGAGAACCCATCTGATCAATCTCGACTTTGCATCCTTATTTGTCATCAAATATTTGATTGCTGAGTGATTAGTATGAATGAGTACCTTGGTCCCCAACAAGTATGCCTGGAATTTTTCCAACGCAAAAATCACAGCCAGAGGCTCTTTTTCAGTAGTGGTGTCCTTAAGTTAAGCAGGGTTCAGGTTTTACTCGCATATGCGATGGGGTGCAAAATTGTTTTCTTCTTTTGCGTTAATGCAGATCCCATCACATACCCACTTGCGTTGCACATGATTTCGAACGACAGTGTCCAATCTGGCGCAATTAAGATGGGTGCGGTAATCAGCGCATCCTTTAAAATTCGAAATGTGTTGAGGCAATTGTTGTCAAATTCAAACTTTCTGTATGCCTCTAGTAACGCACTCAATGGTCTTGCTATCTTAGAAAAGTCTTTAACGAATCGTCTGTAGAATCCAGCATGCCCTAGGAAGCTTCGTACTACCTTCATGTTGGTTGGAGGTGGAAGCTTTTCAATTGTGTCAATTTTCGCTTTGTCCACCTCTAACCCTTCTTTAGAGACCTTGTGCCCCAACACTATACCTTCTGTCACCATGAAGTGACATTTTTCCCAATTAAGCACCAGGTTTGTCTCTTCACATATTTTCAATATTTTCTCCAAATTGGTCAGGCAGGCTTCATAAGCGTTCCCATAAACGGAGAAGTCATCCATAAATATTTCTACTGAATCCTCGAGAAAATATGAAAAGATTGCCATCATGCACCCCTAGAACGTGCTTGGCGTATTGCAGAGGTCGAACGGCATGCGACGGAAAGAGAATGTCCCATATGAGTAAGTGAATGTGGTCTTATCTTGGTCTTCAGGAGCTATCATGATTTGATTGTACCCGACATATCCATCCAAGAAGCAGTAAAAATCATTCCCTGCTAGTTTGTCCAGCATTTGATCAATGAATGGCAAAGGGAAATGATCTTTCCTTGTGGCCGCATTCAATTTGCGGTAGTCCATACATATACACCATCCAGTGATGGTTCTTTGTAGTATTAATTCATTGTTCTCATTGGGGACTACCGTCATTCTACCATATTTAGGCACACATTGCACAGAGCTGACCCACGTGCTATCTGCAATGGGATAGATAATGCCCGCATCCAGCCATTTGATAATCTCCTTTTTGATGACCTATTTCATTGCAGGGTTAAGTCTGCATTGATTTTCAATGGTTGCTTTGTGGTCATCCTCAAGAAGAATGTGGTGCATGTAGTACGCAGGGCAAATTCCTTTTATATCAGTGAGCGTCCAGCCGATTGCTCGCACATGCTTTTTGAGAATGCTCATCAATGCATTCTCTTGATCTGTGTTAAGTGTGGAGGAAATTATCACTGGCAACTTCTCATTTTGCCCCAGGAATGCATACTTTAGATGTGTTGGTAGGTTTTTTAGTTCAAGGGTTGGTGGTTCTACGAGATAAGGTTGCGTTATTTTTCTTTCTTCCTTCGGCTCTTCTTCTTGCATTGCGATCGATCCTTCTTTTTTGTTTGTTTTTGCTATGATCACATTGCAAGTAGCTACGGATGCGTCGACCTCCTCTTCTTCATACTCTTCATCATACTTTTCTTCTTCAATCAAATTTATGTCATTTTCTGAATCTGGAAGGTCTTCCTTATCAGGAAATTTCATGGCATGAATTACATTAAATTTGAGCTTCTATCCATTTATGCTCAAAATGATCTCACCCTTGTTCACATCAATTTGAGCACGACCTGTTGATAGGAAAGGTTACCTCAAAATGATGGGCACATCTTTATCGGCCTTATAATCTAGGATGAGGAAGTCGGCTGGCAAAATAAATTTATTAGTCGTGATCAACACATCCTTCATCTTACCCTCTGGATGATCCTGAGATCTGTCTGCCAGTTGGAGAGTCACGGATGTAGGCACAAGTTGCCCTACATTTAGTTGTCTAAAAAACAATAGTGGCATCAAATTTATGCTAGCCCTCAAGTCACACAAAGCTTACCCAATATAAAGTCCTCCTATGGAGCAAGGAATAGTGAAGCTCCCAGGATCGCTCATCTTCGATGGGATAATAGATTTGGAACTTTGCGTTAATGCCACCGTGGCAAATTTTCCAACGCCTCTTTTCTTGGTTACCACGTCCTTCAGAAACTTGGTATAGGCAGGCATTTCCTCAATCGCTTCACTGAAAGGAATGTTAACATGTAATTGCTTTAACATAGATAGGAAGCATTGGTATTGTACCTCTTCGTTTTTCTTCTTCTTTAGCCTCTGAGGGAAAGGTGGTAACTGGACTTTCACGGCTTCTATTTCATTTGTCTTTGAGGTTAACGCAACCTCAGGTTCTACTGCTTCATTTTCTTTTTCTTCTTCTTGTGTTACCGCAATTGTAGTTTCAGCCACGATGGAGGTTGATCTGTTCTGCTCCTTCTTTTCTCCCTCCACAGTTTTTCCACTGCGCAATGTCACAACCTAACATTGCTCCTTATCGGAACCTCCTGGGTTGCATGGAAGCTCAGTTGAACTTGGCAGTGCACCTTGCGGTCTACTTTTGAGCTCATTTGCAATCTGGCCCACTTGCAATTCAAGGTTGTGGATGGACGTAGCCTGACTTTGAAGCACCGTCTCATTTTTCTCTATATATTGCTTCAATAGGCCTTCTAAGGAAGAAGATTCCAGTGGTTGTTGTGAGCTACTTGCTTGGTTGCTCTGCTGACTGTTGCTGCATTGAAAGAACCTTAGTGGCCCTTCTTTTTGTGCCACAGATGGAAAGTTTTGTTGTGGATTCTTTCGAGCAAAGTTTGGGTGGTTTTTCTACCTGGGGTTGTAGGTGTTGGAAAAAGGGTTGTTCTTTACAAAATATGCAGACTGTGGGTTTTGTGGACAATCTTCCATCGCATGTCCATCATTGCAAGTCGCACACCTTGCGATGTTTTGACTTATTGCGTTGATTTGCCCACCTTGCGGTGTTGGGCTGCTGATTGTCATTCTTTGAATCAAATTCATCATTGCGGTCATTTGGTTCTGCAATGAAACAATAGCACCGTTATTTGCGTCGGAATCTTTGATTCTTAGTCTCTGGTCACTCTCCCTCCAGTCTTCATGATTCTTAGAGATGCGATCTAGGATATTTTTTGCCTCATCATAAGTCTTGTCAAGTAGACTACCAGCTGCTGTCGCATTGGCAGCAGTCTACGAAGCAGGATTCAAACCGTGGTAGAAAATTTCCATCTGAAGGCAGTCTGGCAGCCTATTATGCGGACAATCTCGGACCAACATTTTAAACCTGGCCCAGGCATCACTGAGTGATTCGTCCATGTCTTGTTCAAACTTAGTAATAAGCTTTCTTCGTCTCGCGTTCTCTGTAGGTGAGAAATACTTCTTCATAAACTTCTCCACCACCTGCTCCTAAGAAGTGATCTCTCCTCGTTCGAGCGAATAAGCCCATTTCCTAGCCTGATCACAGAGAGAAAATGGAAACAACGTTAGTCGAACCTCCTCAGCAGAGATGTTTGGGAACACAAAAGTATTGCAGATTTCAATAAATCTTCGGAGGTGGATGTGCGGATCCTCGCCACGCCTTCCTCCAAATTGACCTGCAACCTGGATCATCTGCAGTATCACTGGTTTCATTTCAAATCTACTTCCGTCTAAGGCAGGCCTCATGATTCCCAAAGAGAAATCATAGAGGTTTGGCGATGCATAGTCCCTAATGGGCCTATTGCAATTGTTGGCCAACAGAATTGGATTTGCAATGACATTATTGTTGTTTGGTGCTTCATTCCTAGGCTGCTCCGCCATCTCTTCTTTATCGGATTGTGATTGCTGATGGCGGTCTCTCAATCTTCTCCTAAAAGTCCTCTCAATCTCTGGGTCGTAATTCGCCAGAGATTGAGAGTTCTACAAAGAAATAAAAAAAACTACCATTAACAAACTATTTTGCCGAAGTCCCCGTTAACGGTGCCAAAAAACTTGATGCGTTCTTTTATTGAATGGAAATATGGATTATATGCGTTGATGGAATTACATTGTGCACTCTCGTTTCCCCAGTGGAATCCAAGTATAAATTCCTCTGAGTTTCCTGGTAAGTCCAGGGTCGATCGTAGGGACTTGTGAAAACAGTTGTGTTGATAATTTTCTTATGAAAACTTTGCAGTAACCGGTAAATGAATAAGGTTGTTGGTTTGTTGTTGCGTTAATGAAAATAATAATAAATGCGGCAGAGTTCGAAAAGAGTTGGCAACGGGAGATACGATGAATATGCGGTGAATGGATTGAGAAGGGTTTCGGCTAACACTTCCTAGGTTGCGTTCATGCCTTGCGATCATGTAACATGCGTACAATAGTAAACCACCTTTCGGCGTGAATGCCACGGCTTCTAAGGCTAGAACGCATGCGATAAATATGCGATAAGTCTACAGGGTTTACACATAAACCTCTATTTCTATTTATGCAATGACAACATGACATTCACACAAATATGCGACTACATAATATCATTCCTATTCCTAGGATGCAAGTGATGCTCGTTGACAAACAGAGCTTATCTCTAAGTCCCTATTTCTTGTTTATGCAGGCTTAATCTTGCTCTTTCAAGTGAGATTCTAACCTAGCTCTCTCGAGATATTAGGTTCTTTCTTTAGATTCTCTCTCGAGCAACTCTGAAGGGATGTTTCACACAACATAAAACAAGACAATCGCAAGCAATGAACTTCCTAGATCATGTTAGCTTAATTCCTCTCAACCCATTCAACTAGTTTAGCAACTCATGTGTATTAAGAGAGTGAGCAGATGTAGAAATATAACTTCCATTGAATAGATAAAAGATGAAGTACAAAATAATAATGCAAGTACAGTAAAGAGCTTGAAGCAATTTCTTGCCACCAGGAGTTTCACTGTTCTACTCGTGCCCTAATGATATTCTCGCTTTCGCGAGAGTCAACCCGCTCTCTGCTTTTATGACCCAAGGTTCTCTCTCGAGCTGTCTTGGATGATCTCCAACGTTACCACTCTTCTCTAGCTCCGTCGTGTAATGAAAAAGAGAACTATGAACAGAGGTGTGAACTTGTAAGGTGATGAAGTAATCGACTGCTTCACCTCTTCTCTGAAGAATGCACTTGGTATTTATATTGCATCGAAGGTGAAAGGCGGCTTCTCTCTCCTGGCTGTACAGATGGGGCTGCTTTAATTCCTGACTGATGCGCCAGATAATTGTCATCGATATAGCTGGATGTACTTTGTGACCGTTATCGGCTGTCAACTTAATTTGGATCCGACTGTTGTCAGCTTTCTCTCCCATCGATCTTAATTGTCCTTTCGTTCGGATGTGCCCATCTTGTTGCGGTGATTCTTCTTGGGTGAATATTTGCGAGCGTTCTCAACGCAAAGTCTTGTGGTGAAGTTGCGGTCGACCGATGAATTCATATGATCGCAATCTTTGCAATGCGTTAATGCATATTCTGCACAAAATACAAAAATTAACGCATTTTTGCCCATTATCAGTCACTTGTCATGCAGATCCCTCCACCACCTCTTGTTGTTGCTCGTGCAGGAACTTAGCCATTAGCTCGTTCGTTAACTCATAGAGGTGCAGCTCGTGCAAGTTTGTTTACTGATGCAGCTCGTTCATGTTAGACTCCTATTTGCTCTTGCAAGTCAGATCTCTGACGTTGGTCAACTTGTCGTATTGTGTAGGTCCGTTCGCCATTCAACTCACCGTATAGGTTCGTTCGTCGTTCAGCTCGTTGCCGTCGTGGATATTTAGATCTGGTCGTGGGTTTTTTAGATCCGGTCGTTTATTTGCCCGATCTACTCATGGGTCTTCCAATCCGATGATTGACGTGATGATTCCCGAAATTTTCGATTCGAGTCTTTTGATCTGGTGGTTGTGGGTTTTTCAGATCTGACTGTTCAGCTCGTCGTGCATGCCCATTTCCATCTCCTATTTATTATTCCCAGTTACAACAATCATCTCTTTCATTTTCTTTCTTTGAGGCCTTCAATTTTAAAACCCATTCTCTCATAGTGAAGCCATCGACGTAATTGAGAATTTTGATTGTCTGCATTTTCTTGAAATCTCTCTATTTCTCTCTCTCTTTGATTTCTCCAATAATAAGGAAATCTTTGTATTCTTTGCAATTTCTAGCCATTGCAGTCACGATCGCCTCAGTCACGAACTCTGCAACAGCACGAACGACCTCCACAGAACCTCGACGGTGTAGAGTTGAGTATGACACCACCAAGAAGGGTACCTTGTGTAGGAATCCAGAGGGTGGGCTCTGTGTGGACTTGGTATGAGGCAGAAGATGGAGGATACAACAATCGTGTAAACGATTGAGCAAATTGGAGAAGACTGAACCTATCATATAGGTCGATGCCCAATTGTTTAGCAAAAGCTAAGCGATTGTCTAGCAAAAGCTATGTGATCGTTTAGCTCATCGTTTAGTTCCGTATCTGTCACCTACAAACACTACACGATCATTACCTTTTGTCAAGCTGTCGCTTAGTAAATTGTATTTACTTGACAACTTTTGTGAGTTTATGAGAGAGAATTCACAAATTCAATTTTTTTCAACCTTACTAAAATTAGGAAAAACAAATTTTCTTTTATCTCACGGTTACCATGAAACCACCAATAACCTTCCATTCAATTGGTTATTAGAGAAAAAGATTTAATTATCCAATAATAAATATAAATGATAACCAACTTATCATACTATATTTATAACCTATAGTTTTAATATTTCATCTCATGAAACATATAAACCATAGCTTTTTTTCTATTCCATGGTACTTAATGTAAATCTTATTTACATTAATCCTCCACTAGATGTATCTCATACACATACCGATCATATAATATATAATTGAATTACCTCTTGTTAATGTGAACATTTCAAATCAACACTAAGAATTTATCCTTAACAGAATCCATTGAGCTACCAAGGGGACCTTATGGATCTGTAGCTCGAAGCTCCAACGGTACGTGAATAACTGACTAAACTCTTTAGTCACGGGATCCACCATCCATTAACTGCTAGGCACTCCACTAAAGATCGACAGCTGAACTCTCCTTACCACATATATATTATATGTCCATCTTAACCAATCAGTAGTGCGGCAACCCTTCACAAATCGCTCGTAAGTATAGCTCGCCAATAACTGGTATGCCCCTGTAGGAACATCTAACTCCTTAAGTACCACTGATCCCTCTAATGAACATAAGTCACATTCCTACTATGACTGAGTCCTCTCTTCCAAAGGGAAGCTATGGCCACTATGTTCAAGCCTCAGAATTAGCCCTTAAGGGAGAAATCTCTTTACTTATCCCTACTTCGGGAAAGAAGTGAATTCCATTTTGTGGATTGAGCTCCCAGCTCCCAGATCAGACGAGTCCCAAAAAATGTAGGCATGTTGAGTTGGAAATTTGGTCACTCTCACCCATACTAATCAAAGGACCGCCCTCAATAGCAGGAGTTCCCAAAACACTTAGGATTGAGGTCGTGTCACCTATAGTCGTTTAGGTGAGATATAAGTCTCTAGTATCAACGGCATTATATATACAGAGTCTAGTCATCTCGTGGTCTGGTCTTATACAAACTCTTTGTATAGGACACCTCCGCTCGCACGTCTCCACATGAATGGTCAGGATCTACCATCTGTAGTTTACAACACTTGCAAACCTCTACAAAGCAGGCCATATTCGTAGTGTCATTAGGATCAGGTATCTCACCTTAATCCTTATACTATAGACCTATTTAGATTATCACTTAAGGCATGCTTAAGTTCACATAAGATAACCAAGGAGCTTTGTTTATTGAATATGAGTAAATGCCAAAATGAAATAACATTTATTTTATTCATTAAACAATGTGTATCATTACAAATGATGGGAGAAATAAGACATCAATCCCAACAGATAGGGCCACTGTAGGTTACAGTGTAGCTTTCCAGCTGATTAGGTTGGGACCAAGAAGGAAAAGATAACCTGTTAGGGACCTTCTTTTGTCTAAATCACCAGCATAGTCAGCATCTACATAGCTATATAACTCTAACTTAAAATCTTGGGACTTTTGATAGACTAAGTTAGAGTTTTTGGACCAGATTATGTACCTCAGAATCCATTTAGTGGCCTCCTAGTGTCTCTTACCTGGGTTAGACATATATCTACTAAATAGGCTAGCTGAATTGAGAGATCTGGTCCAGTGAAGATCATTAGGTATATTAAGCTACCCACTACTTGACTGTAGGGAATTAAGGACATTTGATTCTGATGATTTATGTCAGTTTCCTTTAGTGAATTAGCTGAAGACAACTTAAAGTGTTGAGCTATAGGTATGGAAACAAGTTTTATAGCATTTAGATGAACCTTCTTAGTATTTTCTTACAATAGTTACTCTGATTGATTCTTAGGGTTGAGTCTGCTTTGTTTCTTAGGATTTAAATCCCTATGATTTTGCTTGACTGGCCCAAATCCTTCATGTCAAACTCTCTCTTTAAGAGAACTTTGACTTGAGTTAAGTCTTTCTTTGACTTCCCTACCAGTAGCATATCAACCAATGTAGGAAATCGGAAGCGAGATTTCCATGAACAGCGGAAGAACAATAATTCCAAATTACAATCATGAATGAACATATATTTACAGTCGAATACAAAACAAGCGGTTATGCAAATCATACAGAAATTACAGCATGAACAATACAAATGCATAGAAAGTAAACTCTATGCACATAGGAAGAAATGTCTCCACGCTCTGTTGCGCGACTGCTCGAACAATCAGCAACCACGAACACTCGATGTACATGACCGCAACACAACAACGAACATAGCACGAACACTTTGCGCTCGTCCTCAACAATCTCTTCAGTCATGAACTCTTCCAGAACACGAACGGCCTCCACAACACCACGAACGACCTTTAGAAAACATCGACGGTGTCGAGTAGAGTCTGATACCACCAACAAGGCTACCTTGGTGTTCTCGGTGTGAGAATTCAAAGTGTGGGCTCTGTTCGGACTTGGTATGAGGCAGACGAACAGAGGAAACACCGATCGCATACACGACTGGGCAAGTGGGAGATGGTGGAGACCTATCATATAGATCGATGCCCAAATGTTTAGATAAAGCTATGCGATCGTCTAGCAAAAGCTATGTGATAGTTTAGTCTATCGTCTACCTCGGTCTGTCGCCTATAGACTCTACCCGATCGTTTACCTTGGGCCAGCGATCATCTAGTAAAGCTATGCGATTGTTTAGTAAATACTGCAAGATCGTTTAGCTCGCCCAGCCATCGTTGAGTAAATCCGAATTTACTTGACGAGTTCGTGAGTTTCTTTTTCGTGAGAGAAAACTCAAAAACCTTGTCAAATGTTTGTAAAAACTTCTTTTCAAAATAGGAAACCAATTTCCTTTTAAACTCACGGTTACCATGATCAAATAACCACCCACTACTTTGGTTATTTAAAAGAAAAAAAAATTAATTATCCAATAATTAATATTATTATAAACATAAATGATAACCAACTTATCATACTATATTTATAACCTATAGTTTTAATATTTCATCTCATGAAATATATAAACCATAGTTCTTTTTCTATTCCATGGTACTTAATGTAAATCTCATTTACATCAATCCTCTACTAGATGTATCTTATACATCATACCGATTATATCATATATAATCAAAATACCTCTTGTCAATTTGAACATTTCAAATCAACACCAAGAACTGATCCTCAACTGAATCCAAGCTACCAAGGGGATCTCATGGACCTGTAGCTCTGAAGCTCCAACGGTACGTGAATACCTGGCTAAACTCTTTAGTCACAAAATCCACCATCCCTTAACTGCCAGGCACTCCATTGAAGACTGACAGCTAAACTCTTCTTACTACAAATATATTATGTGTCCATTTTAACCAATCAGCAACGCGACAACCCTTCACAGATCACTCGTAAGTACAGCTGGGCCAATAACCGTTATGCCCCTGTAGTTACATCTGTCTCCTTAAGTACCACCGATCCCTCTAATGAACATAAGTCATAGTCATACTATGACTGAGTCTTCTCTTCCAAAGAGAAGCTGTGGCCACTATGTTCAAGCCCCAAAATCAGCCCTTAAGGGAGCAATCTCTATACTTATGCCTGCTTCGGGAAAGGAGTGAATTCCATCTTATGGATTGAGTTCCCAGCTCCCAGATCAGACAAGTCCCCAAAAGGTTAGGCATGTTGAGTTGGCAATCTGGCCACTCTCACCCATACTAATCGAAGGACCGCCCTTAAAGGCAAAAGTTCCTAAAACACTCAGGATTGAGGTCGTGTCACTTATGGTCATTTAGGTGAGATACATGTCTCTAGTATCAATGGTGTTATATACAGAGTCTATCCATCTCATGGTCCAGGTCTTATACAACTCTTTGTATAGGACACCCCACTCCACGTCTCCACATGAATGGTCAGGATCTACCATTTGTAGTAGTTTACAACACTTGCAAACCTCTACAAAACGGGTCGTATCCGTAGTGTCACCAGGATCAGGTATCCCACCTTAATCCTTATACTACAAACCGATTTAGGTTATCACTTAAGGCATGATCCCCTTGTATATCACATATACATGCATAAGTTCACATAAGATAACCAAGGAGCTTTATTTATTGGATATGAGTAAATGCCAAAATTAAATAACATTGATTTTATTTATTGAATAATGTGTATCTTTACAAAACAACGAGACTTCGAGAGAATTAGGACACCAATCCCAACAGCCACATATATGAGTATGTATGTTTGTGGTTTCGTGTTGTGTGTTAGGAGTGTGTAATGAGTGGAAATGGAAGATAAGATTGATGTGATTGACTACTCTAGGTGAGAAGAATGGATGATGCGTACAAGTTTTACCTGAGCTAGATCCAAGTATAAATCTAATTCAGGTTCCTAGTAAGTCCAGGGTCAAACATAGGGATTTAGGTCAGACTAACGCAAGCCTTGCATTGCATAGATGTAGAGGGGTTCTAAATACATGCTAAAAAAAGGTTCTACACTACTTTAACTACTTGCGTACAAGAAGAAATTGGAGTTCAAGTGAAATATATGGTTCAATGAAGGAATGGTGCTAAGTGATAAGTGAATGCTTTGATCCAAGTAAGATGGGCAAGAAAGAGTGGGCAAGAATGAAGATGAATGATGCATGCTTACAATCAAGTGTATGTCAATGCATTGGGTTTTTGTCTATCTAATCATTTAACATTTCTCAATGCAAATGCCACATGTTCCTATCTCTAGGGTGCATGCGTTAGATACAGAAAATAGTGAACCACAAGTATCTTTATCTCTAGAATTATTGTGCATTTTGACTTGATGCGTTTCTAGCTATCGTATTCTCTCGAATAGTTTAGCTGAGATAAATTCAACTAAATGATCAGAATGATTAAAGCTTTTAGAATTTTAGCATGCACAAACTCACAAACGCATTTAACAAAGTAGATTGTAAGTAGAGGCAAGTGAATAGATTAAATGCACGATTTTATAAAGATTGAAATTGTCTTTACAATAACACACTTAATCGCATGAATGATGAATGGAGATAGAGTAACAAGAGAATGAGTCAAGCCGCGAAGTTTAATTTCTTGTCTTCTTTGGCTTGATCTTTATGTGTGTACAACCAACTTGTTAAAGAAATGAAGAAAAGTTCTCTCTCGAGTTTGGTTCTCTTCAATTCTCCTTGATCAACAATGGTGATGGTTCTTTTCCTCCTGTGATCTTATTGCAGCAACAACACTACTCTATTCTAAGATCTCTATGTTATGTTATGCTTTGCTCTCTATGCTTAGTGCCCATTTTCTGGGTGCAAATCTTCTATTTATAGTTGTTTTTCCTTAGCAACTTGTGATATGCCAACATTAATTTTCATACCCTGGTCAACTGCCTGTCATTTCAGTTGCTTTTTAGATGCCGACATTCAGATACCCATACTTGCAAGTGGTGATTTGATAGGAACAGCTCGAACCAGTGTATTTGCTATGCATTGGAACTCTTCAAACACATGCCTTTGCATTAATTGTACCTGAGACACTTAGTAAAATTTACTGAAATCTTGCGATAAGATGCGTTAGTGACGCAGTTTTATCAAAACAAATGTTTTTGTAAAGGTTACTTATGCCTGAAGGATTTCATGCATTTTCCTTTAAGAAAGATGAGATTTCTTCATTAAGAATTCTGATTGTTCCAAATTCGAGAGATAATAACTTGTATTTCTACAAGTTCTCAAAGTACATCTTATCCCTATAAGAGATTGTGCTCACATACACACATATGTCATTGATAGGATGTATAATCATGCAATGGAAGCATTCAAAATCAATAAGCACCCTAATCACATTTAATTTGAGTTCTAAAAGCATGCAAAACATATTTTCAAATAAGAGGGTTTCAAGAATCACCTTTGAAGAATCCTCCAAAACCAAGCTACTCTTTACGAATTCTGAGCTGCAAATTAGTAGTAGACCACCAATAGATCTTCTCTACTATTCTCAGCCTTAGATTTGAGTGGTGAAACTTAAGATTGAAGTGAAATGTCAAGGGAATTGGGAGCTAGATACTTCACTTCAATCTTTAGTTTGAAAGTGAGCTAGATACTTGAATTGAGAGGATGACACCACATCCCAAAAAAATGTGGGTAAATCCACTCTCTTAATTTTCATTTTTCTTTTTTAGTTAATTCAACATTAATTAAATTCAAAATCAAAACTCAAATTTTTTTTGAAATTGAATAATAATATTGAAAATTAATTTGATTTTAATTAATTAAACAAATTTAATTAAATAAATTATAATTTAATATCAAATATTAAATTAATCAAACACCTAATTTGAACATAAATCCTATTCATTAAATTAATATTTAAATCAATGTTTAAATATTATAAACTCTTCAATTTCCTTTTAATTCTAATAAATTAAACGTTAATTATATCGAATATAATTATACAAACCCCAATTACAATTTTGAACATTTCAAATTGAAATCATTTCAAATTCACTCAAAGTACTAATCCAAGATGTTTATGTTTTATGAGCTAGTAGAGGAACCTTATGGACTTGCAGATCATAAGAGATTAATTGTCTAAAACACTTTAGACTGAATTAATCAATATTCGTTAACTACCGAGTCACACCACTATAGCTTAATAGTTGCATTCTCTTCATTGTAGATATATTTTGTCCACTTGATTTAACCATAATTAATAAGTCGACCCTTCACCGGTTATTCGTAATAATGGTTGGGTTAAATGTTGTTTTACCCCCGAAATTACATCTTACACCTTAAGTTCCATTAATCCTCTAATAAACAATTGGCTTGTGATTCAATCACTAAACCGAATCCCTCTCGGGCCAATGAGAGGGTGGGGCCCCTTGTTCAAGACTTGGATTTAGCACTTAAGAGAAAAATCTTCCTCCTATCCCTAAATCGGGTAGGCGTGAATTCCATCTTGCACCCTATATCTCCAGCTATCTACCTGGTCTTACCCCTGAAATATAAGGCTTATTGAGCCGGCGTTGTTGATCTAACCCTCACCTATGTCAATCTAAAGATAATCTCGAATAAACAGAAGTTTATAGTTAGCTCAGGATTAAGATCGAGTTACCTAGGTCATCTAAGCGAAATAGTCAATCTTAAATAGTAAACAATATTATAAAGTAAGAGTGACTTATTTCTTGGTCCGATCTTACACAAACTAATTACGAATGATGCCCCCATTCCTCATGTCAATATATGAACGAATCAGGATCACTTCGTTTGTAGCACCTTACAACAAATTGTAATAACTACAGAATGGGTTGCATCTGATAGTGTTACCAAAATAAGGCACCCAACTGTATTCGTATACTATAGACCATTTTGGCTACTATTTGAACTTGATCTATCTTTATGTCTCCATATAAACTTCAAGTATTCATATAATAGCTATGGATTTTAATTTATTGAATTTAGTTTTTTCAATTGCAATTTACAAATTCAATAACAACTCTATCGAATAAATGTTGAATAACACCTTTATTAATAATAGAAAATGTTTAACTTTACAAGCGATTTTTAGGACATATACCCCAACAAACTTCCACTTGGACTAAAATTCTAGTAGATAAACATATATTCAAATATATACACAATGTTCAGTTCATTGAGAGAATAAATACATTAAACTAGGGCATCATATACCCATTATTTCTCCCACTTGCTCTACTTCAAACTGTCTCATAGTCCTAGTTCCACTAGGTGACTCTCGAACACTTTAGCTGAGAGGGCCTTCGTAAATGGATCAGCCAAGTTGTCTATTGAGGCTAACTGCAAGACAATCATGTTTCCTCTGTGTTCAATCTCTCTGATGAGATGGTACTTTCACTCGATGTGCTTTCCACGTTTATGGCTTCTAAGTTCCTTTGAGTTTACAACTGCTCTACTGTTATATCAATATAGGGTGACTGGCAGGTGCATATTTGGAACTACTTCCAAATTAATCAGGAACTTTTTGAGGCATACTACTTCTTTTACTGCTTCACTTACAACTATATACTCAGCTTCTATTGTGGAGTCAACAACATAACTTTGCTTGATACTCCTCCATACTACTACTCCTTCATTTAAAGTTAAAATTGAACCCAAAGTTGATTTCCTTGAATTAATATCGGTCTGAAAGTCAGAATCAGTGTATCCAGTAAGGATCATATTCTTAGCTCCATACACAAGCATATAGTTCCTCATTCTCCAAAGATAATTGAGGATGTTCTTAATGGCAGTTCAATGATCATATCTTAGATTGGACTGAAATCTACTGACAATTGCAACCGCATAGCATATGTCGGAATGAGTACACAACATGACATATATTAAGCTCCCTATTGCTGATGCATATGGAATTTGTTTCATAACCTCAACCTCTTGAGGTGTCTTAGGACTTTGTTCTTTAGACAAATGAATTCCATGTATAAAAGGCAACATTCATTTCTTGGAATTTTGCATTTTATATCTAGACAACATCTTATCTATATAAGATTCCTGAATTGTTAGAGTTAAACAACATGCAGCGAAATCAAGGATCTATAAACATTCTAATTCACTAATTTTGGAAAAAACTAAAGCATGTTGTTCATAAAAATGGGTTTTCAGAACATACCTTTGAAGAACTCTTCAAGAAAATCGTCTATTCAGCTGTTGTCTTCACTTGATATCAATGTGAACCACCTAAAGCCTTCCCTACTATGCTCTTAGAGCTTTAGGAAAAGTTGGGGACTCGAGAACAACTTGTAGATGTGGAGAAACAAGGGAAGCTCACAGCAGCAAGTTGAAGAAGACAGCTTATTCTTCACCACGATTTTTCTCTCAAAATTCTATATTTCATCCCCTTCTCCAACAACTCCAATCTTCTTTATATATCAAGATGAACATACAAAGAGATGGAGTGCATGGCTTGCAGCTCATGCTTGGAGAATCAAGGTAGAGAAGATCATGGTTTGTGTGTGAGGATAAAGATGATGATAATGGAAAAAAACCTTTTTCCACTTTGTGCCATGCAAAACGATTTTTCCATTTTCAAACAAAAAATGACTTTTAAATCATTTTAATTTAAAAATAGATCTTAAATTAATTTCATAAATTAATTAATTTAATATCAAATATTAAATTAATTTTTGCACAATAATCATCTTTATATATTTAAATCATATTTCAATATTTATTCTCTTGTTCCGTTTAATTTGAACGTTTCAAATTAATTTCTCAAGCTATCCTGAAGCATACCCATTTACGAGCTAGTAGGGGGACCTCACAGACCTACAGATCATGGGTTCCAACGATCCGAGATTAATCAGCTAAACTCATTAGACCGATCTAATTCACATTCATTAACTAATGAGTGATTCCACTAAAGCCCATAACTGAACTTCCCTCACTGTAGCTATATTATGTCCACTCGATATAACCATGATTAGTAAGTTAACCCTTCATAGGTTTCTCGTAATAACAACTGGGTCGAATCTCTGTTTTACCCCCGAAATTACCTCTTGTTTCTTAAGTTTCACTGATTCTCTAATGAACAATTTATTTTTGATCCAATCAACAAATTGAATCCCTCTCAGGCCAATGAGAGGGTGAGGTCTCTTGTTCAAGACCCAGAATCAGCACTTGAAGGGAACAACCTCTTTACTAACCCTAATCGGTTAGGAGTAAATTCTCTCTTGCACCCTATGTTCCCAGCTATTCATCCGGTCTTATCTCCAAAATGGTAAGCTTATTGAATAGAGGCAATTGATCTACTTTCACCGTTTGTAGATCAAAGGATAATCTCGAAGAAACAGGAGTTCATAGTTAGCTCAAGATTAAGGTTAAGTTACCTAGGTCATCATTTTGAAATTGTCAATCTTAAACAGTAAACAGCGTGATAAAATAAGAGTGATAGGTTTCATGGTCCGATCTTGCACAAAACTTATTTGCACAGGACATCCCCACTCCTCATGTCTCAACATGCACGAATTAGGATCACTTCGTATGTAGCACTTTACAATACTTTGTAACAACTACAAAGTAGGCCGCATCCAATAGTGTTACAAGAATAAGATACCCAACCTTATTTATATACTATAGATTATTTTGACTATTTACTCGAACACGATCTACTTGTATGTCTCCAAGTAAAGTTCAAGTACTCATATAATAGTTACGGGGCTTAGGTTTATTGGATTTCTAAAAAATAATATATTCAACAACAACTTTATCGAATTCTCAGAATAAGTTCTAATGTTTACAAACCACGAGTTTTAGGTCATAAACTCCATCAGAGATAATGCTAAATTTACGTTCTTGCAGTTCCAAACTATTTGGATCTCGATAACATACTATGCTTCTTTGAAATCGTTCATTTAAAATTGCGTAGCAAGCCATCTTTTGACGTCAGCCAGAAATTCTACTTCATTTCCTATGAGTAAAATATCATCAACATACGCAAGGAGGAGGGGGGAGGGGGGACTAGAAAACGCAAAAGGAGGGAAATTAAAAAATTAGGGCATTTCATTTTTTTCAAGTCTAATTCTTTTTTTTTTCTGAAAAAATATTTACTTTTAGTGGCATAGTAATTTGTCTAACCCAGGCCAGGGTCACTAGACCGCAGTGAAGAACATCCTCAAGTATCTTCAAAGAACGAGGGACTACATGCCCGTGTATGGATCTAGGGATTTGATCCTTACTGGATACACTGATTCTGATTTTCAGACTGATAAGGACTCTTGCAAGTCTACTTCAAGGTCAGTTTTTAATCTTAATAGAGGATTTGTAGTGTGGCGAAGCATTAAGAAGAGGTGCATCGCCAACTCCACTATGGAGGTAGAGCACGTAGCGACTTGCGAAGCTGCTAAGAAGGCCATATGGCTCAGGAAGTTCTTGATAGAATTGGAAGTTGCTCCAGATATGTCTAGGTCCATCACCCTCTATTGTGACAATAGTGGTGTTGTGGCGCACTCCAAGGAGCCTAGGAGTCACAAGCGCGGTAAACACATAGAGCGGAAGTATCACCTGATTCTCAAGATAGTGCATCAAGGGGATGTGATCGTCACGAAGATCGCTTCGGAGCATAATGTTGCTGACCTATTTACGAAGGCTCTCACAGCTATAGTGTTTAAGGGTCACCTTTAGAGCATGGGTCTAGAGACCACCCGCGGCTGGACTAGGGCAAGTGGAAAGTTTTATTGTATTGGGCTTTTGTGCCCTAGTTTATTGTTTTGTACTAATTTTTATACATTATACTTGCTTTAGAACAAGTGGGAGATGTTTGGGGATGATGACCTAAAGTCTCGTGTTCTGTAGTTTGTAAACAGTTTGTACGAATTCTTGTGATGTATAGTATATGATATTTACTTCACTTATTGATTTTGCACATTTGGATGTTTTATTTATTTTATCACAAACCAATAAACTAAAATCCTTGGTTGTCTTTATGTAACTTAAGTATGTATGTGGTGACATACAAGTGGATCATATCTTAAGTGATAACCAAAATGATCTATAATATATGGATATAGGAGGAAAACCTTATCCTGGTAACGCTACGGATGCGGCCCACTTCGTAGAATAGTTACAAGTGTTGTGACTTGTCACAGATGGTCTGATCCTGATCATTCATGTAGAAGACATGCGAGCGGGGGCATCCTAGACAAAGGTTTGTGTAAGACCTCACAACAAAGTATTAACGTCTCATTATATAACGCCGTTCATGATAGAGACTTCACTTCACTAGGGTGACCATAGGAAACATGTCCTTAATTCTGAGTGAGTTGGGAACTCATGCCATTGAGGGCGGTTCTTTGATTTGCATGGGTGCGAGTGGCCAAGTCGCTGACTCAAACCTACCACTTTAGGGATTTGTTTGATTTAGGAGCTGGGAACTCAACACAAGATGGAATTCAGTCCTTCTTCGAAGCAAGGGTAAGTAGATAGATAGCTCCCTTAAAGACTGATCCCAGGCTTGAACGATGTGGTACCACACACCTTCTCTTGGCCTGAGACATGTTCACACGTAGTTGGACTATGTTGTATTGTTCATTAGAGGGATCAGTGGTACTTAAGGAATGAGATGTAACTGTAGGGCAAAACGATAAATTGGTCCAACTGTACTTACGAGCATCTATGAAAGGTTATCGTACTCATGATTGGTTATATCCGATGGACATAGAAATATATCTGTGATAAGAAGAGTTCAGTTGTTGGTCTTTAGTGGAATGCCTGACAGTTAACGGATGGTGAATCTCGTGGCTAAAGAGTTTAATCAGCTATTCACGTACCATTGGAGCTTTGAGCCGTAGGTTCATAAGGTCCCCTTAGTAGCTTGGATACAAGTTGAAAATCAATTTTTGGGTCAGTTTGAAAATGTTCAAATTGACAAGAGGGAGTTCAATTATATATGATATAATTGGACTAGTTAATTATATATGATATGATTAACTAAATGTATGAGATATATTAATTTGGAGCAAATTGGATATAAATATGATTTAGATCAAGTGGAGGAAAAAATACTATGGTTGATATATGATATCAAACTATAGGTTATGAATATAATATGATTATATTTATTATTTTATTAATTGGACAGTTATGAGATAATTGCCCGACGTTTTCTCCAAAATCATGCATTTGTGGGAAGTTCAATTCGGTTTTCATAACTGAAGAATAAAATGAAAATTATTTTCATTTTGCAAGAAATATGCATAATTGCTCACGATGTGTTTTGCAAACGATCGCATAGTACTTGAGAGCCTATACAATAGCGCATCGTGTTTACTAAATGATCGCTCACCCGCGCGCGCATTTCCTAAACGATCGCTTAGCGCCGGAGCTTATTGTTTAGCAACTCTCCCGTCGTTTACCACGAACGGCTTTGCACGAACACCAGGAAACGGGGATGATACCACCACTCGGAGCCCTCAGTATTCTCAGAGTGAGAATCCAAAGGGTGGGCTTTGTTCAAATTTGGTAGAGGTGAGGAGGAAAGGCTATTGTGTACAAAAGATCAAGCAAGTGGGAGAAGTGAAAGACTATCGTATAGTCGGGTGCTTGATCGTTTAGGTGAGGTACACGGTCATGTAGGAAAAGCTAGGCGATCGTCTAAATGATCGCTTAGCGCTGGAGCTTAACTAAACGATTGTATATTATCTCGGTACAATAAATGTCTAAATGATCGTCTAAATGCTTAAAGGTGAGGTACAATAACGCTCTCACACGAAAAGCTAGCGAGAGCACAAGGAGTCCGTTCGTGTGAGAGCGAGTTTTCAAGTGAAGAAAGTCTTCAACTGGTATATTATCTCAGTCTCTTGTTTATTCATTCTTTAAGCATGCCAGTAATTTAGCGTTGTTAATGAATATCTGTATGTGTGAATGTATATGTGGAAATTCTGTTACAATGAATTGGAAAGATCCGCTTCCACTCATAGGTACTCTTGTATAAGAGTTCCTTCAAAGACTTGATATGATGTCTTAATTTTCCAAATTACAATATATATTTAGTAACGTGGGGCATTATTAGTATGATTTTATCTTCAAATATTCTTAGTTTTCTTCATTGAATCTAATGTCTACTTAAAAATAAAACCTACATAAACGCTATTAATATTTTTTAATTTAATATTAATTTACCGAATATCAAAACGAGTTTTCTCGAATTTAAATATAAATTTTACTAAGCGTGGTTAATATTTTTCTAATTTATAATTAACTATCATATACCCCGATTAATCTGTTTTTATTAATTGTTTTCTAATGACAATTCATACAAGTCATATTTGTACTAAAAGATAGTCATGAAAGTCTAAAACCCTAAAAAAATAGATTTTGTTTCCTACCACAAGCCCTTTTTTATTTTACAATTTAATGACTCCCAAGAACTATCATTATTTAGTGAGTGTTAATTATAATCATTAATTGTTGACACAACAAAACTTTTATAGTAGTTAAAAATTCTGAAATTTTCAGTTTTTTCTTGCCAAAAACGTGTATGTTTCATTGTCCTACGTTTTATGATTCTTTTTTACGACCATTAACTAGTGTCACAAAAAATAGTCATGAATTTTAAAAAATCGGAAAAACTCAATTTTTCCTACCAAAAACGCATGAAATGGTCTTTTATGACTGTTTTTTCACTCTCCCTTTCAGATATGCTACTGTGCATGTGTCATTGATTGTATCTTTTGTTGTAGTATAAATTGATATAACTTTCAAAGTTCAAGGTTTAAATTGAAACAATTATTAATTTAATTTTAAATTGATATAATTATTAGTTTAGGATTTAAATTGATACAACTCCAAAAATTTAATAGTATAGATTGATATTTGTTTTTTATTTATTTTAGTTGAATTTAACCATTTTAATTATATAAAAACTACACATATATTTGTAAAACTAAATAGTAAAATGATTATATAATGATCACTTCTAATAAATCCTTTATTAATAAATTATTTTCACTACAATTATCACTCTCTTAAATATTTCTCAAAAATTACTCCAGAGACATGTCTTCAAATTTCGTACAACAATATATATAGATAGATAGATAATTCTTTATTATAAATATAATTCTTTATTATTATTGTGGATATAACTCCTTGAGTCCTAAAAGAAAAAGTCTGGTCTTTTTCTCTCTGGGGAATTATATGTTGAGGGCTTTTATTATTGGATGCATAGATAATTTATTGAAGGTTACAATTACATATGACATATATTAGACTTTCTTTTATTTTTATTGTTGTTATTATTATTATTTATTAATTATTATTATGAAAACTAATTATTGAGCCTTGGAGAATGGACAGCCAACTGAAACTGAAGTAGCCAAATCTTTGTCATTGTTGTGTTGGGTTATGGATTCCGAGGCAGTGTTTTTGCCTTTCAGAAGACTTCCAAATAGCTCCGTTGGATCATAATAGATATGAACTTCTTCGATCTTCATTGATAAATTCACCTGTGCAAACAAATCATACAACTTCTAATCTCAAACCCCACGGTTTAAATGTTATGTTAATTGAATTATATTCACTCTAATCAGAGTATATTTTAAATTAAAATATTAGTTTTCAAAATATTACTTTGTTAATGTAACATCCCATTCTATGAGTTCTTGTTATTTTTTTTTTTAAAGAAATATTTGGTAACATTTCTTTTTATTCTACGAAATTTTAAATTGTTATAAAACTTTGACCTAAAAATAACTATTAAAATTAAATATGAGTTTTTTCAAATAACAAAAAATCAGTCAACTTATTTATAAATATAGTAACATTTTATTATTTATCGGTGATAGACCGTGATAAACATCTATTAATGTCTAGAAGTCTATCGCGATCAATTGTGGATAGACAGTGACATTTTGTTATACTTGAAAATATTTTCAATAGTTTTACTATTAAAATACTTACCTGAAAATAATGATAAAATAAGAAATAAAAAATTGATTCCAAAATTTGTTGTTACACAATTTAGTAAATGTTTTTACAAAATTATAAAAAGCAAGAAATGGGAATATTATCATATGTTTCCTACCATCTTTTGTTTCGAAAAATATGGAACGAGAGAATCAGTTCAAATTACGGATGGACTCAATTTAAGATTTGTAAATGATTAGTCGTGATATACACAAACTTGACTAACCTCTAGAATAAATATAATGAGATGTCAACTTTTGTTTTACCTTGAGAACTCCCAAGCCATAGAATTGAACCAATTGACCAGTTGGAGAATGGGTTTTGTAAGGACCTTCAAAGAAACCCCAATGCCTAAATTTGTAAGCAATCAAAGGAGGAGGTGAATAAACCTCCATAACTTCGAATGCAAATCCTCTTGGAAAACAAGTCTTGAAGTCATTAAAGGTTGATTCAAATGTCTCCTCTACTTTGAAATAATGAAACTCCTCTGGTAAGGAATTCTTTAGCAATGCATTGAAGACTCCAAGTTTCATTGTTTCTTCACCTGATAGCCTCTCCTTACCTACAATACCGGAGGGAGTGGAAGTTAATTAATTCATCTTTTAAGGTCCGTCTAGAATGACTTTCTAAGATTTCGTTTAGTAACTATTTCGTTTTTTGTTGTTTTGTTTTTAAAAATAAATTCATTTTACAAAAGTCTATTGTCTCCCCATTTCTCTTGCAATGATTTACATCTTTCTTAAGTACAATGGTTGAATTTTTAGCCAAATTATAAAAACAAAAACAAGTTTTTAAAAGCTACTTTTTTTGTTTTCAAAATTGGACTTTGTTTTTTTTAAAACCATTGGTAAAAAATAGATAGCAAACGAAGTAATTTGGAGATAGAAGTAGCATCCAGATGCTTAATTTCAAAAACAAAAATAAAAAACCAAATAGCTACCAAACATGACTTCTAAGTGTTTATAAACACTTTTTTCACTTATAAACACTTGACACTTAGAAAGTCAATCCAAACACATCCTTAATTTATTGATTAATTTAGGGTACTAGTAATTGCAAATTCCTTCCAATACTACCGTTCAATTAGAAGCACTTACGAGCAACGACTAAATAAAAATCTTAGATAACATTTTGTTTCTAGTTTTCAGTATGTTTTTTAATTTAGGCTTGTTTTTTCATAATTCTTTTGAGATATGATTTTCATATTTTCTTAAAGAAACCTTTGAATACTTATTGAAAACGAAAATAAAATAAGTAACTGTTTTAAATGACAAAATTATTGAAAATATTTGTAAATATAGTAAAATATCAGTGTTTATCAGTGACTGATAGATATCTATTAGTGGCTGTCAGTGATACATGATAATCATTAGTATCTATTACTAATAGATCCTGATATTTTGCTATATTTGTAAATATTTTAATTCATATTGTTATGTTTGAAAATAGCCTAAATAAAATTTAAATTTATTTGTTGTTTTAATTTGTAAAACTTAACTTTTATTTTATTTTATTTATTTAATTATTATACATCATTTATAGACAATCAATAAGAAAACAATAAAACTTAAAGGTTGAAGTAATATTTACGATTGTTTTCAAATATAAGAAAATGAATCAAAATATTTATAGTAATTTACTATCTAGCTGTGATAGACCACAATAGACTATGTTTATTTGTGTCATAATAAACACATATAATAGTTTATCGTGATCTGTGGTAGCTAGACTATGATTTTTTGCTATTATATGTAAATATTTTTAGTAGTTTTGTCATTTAAAAGAATTTCTCTAATATTTATAAGTTTAACTTTAAAAAACGGATAACAAAAACTAAAAGTTAAGGCACCATTGGTAACTATTTTGTTTTGGGTTTTAGTTTTTAAAAGTTAAGCTTATAAATGTCATTTCATCTCCAAAATCTTACTTTGTTATCTCCTTTCTACGAATACTTTTAAAAACCAAACAAAAATTTTAAAACTAAAAAAATAATTTTAAAAAATGTGTTTTTTTTTTTTTGGAATTTAACTAAGAATTTAACTATTTTATTTAAGAAATACAAAAATTATTATAAGAAATTGAGAAAAAATAGACTTGATTTTTAAATAAAAATAAAAATAAAATCGTGCGCTTAAATAGCTACTCGTATAAATGATGAACTTAGACAAACATACATCTCGAATATACATAAAAGAAAAATACTTAATTAGGGCATCCCACCAAATTGTCCCATCACAATTTGATATGTGACAAATTCTTCTTATTTATTTTCTAAAATATTTTAATGATTTTTTTTACATGAGCGATGAGACTAAAATGCATAAAAATTGGTGCTATCTAAGATGCATCTAAGTATTATCCGACATAAAAAAGAGAAGTGGCGAGGAATTAGGCAACCAAGAGAGTAAGTCTATTTTGTTTTATTGGTTAATACATAATTAAAAATTAGCTCAATTGAAAAACTTAACAATAATTATTAGAAAAAGCACATACACGTTTAACCTAAATTTATGACATGATTAAATATGTAAGAACGAAACAAATTACCTACCATTCACAAAAAAGTTGAATTTCTGTGGGTTTATGGTCTCGAAATCCTGTAATCTGGTCTTGTGAGCAAGCTCCATTTGCAATGATTTTACAATATTTTGCACTGTTTCTTCAAGAGATCCTTTTGGCCACACCTATAACATAAACTAAACAAATTAAGTAATTACAGAATAATATGACACAGAAAGGAAAATAAATAAATAAAAAATAATGTTTGTTTTAAAATTAAAAAAAGAAAAAGAAAAAGAAAAAGAAAAAGAAAAAGAAAAACCTTGGTTCTTCCATCCTCAAAGAACATGTTAAGAGTTTCATAAGTTGGGGGCTTTCCATGCCTCCATTGAATGGTAGGATCCTCCAAATTCAAGAAAACTCTGTACTTATCAGCAACAATAATGGTTTCCTCAGGGCTCATCTTATTAGATTCCATTCTTTTCTTTAATTAACCAAAAACAGTATATATTTGGTGTGATAAATTGAGTGGCCAACTTATGGGGGGTTTTATAGGTGAAATATGCCACTCATTCGATTCTTGGATCTGATTTTTTTTTCTCCTACCATATATCCATTTGGAGTTTACATAGCTATAATACCATATTAAAGAAACTATATTAAGTTTCATTGAAATTATGCCTATGTTATTCATACTCTGATCCTTACCAATTAGTTTTGAGTGTCCTTTTGTAATGATCTCAAAACTAATTGGTAATGATCAAAATATGAGTCACAATTCTTATGCAACTTATAAAGATTGAGGTTTTTTCAATTTTTTTTTAATGTGGGATCCTCAACACTCCCTCCCATTTGATTTCTTGATTTTTTTTTTTTAATTCTCAACTTATGATAAATTGACTATGTTTCGTAAAAAAAAAAAATGAAATTTAAACATATCATGGACATTCTTTCTAAATTAATTCATGAATTTATTATACAATTAAAGTGTTCATTGATTGAATTTTATGGATTCAATCTAATCGTTCAAATTGCTTATAATTTAAACAACTCTTATTAAATTATCAACCCGGCCGATCTATTAAAGTTTAATTCTTATATTAAATTGCAATTATAATTCATAACCAATGGACGTTGTTAGGTAGTGCTATGCGCAATTTAATTTCAAAATATACCTTTAATTCATAAGGGTGAAAGAAAAAGAAAAAGGCTAACTATTCAAAAATTCAAAATATCTAACCTTGTTGGGATTTTGTGGAGTACAACGGAAATACATATATGGAGAAAATATAATATAATAATATATTTACATAAAAATAATATAATATAACTAAAAACATAAAATAACTAAAATTATAAAATTGGATAATATGAAAATTAGTGGAATTGTGAAGTGGAATTCTCAGGAATGTATGTATGATTTTAAGATCCACCAAATGTCACTATTTATAGACAAAGTGACAAGTAGGATGTGGACATACATGTCTAGACACCAAGCATGATTAATACAACGCATATGGACAACATGAAAGATGATACATGGTTTTTGGGACGTTAAGCAATGAGCATCTATTTATTATTATAATATTCATAATACTCCCCCTTAGATACCTATATATATATATGAAATATGCCTCGTTAAAACCTTACTAGGAAACACCCAATGAGAAAAAACCTTAGTGAAGGAAAAAGAGTACATATTTCATAAAATATATACTCCTAAAATATACAATATATTTACTCCCCCTCATGAAAAGATCACTTGAGATCTCTGAGTCGCCACATTCCAATGTTATACACCAATTTTTCAAAAGTTGCGGTTGGTAATACCTTTGTAAATAAGTTTGTCAGGTTATCCTTCGAACAAATTTGTTGTATAGTGATATCGCCATTTTCTTCAAGATCATGAGTGTAGAAAAGCTTCGGTGAAATAGTATTGTTCCATTTTCTTTAATATATCCTCATTTGATTTGGGCTATGCAAGTTGTGTTGTCTTTGTATAATATTGTTGGAGGGCTTTTATTAGAAGACAAGTCACAGGTTTCACGAATGTGTTGAGTTATTGACCCTTAGCCATACACATTCTCGACTAGTCTCTTGAATTGCAAGAATTTCAGCATGATTTGGGGAAGTAGCCGTTATGGTTTGTTTCACTGATCGCCATGATATAGCAGTTCCTCCATATGTGAACAGATAACTTGTTTGAGATTTACCTTTGTGTGGATGAGATAAATATCCAGAATCCACCACGATTGTAAAAACCACTACGACTATAAAAGAAGTTCAAAATCAAAATGGGATTTGGAATATCAAAACAACCTGACTTTGATACCAATTGAAGGAAATCAAGCACGAGGATTTCCATGAGCAGCAGAAGGGATCGTTCAAATTCCATTCGAATTGAAGACAAACAATTACAGTCTAAAACAGAAACTAACAGGTCATGCACAAAACAAAATTACAACATGCTAAATGATGATACAAAGGATAGAGGATGCATACCTTTCAAGAAACATTCTTCATGAATCCCTCGATCAATCAGAACAGCAATACTCGAATGCAACGATCGAAAAAACACAACCACCAGCACGAACACAACGAACACAACTTCCACGAACCCAATCGAGTTCCATTCGATTCAAGAACAGAGTCGGAAAACCACCACAACGGTTACCTTGGTATTCTCGTTGTGAGAATCCAGGAGTTGTGAGCTCTGTATGATCTTGGCTTGAGGAAGAGATTGGAGGACTATGATCGAGTAGGCGATCGAGCAACTGGGAAATAAGATGTTGTCTATCATATAGACGATGTGCTCAATTGTTTAATAAATGGTAGCCTATCGTATAGACTTAGCCATTCAATTGTGTAGCTACGATCAACTGATGAACTATTGTATAGTGATGCGTTATTTTATGATGTGGAATTGTGGATGAAATACGATGGTGAAAAATGCATTGAGCACTCAAGTTTTCTCAGTGGAATCCAAGTGTAAACCCCATCGAGTTCCTAGTAAGTCTAGGTCGAACTCAGAGACTTGTGAAAACAGGTTGCGGTGGTAGTTTTTAGAAAACTTTGTGGTAACCGGTAACTCAATTAATCGTTGGTTTGTTGTTGATTGCGGTAATGAAAAATAAACAAATGTGGTGAATTTGAGAAAAGTCTGATTGTGTGATAGATGCACTGAGTATGCGGATGAACAGGTTGAGAAGATCTTTAGCTAGCGTTACTTAGGAATGCGTCAAACTATGCGATCATGCTACAACCATGCACAACAAGTCATTTTTTAATGCAAGTGCGATGCTCCTAAGTCTAGCACGCATGTATTGAATGCAAAAGAGTCCATAGAGCTTATTTGTAAGTCTTTACTCTTGTCCTATGGGATGATGCAAGATGCATAAAGGCAAGGTGACCACACACAATCATATCCTATCTCTAGGATGTATGCGATACGTTAACAGCAAACAGTGCTTATTCCTAAGCTCCTATCTCTTGATTATGTGTTCTAATCTGACTCTTCCGAGCCTAGATTCTAACCTGACTTTCCCAAGCCTAGATCCTGTCCTTAGACTACCCTCCCGAGTATCTCTAATAGACGAATGAAGCATACATAATATAAAATAATCGCATAGAATGAAGATTCCCAGTTGTGCTAGCTAAATGCTTCTCAACCCATTCAATAGATTTAGCTACTCATGCGTAAATAACAGAGAGTGAACAAATATAGAGAAGTAAATTCCATTTTTATAAATGAGTTTGAGTACAAAATAACAATAGAAGATAAAGGTAGAGAGCCTGGTAGCAATTCCTTGTTGACAGAGGCTTTTACATTGTTAATCTCTATTTGGTTCAAAAGATATTCTTGCTTCCACAGGAGTCGACCCTCTCTCTGTTCTTGAAGCTTCCAGCGCTCTCCCAAGCTTACCGGAACGACCTGTTGGCACAATCTTCTTCTTTCACATCCGCCTTAAAGTAAAAGAAAATCTAAAAACAAGGCTAAACTATGAATAGAACTTGTGAATTCGTGAGATGGTGAACTTCTTTTCTGAAGGATGCCTTTGGTATTTATAGAGCTTTGGACTGAAGGCGGCTTCTCTCTTATGATTGCACAGATGGGATGACTTTAATTCCCTGACTGATGCGCCGAATATTTTTCACCGAAAAGCTGAATGTACTTGTTATCGCTAGCGGCTGTCAACTTAATTCAGATTCGACCGTCATCAGCTTTCTATCCCATCGCGATTAATTATGCCTTTCGCCCAGATGCGCCCACCAAGTTATGCCAATAAAGTTGCGGCAATCCTTCTTGAGCAAATGTTTGCGAACACAATCACCGCATTGATCCTGGTGACTTACTTTCGTTTTGGCTTGGGCCCACATTTGTCATGCGGACATCCAACTACGGGTAAGTGCCCTTCACAACTTAACTCTTATCAACATGGCTTTCCCATTACGTTGATAGTGGAGTTGTTCATCATTGAAATCATAATTGGCAAAGAGAAAGCATGCGGTAACTTACTAATTTAAATGATTGCGGTAATCAAAGAGGATTCGATGATAAAACTTTTAAGACTCAAATGCGACGCGATAGTGCAAAATTTGAAATACAGTAAAGGAAGAATACAACCCCCAAAGTTGCGTTGTCACCCGCATTATGTATTGATGCATCCTTCTTTATGGCAATCTATCTTCTTTGGATTGCGGTGATGGAGTAAGATAAGTTGCTTCTTCGTGTAACACCTCCACAATCCTGTGCCTGAATTGTTGAAAGAAAAACAGAGAAAGGGTAAAATGATTTTAAACAAAACAAAATTCTTTTAACGCAATCATTCAGCACGATCGTTTTTTTTTTTTTAAGAATAAGAAAAGTGCAGATAACAAAGTAATTGCGACAATAGATAATAACGAGTATGATGAAAGTTCATGAAGTATTGATGCAGGAAAAAGTATAATCAAAAGAGTTGCATCCTTGATGAGGTTGAATCATATCATAACTCAGGGACCGCTTATTCTAGGCTGGTCTTTTCATGTCCATGGTGGCTTTTCTCTCTTTTCTTTGTCTTCTGGGATCTTGACTGCCTTAATTCGGAGCTTTTCCCCATGAATATTCATTACATCCCCTTGTGCATATCAATTTGAGCGCGACCGGTTGAAAGGAATGGTCGTCCCAATATGATTGACGCATCTTCGTCCGCTTTATAATCCAAAATGAGGAAGTCTGCCGGCAGGATGAATTTATCGATTGAAATTGCGGCATTTTTCAACTCTTCTTTAGGGTGTATTCGAGATCTATTCGCGAGCAGTAGAGTTTACTTTGTGGGCGTGAGTGTGTCGGCATTCGATTGTTTGAAGATTGATAGCGGCATTATGTTTATACTTGCCCCAAGATCACATAGTGCTTGGCCACTGTAGACCCCTCCAATGGAGCATGGTATTGTGAAGATTCCGGGGTCGCACATTTTTGGTGGGATCATAGCATTTTGTGTTGCAGCCACTATTGCGATCTTGTCTTAATCATTTTGTTTCTCTTTCAACCTTTGCGGAGTTGCTAGTGGTTGGACTTCTTCTGTCTCAAGATCTAGAGGCTTGAGGGTGGACGAAACTTCAGGGTCCATTTTCTCGGGCTTTTCCGTACTATAGGTCAACGGGTCTTCGGTTATCACCGCATTCAAGTTGGTTACAATGGGCTCCTCCTCTACTTCTGCAATCATGTTGTTGCTTAAGGAGACAGCTAAGCATTGTTCCTTCCCGGTAACCCCTGTATTGCAAGGGAGCTCAAGAGCTCGGCATCGCTCCTTGCAGTCTATTTTTCAGCTTGCCTGCAATTTGTCGTAATTGAATCTCTAGATTCCGACTGGATGTTGCTTGATTCTGAAGCACTGATTCATTTTTCTCAATGTTCTGCTTCAAAAGCTTTGTTGTTGATTTTTCCATGCAAAATTTTTTTGGTTTTTCCACCCGGGGTTATATGTATCGGAATAGGAATTAGTTTTCATGAAGCATATCGACTGCGGGTTTGCTGGGCATTCTTCCATCGAGTGAGCTTCTTCGCAAATGACACAACTTGCGGTCGTTTGAGAAATTGTGCTGACCTACCCTTTCTTCGCTCCCGTATTATTAATTGCGATGCCTTGTATCAAACTCATCATCGCAGTCATTTGATTTTGCAGGGATGCGATGGTCCCGTTGTTTGCGTCATTATCTTTTATTCTTAATCTCTGATCGCTTTCCCACCAATCCTCGTAATTTTTGGAAATGCGATCAAGTATACTCTTTGCCTCCTCATATATTTTGTCGAGCAGATCACCAACGGCTGCCACATTGACAGCGGTCTGCAAAGAGGGATTCAGTCCTTGGCAAAAGATTTCCATCTGCAGGCAATCTGGTAAGCCATTATGTGGACAGTTTCTTACTAGCCGCTTAAACCTCGCCCAGGCATCGCTGAGCGATTCGTCATCTTCTTGTTCAAAATTTGTTATTAATTTCCTTCTCCTAGTATTCTCGGTTGGTGGAAAATACTTCTTCATAAACTTTTTCACCACCTGTTCCTACGAAGGTCTCCCCCGGTTCGAAAGAATATGCCTATTTTCTTGCTTGATCGCATAAGGAAAATGGGAACAGAGTGAGTCAAACTTCCTCGATGGAGATATTTGGGAACACAAAAGTGTTGCAAATCACTATTCGGTTCAAAAGATATTCCTGCTTCCGCAGGAGTCAGCCCTCTCTTTGTTCTTGAAGCTTTCGACGCTCTCCCAAGCTTACTGGAACGATCTGTCGGCACAACCTGCTTCTCTCGCGTCCGTCTTAAAGTAAAAGAAAATCTAAGAACAAGGCTAAACTATGAATAGAACTTGTGAACTCGTGAGATGGTGAACTTCTTTTCTGAAGGATGCCTTTGGTATTTATAGAGCTTCAGGGTGAAGGCAGCTTCTCTCTTATGATTGCATAGATGGGATGACTTTAATTCCCTGACTGATGCGCCGAATATTTTTCACCGAAAAGCTGAATGTACTTGTTATCGCTAGCGGCTGTCAACTTAATTCAGATTCGACCGTCATCAGCTTTCTATCCCATCGCGATTAATTATGCCTTTCGCCCAGATGCGCCCACCAAGTTATGCCAATAAAGTTGCGGCAATCTTTCTTGAGCAAATGTTTGCGAACACAATCACCGCAAAGGCTTGTAGTAATGATGCGCTCAACCAATGATTTCTTATGATCGCAATTTCCGCCTTGCATCAACGCATATTCTGCATAAAAATACAAAAATCAACTGTTCCTATGGGATGAACGCATGCGACCGCAATGTAATAGACTTAATGCTTTTTAGACGTAATCTAACACATTTTATCAACTCAAGCTAGCATTGTTTAAGAACTTAGCACTATGATAACGTGCATTTATGCCTGTTATCATATAGTCAAAGGTAAGCGATCGTTTAGTTTCTGCACAGCTATCGCTTAGTGAAAGTCTTTCACTTGATAGCTTGTCTGTCAGTTCTTTCTGAATGAGGTAACTTCTAATTTTAGGAAAACGATTTTCCTTTTATCTCACGGTTATCATAAAACTACCAATAACCTACCACTCAATTGGTTATTAAAGAAAAAGATTTAATTATCATATAATTAATATATTATAAATAAATATGATAACCAACTTATCATATTATATTTATAACCAATAGTTTTAATATTTCATCTCATGAAACATATAAACCATAGTTCTTTTTCCATTTAATGGTACTTAATGTAAATCATATTTACATTAATTCCTCCACTTGATGTATCTCATACATCACACCAATTATATCATATATAATTGAATTTCTTCTTGTTAATTTGAACACTTCAATCTAACCCCAATAACTGATTCTCAACTTGAATCCATTGAGCTACGATATGACTCGATGAGAACTGCATCTTCATGCTTCGAAACTTCATCACGAACGACTCAAACAACTTCAAACACTTTGAATACAGACTCGGTTGCTTGTTAATTATGCTAAAATACGTAAGAGCCTTTACAAATTAACACTAATGAAAGCTTTAAATAGAGGCGATCATCCCCTAAACATTCATCAACACATCCACAAACACATTTAACACTTAAACGTATTGCAGAAAAAACTTAAAACCCACCATGACAGTAAAGGAAGTTTAAAATAGCAATGGAATTTTGAATATCAAAACAGCCTGACTCTGATACCAATTGAATGAAATCTAACACGGGGATGTCCATGAGCAATGGAAGGGACAGTTCCAAATTCCATTCAAATTGAACACAAACAATTACAGTCTAAAATGGAAACTAACAAGTTATGCATCAATAGAAATTACAGCATGCTTTAAGAGAATTCAAGGGACAGAGTATGCATACCTTTGAAGAACCATTCTTCAAAAATTCATTGATCGGTGTCCAATGCGTCCATAGCAATACTCGAACGCAACGAACAGAAATACCAACAGCACGAACACAACGATCATCCGAATGCTCCTCGAACCCAATCGAGTCCAACTCGATTCATGAACTGAGTAACGACACTACCACAAGTGTTACCTTGGTATTCTTAGTGTGAGAATCCAAGAGTTGTGGGCTCTATATGATCTTGGCTTAAGGAAGAGAGGAGGTCTATGATCGAGTAGACGATCGAGTAAGTGGGCGATGAAACACTATCTATCATATAGACGATGTACTCGATCGTTTAGTAAACGGAAGCCTATCGCATAAACTTTGATACTTAATCGTGTAGCTACGATCAGCTGTGTAACTATCGTATAGTCAACTCTAATCAATCGTTTAGTTTCTCGGCGGCTATTGCTTAGTAAAACAATTTTACTTGATAGCTCTTTTCCGTGAGTACTTTTCGAATGAAGCAACTTCTAATTTTGGAAAACGATTTTCTTTTATCTTACGATTACCATAAAACTTTTGATAACCTCCCAATCAATTGGTTATTAAAGAAAAAGAAATTAATTATCATATAATTAATATATTATAAATAAATATGATAACCAATTTACCATATTATATTTATAACCTATTGTTTTAATATTTCATCTCATGAAACATATAAACCATAATTCTTTTTCTGTTTTATGGTACTTGATATAAATATGATTTATATCAATTCCTCCAAATAATGTATCTCATACTCACACCAATTGTATCACATATAATTGAATTTCCTCTTGTTAATTTGAACACTTCAAACTAACCCAAAATATGATTCTCAACTTGAACCCATTGAGTAACCAAGGGGACTTTATGGACCTGTAGCTTCAAGCTCCAACGGTACGTGAATAACTGACTAAACTCTTTAGATGAGATCCACCATCCGTTAACTACCGAACACTCCACTAAAGACCGACAGCTGCACTCTTCTCACTATAGATATATTTCTGTATTCATATTAACCAATCAACAGCGCGATAACCCTTCATAAATCTCTCGTAATTACAACTGGGCCAATTTATCATATTGCAGTTGTAGTTACATCTAACTTCTTAAGTACCACTGATTTCTCTAATGAACAATAAGTCATAGTCCTACTATTACTGGGTCCTCTCTTCCAAGGAGATGATGTGGCCACTATGTTCAAGACCTGAAATCAGCCCTTAAGGGAGCAATTTATCTACTTACCCCTGCTTCAAGAAAGAAATGAATTCCATCTTGTGGAACTGAGTTCCCAGCTCCCCAATCAGACAAATCCCCAAAAAGGTAGGCTTGTTGAGTTGGCAATCTGGCCACTTTCACCCATACTAACAAATGACCGCCTTCATAGGCAGGAGTTCCCAAAATGCTCAAGATTAAGGTCATGTCACCTATGGTCGTTTTAGTGAAATGTAAGTCTTAATTATCAACGATGTTATATAAAAAGACTAATCATCTCGTGGTCTGGTCTTATATAAACTCTTTGTATAAGACACACCGTTTGCATGTCTCCACATGGATGGTCAGGATGAGACCATTTATAGCATGTTACAATACTTATAACTATCTACAAAGCGGGCCATATCCGTAGTGTCACCAGGATAAGGTATCCCTCCTTTATCCTTATACTATAGACCATTTAGGTTATTACTTAAGGCATGATCCACTTGTATGTCTCACATATATGCTTAAGTTTACATGAAATAACCACGAATCTTAGTTTATTGCATATGAGTAAATGCAAATAAAGTAACACTTATTTTATTATTAACAACGTGCACAAGCTATTTACAAACTACAAGACTCTGAGAGAATTAGAACACCAATCCCAACACATTAAGTATTCTAATTCCTTAATTTTGACATTAAAATAAGCATGTTCAAAGGATAATAAGATGGTTTCAAGAAACACATATCTTTGAAGATGGAGTTCGATCGGGCTCGTCCCAAATTGGGTAGTACTCGCCTCTAGAACCACAAGAAATTTGTATTTGTTCAGTAAGCACAACTCGAACAAAGGTTAGTTCATGTACTTCACTTTTAAGCTTATTAAATTTTCTTGCCTCTTGTTCTCTCCGGTGGGCTACATACATCGCTTGAATTGCATAATAGATGTTCATGTGTGCCTTATTAAGGCAAGTAGACACAAAAAAGAAGAAAATATTTTTGGTGTTTTAAAGTTTTCTAGTTAAGTTTAGCTAAGAGAAAGATTAAATGGTTAACTATTTCCCCAACAACAGTGCCATTTTGTTTGGAGCTAAGCAGGTGTTGTTAGTTCTACCTAACCTGAAATAAACAATATTAATAAAGCTCGTACAACAACCTAACTAACTCGTAGTTAAAGTGGAAGTAAGTGATCGATCCACAGGGAAATGTTATTTAATCCTTTCTTTAACCAAGTTTAATAATGAAAGCTACAAAATTGGGGGGGAGGGGAGAAGGGGTTGATTAAAACAAGAAACATGCTAAAAATAAAAAAGACATGCTAAAAATAAAAAAGATGAAGGATAGTTGTAACCAAGTTTAGAATGATCTTGCTTCTAATCCAAGTTAGATGTTCATTGCAATTTTTATCATTGAATTCTAAAATCTTAAATCACAATCAGATTAAACACAGAAGTACTTACTTAATCTAGATTAAACTAGTCTAAACTAGTCTCTACAAAGACGTACAACTAGCATAACCTAGTCAAGAAAGCGTCCTAATCAACGATTAAAGTAGGATAGCCCTAACCCTAATCTATCTACTTGCTTCTACCTTTATTGGGTTCCTTAGTGGTCATATAGAAGAGAAAACAGACGCATTAAGTTCTAGGATTCAATTGCATCGATTAATTGTTAAGATAGTGATGACGGGCAGGAATGCATGTCATCTTAGGCCTTTTATTTAGTATTATGAGGTCTGTTAAGCAGAATATGCAACAATTATGTTATAAATTCATGAGAAAATGAGCTTGCGGCGATCAGCATTAAGAATCTTGGGTAACCCATTATTATGCGTCACTAAACGTTCAATTGTCTATTTTTGTAGCTAACACAAGAAGTGGATGCAAACGCAGAAGCCGTACTACCGCATGCGAGAAACTCTCCATCGTAAAGGCGAATGCGTTCGATCAACGCATGGGTGTTGCGGTAGTCAAGCGATTGCAGTCATTGTGTCGAAGTTGTGGTATTAAGCGAATACGGTCACTGAACGATTGCATCTACACGATAATGATAATAGAGGGATCAACGCAAGGTTAGTGGAATGAACGCATCAACGTACATTTCGGGAAAATAAAAAGCTGCTGTTGACATTTCTCCTACCACGCCGTTAGTTGTAGAAATTTAGAAAGGACTAATGCGCTGCGAATGTCAGAAGCAGAGCAGTCTACTAATGCTGTCGGGGATCCAAGCTTTACATAAAGAAGCTGATGAGCAGAATTTCAACTCATCTAGGGTTTTTCCCTACGATCCAGACTAATGCGTGAGAAGAAAGCTTGAGAGTTCTTCATCTCCCTCATCCATTTCGAGTGATGATGGGAGCCATCGACCGGAGCTAGATCTTGGGAGAGTAAACTCCATCGCCCCTCCATGGCACCACTGACAGCCTAGATGCACATCTGCTGGAAGCAAGTCATTGCTTCCAGCCGGTCATTTCATTTTCTCTTCTTTTTTATATTGTATTGTATTACATTTTGTGATTAAGGAATCAATACATTATGTGTTCAATGCATTTCTAAGTTTCCTTCGACTCCATCTCAATCTTCTTTACTTAGCATCTTTAACTTTCATTGCATCACTTAGTGAGATTGATAGAGTATCGCATACTTAGTCATGTGGATTAGGGATATGAAGCATGTAGCAAACCGTCGAGAGGTGTGCATTGCGTGAGTGTGTGAGTAAACCTTATTTGCTTAGTGTGAAGCTGTAGCAATGTTTGTCTATAGGTGGATGCAATGCTTGTTTATGAGTAGAGTCAGCAAAAACTAACTGCCCGGGAGGGTAAGTGGTTGGTGCATTAAGCAATATAAGCAAGTATTCACTAGAGATAGGAATAATCTTATGTCAGCAAAGTTCATGTGGTTACCTTGTCTTATGAGTGCATCAATCATCATTTAGGCATACTTGAGAGAGTAGTCTAAAAACTAAATCTAAGACTCGAGAGAGCGGATTGGAATGCATAAGCAAGAATGGGGAACTTAGAGATAACCTCCATTTGCTGTCACACAGCGTATGCACCCTACGGAGAAGATATTGCATGATCACATATACATTGCATACATCCTAGAATCACGCTCATGCAGCAAGAGCACGTGAGCGGGTTATGGAGGTTTAGGCATGCATAGGCTTCTCGGCACTATCGCATATACATTGCATACATCCTAGAATTAGGCTCAAGTGTCTGTAGCATGATCACATAGCTTGTGTTGGCTGAGGTTGCCCTTGCGGTTAAGCTCAGTGTTGCAGTGAAGACTTCCCCACATTTTATCTATTTTTCCATCCATTTACTTCCTGTTAATAGTTTTCGTGTCTCTACCTCTCATTTATATTCTCATTGCGTTGTCTGTTAGTTAGAAGTTGGAGTAGTGTTAGCTTAACAATTCCTCCATCATTCTTTTATTCAACCGCCGCATGCACATTACCGCATTCATCTAGCTACAAGTCCCTAAGTTCGACCACTGATCACCCGAGAAACTTGTGTTCGCATTATACTTGGCATGAGCACAAGAAAACTTATGATAGGATGCATGGTTATCGCATACATTTTTAACGCATAGTCTTTCCAACGCATAACCACCGACGCATGATAATTAACACATACATTAAGAACATGCATCACATATTATGTCCAAGGAATTTTAGTTGTCGAGTAATTAACATCTAATTTCCCGTCACCAAGTTTTTGGCACCATTGCCGGGGACTTGGCAGCTAATTGTTTGTTGAGTTTTGTGTCTCTGCAGGCAACCTTTTTATTTTGGGAGTATTGTAGCTTGTGCGACCAGGCTACAAACAATATTGAGGTGTAGGCGATGCGCTGAAAGCCAATGTTGACCCCAAGGTAGAAGGGCAATCAGTCGCATGAGCTGAAGGTAGTTCTAAGTGCATGATGGCCGCATGCGCCCAACAATTGCTGGAAGTTCCAATGGTCAGGGTAAGCTCCTTGACCCAAGTAGTTGAGAACAATCTCCTGCATGGAAGACTCCTTGCGGTGACAACACTCCTACTTTTCCAGGGACGTCTTCTACTCTATCTTTACCTTGCCTTCTTAGATTAGGTTATTTTCATTTTTATTGTTATTTTTTATATATGGCTGCTTCCTTGGTTGTGGTGCATTTTTTCTTTGTAGGTGCAACAATAAGTCTCCTTGGTATGCAGTACGACGGAAGAATTCCTTTCATCCTTCAATGCATGGCTTCGATCGTGTGAATTCCAACGCATGATCACATGCGTTATTTCGCCTAAGGTTCTTTTCTTGTTATCCTTTATGCATTATCCTTTTGAAATTCTTTCTTTCCCGATTGCGTTGCTCTGCGGTGTTTCTATGATGGTACGTATAATTCATTGCATCTTCTAACTAAGCATCGCAAGGCACTCCTTACTTTTATTAGCTTCTTCAAATTTTGAAAGTCTTAAGTTTTATTTTGTGCAAACCTTCACTCAACCATTTATTACCGCATTCCTATGAGTTGTTTTTAGCTTTGCGGTGAGAACGCTGCCAACCTCTATGTTTGGGGGTGGCAGCGGTATCGGAGAATCATGTTCATTACATTGCGATCATTTGAAAAAAAAAATGAGAATTTTGAGAATAATAACTCCACTGTCGACATAATGGGGAAATCCATGTTGATAAGAGTTAATTTGTGAAAGGCACTTACCCGTAGTTGGATGTTCGCATGACACACGTGGGGGCAAGCCAAAACGAAAGTAAGTCGCCAGGATCAACGCATTTGCGCAACTCCTCTATCCGACGCAAGCCAAATTAAGCAAGACAAGAGTTGAGTTGAATATGGAACGCAACCGAAGTTGGATGCCCGCATGACACACGTGGGGGTAAGCCAAAATGAAGAGCGTAACCAGGTTCAACGCCGCATTTGAAACAAGTCATCGCAAATTTTTGAAGTATTTTAAACGAACGGATTCTCAAAAGCTAAACACAAAGTTGCGTGAATGAATAAAAAGTTTTTGAGCAAAGGCTTGCTGGATTTAAACTTGGAAAATATCTTTTTGAAGAAGCAGCTGAAGTGGAAGGGAGCATTGCAGCGATGGTTAGAGGAATGAGTAAATTATATTCTGAGAAGCTGGTCACCGCAAAGGAAAGCCGGAAGGTGAGTTAGAATTTCTTAAGTATAACGCATGCTTGAGGACAAGCATGATTCTAAGTTTGGGGGTGTGATGACATGCAGAATTGCATGTCATCTTAGGCTTTTTATTTAGACTTATGAGGGCTGTTAAGCAGAATATGCGGCAATTATGTTAGGAATTTATGAGAAAATGAGCTTGCGGCAATCAACATTGAGAATATAGGCTAACCCATTATTATGCGTCATTAAGCATTCAATTGTCTATTTTTGTAGCTAACATAGGAAATGGACGCAAACGCAGAAGCTGGACTACCGCATAGACGACCGCATGCGGAGAAACTCTCCATCACAAAGGAGAACGCGTTCGATCAATGCATGGGTGTTGCGGTAATCAGCCGCATGTGTCCATCGCATGGGAGTTACGCTCGTCAAGCGATTGCGATCATCATATCGAAGTTGTGATATTAAGCGAATGCAGTCATTGAACGATTGCAGCTACACGATAATGCATAATAGAGGGATCAACGCAAGGCTGGTGGAATGAACGCATCAACGTACATCTCGGGAAAATCAAAAGCTGATGTTGACATTTTACCTACCACGCTGTTAGCCACAAAGATTCAGAAAGAACTTGATGGAACACGAGACATACGCAGCGGAATTAGGACCTAATTACACTCTAATAGCTTTTAATTTAAAGGAAAAAATGCATGCAATTGAAGGAAAAACAGTAATTAAAATTACCTTTGAAGCTCCTGAAAACTGCTCTTCCTCACCGAATCTTGACCCGAACATGAATGGACCACCACTAGAGTTGACCTACTATCCTCTGGACTCAGAACCGAGTTGTGGGATCCGATGGATGAAAAAAACCGAGAGAGAGAAAGAGATGGGAAAAAGAAGATAGAATTTTGGTTTTGGGTTTTCCTTTTTTCAGCCCAATTTTGAAAAACTAAATTTTACAAAATTGGCAAAACTTTTTAATCCAAATATGAAAGCCCATTTTATAGAAAAAACCATGCAACAATTGCATGAACTAAATTCATAAAAACCCAATACCTATAATCCACTATCTTAGTGGGCTTAATGTCTCCACTATAAGCCAACACCTAGCCCACTATTTTGTTAGTGGAATTATCCAACGAAAGTTTGGATTTTCCCACTAACTATAGTCAAAGGGCAAAATAGTCATTTGGTCAAAGTCAAACTTTGACCAAAAAATTAACATTTTGACTTTTTATGATTTTTTCCGTATTGACTAATTTTGACCATCCAAACATGAATCCGCATTCGTTTTCTCGAAATTCAAATCACATTTGAATATAAAGTCGGTCAAAGTTTGACTTTTCAAAGTTAAAAGTCAACTCTTTGACTTTTTACATCTTTGATCATTTCCATTATTTTCGAACTTCCGAATATGAACGTATTCATATTCTTGATATTTAAATCACATTTAAATATTAAAGTTGTATATCTAAACTGAAAAGCCCAACCACTATATCACATATACTTATCGGTTTCTCTCTCTTCACCTAATTCATGGCCACCGATGCATGAGTATAAACGCATAACCTAAGACATGCATCGCATATTGCATCCCACATAATTTTAGTCATCAAGTTTTTGGCGCCGTTGTCGGGGACTTAGCAGCTGATAGTTTGTTATGTTTTGTGTTTCTACAGGCAAACTTTTTACATTGGGAGTATTGCAGCTTATGCGACCAAGTTGCAAACAGTATTGAAGTGTAGAAGATGCGCCAAAAGCCAATATTGACCCCAAGGTAGAAGGGTAATCAGTCGCATGAGCTGAAGGTAGTTCTAAGCATATAGTGGCCAACATACGCCTAACAATTGTCGGAAGTTCTAATGGTCAGGGCAAGCTTCTTGACCTAAGCAGTTAAGAGCATTCTCCTACATGGGAGACTCCTCGCAGTGACATCACTCTAATTTCTCTAGGGACGTCTTCTACTCTATCTTTACCTTGCTTTCTTAGTTTAGTTTATTTTTTTATCGTTATTTTGGATATGCAGCAGCTTCCTTGGTTGTGGTGTGTTTGCTCCTTATACGTACGACAATAATTCTCCTCGGTGCGCAGTTATAACGAAAGAATTCCCTCCATCTTTCAATGCATGGCTTCGATCGCATGAATTCCAAAGCATGGTCACATGCGTTATTCTACTTAAGGTTCTTTTCTTGTTATCTTTTATGCATTATCCTTTTGAAATTCTCCTTGTCCGATTGCGTTCCTTTGCGATGCATCTATGATGGTACGTATAATTCACCGCATACATTTAGCTACAAGTCCCTGAGTTCAATCTCGGATCACCTGAGAAACTTGCGTTTGCGTTATACTTGGCGCGAGCACAAGAAAACTTGTGACAGGAACCCAAGGTCATTGCATTTGAGACCAGCGCATATTTTTCTTTCCAACGCATGACCATCGACGCATGAGTATAAACGCATAACCTAAGACATGCATCGCATATTGCGTCCCATATAATTTTAGTCATCAAGTTTTTAGTGGCTAATTTTACGTCATCAGATAGCTTACTCAATTAATTGAATTTTCTCCAAATCTAGTAATTAGTGCGCCCTAGGTTAGTCAGCCATTCAACACACAATTATTATTGCCCCTTGGAGATCTTGCCTAGACATTCTATCGAACACATTAAAAGCAACGTATTCAATCATGAGTAAATGTGACAAAACCAAGCATCTAGGCTAAACATGTTCAAGATATAAATCATTCAACATGCTTCAAGAATGCTCAAATTTATATTGCTAATGATAAAGAAAATTTGAAAACTAAAGAATTTTCAAGAACTCTTGAAATGGAAACAAGATTTAATTACTTCATAAATCCATTAAGACTAATAAAGAAATCATAAAGAATTTTCAAGAACTCTTGAAATAGAAACAAGTTATTGATTACAAATAAAAAAGAAATCAAAATCTAACCTAGGTAGGAAACAAAATTACCATTGAGACTAATTGATAAAGAGAGAAATTCCAGCCTTCATCGAATTGTGCTTCCTCCCCAGAAATGGGTTTTTCCTTTCCAAAGTTCTCTTCAAAAATTGATCTCTAAAAAATGATATCCTTCTATTTACTGAAGAACTGAACCAAAATTTATACTAGCACCAAAGCATTGTGAGGTGCCGGGGATGAATCACATCAAAATCCAAAAAAAAGAACGAATGCATCAAGTTTTCTACGGTTTAAAAAGCGAGTTTTCTATTTCATACTCGATCCTCGATGCACGATGGTCAATACTCGATGCTCGATTACTCGGTAGCATTTACTCGATGACCTTTTTTGTATTTACTTGATGACTCGACAACCTTACTCGATTGCATTCTGAGTAGTTACTCGATGACCCTTTTACTCAATTATACTCAATAGTATTCTGCTAAATACTTAATGGCGTTTGATAGTACTTGATGGCATTTTGTTGTTTACTCGATTTCTTTAATTGATTGATTTTCTTGGTCATTTTTGGTCCTTTTGGCATAATTTTCTCTTAATGGCTCATAAACACCTTGGGGACCATTTTACCTAGAAAATTAGCAATCAAAGCAAATAATCAACACAATTTTGGGAAAATTAACATAGAAAATATACATCCTTTAAAAACCTAACATCCCCTCCGGTCCAAGCTACTCCTCACGAATTCTCAACTCCAAAACTTCAGTGAACCACCAAGAGATATTCTCTACTATTCTCAGCCTTGAATTTGAGTGGTGGAACTCACAAATGATCTAAATTTGTGAAGGGAAAGGGATGAGTTTTCAGGTGAAGGAGAAGAACTCAGCAGGAACTTTTTCCTCTAGTTCTTCAATCCTCTTATCCCTCAATTCTCACAAATTGGAGTGTTTTTATTCTTCAACTACATGCAGACATCAACGAATTCAGTCAAAGACATCTCAAACTTGAAGATTGAGTGGGATAGATGTGTGAATTTTAGAGTTCCACTATCTATTTGGTGAAACATTGGATTTTTCCACTAAGTGGAAAATTCCAAATTTCAAATACAATTTGAATATTAATTTCAATTATTTCAAATTGAATTTAAATCAAAATTTCAAAATTCAATTTCTTAAATTTAATTAAATTTGAAAACTAATTTGATTTTAATTAATTAAATAAATATTTAATATGAAATATTAAATTAATCACACACCTAATTTTAAACATGAATCCAATTCATGTAATTAATATTTAAATCAATATTTAAATATTATAAACTCTACAAATTCGTTTAATTTCGATAAATTAAACGTTAATTAATTATATATATTATACAAACCTTAATTTGAATTTGAATTATTCAAATTCAAACCCTAAATTCAATTTGAATATTTAAAACTGAAATTCAATTTGAACATTTCAAATTGATATAATTCCAAATTCATTCAATTTACTAATTCAAGGTGTTCATGTTTTACGAGCGAGTAGAGAGAACTTATGGACCTACAGATCATGAGCTCCAATGATTTGAGATTAATTGGCTAAAACTCTTTAGACCGAATTAATCAATATTCGTTAACTACCGAGTCACACCACTATAGCTCGATAGTTGCACTCTCCTCACTGTAGATATATTTGTGTCCACTTGATTTAACCATAATCAGTAAGTCGACCCTTCACAAGTTGTTCGTAACAACGGTTGGGTCAAATATTGTTTTTAAAGGAAATCGGAAGTGAGATTTCCATGAGCAGCGAAACAAGACTATTCCAAATTACGATCATGAATAAACAATGCATTTACAGTCGACTTCAAACAAGCAGCTATGCAAATAATACAGAAATTATAGCATGAGAATCTTAAATGTACAGAGGGAAAAACTATACGAACAAATGTAGCAATGTCTCCACGCTCTGATGCGCACGACCGCTCCAACAATAGCAACCTCGAACGCGCGATCTACACGACCGCAACACCGCACAAACACAGCATGAACACTTCGCGCTCGTCCTCAACAATCTCCTCAGTCACGAACTCCTCCGCAGCACGAATGGCCTCCATAGCACCACGAATGACCTCCATAAAACCTCGACGGTGTCGAGTTAAGGCTGATACCACCAACAAGGCGACATTGGTATTCTCGGTGTGAGAATCGAGAGGGTGGGCTCTGTTCGGACTTGGTATGAGGCAGACGAACGGATGAAACTACAATCGCGTACACGACTGGGCAAGTGGGAGATGGTAGAGACCTATCTTATAGGTCGATGCCCAATCGTTTAAATAAAGCTAAGCAATCGTCTAGCAAAAACTATTCAATTGTTTATCTCGGTCTGTCGCCTACAGACAATACACGGTCGTTTACCTTGGGCCAGCAATCGTCTAGCAAAACTATGCAATCGTTTAGTAAATACTGTGCGATCATTTAGCTCTACTCTGCACGATCGTTTAGCTCACCCAGCCGTCATTTAGTAAATCCAAATTTACTTGATGATTTCGTGAGTTTCTTTTGCGTGGAGAGAAAACTCAAAACTCTTTTCAATCTTTTTGTAAAAAAACTCTTTTCAAAATAGGAAAACCATTTTTCTTTTAAACTCACGGTTACCATGATCCAATAACCACCTACTATTTTGGTTATTTAAAAGAAAAAGAATTAATTATCGAATAATTAATATAATTATAAATATAAATGATAACCAACTTATTGTACTATATTTATAACCTATAGTTTTAATATTTCATCTCATGAAACATATAAACCATAGTTCTTTTTCTATTCCATGGTACTTAATGTAAATCTCATTTACATAAATCCTCCATTAGATGTATCTCATACATCAAACGAATTATATCATATATAATCAAAATACCTCTTGTCAATTTGAACATTTCAAATCAACACCAAGAACTTATCCTCAACTGAATCCATTGAGCTCAAAGGGACTTCATGGACCTGTAGCTCGAAGCTCCAATGGTACGTGAATAACTGACTAAACTCTTTAGCCACGGGATCCACCATCCGTTAACTGCCAAGCACTCCACTAAAGACCAACAACTGAATTGTCCTTACCACAGATATATTATGTGTCCATCTTAACCAATCAACAATGCGATAACCCTTCATAGATCGCTCGTAAGTACAACTGGGCCAATAACCGTTATGCCCCTGTAGTTACATCTATCTCCTTAAGTACCATTGATCCTTCTAATGAACATAAGTCATAGTCCTATTATGACTGAGTCTTCTCTTCCAAAGAAAAGTTGCGGTCACTATGTTCAAGCCCCGGAAAGCCCTTAAGAGAGCAATCTCTCTACTTATTCGTACTTCGGGAAAAGAGTGAATTCCATCTTCTGGATTGAGTTCCCAGCTCCCAGATCAGACAAGTCCCCAAAAAGGTAGGCATGTTGGGTTGGAATCTGGCCACTCTCACCCATATTAATCAAAGGACCGCCCTCAAAGGCAGGAGTTCCCAAAACACTCAGGATTGAGGTCGTGTCACCTATGGTCGTTTAGGTGAGATGCAAGTCTCTAGTATCAATGGCGTTATATACAGAGTCTAGTTAGTTCGTGGTCCAGGTCTTATACAAACTCTTTGTATAGGACACCCCCGCTCCATGTCTCCACATGAATGATCAAGATCTACCATCTGTAGTAGTTTACAACACTTGCAAACCTCTACTGAACGGGCCGTATCTGTAGTGTCATTAGGATCAGGTATCCCACCTTAATCCTTATACTACAGACCGATTTAGGTTATCATTTAAGGCATGATCCACTTGTATATCACATATACATGCTTAAGTTCACATAAGATAACCAAGGAGCTTTGTTTATTGGATATGAGTAAATGCTAGAATTAAATAACACTTATTTTATTCATTGAACAATGTGTATCTTTACAAAAAAACGAGACTCCGAGAGAATTAGGACACCAATCCCAACAGTGTTAACCCTAAAATTATGTCTTGCTCTTTAAGTTCCACTGTTCCTCTAACGAACAATTGGTTTGTGATCCAATCACTAAATTGGTTTCCTCTCGGGCAAATGAGAGGGTGGGACCCTTTGTTCAAGACCCGGATTCAGCACATAAGAGAACAACCTTTCTCCTATCCCATCCCTCAATTGGATAGGTGTGAATTCATCTTGCACCCTATGTCTCTAGCTATCTATCCGATCTTACCCCAAAAATTAGAGGCTTATTGAATCGGCGCTGTTGAGCCAACCTTCGCCTATGCAAATCTAAGGATAATCTCAAACAAACAGGAGTTTATAGTTAGCTCAGGATTAAGATCGAGTTACCTAGGTCAACTAAGCGAAATAGTCAATCTTAAATCGTAAACAACGTTATAAAGTAAGAGTGACTTATTTCTTGGTCCGATCTTACGCAAACCCATTGAATAGGACGCCCCCACTTCTCATATCAATACATGAATGAATCAAGATCACTTCATATCAAAACTGTAACAACTACAGAGTGGGCCGCATCCGATAGTGTTACCAGAATAAGGCATTCAATCTTATTCGTATACTATAGATCATTTTGACTATTTACTCGAACCTGATCCACTTTTATGTCTCTACATAAAGTTCAAGTGTTTATATAATAGCCATGGATCTTAGTTTATTAGATTTAGTCTTTACAAGTGCAATTTACAAATTCAATAACAACTCTATTGAAGAAATATCGAATAAAATCTTTATTGATAATAGAAAATATTTAACTCTACAAACTGCGAGTTTTATGACATAAACCCAACAAACTCCCTCTTGGACTAAAATTCCAATGAATAAATATATATAATGTTTAGTTCAATGAGAGGAAAAAAAAAAGAATAAATACAATAAACTAGGGCATCAGATACTCATTATTTCTCCCATTTGCCCTAGTAGAAAGTATCTTGTAGTTATAGTCCCACTAGATGACCCTCGAACAATTTAGCCGAGAGAGCCTTTGTAAATGGATCAGCTAAGTTGTCTTCTGAGGCTATCTACGTGACAATCACATCTCCTCTATGTACAATGTCCCTGATGAAATGGTACTTTCGATTGATATGCTTTCTATATTTATGGATTCTAGATTCCTTTGAGTTTGCAACTGCTCCACTTTTATCACAATAAAAAGTGATCGGCAAGTGTATATATGGAACCACTCTCAAGTCAGTTAGGAGCTTTCTAAGCCATACTACTTCACTTGTAGCAACATACTCAGCTTCCATTGTGGAGTCAGCAACACAACTTTGCTTGATACTCCTCCACATTGCTGCTCCTCCATTCAGGGTGAATACGGACCCCAAAGTTGATTTCCTTGAAACAATATCGGTCTGGAAGTTAGAATTAGTGTATTCAGTAAGGATCAGATCCTTAGCACTATATACGAGCATATAGTTCCTAGTTCTCCGAAGATACTTGAGGATGTTCTTTACGGCAGTCCAATGATCATATCATGGATTGGACTGAAATCTTTTAACTATTCTGACTGCATAGCATATGTTGGGTGATGCGTGAAATTATGATGTGTTATGGTGTGAGTTTACGGTGATGTGTGTTGTGCGATGATCATGCAAGTTTTCCTAACAAGGTCCAAGTATAAGCCTCTTTAGATTTCCTGGTAAGTCCAGGGTCAAACACAAGGACTACTAAGTAGATATGCGACAAATACGTTGATTCTATTGCGATGGTAAAAACAAATGAAGTGAATAGTGCTTTGAATTAGATTTTTCCTATGTGACGGAGTTGAACGTGGAGTGATGAAAGGTAGAGTTACAATAAGTATGCGATGAAGGGGTTGAGAAGGGTTTTAGCTAACATTTCCTAAGATTATGCACAAGTTATGCGATCATGATACACATAAATTTCAGTACTACATTTGTCAATGCAGAATGCCTCAATTCCTAATTCTAGGACACATGCGATGTATATACGAAATAATCGATAGGACTTATTTTTAAGTCTCTACTCTTACCTATGCGATGATGAATGATGCACACATAAAACAAGGTGACTGCATACCATCATTCCTATTTCTAGGGCGCATGCGATGTTAAATAGCAATGGAACTGATGTCTAAGTTTCTACTTCTTGCCTATGCGATTCTAATCCGACTCTCTCAAGCTTAGATTCTAATTTGACTCTCTCAAGCCTAGATTCTATCTTTAGACTACTCTCTCAAGTATGTCCAAAGGGTGAATGATGCATACATAAGACAAGATGATCGCATAAAATGAATAGCAATGAAACTGATGTCTAAGTTTCTACTTCTTGCCTATGCGATTCTAATCCGACTCTCTCAAGCTTAGATTCTAATCTGACTCTCTCAAGCCTAGATTTTATCTTTAGACTACTCTCTCAAGTATGTCCAAAGGGTGAATGATGCATACATAAGACAAGATGATCGCATAAAATGTAAATCTTAAGTCATGCTAGCTAAGTACTTCTCAACCAATTCAGAGATTTAGCTACTCATACGTAGTATGGAGAGATTGAACATAGATTGAAATGAAGTTTCTTTTTTCTGCAAATAAAGTACTGAATACAAAATAACAAATGGATTTGAGAAATGAGAAGCCCGATAAGCAATGTCTTGCTTCCCGTGGCCTTTTACGCTACTCTTTGTCACTTCAACCTTATTCTAGTTGTGTCTTCTTACTCTCGCAAGTGTTGGCCCTCTCTCCTTTTTGTTGCTTTCCGGCAGTCTCTTGATCTGTCCGGGATCGATTTCTCTTGGCTTTTTCTCGTCTCCTTGCTCTCTTCGTCCTTTAAGTATATGTATGTGTATATGCGTGAACAGACTAACTAACTGACTTCTTTTTTCTTTAGTGGCCTTCGGTATTTATAAATGTCTAGGTGAAGCAGCTTTTCTTGCTAATGATTGCAATGATGGGCGGCATTAATTCCCCTATTCTGTTGCGTCGTTTAATAGTCACCAAAAGTTGAATGTACTTGCTATAGTGTGGCTTTTAACGGCTTGTCAACTAAATTCTGAATCGACCGTTATCAGCTTTCTGTCCCATCATGATTTATTATGCTGTCACCTTGATACGAGGTCTTTATGCGATCGCCTCTTCAAAAAAACTTCTCACGATTGCATGTCTTATGATTGCAACTTTAAGCATGCTGATGCATTGTGCCTTTGGATCACAATTTCATATGCGCCATCACATTGTTCCTGCACAAAATAGGTAAATTATCTGCTTTTATGTGACGAGCGCTTGCGATCGCAATTCCTTTCAGTTTAGCACTTTTGAACATGATATTGCCTATTTTACCATTGTATTCTCTCATTCTTTTACTTATTTGAGCTGTAATAACTTGCATTCCTACTAGTTATCACAGCCCCAAATTTAAAACAAAGCTTGTCCTCAAGCATAAACTAAGGATTTTCTTTACAAATTCAACCCCTTTACCCTACCTAGACTTCTTAAGGTGCCTTCACTACAAGAAATTTGGGGTTTAATGTCGGTTGGAAAAAGTGAAACCAGATGTATAATGTTAGTTTTTTTAAAAAAGAAAAAACGGATCTTTAATGTTGGTTTAAAACCGACATTAAAAGTCTAAATTTATTTTTTTCTAATTTATTAAAAAAATATATCTTTCATTTTAGCCAAACCTTCTCTCTCATTTCACCTTCTCTTACCAAACCCTCTCTTCTCCTTGGCCGTTCGAATCCCCAAAGTTTTAATTGTTTGGATCGTTGTCATCACCGGCATTGTTAGGGTCTCTATCGTCATCGGTGGTTGGTCTCTATCATCTGATCATTGTTATGGGCGTTGTTTGATTGTTTCTGTGGGCATTGTCATGGGTCTCTATCATCTTCAACAACGTTGTCCAGTCGTTGTCGTGGTCTCTATCACCAACATTGGTTGGATCTGTAGATTTGGGTCACTGGCGTTGGTGGGTCATCATCGGCGTAGTGGAGTTCACCGTTCGTAGATTCCATTAGTGGTGGAGTTCTTTCTTCTCCTTGGATCTGTAGATTCCGGTGGGTCAGCTTGCTATCCGTCCAGCTTGTTCTAGTCGTGGAGGTGGGTTGCGGCGTTCGATCTACTCGTGGGTCTTCCGATCCGATTTTTCTTCTGTTGTAACTTGGCTTTTCGTTAGGTTGCTATCATTCATTTTAAGAATTACATTGCTAAGAACTGGTCCCCCGTTGACCCAGGTAATAGATATGTTTGTTGAATTGTTATTGGAATCATTGGCTAGTTTTGGCGACTTAATTGTTCTTGTTGAAATGATATAGATGAACAACAAAAGATTTCTGAGAGTGATCAAGATGCAGTCCGGAAGAAAATTCTTCCATTCTTGTCACAGGTTCATCTTTGTTGAGGTAAGTGTCTATTGTCGATTTATGTATGATGTAAAATAGTGGTTGAAGACTGCCTTTTTGAATATTTTGGGTATAATAGGAGTTTGGGAAACTCATTGTTCTATGAACAATCTTTTTAAATTTGTAACTTCCAAAAATAATTGACTATGATATGTGTGGATCTGAATTCTTTCTATTGCTTCAAAATCGTGCATATGCAGGGTACAACTTGGGGAGTGCTTAAAGTCTATCATCCATGCTGATTATCTAGAACAATAGTCATGTCTTCTTGATTGAGTGAAAGAAAATTTACAAGCTTCAAACATTTATGGGGCTTTATTTGTGTTGCGAATTCTCGCTAGAAAATATGAGTGAGTATATTATGTTTTTTAGTTGTGGTCTTTTTCGATCCAGTCATCTACTTGTCTGATCTACTCATGGGTCTTCCGATCCGATTTTTCTTCTGTGTAGTTTAAATTTTCTTTAGTTATGAAGCAGTAGAAATGTGAATAAGTTGAGAATTATACCCTAAACAATGAGAATCTGATGCTAAGTTTAGAACTGAGTGCAATTTCTTTTAATATTTTTTAATGGGTTTTCTTTTTCTTTTGTGCTAATGAATGATGTTTCCTTCCATGTTATTGTGGGGAACGTATACTCCAGGGCCACTAGGAATAATTGTCCATGGATAAGTGATCTTTGGGTTCGGTATTTGCTTGTTCTGAAACGTGCTCCTGCTTGCGAAGGTGAAATTGTTTCTGTAAGTATAGACAACCACATCCTTTCTCTGTAAGTATTGATTTTATCTTTTTTTTATGAAATTATAGACATTGATTTTTTTTTTTTTTATGAAACTGAAAGTATAGAAACTATAAATATTAATCTCTCCTTGTTCTGCAATTTTTTTGAATCTAATTATTGTTGTTTGACCATTATCACCGTTCTTGGCAGGTTTGTTAGCCTCTTGATTAATGTGGAGAACTAGTTTACAGAATAAAATGATGTTTAGACTTCGGAATGGTCCAACTTAGGAGATTGTCATTTTTTATATTACCCTTAATTATTTTGATATCCTTCTTTTAACAAATATCTACTTGGACGATTATACCACATTCGTCTTAATTCTTTCAATCCATATAATGATCTCTGTAACTTTATTGAATACAGTTTCCGAGAATTCAATTTATATGTTTTAGGTACCTTAAATTCTTCTAGGATGCTCATGTAAATATCATTATCAAGAGATCCATATAAATATCTTGTGATTACATCCATAAAATGCATGTCTAGATCTTCACATACAGTCAGGCCAATTAAATATCTTAGTGTAATTGCATCCACCACCAGAGAATTCATTTCCTTGTGACCATATTATTTTCATTTCTTTTTCTTACAAATACCCATTTGTATCCCATAGGGTTGACACCTTTTGATGTTTAGACTACTAGTCTAAAAACCTGATGTTTTGAAAGTGAGTTTAATTCTGCTTTGATTGCTTCCTTCCACTGAAGCCAATCTTTTCTATGTCAACATTCTTCAACAATTTTTTAGTTCAAGATCCTCATTTTCAAATATAATATCAAGAGCAACATTATACGCAAAAATGTTGTCAATAACTACATTGGTTTTATTCCATCTTTTCCTTATCATGACATAGTTTATTGAATCTCATTATTATGTTTAGGTATTTCACCTTCTTCACTAGTCATATCAAGGATTTCTTCATGGATATTTACATCCTCAACCAAGTCTTTTAGACTATTAATTATTTTTTGTTTTCGAGGACTTTTATCTTTGGAACCCACTGGTCTACCACGCTGCTGGCGTATTTTAGACTCATTAATGATAATTTGTTGTGTTGGGATATCAAATTTTGATGGAACTTTTGCAACTGGTATATGTGATTTAGTTACTTTCTTTGCATCTATAAATGCATTTGGTAACTGATTTGCTATATTTTGAAATGAATTATCTTTTGAATTTCAAATTCACATTGATCTATTCGGGGATCTAAATGATCCCTCTAATGTTGAAAAATTTGTCTCATTAAAATGACAATCAAACCGTACAGTAAATACATCACCAATTAGGGGTTCAAGATTTTTGATAATTGATGTGAAATCACATCCAACAAATATTCCAAACCTCCTTTGAAGACCCATCTTAGTACGTTGTGATGAAGCAATTGGAATATAAACTGCACATCAAAAAAAATTCTCAAATGGAAAAAATTTGGCTCATGGCTATAAGCTAATTGTAATGGCAAGTACTTTTGATAAGATATTGGCCTAATACGTACATGTGACACTGTATGCAAAATAGCATGTTGCCATACAGATGTAGGAAGCTTAGCTCTCATAAGCAATGGTCTAGCAATTAACTGCGAACATTTTATGAATGATTATGTTAAACCATTTTGTGTATGAACATGAACTACGGATGTTCAACACTTATCCCAATTGACATACAATAATTATCAAAAGCTTGGGATGTAACCAACATTATCAAGATGAATGGTCTTAATTGTATAATTAGGAAATTGTGCTCTTAACTTAATTATTTGAGCAAGTAATCTTGCAAATGCAAGATTTCGACTTGATAATAAGCACACGTGTGACCATCTACTAGATGCATCCATTAATACCATAAAATATCTAAATTGTTCACTTGGTGGGTTAATGGGTCCACATATATTACCATGAATTCAATGCAAGTAATTCAGTCCCCACATGAGCTGGTGATGGTCTAATTATCAATTTGCCTTGAGAGCAAGCATCACATGAGAATTAATTAGATTGAAGAATGTTCTGGATCTTCAATGGGTATCTATTTGAATTCTCAATAATTCTCCTTATCATTATAGATCTTGGATGACCCAATTGGTCATGTCAAATTGTAAATATGTCTGGATTCATGAACTTCAGGTTCATTGTTGCATATGTTTCAATTACTTGTATATGAGTATAATATAATCTAGAAGATAAAGCAAGCAACTCTTCCAATATACGTTTTTTATTTGAGACAGTGGATATGATATATAGATATTCAACATTATTCTTACTATTAGTCTCAATATGATAACTACTATAATGTATATCTTTAAAACCAAGTAGATTTCTCTTGATTGACTAGAGAACAATGCATTGTTAATTGTAAATTTTATTCCTCTAGGAAAAATAATATTTGCTTTTCCAAAGCCTTCAATCAGGTTTGTAAAACCTGATATCGTACTGACTTTTGCTTCCAACATTGTCAATTTAGAAAAATATTTTCTACTTGTAAGTATTGTATGTGTAGTTGCACTGTCTGCCAAACATAGATCTTCTTTACTCATTTTTGAGTCACCTAACATATGAAAATGATCCAGATCTTAATTAAAATAAAATAATTATAATAAGAAAAACAACATTTGGAATATACAAAGGTTAACATCTACTAAGAGGAAAAAAAAAACAACATTAAATCTAGATACTTTCAAAGTCAAATGAAACACATGCTGTTCCATCAATTCTACCGATTTTCTCTTCAAGAGATTCAAAGAAGCCCGCTACATCCAAATTTGTCATATGTAGAGATGTCCATTTAACCCACGGGCTAGGGCCCCACAGGGACCTGCCTCGAATGGGGCGGGGAATCCCCCAATACACAAGGAATGGGGGGGGGGGGGGGGGAATTTTTTTCCCCATTTACATTTTGGGGCCAGGGACGGAGAATATATTTTTCGGCCCTGACCCCGACCCTTACCCCACCCTAAGTCCCCGCCTCGCCCTGAATATATATATATATATTATAAAACCCTAACCTAAAATGAATTCCCTTTGCCTCATCAGCCCCTCATGCCTCAAAGTATAGTCACAACACACCACTCCCTCACGCTGCCTCACCTCTGCCCCGAGTCCCTTCTTTTCCCTCACGTCAGCGACTCAGTCGACTGTCGAATGCTGATTCGACTCATCTCTACCCTCACCTCGTCAAGTCCCTCTCCCTCACAATCACCGCCTCACATGACCTCTACCCTCACTTTCCCTCTCGACTGCCGACTCGAGTTCCTCTCCCTCACGCCACCTCTCCCTCTCAGGAGTCACGCCTCGTGCAGCACTGACTCGAGTTCTCATCTCACGCTCACGGCCTCACCCAATCGGCCATCCCACCCACCAAACTCTAGTCTGCCACCCATCCACTAAACTTGCTCCCTTGGTGGCATTCGATCAGTCTTCCTTGGTGTTCTTCTGTTACATCTGTTGTCTGAAGCGTCGCCGACGTCTTTTCGTTTCAAGGTATGTCTAAATTTGAATCTCCACTTTCTGATCTTATTTGTGATTTGTGTAGAAGATAAAATGGGTTATAGTTATTTGTTTGATTTTTGGCATGTCTGAATCGTTAGAAATCTGAAGGTATGTACGATTTTTGGTATGTCTGATCTCTAATCTGATCTGTTAGAAATCTGATTTTGTTTTTTTGTATGTCCGAAATTGAATCATCCTTGGCCGTTCTGATTATGTTTAAATTTAATGTGTGCAGGAGATAAAAATGATTTATTGTTATTGGTTCTTACATACCAAATTTGATTTTTGTTACTATGTTGTTTGATTTTTGGTATACAAATTTGATTTAAGGGACAAATTTGATTTAGTGTACAAATTTGATTGTTGATGTACAAATTCGATTTTTGTTGTTCAATTTTGTGATTGTTTTGTTACTATTTGATTATTTTAGGTGAAATTTGAAGATTACTCTATCGAATAATAATGAGTTAGAACAGGGTGGTTCAACTCCAACACTTATGAACATGAGCGAATCAGCCCCAATAAACTGTGTTTCTAGTGGTAATGATCAATCTATATCTATTACATTAGATACCGATGATAATGGGGATGTACTAAAAAGTAATTGGTTGATGTCAGTAGTATGGAATCATTATAAAAGACAAAAAATAAATGACACCATGAAAGCAATATGTAATTATTGTGGAAAAAAATTATGAGGAGAATCTAAAAATTGGACAAAGCATTTACATGACTATTCAAAATTTGTCCCTTACGGAGACAAAGAGACATTAGGCAATCATGTTTGAGACCCACTAAAACCAATGAAGGAAAAGTAGTCCTAAATCCGACCCTCTTTGATTATGAAGCTTCTAGGAAAGATCTTGCTTGTGCTATAATTTTACATGAATATCCAATAAACATGGTTGAACACAAAGGATTTAGAAAGTTTTTTAGTGGTGTTCAACCATTGTTTAAGATGATTTCAAGAACCATGATGAGGAGAGATATGATAAAAATTTATGAAGAAGATAGAATTAAAACAATGAAGTTTTTGGAAAATAATAGAAGTAGGGTTGCTCTTACTACGGACATGTGGACTGTGTCTAGCCAGAAGAAGGGATACATGGTAATCACTGCACATTTTATTGATGATTCTTGGTCCTGCAAAGCAGACTTTTAAGGTAATCTAAATCTTTTATGTTGTTATGTATTTTTTTTGTTCATTTGGTAGTTTTCATTTTAATATATTATTACATAATACTACTGTACTAGGTCTGTACACATGCCACATCCACATACAAGACAGTTACTTTCTAAAGCATTAATGGAGTGTATTTTTTATTGGAACATAGATCGTAAATTATCCACTTTAACAGTAGATAATTGTTCAACAAATGATGTAATGGTTGACATTTTATTAAGGAAGTTAGATTTAAGAACATTGTGGTGGCATGGAAGTTTGTTTCACATTCGTTGTTGTGCACATATTTTGAATTTGATAGTGAAAGATGCTTTGGCTGTAATTTTGGATGTTATAGAGAAGATTAGAGGTACTGTTAATTTCTAGACTCTTTCTGCAAAACGGAAGGAAAAATTTGAGGAAGTTTGTCAATTACAAATTCCATGCACTAAAAAACTAAGTCTTGATTGTGTTACAAGATGGAATTCAACCTTTGTGATGCTCAAAACTGCTTTGGAATACAAGGATATTTTTCCTCGTCTAAAACAACGTGAACCACTGTACACTTGTCTTCCTTCAGATACTGATTGGAATTTTGTAAAAGAAATGTGTGATAGATTATTACCACTTTATTTGATGACTGAGTTATTTTCTAGGTCAAGTTATCTAATCTCCAATGTCTTTTTTGAAGAAGTTTGTGAAATTAGATTGGAACTTTCTAAGTGGCTTAACTCTGATGTTGAGGAGGTATAAGTAATGGCATAAAAATTATTGCTAAGTTTGAAAAATATTGGAGTGTGATTCATGGTGTATTGGCAATAGCTACAATATTAGATCCTAGATTTAAGATGAGATTGATCTAGTTTTATTTTCCTCAAATCTATGGATCTCTTCATGCTGTTGAAATTAAATGCGTTAGAGACTTGTGTTGTGATTTGATGAAGTTTTATAGTTCAAATTCAAGAATAATAGAAGAGCCTCAATGTTCTACATCTACAATTAGTACTTCTTCGACTTCAAGGCGAGATGGAAGTAGTAGTTTAACTACTCTTGTTAATAGGAAAGATTGATGTCTCAAGTTTGAAGAGTTTGTTAATAATGTTGAAATGATGTTAATAATGTAAGATCAGAGTTGGATCATTATTTGCATGAGTCTCTTTTATCATGATCGAGATATGTAAAATGTTCTTGAGGATCAAGATCTAGATATGTAAGTTATAAGTTTGTGTATTATTATTATTATTAATTTAATATTGATTTATATTAATATGTACAATATTTGTGTTTTTTTTCAGGAATCATCCCTTACACAGTTGGCTGAAATTCGTTGATGGCGGCTTGGTTTGGCTATATTATTGTCATGTTGTGTCTTAAACAAATATGTTGTTGTTGTCATATTGTAACTTTTCTTAAAATAATTATGGACAGAAGTTTTTATTATGTAAGTTTAAGTCGAATTTTAATGAGAATAATTGATGGATTATGAATGGATGTTTTTATTATTTAAGTTTAAGTTGCATTTTAATGAGAATAATTGATGGATTATTAATGGATGTTTTTATTATTTAAGTTTAAGTTGAATTTTAATAAGAATACTTGATGGATTATGAATAAATGTTTTTAATAGAAAAATTGATAATATTCTATTGAAATTTGCACTAAGAAATGTTTTGGTTCAATTAAAATTGTATTGAAAAAGTTTATATTTGATTAAAACAAAAAAGAAAAAATTAAAAGGCAAGGAATTTTTCCCAACGGGGAACCCAATCCCCGCGGGGAAATTTGCAAGGATGGGGAATGGTATAGGGGGTAGGGATGGGGACGAGAATGGCTTTTCCGTCCCTGCCCTACCTCGTGGACATCTCTAGTCATATGGGATGGGTCAAATATATCATTATCCTGATATGAAAAATTTGCTTCCACATTTTTCCCTTTTTCTTTCAGAGAGACTTGATAGAGATCAACCAAGTGTTTTAACGTACGACAGTACGTGGCTAATGCTCAATCATTCTGCATCGGAAGCATTTATTTTCAACACTTTTTGAATTCTTATCTTGTGAAGTTTTTCCTTTGTGTTCATTATTTTGTGTGGTTCTTTTGAAATTTGAATGATTAGAACGACCACCACTAAAATAATAATTATTTCTTCCTCTACCATGGTCATGACTTTTACCATGACCTCGATCTCGACCATGATTATTAAAATTCACAGTATTCACTTCAGGGAATGTTGTTGCTCTAGTTGGCTGAAATTTATATATATATATATTAATCAATAACTCGTTATTTCATTTAGCCACAAGAAGACATCAGATGAGTGCAAAATACTTTTATAATATTTCTCTCGATATTTCTACTGTAGGAGCATATCCGAAAAGTAGAAAAATGTCTTCTCTAACATATTGATTGAAAATTTTAGAGCCTCAAATGCATCCATTTACAATGAGCTTTTGGAAGAAAACTTGTTTTCTGGTCATATTTTTATGGCATCCAAGTGTATTTTGGCATTAAGCACTAATGACAAATAATTATTACCATTAATTCTAATTTTGTAATATTTTTCATAGTAAGACTGTTACAAAATATTGTATTTATATTATAAATTTAATAGATATCAAATATGTAAAGTAACATTTAATTTATCAATCATAAGAAAGAGGAAAAAACTGGCATACCTTTAGGACGTACCTTTAGCGGAGGAAACGACAAGAGCTCATGCTGATAACGTGTTGTAAATTTGTGGAGCACAATGGGAATACAGATATGGAGAAAATATAATATGATAATATATTTATATAATAATAATAAATAAATAAATATAATATAATATAAAATAACTAAAAAAATAAAATAACTAAAATTATAAAATTGGATAATATGAAAATTAGTGGAATTTTGAAGTGGAATTCTCACCAATGTATGTGTGATTTTAAGATCCACCAGAAGCCGCATTTATAGGCAAAGTGGCAAGTAGGATGTGGACTTACATGAATACCAAACATGAATAATTACAAGTCATATGGACAACATGAAAGGTGATACATGGCTTTTGGGACACAAGCAATGGACATTTATTTATTATTATAATATTCATAATAAACCTAACCATTATTATTTGGGTCATTTGCGATTTAAAATTCGTTAATTTGAGTTATTTTATAACATTTTTTATTTCATATAATCATGGGCATGTTAGATTGGGTTGATTCAATTTCATGGGTTTAAGAACCGAATCAAACTCTAATTGTGTTTTAGAAAAAGTAATTCAATCTAAACTTTTGACCTAATCAAAATCATATGGATTGAGTTGAGTTGTTTAAAATTTTGAGCCATTGGTTTCTTTCACACATTCATACACAATAACATTTTTAAGAACTAGTCCCTAAAGGTATAATGCTGAAGGTTTAGCTTTTTTTTTTTTAACAAAATATTAAGGGATGAAACTTTTGTACCTTGATTCTAAAAATATAATGATGAATCATTTTTCTCCAATTCTCCACATGCAATCTTTTGTCTTTCCAACCCTTGTCTTCACCATTTTTCTGGTAGGTTGAAGCCAACTAACTTAAAGAACTTGAGCTTTAGAATGAGCTTTGTGAGCATATTAGCTACATTTTTCAGAGGTATGAACCTTTTGTACTTCGACTTCTTCTTTTTCTATTTTATCACGAGCAAAGTGGTACTTAACATCGATGTATTTAGTATGACTGTGGTATTGTGGATTTTTGGAAAGATGAATGCCACTTTGGTTGCAACAATATATCTTTACTACTTTTTGATTTAAATTAAAGTCTTTTATCAAGCACTTAAGTCATGATCCTCTTTAATTGATCCTGATAGTGCAATACATTCTACTTCTGTCATAGATAATGCCACAATTGATTATAATGTTGCTTTCCAACTGAGTAGAGTAGGTCCATATAGAAATGCATAATAGGTTAAAGATCGTCTTTTGTCTAGATGTCTTGCAAAATCATAGTTAACAACATCCATATAGTTCTACCTCTGATTCTTGTGCACTCTGATAGGTTAGGCTTTCATTTTTTGACCAAATTAGATACCTCAGTGTCCATTTTGAGGCTTCTCAGTGCTTTTGGCCTAGGTTAGACATATATCTACTTACTAAGCTTGTACTGTAGGAGAGATCATTGGACCAAATTAGATACCTCAATATCTACTTCGAGGCCTCCCAATATCTTTTGTATGGTTTGACATATATCTATTTACTAAGCTTGCACTGTAAGAGAGGTCTTGTCTAGTTGATATCATTAGATACCTAAGGCTTCCAATAGCTTGACTGTAATGGACTATTGACTTCTGATTTAGATGTTCCAAGTCAGTTTCTGCAAGTGAATTAGCTAAGGACAACTTAAAATTTCGTACAATAGGTATAGTCACGGGTTTAGCATTGGATAGGTGGAATCTCTTGACGATTTTCTCATAGTAGTTTTGTAGAATAGATGTCTATCGGTCTCTTATGATTTCACCTAAGGATCTTTTTAAACTAACCTATGTCCTTCATGTCAAATTCTCTCTTTAGGAGAACTTCGACATGAGTTAAATCTGCTTTAAAACTCCTTATTAGCAGCATATCATCAACATAAAAGGGTAGATACACCTTGTCTTTATAGGAAGTTGTGTTAATATAGGCACATATATCATAGGAACTCCTTTCAAATCCAATTCTCTCAATGTAGTCATTCAATCTTTTGTACCAGCATATAGGAGATTGCTTAAGTCCATAGAAAGACTTATTTAGGAGACAATAGAGATCTTCTTTCCCTTTGGGAATCATATTTGGATTTAATAAGACCCTTCCATAAGCCATCATTTTCATCGAGATATCTCCAAATCTACTTACATAACAGAGCATCATTTGTAATTTTGAATTTATCGATGCCAAGACTTCCCTATTCTTTGGCCATAATGATCAAATCCTATCGGACTAGGCGAGAACTATAAGGATGAAGAAGAAAGGGTAGGTAAACGATCGTAGTCAAAGACTAAACGATCGTTAAGAGGTGAAGGTGATAACTTGTAGAAATACAATTATTAGTATCATTTTATTTAGATTATGCGGCAAAAAGAAGGAAAAAATTTGCATCAACCGTATATAAATTGGCTTAGAAATGCAAAAGTTGTAAAGTGTCATAAGCGCACCCACTAACCCTATTGCGATGGCAAAATGGAATGTCCAAGTCTTTGTTTTGCAGGAAACAGATCACCACATGCGACAACCGCTCGAGGACAAAAAGAACAACACATTCGCACTACATGCGATGGTCAATTGAGAACGAAAAAGAACAACACAATTGCAGCGCATGCGACGATCGATCATGGACGCAAACAATCAACGCATTTGCACTGCATGCGACAATCGATAAAAAGATCGACGTAAGTGCACCGCATGCAACGATCGATCGTAGGTGAAAAGAGCGACACATTCGCAAGGACTTCTGAAATTGTACAACTTTTCTGTTGTACGATCTGACAAATTAAATGTGGAGCAGAGCGGACGTTTCCACCAAGCCATGGCAGGAAAAGGCAACTTTTCAGAGCGGGACCACTGACGTAGAAGGTGTCAAGGTCTATAAATAGCTACATCAATTTCAAAGAAAGGAGGCTGGTCTAAAGAGACAACTTAGGGAAAATCCGGGGAGAAAGACGAGACAAGACCGAAACGGAAGCAATTCATTCGTATTCTCGAAGAGAAGCTCTGTGCAAAGATCACTTCTACCTAGAAAACAAGCCTGAGAAGAAAGTTCTCCACTACATTCCTCCCACACGCCGGCAAGCACATCGTCTCTAATCGGGATCCGTGTCAAGACATTGACATGCTTTCCTTATTTTTTCTCATTTCTATTCATCAATTGTGTTCGTCTTTAATCTTTTATTCATTATCTGTAACAAACGCTTATCTTTAGATTTTAATATCATCATCATCTCTCTATTCTTCACCATACATTCATCATCCATTTCCTTCACCATATGTAACTAATCCCCCAGGATAAGGGGGAAGAATTAAGCAAGTAAGTTAATCCTTGTTGAAAAAATCGGCTAATTTTAGCTAACGTGTGCTCAACGACATCTTCACCTATGAGAGCAGAAGTGAAGATGTTATTCCACCTCTCAAAAGAAGGTTGGAAGAATGCGTTAACTAAAGCAAGAAGTATTTCCAGAGATGGAAACAACCTTGCGTTCACCACGTTCATCCCTGTTTCACCATAGAAATATGGGAACGCGGCCGATCACTGAAAGGTGTAAGCCAAGGGAAAGTGGAACCTTAGTTGCATCCTCAACAAGATTGACGAACTTACGATGTCCTTTCCCTCAACCCATTCTTTTTCTGACGCATTTCACAAGACTTGCCATACAATCAGATACTTACACATCTTCACAGTCAATCCTCAATTTGTATATTTAATTGTTTATTCATTTATTTGTTACCGCATTCCACTTTATTACCACTTCTTATTTTATCACCAAAATTTATTATCGCACTTTATTTATCATCGCATGTTATTTTATTATCACATTTTAATTTTCACCGCATTTTACTTTTTCAAACCCAATTCATTATTATTTTTTTTCCCGGTCGCATATATCACATTAGTATCGCATTAATCACCGCAATCCCCGTGTTCGACCTCAGATAACTCTGAGGAACTTGCATTGGAATTATATTTGGTTCTAGCGTAAGAAAACTTGTGACATACGCACACTACATGAACGCATACTACGAACTCATCTAAGCATCACCGCATACATCATTTAGAACGTAGTATCGCATATTATTATTATCGCAAACCACATACGTCACAACATTACAAGTTGTTGGCAATACACGATTACAAAAATCATCAACAAGTTTTTGGCGCCGTAGCCGGAGATTGGCGATTTTTAGTGCTGAATATTTTTGTGGTATTTTGCAGGACGGATTTCTATTATACAGTCTATTTACACGAAGAGCAAGCTGACGGTGTATGAGTACTGGTACAAAGCCAAAATTCGACGCTGGCCCAGAGATCGAGCAAACCTTTCGTGCAAGAGCACGCCAGAACCGTACAAGGGGAAGAAGAAACATGACAAACAATAATGATAGGCGAAGAAGAAACATGACAAACAACAATGATAGGCTCGAGGGGAATCAGGGAAGGAATCAGCCAACGCAAGACCCAGTCTTTCTGGCCGCTGACTGCAACATTCCCATAAGGAACTATGTAGCGCCTAATTTATACGACTTCTCGTCTGGTATCGCAAGGCCTACGGTGGAGGAGAATGCAAGATTTGAAATTAAGTCGATCATGCTCCAAATGATTCAGAATGTGGGTCAGCTTGGAGGTCTTCAAGGAGAGGACCCTCATGCGCATCTGACCGGCTTTATAGAGATGTGTAATACCTTCTCCATCCCTGACGTGACTCCAGAGGGCATAAAACTATATCTCTTCCCGTATACACTTCGGGATGAAGCAAAGAGGTGGGCTCATTCGTTAGAGCCAAATGAGATCAATTCTTGGGATCAGTTGGTTGAAGGGTTCATGAAGAAATTTTTCCCTCCCACAGTCAACACAAGAAGATGAAGAGACGTGTTAAATTTTGAGCAAACGAAAAATGAGACTATGAGAACTGCATGGGTGCGATTTAGAAGAATGGTGAAAAACTATCCACATATAGGGATTCCTGATTACGTTCTCATGGAAACCTTTTATAACGGCTTTGATAGAGCGATGCAAGTTGTTGCAGATGCCTCCGCGACTAGAGGATTTATGGATAAGATGTATACTAAAGCAAATTCATCTTAGATCGTATCTTACAAAATACAGATGACTAGGTTGATGATGGGTATGGAGGAAGAGGCTCAAAGCGAAGAAAAACGGAAAGCGCCATTGTATCGGCTGATACAATGACCACATTAGCCGCCCAAATTGTCGTAGTCATCTCGCTCCTCCAAATAATGACCACAAATCAGGGAACTCTCTCCTAGGGTACAACACAAGCCACCTAACGCAAGTGGCAGCAAAAAGCTGTGTATAGTGCGAAGAGGGTTATTCAGTGGAAGTATGCCAATCAAATCTATAGTGCGAAAAGGGTTATTCAGTGGAAGTATGCCCACCAAATCCACAGTCAGTATACTCTATCCCCAACAACCCATTTAGCAACACTTACAACCCAGGTTGGAGGAATCATCCCAACTTTAGTTGGGGAGGGAACAACGACTAGGGGGGCCAAAGAAATATACAGAACAATCAATCCGGGAATCGAGGCAATCCTCTAGTTTTTCATCATCAGAATCAAAGCTAGGGTAATTATCAGAGTAGGCAGCCACATAACCAACCATCCTCATCTAACATCTCATCTAGTACCTCGTCCTTGGAAGCACTACTGAAGCAATATATCAAAAAGAACAAGGCAATCATGCAATCGCAAGCTTCCTGCATTAGGAATTTGGAGGTGCAGGTCAGACAGCTTGTGAACGAGCTTAAAAATAGAGCACCTAGTACGCTGCCCAGCAGCTCGGAAGCACCGGGACCAAGTGGCAAGGAACAATGTCAAGCGGTGATATTGAGAAGCGATAGAAAGACGGTCCCTATGCCAACAGTACCAGAATCAGTAGAACGACCAGAAGACACAATCACCAACAATGACCACTCGATTGCAAATAACAAATCTACCAGTTTAGAAGAAACTACCACTACGCAGAATGAATCTTCACAAAACCTAAAGCCGAAGTCATCGTAAACTCCAGCCCCAAGAACACAGGAAGTGAGGGACCTTAAGGAATAGTCAAATGAACAAGAAGTATAGCGGTATCCTCCACCATTCCCGTCTAGGTTGTAAAAGAAAGATGATAGTAAACAATTCAAAAGGTTCCTGGATGCTCTCTGACAGCTACATATCAACATTCCCATAGTAGAAGCACTGGAACAGATGCCCAGCTATGTGAAGTTCCTCAACGATATACTCATCAATAAGAGGAAGATCGGGGAAAATGAAACTGTCGCACTAACATATGAGTGTAGTGCGCTCTTCCAGAACAACATCCCCATGAAAATGAAAGATCCAAGGAACTTCACATTGCCATGCTCAATCGGGGGTAAAGAAGTTGAAAATGCGCACTATGAGTTAGGGGCAAGTATCAACCTGATGCCCTTCTCAATCTTCAAGAAACTAAACATTAGCAACACAAGATCCACCACAGTCACGTTGCAGTTGGCTGACAGATCAATAATGCATCCAAAGGGAAAGATAGAGGACGTACTTGTGCAAGTGGATAAATTCATTTTTCTGACTGACTTTATTATACTGGATTACGAAGCTGACACTGAGGTGCCAATCATATTGAGTCACCCGTTTCTCACAACAAGGCGAGCGCTGATCGACGTACAAAAAGGAAAGCTCAATATAAGAGTCGAAAATCAGCAAGCAAAGTTCAATGTTCTCAATGCGTTGAAATACCCAGATGATATGGAAAACTGCCAGTATATTGGAGAACTACAGGAAAAACAATGGCACAAGTTTCAAGAAGAATCAGAAGAAGAAGACTTTGAGGTTGGCACAATGCTAGAGGAGAATTGTGCTGCAATATAGACTGACCCAGATTTTGAATCAATAAAGTTATTTGAACGATCAACACAGTGAACTAAGCCATCTATGGAAGAACCACCCATGTTGGAATTGAAGGCGCTACCAGTGAAGCTCAAATATGTTTATTTAGGAGGCAATGACACTCTACCAGTCATAATCTTTGCCTCACTGAGCAAAGAAAAGAAGGAAGCACTTATGCAGATCCTCAAGAAATATGTGAAAGCCTTGGGATGGACCTTAGCGGACATTTGAGGAATCAATCCCTCGTATTGCATGCACAAGATCCGTCTTGAAGAGGGAAAAACAGGATCCATACAGAGGAAACGCCGTCTGAACCCTGCCATAAGGGAGGTTGTCAAGAAAGAAATTATGAAGTGGCTTGATGCAGGTGTAATTTACCCCATTTCTGATAGCAGCTGGGTAAGCCCAGTGCAGTGCGTTCCAAAGAAAGGGGGCATGACAGTCGTCACCAACAGCAAAAACGAATTAATTCCAACCAGAACAACCACGGGGTTGAGAATATACATGGATTACCGCAAGCTAAAATCTGGCCACAAAGAAGGACCATTTTCCACTACCGTTTATTGATCAAATGTTGGATCGACTTGCAGGGAATGAATTCTTTTGCTTTCAGGGTATAACCAGATCACGATTGCGCCGGAAGATCAGGATAAGACAACTTTTACATGCCCATTCGGCACATTTGTATTCCATCGCATGCCATTTGGACTCCATAACACACCAGGCACCTTCCAAAGGTGTATGATGGCCATTTTCTCAGATTTCCTGGAGGAGTCAGTCGAGGTGTTCATGGATGACTTTTCGATTTTTGGCAACACCTATGAATCTTGTTTATCAAATCTGGAAAAAGTTTTGAAGAGATGCGTTGAAACAAATTTGGTTTTGAACTGGGAGAAATGCCATTTTATGGTAGAAGAAGGAATAGTGCTAGGTCACAAGATATCAAAGGCAAGATTGGAAGTGGACCAAGCAAAAATTGACACAATATCCAAGTTACCACCACCAGTCAATGTGAAAACACTTAGAAGTGTTTTAGGACATGCAGGGTTCTATCGAAGATTCATTCGCAACTTTTCTCAAATTGCAAGACCCATAAGTGCACTCCTTGAGATTGACCATGAATATGATTTTAATGACGTATGCGCCGAAGCGTTCCACACGCTGAGAAATGCATTCATCATCGCACCAATTCTAGTTGCACCTGACTGGACGCAACCGTTTGCGCTGATGTGTGACGTAAGTGGATATGCAGTGGGCGCAATCTTGAGCCAGCAAAGAGATAGAGTTTTGGATCCTATCTATTATGCCAATAAGACACTGAATGATTCACAAGAAAATTATACAACCACAGAAAAAGAAATGCTCGTAGTGGTGTTTTCCCTGGAGAAATTTTGGCAGTACCTGATTGGATCAAATGTAGTGGTGTATACTTATCATTCTGCAATCAAATACCTCATGACGAGAAAGGACACAAAACCAAGATTGATTAGGTGGGTATTACTCTTGCAAGAATTTGACCTAGAAATCAAAGACCGGAAGGACACTAAGAACCAAGTCACAGATCATTTATCACAACTAGAAAATTGCGAGGTTCAGAAGAGAGAGAAAGAGATTGAAAAGAGATTCCCCAACGAGCACCTTATTATAGTATGCGTTTACGTCCCATGGTATGCGGATATTGTAAACTTCATAGTTTATGGCCAAGTACCTAAAGACTATTCATACCAGCAAAAGAAGAAGTTGAGACACGAGGTTAAGTTTTATTTCTGGGATGACCCATTCTTGTATCGACTCGAACTTGATAATATTATGCGTCGATGCGTTCCTGAGCACGAAACCATGCACATTTTAGAACTTTGTCATGAGTCCCCTTATGGAGGACATTTTGGGGGCAATGGACCACCGCAAAAGTTCTATAGAGTGGCTATTTTTGGCCAATGCTATTCAAGGACGCCCACGCTCATGTTGTGCAATGCGACAAATAAATCATCCATGTGCAAAACATGTAAACAAAATTTAAGTAACAAAAACAATAAATCACATACTTGAAGTTACCAATAAATAACATCTTTGAAGTATTCTCTGAAAAGATTCCAGACTTTGGAATACACAATTTGCTTAAGAAAAGTCAAAGTGAACTAAGAACACCAAACAAGATGAAAAGGAAATTAAAACAATTAAGAACTTGAAGCCTTTGTCATTAACCATAGAAAATTTTGATCTTCTTTTCAAACACAACTTTTAAAAAAATAATAAATACATAAGTAGCATATATAGAGAGATGATAATAACAAACATACTAAACTTGAATAGTCGGATGGATTAAACCTCTGTCGAATATAGTAACGTACTTCGAAAGGTTAGATACTATAGTAGACCTATCTCGCTGAATCAAATCTTTATGACCCAATTGGCCTTTTTGAACACAAATAACTTCATAGTTTAGGAAGAATTCAATTAATAGACCAGAAAGAATACATAAAAGAAAATGAAATGGTTATAAGCTGCATAATTAAGAGTAAACATGCCTCATTGCATCCCCAGGTATTGCAACGCCCTTCCACGTCCAATGCCACACAATGACACGATGCTATGCCAAGATTAACATTCAAAACATCAATAACCACTTCACTGAAATGCAGGATCAGAGTTGAATATGAAGGATCTCTTAACGAAGAGTTCCATGAGCGCGTTCGGATCGCTCCAATTTCACTGTGACCGAAATACACAATATGCATTCAAACGCATAGTTATGCAAACAAATAGTAATTAATGGCATGCCTTGAACAAAAAATAATAAGGGAGAGAGTTCTCATACCAGTTGAAGATGCTCTTCAAGCTATAAAACTCAATGCAGTGGAAGACCTCTACCCGATCAACCAACGCCCAGCAGATGTGTCGATTACAGCAGCACGAACAACCGAAAACAAACGAATGCAGCAGGGACGACACCACCCAAAAGGAGCCTTAGGTATTCTCGGAGTGAGAAACTAAAGCATGGTCTTTGGTGAATTTGGTAGAGGTAGGAGAAAGAAATGATCATGTAGATGATAAGCAAGTGAGAGAGAATGAGAAGCTATCGCATAGCTAGATGCTTATCGCTTACAAGAAACTACACGATCCTGTAGATTTTACTGAACGATCATTTAGATAAAGGTAGGCGATCTTTTAGCAAACACAGAACACTATACGATCGTTTAAGAAAGCCAACCGATCATTTAGGAATAAGTGTGCAATCGTTTAGACGTTAGGTAGGCGATCGTTTAGACGCGAGGTATGCGATTGTTTAGGCACTGAGCAACTATCGTATAGGCTCTCGACTTTAAGGGATCATTTACATTTCCACACCAACGTAAAAACCATCGATCTTATTCCGAACTTTCAAAATGAAACCAAATTTCATTTTTATTCTTCGGTTACAATAACTGACGTTGTTTTCCCACTAACGCACGTCCGAGAGAGATTTTAGATTAATTATCATATAATTAACCAATTAAATTATTCATATTATATTTTTACCCTATAGTTTGATATCACATATCTACTATAATAATTTCTCCTCTACTTGATATAAATCATATTTATATCTAATTTCCTCCAAAATAATGTATTTCATACATTTAGCCAACTATATCATATATAATTAACCAGTCCAATTATATATCATATATAATCGAACTTCCTCTTGTCAATTTGAACATTTCAAATTAACCCAAACATTGATTCTCAACTTTATCCAAGCTACCCAGGGGACCTAATTGACCTATGGCTCGAAGCTCCAACGGTCCATGAGTAGTTGGCTAAACTCTTTAGCCACAAGATCCACCATCTGTTAACTGTCAGGCATTCCACAAAAGACCAACAACTAAACTCTTCTTACCACAGATATATTTCTGTGTCCATCGGATATAACCAATCATGAGTACGATGACCCTTTATAGATGCTCGTAAGTACAGTTGGGCCAAAATACCGTTTTTCCTTGTAGTTACATCTCACTCCTTAAGTACCACTGATTCCTCTAATGAACAATACAACATAGTCCAATTATGCGTGAACACCTTTCGGGCCAAGAGAAGGTGTATGGCGCCACATCGTTCAACCTCTGGAATCAGCCCTTAAGGGAGCTATCTATCTACTTACCCCTGCCTCGAGGAAGGAGTGAATTCCATCTTGTGTAGCTGAGTTCCCAGCTCCCAAATCAGACAAATCCCTAAAATGGTAGGTTTGAATCAGCAACCTAGCCATTCGCACCCATACAAATCAAAGGATCGCCCTCAATGGCAAGAGTTCCCAACTCACTCAGGATTGAGGTCATGTTACCTATGATTATCCTAGTGAAGTGAAGTCTCTGTCATGAATGTTGTTATATAACGAGACTTTAACACTCGTTAAAGAGAGTTGTAAGGTTATATTTCACTTTGTTAATAATCACATTGCTAACAAAGTGCAGGAAGCTCTCCGGCAATGAATGCAGGAATATGCTAACCTGGCTGCCCTCATCGATGGTCGACCCATTCAACTCCGCCACATTAAAGTGGACCATCATGTTAAGCACATTTTCACGAACAGAGGTGCCTTCTTCCATTTTGGAGTTGAATATGTATTTAAGAGCCTTACGCATAGGTTTTTCAGATGGTTGTCCAAACATCCCCCGTAGGGACTCCATGATCTCACGCACTATGACCATAGGCTCATATTTCTTGGCCAAGACTTCAGAAAGGCTTACCAAGATGTAGACTCGGGCTTTCTCATTCGCCGTTGTCCATCGCTCGTATGCCTCTCGAACATTTGAGTGGCATTAGAAGCTGAAATAAGAGGATAAGCCTCCGTGAGAGCGAATATGAGATCCTCGATGATCAGGATCATCGTGATCATGTGTTTCCATGTTGCAAAATTATTGCCAATTAGTTTTTCAGTGCTTAACAAAGCCAATGTGGCTGTTGCCATTTTGAAAAAGTGTTGTTGCTGAAAATACGAACAAAACTTTATTAGATTTTGCTAAACCACTTTTAAACCAATCAGTTTTGCAAAATAGTTTCAAGTACCCTAAGTTATAAACTTCTATTTTGCAGTGATACACTAGTGAGGCAGGACAAACATCACCGATGGGGTGATCAGTTGCCCCTTCGCTGGGATGAGACATTTTCAACCATTAGGCAGAACCAACTCTTGGAACTGAACCTAACAGCCACCATTTTTGGGTCTAGAACTATTAACCTTTAACAATTTCATGTAAGTGTGACCCCTCGATTTCGGTGCCAGAATCCTGCCCTAACCATTTGTAATTTCATGTAACTTGGAGCTGATACCAATTGAAGGATCTCTTAACGAAGAGTTCCATGAGCGTGTTCGAATCGCTCGAATTTCATCGTGATCGAAATACACCATATACATTCAAATGCACAGTTATGCAAACAAACAGTAATTAACGACATGCTTTGAATAAAAAATAACAATGGAGAGAGTTCTCATGCTAGTTGAAGATACTCTTCAAGCTATGGAACTCAATGCAGCAAAAGACCTCTACCCGATCAACCAATGCCTAGTAGATGTGTCGACTACAGCAGCACGAACAACCGCAAACAAACGAATGCAGCAGAGACGACACCACCAGAAAGGAGCCTTAGGTATTCTCGGAGTGAGAAACCAAAACGTGGTCTTTGGTGAGTTTGGTAGAGGTAGGAGGAAGAACTGATCGTGTAGACGATAAGCAAGTGAGGGAGAATGAGAAGCTATCGCATAGCTAGATGCTTATCACTTAGAAGAAATTACACGATCGTGTAGATTTTACTAAACGATCGTTTAGAAAAAGGTAGGTGATAACGGGTAGAAATGCACGTTATCATAGTGCTAAATCCTTAAACAATGTCGGATTGCATTGATGAAATATGTTAAATTGCGTCCATTAAGCATAAATTCTATAATATTGCAGTCGCATGCATCCAATGCATTAGAGCAGTTGATCTTTATATTTTTGTGCAGAATAATGCGTTAACGCAATGCAAAGAATGCGATCATAGGAATACATTGGTCGAGCGCAACTTCACTGCAAGACTTTGCGTTGATCGTGCTCGCAAACATTCACCAAGAAGATTCACCACAACATGGTAGGCACATTCAGACGAAAGGACATTTAAGATCGATGGGACAGAAAGCTAAAGACAGTTGGATCCCAATTATGTTGACAGCCGATAACGATCATAAAGTACATCCAGCTTTATCGGTGACAATTGTTCGATGCATTAGTCAGGAATTAAAGTTGTCTCATCTATACAACCAGGAAAGAGAAGCCGCCTTTCACCCTTGATGCCCTTCAAATACCAAGTGCATTCTTCAGAGAAGGGGTTAAGCAGTCGATTACCTCACCACCATTACAAGTTCATGTCTCTATGCATAGTTTTCTTTTCCATTTTATAGCGGAGCAAGAGAAGAGTGGTGACGTCGGAGATCGTCCAAGGCAGCTCGAGAGAGAACCTTGGGGCGTAAGAGTAGAGAGCGGGCTGACTCTCATGAAAGTGAGAATATCTTTAAAGCATGAGTAGAAACAGTGTAACGTCTGGTAGCAAGAAATTGCTCCAAGCTCACTATACTTGCATTGTTATTTTGTACTTCATCTTATATCTATTCAATGGAAGTTCTATTTCTACATATGCTCACTCTCTTAATATGCATGAGTAGCTAAACTAGTTGAATGGGTTGAGAGGAACTAAGCTAACATTATCTAGGAAGTTCATTGCTTGCGATTTTCTTGTTTTATGTTGTGCAAAATACCCCTTTAGTGTTACTTGAGAGAGAATCAAAAGAAAGAACCTAATGTCTCGAGGGAGCTAGGTTAAAATCTGGACTCGAAAGAGCAAGATTAGGCTTGCATAAACAAGAGATGGGGACTTAGAGATAAGCTCTGTTTGTCAACTTACATCGCATGCATTCTAGGAATAGGAATGATATTACGTGGTCACATATTTGTGTGAATGTCATGTTGTCATCGCATAAATGAGGTTTATGTGTAAACCTTGTAGACTTATCACATATTTATCGCATGCGTTCTAGCCTTAGAAGCCATGGCATTCACGTCAAGAGGTGGTTTACTATTGTATGCATGTTGCATGAATGCAAGGCATGAACGCATCCCAGGGAGTATTAGTCGAAACCCTTCTCAACTCGTTCACCGCATATTCATCGTATTTCCCGTTTACCATCTCTTTTCAAACTCTACCGCATGCATTATTATTTTCATTAACGCAACAACAACCCAACACTTATTTATTCAACTGGTTACCGCAAGTTTTCATAAAAATCTCCAACGCAACTATTTTTACAAGTCTTTGTGTTCGATCCTGGACTTACCAGGAAACTCAGAGGAATTTACACTTGGATTCCTCTAGGGAAACTTGAGTGCACAAGACAATCCATCAATGCATGTCATCTATATTTTCCACTTTATAAAATTAAGCATCAAGTTTTTGGCGCCGTTGTCGGGGACTTCGGCAAAATAGTCGTTAATGGTAATTTTTTTGATTTCTTTGTAGAACTCTCAAACTCTGGCGAACTACGACCCGGAGATTGAGAGAACATTTCGAAGGAGACTAAGAGACCTTCAATAGTAACCACAATCTGATAAAGAAGAGATGGCAGAGCAGCCTAGGAATGAAGCAACAAACAACAACAATGTCATGGAAAATCCCATTTTGTTGGCAAATGATCGCAATAGGCCCATTAAGGACTATGCATCACCAAACCTCTATGATTTCTCTCCGGGAATCATGAGGCCTGCCTTAGACAGAAGTAGATTTAAAATGAAACCGGTGATTTTGCAGATGATCTAGGCTGCAGGACAATTGGGAGGAAGGCGTGGCTAGGATTCGCACGCCCACTTCCGAAGTTTTATTGAAATTTGCAATACTTTTGTGTTCTCGAATATCTCTGCTGAGGAGGTTCGACTAACGTTGTTTCCATTTCCTCTCTGTGATCAGGCTAGGAAATGGGCTTATTCGCTCAAACCAAGAGAGATCACTTCTTGGGAGTAGGTGGTGGAAAAGTTTATGAAGAAGTATTTCCCACCTACAAAAAATACTAGACGAAGAAAGCTTATTACTAATTTTGAACAAGATATGGACGAATCACTTAGCGATGCTTGGGCAAGGTTTAAAAGGTTGGTCCAATATTGTCTGCATAATGGGCTGCTAGACTGCCTTCAAATGGAAATTTTCTACCACGGTTTGAATCCTACTTCGCAGACCGCTGCCAATGCGGCAGCAGCTGGTGCTCTGAATCCTACTTCGCAGACCGCTGCCAATGCAGCAGCAGCTGGTGGTCTGCTTGACAAGACTTATGATGATGCGAAGAATATCCTAGATCGTATCTCCAAGAATCATGAAGACTAAAGGGAGAGTGACCAGAGATTAAGACTCAAAGATTCAGATGCAAATAACGGTGTTATTGTTTCATTGAAAAACCAAATGACCGTAATGATGAATTTGATTCAAAGAATGACGATCAGCAACCCAACACCACAAGGTGGACAAATCAACGCAATAAGTCAAAACACCGCAAGGTGTGCGACTTGCAATGATGGGCATGCGATGGAGGATTGCCCACAAAACCCACATTCTGTATATTTCTTAAAGAACAATCCCTTTTCCAACACCTACAACCCCGGGTGGAAAAACCACCCAAATTTTGCTTGGAGGAATCAACAACAAAAGTTTCAATCTGTGGCGCAAAAAAAAGGGCCACCAGGATTTTTTCAACGCAACAACGGTCAACAAAGATACCAAGCAAGTAGCTCACAACAACCACCACAATCTTCTTCTTTAGAAAGCCTATTGAAGCAATATATCGAGAAAAATGAGACGATGCTTCAAAGTCAGGCTACGTTCATCCGCAATCTTGAATTGCAAATGAGCTCAAAAGTAGACCGCAAGGGGTGCTGCCAGGTTCAACCGAGCTTCCACGCAACCCAGGGGCTTCAGGTAAGGAGTAATGTCAGGTTATGACATTGCACAGTGAAAGACTGTGGAGGGAGAAAAGAAGGAGCAAAACAAATCAACCTCCATCACAGCTAAACCTGAGATTGCGGCAACACAAGAAGAAGAAAAAGAAAATGAAGCAGTAGAACCTGAGGTTGTGTCAACCTCAAAGTCAAATGAAACAGGAACTGTGAAAGTCCAGTTACCACCTTTCCCTTAGAGGCTAAAGAAGAAGAAAAACGAAGAGGTACAGTACCAACGCTTCATGTCTATGCTGAAACAATTACATGTTAATATTCCTTTCAGTGAAGCGATTGAGGAAATGCCTGCCTATGCCAAGTTTCTGAAGGACAAGGTAATAAAGAAAAGTGGCGCTGGAAAATTTGCCATGGTGGCACTAACGCAAAGTTCCAAATCTATTATCCCACCGAAGATGAGCGATCCTGGGAGCTTCACTATTCCTTGCTCCATAGAAGAACTCTATATTGGGCAAGCTCTGTATGATTTGGGGGTCAGCATAAATTTGATGTCACTGTCAATCTTTCAACAACTAAATGTGGGGCAACTTGTGCCCACACCCGTGACTCTTCAACTAGCCGACAGATCTCTGGTTCATCTAGAGGGTAAGGTGAAGAACGTGCTGATCACGATTGATAAATTTATTTTTCCAGCTGACTTCATCATCCTGGATTATGAGGCCGATAAAGATGTGCCCATCATTTTGGGGCAACATTTCCTATCAACAGGTCACGCTCAAATTGATGTGCACAAGGGCGAGATCACTTTGAGCATAAACAGACAGAAGCTAAAATTTAATATAATTCGTGCCATGAAATTTCCTGATGAGGAAGACCTACCAGATTCGAAAGATGACTTGAATTTTATTGAAGAAGAAAAGTCTGATGAAGAGTATGAAGAAGAGGATGCCAACACATCCGTTGCTGCCTACAATGTGATCGTAGCAAAAACAAACAAGGAAGAAGGATCGATCGCAGCACAAGAAGAAGAGCCGGAGGAAGAAATAAAAATAACGCAACCTTCTCTCGTGGAGCCACCTACCCTTGAATTAAAAACCCTATCAACACATCTAAAGTACACATTTCTAGGGCAAAATGAGAAGCTGCCAGTAATAATTTCCTCTGCGCTCAACGCAGATCAAGAGAATGCGTTAATGAGCATTCTCAAAAAGCATGTGCGAGCAATCGGATGGACGCTCGCTGACATCAAAGGAATTAGCCCCACGTACTACATGCACCACATTCGTCTTGAGGACGACCACAAAGCAACCATTGAAAATCAACGCAGACTTAACCGTGCGATGAAGAAGGTCGTCAAAAAGGAGATTATCAAGTGGCTGGATGTGGGCATTATCTATCCCATTGCAGATAGCACACGGGTCAACCTCGTGCAATGTGTGCCAAAGAAGGGCGGAATGACGGTAGTCCCTAATGAGAACAATGAATTAATACCGCAGAGGACCATCACTGGATGGCGCATCTGTATGGACTACCGCAAATTGAATGCGAGCACTGATAACTTGTAGAAATACAAGTTATTTATGTTGCCTTATTCAGATATTACGGCCAAAAGAGAGAAAATATTCATCAATTGTATGAAAATTAGCTCAAAACTACAATAAATATAAATTATTGCAATTACACCCACTAACATCATCAAGATGGTAGAAGACGATATTTCTACTCTGTTTTGCAGGAAACAAGTCACCGCTTGCGATCAAGACTCAACGAGAAACTGAACAATGCATCTCTGTCATATTGTGCCCTTCAAACCACAATGAAGAGACGATCAACGCAATGACGGTGTAATGTGACAGTCGATCCAGAGCTGAATTTCAACCGTATGCGGTAATAAAAACAACACCGCATGCGAGCACCCGATCAAAAGATGCAGCTGAGCAACGCAAATGTGGAGGATTGTGACACGTGTACAACTAACCGTTGTGCAGATTTGACAGTCTAATTACATAACAAAAGGAATATTTATTCCTCCATCTTTGGAATTTCCATAAAAGAAATGGGGTCCACAAGCCAAGAGTCAAAGCTTTTTCACCTATAAATATCCCCATAGAATTCAGAGAAAATATACTTGATACGAGGGCTAATTGATGTTAGATTCTTGAGAGAGAGGCTGAGCTGAGTATTGATGAGAAGAAATCCAGGAAGAAAGGAGACAAGGTCGAGAGGTGAGTCTCAGTGCAATTCTGCCAAATCCCCGCCATGAAGCTCTGTGCTTAGATCCTTGCTATCGGTTGAGTAAGCCTGAGAGGGAATCTCATCCTTCCACACGATCCATCCATGCCGGTAAGCAAATCTCTATCCAAATTGGCGCTTATTTGTATTTGTTTCTAACTCTATTCATCAACTGTATTTCATCTTCTTAATCTCTTCATTCACAAATCATGTATCAGATGCTAAATAGTGTTATTGAATGTCTTGATCATTTCCATTTCCACTTTTCTGTCTACCGTTCCTCCATTAATTGTTTTCTCCATGAAGTTTTCTTAATCCCTTGTTAATTAATATGGATTAAACAAGTAACTTAATCTATGCTAAAGAGATAAATGCGTTTAGCTAAGGTATGCTAGACGACATCTTCACCTGTGAGAGCAGAAGTGAAGATGTCATTCTGATCTATCGAGAGAAGGTTAGAAGAATGCGTTGACTAAAGCGAGTAGTACTTCCAAAGATGGAAGCAACCTTACGTTCATTACATTCGTCCCTGATTTACCATAGAGATGTGGGAACACGTCCAATCACCTAGAGGTGTACACCAAGGGAAAAGCGGAACCGTACTTATACCTTTAATGCAATTAAGGAACTTACGCTGTTTATATTAATTATGCTTTCTCTTTTTGCTTCACACATAAGACTTGTCACCACATAACACGATCTTTGTATAATCTTCACAGTCAGCCTCAACCTTGATATCTTGTATCATGAAACCTGTATCTTGTGTCATCTTAGCTTAGGTTTACTTTATTGCAATTTACTTTACTGGGCAATGAAGCTTGATGATGCATTATGGGCATACCGGACCGCATTTAAAACACCTATAGGTATGTCTCCCTATGCATTGGTATTCGGCAAAGTGTGTCACTTGCCCTTGGAGCTGGAATATAAAGCATTGTGGGCAATCAAGAAACTGAATTTCGATTTAAAGAAAGTAAGGGAAGCGCGGAAAATGCAATTGGTCGAGCTAGAAGAATGGAGAAACAACGCATATGAAAATGCGAAAGTTTATAAGGAGCGCACCAAGTGCTGGCATGATCAACGCATATGCTGCAAGAACCTCCAAGTTGGGTAGAAGGTTTTGCTTTTCAATTCACATCTGCGACTCATCCCGGGAAAGCTAAAGTCTCGTTGGTCCGGACTGTTTATAATTCGACAAGTACTTCCGCGGTGGAATTATCAAATTACGACGGTACCAATATATTCAAAGTCAATGGGCAGTGAGTAAAGGCATACCATGGAGAAGACTAGCATCGCCAATTCGACTCCATGGAACTAAGAAACTTTGAATAAAGAAAGAAGTAGGTGGTCTCTGCATTGTCAAATGATCGCAATTTATCAGGGACACAAATTTTGGAAAACTTCAAGTCTTCAACTCTTTTCTTCACTACTCAGAATCTTCACTATCTTTTTAGCTATCTTTTCATTTTTCAGTATTATTTCTAAAATAAAATAAAATAAATAAAATAATAAAAGCCTTTTCTTTTGTTTAAAATAATTTGACCCTTTCTTTGTTTTCCTTACAATGATCGAGGCACTAGATTGCGGGAACGTACGGGAAGCAACACACATCTTATTCCATCATCGCAACCCAACGAAGAATGATCGCCGCAAGATGGATGCGTCAATACCATGTGGGTGCAGCATTAAATTTGGGGGTGTACTCTTCCTTATCTTGACTTCAAATTTTGCGCTATCATATTGCATATTATTTTTCAAAGTTTTATCACCGCATCCTTCTTGATTACCGCAATCATATCACCAGTAGATAACTTTAGTAGTTTACCGCATGTTGTTCTTTACCAAGTATGATTTCAATGATGAAAAATATGCTTCTATCTTTTCCGTATATACTAGAGTCAACGTAAATCTTAGGACACTCACCTCATGAAATATTTCTCAAAGTTAGGGGTTTGCTAGCTTTCTTTCACACTCTCTTTACAACGATTTTTTGACCATCGCATGACTTATTTTAATCTTTTGGCAATGAAGACATTGCCGCATTTTAAATTTGGGGGTGGGGTATTTGTTTCCAACCTTGCTACAAAAAAAAAAAGATGATTTTGAGAATAACAACTCCACTGTCAACGCAATGGGAAACCCCTGATTGATAAGAGTTAAGTTGTGAAAGGCATTTACCCGTAGTTGGATGTCTGCATGACACACGTGGGGGTAAGCCAAAACGAAAGTAAGTCGCCAAGATCAATACATAAATAAATAACCGTAACTCCATTGCCAAATTGGTATGAGTTTAGTCTGAGGAAAAGTGCATTGCTCGTAGTTGGATGTCCACATGACACCCATGGGGGCAAGCCAAAACGAAGGCAAGACACTCGGATAAGCACAAGGTCAGAAAAAAATAGCAATGAAGAAAATTTTTGTACAAGGATAAATCATTTAACACCCCAGTGGAAAATTTTCTGTTTGAAATAAATCATGCGATGTTCCGAAATTCAGTAAATTCCTTTTGAAAGTTAAGCTTGCAATCCCTAAGTATTAGAAATATCTTAGGAAGAGATTTGAATAAGACTTAAGGAAATTCTGGCATATAGGATTTGAGCGAAGTATCCTTGAAAAATCTAGGGAAAGAACTTTGCAGGTAACTTGTTAAAGGAATCTTTAGCTTATGCTTGAGGACAACCATTGTTTAAATTTGGGGGTGTGATAACGGGCAGAAATGCACATTATCATAGTGCTAAATCCTTAAACAATATCGGATTGCATTGATGAAAGATGTTAAATTGCGTCCATTAAGCATAAATTCTATAATATTGTGGTTGCATGCGTCCAATGCATTAAAGTAGTTGATCTTTATATTTTTGTGCAGAATAATGCGTTAACGCAATGCAAAGAATGCAATCATAGGAATACATTGGTTGAACGCAACTTCACCGTAAGACTTTGTGTTGATCGCGCTCGCAAACATTCACCCAAGAAGAATCACCGCAACATGGTGGACGCATCCAGACGAAAGGACAATTAAGATCGATGAGACAGAAAGCTGATGACAGTCGGATCCAAATTAAGTTGACAGCCGATAATGATCACAAAGTACATCCAACTTTATCAGTGACAATTATCCGGTGCATCAGTCAGGAATTAAAGTTGTCTCATCTATACAACCAGGAAAGAGAAGCCGCCTTTCACCCTTGGTGCCCTATAAATACCAAGTGCATTCTTCAGAGAAGGGGTTAAGCAGTCGATTATCTCACCACCATTACAAGTTCACGTCTCTGTCCATAGTTTTCTTTTCCATTTTACGACAGATCAAGAAAAGAGTGGTGATGCCAGAGATTGTCCAAGGCGGCTCGAGAGAGAACCTTGGGGCGTAAGAGTAGAGAATGGGCTGAATCTCGCGAAAGCGAGAATATCTTTAGAGCACAAGTAGAAACAGTGTAATGCCTGGCAGTAAGAAATTTCTCCAGGCTCTTTACTATACTTGCATTGTTATTCTGTACTTCATCTTATATCTATTCAATGGAAGTTCTATTTCTACATCTGCTCGCTTTCTTAATACGCATGAGTAGCTAAACTAGTTGAATGGGTTGAGAGGAACTAAGCTAACATGATCTAAGAAGTTCATTGATTGCGATTGTCTTGTTTTATGTTGTGCAAAATACCCCTTTAAGTTACTCGAGAGAGAATCTAAAGAAAGAAACTAATGTCTCGAGAGAGCTAGGTTGAAATCTGGACTCGAAAGAGCAAGATTAGGCTTGCATAAATAAGAGATAGGACTTAGAGATAAGCTCTGTTTGTCAACTCGCATCGCATGCATTCTAGGAATAGGAATGATGTGGTCACATATTTGTGTGAATGTCATGTTGTCATCACATAAATAGTAATAGAGGTTTATGTGTAAACCCTGTAGACTTATCACATACTTATCGCATGCATTCTAGACTTAGAAGCAGTGGCATTCACGCCTAGAGGTAGTTTACTATTGTATGCATGTTGCATAATCGCAAGGCATGAATGCATCCTAGGGAGTGTTAGCCGAAACCCTTCTCAACCCGTTCACCGTATATTCATCGTATTTCCCATTTACCAACTCTTTTCAAACTCTGTTGCATTCGTTATTATTTTCATTAACACAACAACAACCCAACACTTATTTATTCAACTGGTTGCCACAAGTTTTCATAAAAATCTCCAACGCAACTATTTTAACAAGTCCTGTGTTCGACCCTGGATTTACCAGGAAACTCAAAGGAATTTACACTTGGATTCCTCTGGGGAAACTTGAGTGCACAACGCAATCCATCAACGCATATCATCCATAATTTCCACTTTATAAAATTAAGTATCAGTAGGCGATCGTTTAGCAAACACGACACACTGATCATTTAGGTGCTGAGTCACTATCGTATAGGCTCCCGACTTTAAGCAATCGTTTACGTTTCCACGCCAACACAAAAACCTTCGATCTTTGTCCAAACTTTCAAAATGAAACCAAATTTCATTTTTATTCTTCGATTACAATAACCGACGTTGTTTTCCCACTAATGCACGTCCGAGAGAGATTTTAGGTTAATTATCATGTAACTAACCAATTAAATTATTAATAAACATAATCATATTATATTTTTACCCTATAGTTTGACATATCTACTATAGTAATTTCTCGCTACTTGATATAATCATATTTATATCTAATTTCCTCTAAAATAATGTATCTCATATATTTAGCCAATTATATCATATATAATTACCCAAGCCAATTATATCTTATATAATTGAACTTCCTTTTGTCAATTTGAACATTTCAAATTAACCCAAACACTGATTCTCGACTTTATCCAAGCTACCCAGGGGACCTAATGGACCTGTGGCTCGAAGCTCCAACGATCCGTGAATAGCTGACTAAACTCTTTAGCTACGAGATCTACCATTCGTTAACTATCAGGCATTCCACTAAAGACCAATAGCTGAACTCTTCTTACCACAAATATATTTTTGTGTCCATCGGATATAACCAATCATGAGTACGATGACCCTTCACAGATACTCATAAGTATAGCTTGGCCAAAATACCGTTTTTCCCCTGTAGTTACATCTCACTCCTTAAGTACCACCGATTCCACTAATGAACAATACAACATAGTCCAACTATGTGTGAACACCTCTCGGGCCAAGAGAATGTGTGTGGCACCACATCATTCAAGCCTTGGAATCAGCCCTTAAGGAAGCTATCTATCTACTTACCCCTGCCTCGAGGAATCCTCAAAATGGTAAGTTTGAATCGGTGACCTGGTCACTCGCACCCATACAAATTAAAGGACCGCCCTCAATGGTAGGAGTTCCCAACTCACTCAGGATTGAGGTCATGTTATCTATGGTCATCCTAGTGAAGTGAAGTCTCTATCATGAACCGTGTTATATAATGAGACGTTAACACTTTGTGGTCAGGTCTTATACAAACTCTTTGTCTAGGACGCCCCCGCTCGCATGTCCCCAACACGAATAATAGGGATCAGACCATCTGTGACAAATCGCAATATTTGTGACCATTCCACAAAGCGAGTCGCATCTGTAGCGTTACCAGGATAAGGTTTCCCTCCTATATCCATATACTATGGACCATTTTGGTTATCACTCAAGACATGATCCATTTATATGTCACCACATACATGCTTAAGTTACGTACATATTGTTGGGATTGGTGTCCTAATTCTCCTAGAGTCTCGTTGTTTTGTAAAGATACACATTGTTTAATGAATAAAATAAGTGTTATTTAATTCTAGCATTTACTCATATCCAATAAACAAAGCTCCTTGGTTATCTTATGTGAACTTAAGCATGTATATGTGATATATAAGTAGATCATGCCTTAAGTGATAACCTAAATAAGTCTGTAGTATAAGGATTAAGTTGGGATATCTGATCCTGGTGACACTACGAATAGGGCCCACTTTGTAAAGGTTTGCAAGTGTTGTAAACTACTACATATGGTTGATCTTGACCATTCATGTGGATACATGCAAGCGGGGGTGTCCTATACAAAGAGTTTGTATAAAACCTAGACTACGAGATGTCTAGACTTTGTATATAATGTCGTTGATACTAGAGACTTACATCTCACCTAAACGACCGTATGTGACATGACCTCAATCCTAAGTGTTTTGGGAACTCCCGCCTTTGAGGGCAGTCCTTTGATTAGTATGAGTGAGAGTGGCCAGATTGCCAACTCAACATGCCTACCTTTTTGGAGACTTGTCTGATCTGGGAGCTGGGAATTCAATCCACACGATGGAATTCACTCCTTTCCCAAAGCAGGAATAAGTAGAGAGATTGCTCCCATAAGGGCGGATTTCGGGGCTTGAACATAGTGGGCACAACTCTTTTTGGAAGAGAAGACTCAATCATAGTAGGACTATGACTTATGTTCATTAGAGGGATCAGTGGTACTTAAGGAGACAGATGTAACTACAGGGGCATAACGGTATTTGGCCTAACTATACTTACGAGCAATCTATGAAGGGTTATCGCACTGCTGATTAGTTAAGATGGACGCATAATGTATCTGTGGTAAAGAGAGTTCAGCTGTCGGTCTTTAGTGAAGTGCTTAGCAGTTAACGAATGGTGGATCCCATGACTAAAGAGTTTAGTCAGTTATTCACATACCGTTGGAGCTTCGAGCTACAGGTCCATAAGGTCTCCTTCGTAGCTCAATGGATTCAGTTGAAGATCAGTTCTTGGTGTTGATTTGAAATGTTCAAATTGACAAGAGGTATTTTGATTATATATGATATAATCAGTATGATGTATAAGATACATCTAGTGGAGGATTGATGTAAATGAGATTTACATTAAGTACCATTGGAATAGAAAAAGAACTATGGTTTATATGTTTCATGAGATGAAATATTAAAACTATAGGTTATAAATATAGTATGATAAGTTGGTTATCATTTATATTTATAATAATATTAATTATTGGATAATTAATTTATTTTCTTTAATAACCAAGTGAGTGGATGGTTATTGAATTCATGGTAACCGTGAGTTTAAAAGGAAAATGGTTTTCCTATTTTCAGAAAAAAGAGATAATTTACAAACGCTGAAAAGTTTTCGTAAAAAGTTTTTGAGTTTTCTCTCTCGTGAAAAAGAAACTCATGTAGTCATCAAGTAAATATAGATTTACTAAACGACGACTGAGCGAGCTAAACGACCATGCAGTGGCGAGCTAAACGATCGTTCAATGGCAAACTGCGATCATGCAGTATTTACCAAACTTCGCATAGTTTTGCTAGACGATCGCGTGCCTAAAGTAAACAATCGTGTAGAATTTGTAGGCGAAAAACTGAGCTAAACAATGAGCTAAACGATCGCATAGCTTTTGCTAGACGATCGCATAGTTTTATCTAAACGATTGGGCATCGACCTATACAATAGGACTCCGCCACCTCCCACTTGCTCAGTCGTGTACACAATCGTTGTTTCCTCCTTCGTCTGCCTCATACCAAGTTTGAACAGAGCTCACCCTCTGGATTCTCATACCGAGAATACCTAGGTAGCCTTGTTGGTGGTGTCATACTCAACTTGACATTGTCGAGGTTTTCTGGAGTCCATCCGTGTTGTTGCTGAGGAGTTCGTGGCCGAGGCGATTGTTGAGGACGAGCACGAAGTGTTTGTGCTGTGTTGCGGGCATGTAGATTGAGCGTTCGAGGTTACTGTTGTTCGAGCAGTCGTGCACAACAGACCGTGGAGATGCATCTTCAAATGTGCGTAGAGCTTGCTCTTTGTTCATTTGACTTATTCATGCTATAATTTCTAAATTAATTATATAACCACTTGTTTGAAGTTGACTGTAAATGTATTATTTATTCATGATTGTGATTTGCAATAATCTTGTTTCCGCTACTCATGGAAATCTCGAATCCGGTTTTTTTCACAGATAACCAGGGATATTAAGTTTATTGGTTTGTTGTAAAGCAAATAAAACATGCAACTGAGTAAAAACATGATGTGAAGTAAATATCATATATTACACAACAAAGCATTCGTACAAACTGTTTAAAAACTACAGGATACGAGACTTTAGGGCATCAACTCCAACAGAATATACCATAAAATACATCAAACAACCTCTCTTTCTAGTTTACGAGAAAAAATCTAACATAAAAACCAAACCTGACCAAACATAACCTATTTTAAAACAAGAAAATCTCATCCCTGAATAGAATAGCAAAAACATCAATTATGTTGTTAAGTATGTTGTTTGGCTTTTGGAATTCAAAGCATATTCATTCAAGTACATCAAAAGCAAAGATGTTGGGTCCCAAAAGCATCATCAAAAGCAGAGATCGAAGAATGGAGCAAACCGAAAGTGAAGGGGTACCAAAACGAGACCGATGAAACCAAACGAGAGGTGATGCCTGAACTTGTGAATCTAGGGATCCATGGCAAACAAAACGAATATATAAGAATTTTTCTCTCGTCCGCCCAAATCTGCGCACGAAAGGAGAGAGAAAAAAGATATGAAATGGAAGAGGGGATATATTTACACTAAAGGGAAAAAATAAATGGATGTCTATAATGTCGATTTTAAATCGACTTTGTAGCTTATTTTTAATGTCGGTTTAAAACCACATTAAAGATCTACTTTTTTTTTAAACCGACGTTATACATCCGGTTTAACTTTTTCATCCACATTAAAACCCAAAATTCTTGGAGTGTCACTAAAAGTAAAACAGCTAGGAAAATATATAAATATAATTCTTTATTATTATCGTGGATATAACTCCTTGAGGCCTAAAAGAAAAAGTCTGGTCTTTTCTCTTTAGGGAATTGTATGTTGAGGACTTTTTTTATTGGATACATAGATAATTTATTGAAGGCTACAATTACATATCGCATATTTTAGACTTTCTTTTATTATTATTATTATTATTATTATTATTATGAAAACTAATTATTGAGCCTTGGAGAATGGACAGCCAACTGAAGTAGCCAAATCTTTGTCATTGTTGTGTTGAGTTTTGGATTCCGAGGCAGTGTTTTTGCCTTTCAGAAGACCTCCAAGTAGCTCCGTTGGATCATAATAGATATGAACTTCTTCAATCTTCATTGATAAATTTACCTGTTCAACAAAATCATACAACTTGTAAGTCGTAATCGCAAACTCCACAGTTTAAATGTTTGTGTCAATTAAGTTATATTCACTTTAATAAAAGTATATTTTAAATTAAAATACTAATTTTCAAAACACTAATAATACGCTATTGATAATGTAACATCTTGATTTATGAGTTCTTGTTATTTTTTTCTTAAAAAAATATTTGGTAACATTCTTTTCTTTAATTCTACGAAATTTTAAATTATTATAAAACTTTGACCTAAAAGTAACTATTAAAATTAAGTATGAGTTCTTTTCAAATAACAAAAATGAGTCAACTTATTTACAAATATAGTAATATTTTATTATTTATCAGTGATAAACTGCAATAGACATATATTAATGTCAGTAATAGAAGTCTATCGCGATCAATCATGGATAGATAATGACATTTCGTTATACTTAAAAATCTTTTCAACAATTTTATCATTAAAATATTTACCTGAAAAAAATGATAAAATAAGAAATAAAAAATTGAAAACTTGATTTTATTGTTTCCAAAATTTGTTCTTACCAATTTAGTAAATGTTTTTACAAAATTATAAAAAAACAAGAAATGGGAATATTATCAAATGTTTTTTAAAATCTTTTGTTTCGAAAAATATGGAACGATAGAATAATTCAAATTATGGATAGACTCAATTTAAGATTTGTAAATGACTAGTCGTGATATACACAAACTTGAATAATCTCCGAAATAAATATAATGAGATGTCAACTTTTGTTTTACCTTGAGAATTCCCAAGCCATAGAATTGAACCAATTGACCAGTTGGAGAATGGGTTTTGTAAGGACCTTCAAAGAAACCCCAATGCCTAAATTTGTAAGCAATCAAAGGAGGAGGTGAATAAACCTCCATAACTTCGAATGCAAATCCTCTTGGAAAACAAGTCTTGAAGTCATTACGGGTTGATTCAAATGTCTCTTCCTCTACTTTGAAATAATGAAACTTCTCTGGTAAGGAATTCTTCAGCAATGCATTGAAGACTCCAAGTTCCATTGTTTCTTCACCTGATAGCCCCTCCCTACCTACCTTACCAGAGAGAGAGGAAGTTAATTAATTCATCTTTTAAAGTCCGTTTAGAATGACTTTCTAAGGTCTCGTTTGGTAATTTTTTTGTTGTTTTGCTTTCAAAATTTGGCTTTATTTTTTTAAACCATTGGTAAAAAGTAGATAACAAAGGAAGGGATTTGGAGGTAGAACTAGTGTCCAGATGCTTAATTTTAAAAACAAAAATAATAGACCAAATAGTTACCAAACGGGACTTAAGTGTTTATAAACACTTTTTTTCACTTATAAACACTTACTTAAACACTTAGAAAGTTAATCCAAACACACCCTTAATTTATTGATTAATTTAGGGCACTAGTAATTGCAAATTCCTTCCAATACTACAGTTCAATTAGAAGTACTTACGAGCAACGTCTAAATAAAAATCTTAGAAAACATTTTTGTTTTTAGTTTTCAATATGTTTTTTTTTTATTTATGCTTGTTTCCTCATAATTCTGTTAGGATATGATTTTCATATTTTCTTAAAGAAACCTTTGAATACTTATTGAAAACGAAAATAAAATAAGTAACTGTTTTAAATGACAAAATTATTGAAAATATTTGTAAATATAGTAAAATATCAGTGTTTATCAGTGACTGATAGATACCTATTAGTGGCTGTCAGTGATACATGATAATCATCAGTGTCTATCACTAATAGATCCTGACATTTTACCATATTTGTAAATATTTTAATTCATATTGTTATGTTTGAAAATAACATGAATAAAATTTAAATTTTTATTTGTAAAACTTGATTTTTATTTTATTTTATTTATTTATTATACAACATTGATAGACAAAGAAAACAATAAAACTTAATGATTATACTAATATTTAGAATTGTTTTCAAATATAAGAAAATGAATCAAAATGTTTATAACTATAGTAAGATTTTATTGTCTATCTGCGATAGACTAGATAGACTACTATCTGTGTTTATTATCATAATAAGCATAGATAGTAGTCTATCGTATAGACTATGATATTTTGTTATTATATGTAAATATTTTCAACAGTCTTATCATTTAAAATAATTTCTCTAATATTTATAAGTTTAGCTTTCAAAAACTAATAACAAAAACTAAAAGTTAAGGCACCGCTAGTAACCATTTTGTTTGAGATTTTAGTTTTTGAAAATTAAGCCTATAAATGTCATTTCATCTCCAAAATCCTTACTTTGTTATCTCCTTTCTACCAATGCTTTTAAAAATCAAACAAAAATTTAAAAACTAAAAATAGTTTTAAAAAATATGTTTTTGTTTTTGGAATTTAACTAAGAATTTAACTCTTTTATTTAAGAAATACAAAAATTATTATAAGAAATTGAGAGAAATAGACTTGGTTTTTAAATAAAAAGAAAAATCAAATTGTGCGCTTAAATAGCTACTCGTATGAATGATGAACTTAGACAAACATACATCTTGAATATACATAAAAGAAAAATACTTAGGTGTATTCTATCAAAATATCCAATTATAATTTGACATGTGACAAATTCTTCTTATTTATTTTCTAAAATATTTGAATGATTTTTTATATGAGTGATGAGAGTGAAATGCATAAAAATTAGTATTATCCAAGATGTATCCAAGTATTACCGACGTAAAAATAGAGGTAGTGAGGAATTAGGCATCCAACAGAGTAAGTCTATTTTGTTTTATTCATCCATGAAAAAAATACAATTGAAAAAAGGTATATATTGGTTAATACATAATTAAAAATTAGCTAAATTGAACAGATTAACAATAATTATTAGAAAAAGCACACACGTTTAACCTAAATTTAGTGACATGATTAAATATGTAAGAACGAAAGAAATTACCATTGACAAAAAAGTTGAATTTCTGAGGGTTTATGGTCTCGAAATCCTGTAATCTAGTCTTGTGAGCGAACTCCATTTGCGATGATTTTATAATATTTTGCACTGTTTCTTCAAGAGATCCTTTTGGCCACTCCTATAACATAAACTAAACAAATTAAGTAATTACAGAATAATATGACACAGAAAGAAAATAAATAAATAAGTAATAATGTTTGTTTTAAATTTTTTTTTTAAAAAAAAAAAGAAAAGAAAAACCTTGGTTCTTCCATCCTCAAAGAACTTGTTAAGACTTTCATAAGTTGGGGGCTTTCCATTCCTCCACTGAATGGTAGGATCCTTCAAATTCAAGAAAACTCTGTACTTATCAACAACAGTAATGGTTTCTTCAGGGCTCATCTTAATAGATTCCATTCTTTTCTTTAATTAGCCTAAAAAGGATATATTTGTGTGATGAATTGAGTGGCCAATCTATGGGGGGTTTTATAGTTGAAATATGTCACTCCGTGGGGTTCACCATTCGATATTTGGATCTGATTTTTTTCTATCAAATATTCATTTCGACTTTACATAGCTATAATACCATATTAAAGAAACTATATGAGGTTTCATTGAAATTATGCATATGTTATTCATACTCTGATTGTTACACGTCAGTTTTGAGTGTCTTTTTGTTGTGATCTCAAAACTAATTGATAATAATCGAAGCACGAGTCACAATTCATATTCAACTTATAAAGATTGAGAGGTTTTTTCATTTTTCTTTTTAATGTGGGATCCTCAATACTCCTTCTCACTTGATTTTTTGATTTTTTTAATTCTCAACTTACAATAAATCATGACTATGTTTCGTAAAATATATATATATATATATATTGAAATTTCAAAAACTTATTATTAACATTCTTTTTAAATTAATTCATGAATTTATTATACAACTAAAGTGTTCATTGATTGAATTTTATGGATTCAATCTAATCCTTCAAATTGCTAATAATTTAAACCCGGCCAATCCATTAAAGTAAGTTTAATTCCTTATATTAAATTGTAATTATAGAAAGCCCCAAGGGCGCCATATTCTAGGAGCCCAAATCAATTAGACTATGATTTAAATATTTTTTTGTTATTCTTTTGTTTCTTCTTCTTTTTTTTTTTTTTTTGATGGACGTTGTTAGGTAGTGATATGCGCAATTTAATTTCAAAATATGCCTTTTATACATAAGGGTGTGATTAAAAGAAAAAGTCTAACTATTCAACAATTCCAAATATCTAACCTAACCATTATTATTTGGGCCATTTGGGATTTAAAATTAGTTATTTTGAGTTATTTTATAATGGCAGGTTAGATTCGTTTGATTTAATCTCATGGGTTTGAGAACCGAATCAAACTGTAATTGTGTTTTAAAAAACCCAATTCAATTTAAACTTTTGACCCAATCAAAATCATATGGATTGAATTGAGTTGTTTGAAATTTTGAGCCGTCGGTTTCTTTCGCACATTCATACACAATATCATTATCAAGAACCATTCACTAAAAATATAATTTTGAAAGTTCACTTTTTTTTAAACAAGATATTAAGGCAGTATGTGATCAGTAGTTAAATTAGAATATCTCAACTAGGTTGGCACATCCGTAACTCTCGTTATGTCTCGGATCCAAAAGTGATGCGTCCATTCTGTTGGGCTTTGTAGAATGAAGGAGACCCAAAATCACGATCTGATCCAAATTTGGAAATGGAGTAGTCGACAGATGTGGACAATATGAGGCCATGTAGAAGAAGAAGGTCTACACGTTTCCAGTGAGTTTCTTTCTGTTGAAATTAATTGTTTTCAATCTAATTTAATTTCATTTTGAAAGAAAATCTCTCTCTCTCTAAAACTCTGTCTTTTTGTCTGATCAGTTTGAAGCTCTATCATTTGCAAACTTTTTACTTCTCTAGTGGCAATCTTTTGCTAGAGAAACAAATCATCAAATGCACATCTTGAAGATGAAGGAGAAGAAAGAATGAACACAAAGATACACGTGGTTTGATCAAGAAGGAAGACAAAAGATTCATTATGAAGACTGTTTACAAATTAAGTTCTCTCTTTTTACAGATTTCTTGGTCACTCTCTTTTGATTTGAATGTAATCTCCCTTTTATAGAAGAATATTTTACAGTCGAGTAAGTTATTTAAAAAAATAGCCGTTGGAATCATTTTTCTTCAATTCTCCACCTTGATTCTAACACATGTAATCTTTTGTCTTTCCATCTCTGACTTGTCTTCACCATTTTTCTGGTAGGTTGAAGCCAACTAACTCAAAGCATTTGAGGAGCTTAAGCTTTAGAACGAGCTTCGTGAGCATGTCAATTGCATTTTTCAGAGCTATGAACCTTTAGCGTACTTCGACTTCCTCTTTTTCTATTTTATAATGAACAAAGTAGAACTTAACATCGATGTATTTACTTTGACTGTGGTATTGTAGATTTTTGGAAAGATGAATGCCACTTTGGTTGTCACAATAATTCTTTACTACTATTTGATTTAAATTAAAGTCCTCTATCAAGCACTTAAGTCATGATCCCTCTTTAATTGCTTCTGATAGTGCAATAAATTCTGCTTCTGTCGTAGATGATGCTACAATTGATTGTAATGTTGCTTTCCAACTGAGTAGATTCAAACCACAAAGAAATGCATAACTTGTTAAAGATCATCTCTTGTCTAGATCTCTTGAAAAATCATAGTCAACAATATCCATATAGTTCTAACTCTAATTCTTATGCAATCTGATAGGTTAGGCTTGCATTTTTTGACCAAATTAGATATCTCAGTGGCCATTTCGAGGCTTCCCAATGTCTTTGGCATGGGTTAGACATATATCTACTTACCAAGCTTGCACTATAGGAGAGATTTTTGGACCAAATTAGATACCTCAGTATCTATTTCAAGGCCTCCCAATATCTTTTGCATGGGTAGACATATATCTATTTACTAAGCTTGCACTATAGGAGAGGTCTGCTCTAGTTGATACCATTAGTGATGGAACACGAGACATATGCACCGAAATTAGGATCTAATTACACTTTAATTGTTTTTAATTTAAAGGAAAAGATGCATGCAATTGAAGGAAAAACAGTAATTATAATTACCTTTGTAGCTCCCGAAAATCTGTCTTCCTCATTGAATCTTGACCTGAACATGAACGGACCACCACTAGAGTTGACCTACTATCCTCTGGACTCAGAATCGGGTTGTGGGACCCGGTGGATAAAGAAAACTGAGAGAGAGAAAGAGATGGAAATTTGGGTTAGGTTTGGGTTTTGGACTTCACTCAAGAAAATGATTTTTCCAGCCTAAATTTAGAAAATAATTTGGCAAAATTGGCAAAAACTTTTTAATCCAAAATAAAAAGCCCAATTTATAGAAAAGAGTCATGCAACAATTGTATGAATCAAATCCATAAAAACCCAACAACTATAATCCCCTATCTTAGTGGGCTTAATGTCTCCACTATAAGTCAACACCTAGCCCACTATTTTGTTAGTGGAATTATCCAACAAAAATTTGGATTTTCCCACTAACTATAGTCAAAGGGCAAAATAGTCATTTGGTCAAAGTCAAACTTTGACCAAAAAGTCAACATTTTGACTTTTTATGATTTTTCTGTGTTGACTAATTTTGACCTCCTGAGCATGAATCCACATTCATTTTCTCAAAATTCAAATCACATTTGAATGTAAGGTCAGTCAAAGTTTGACTTTTCAAAGTCAAAAGTCAACTCTTTGACTTTTTACATCTTTGACCATTTCCATTATTTTCGAGCTTCCGAATATGAACGTATTCATATTCTTGATATTTAAATCACATTTAAATATTAAAGCTGTATCTCTAAACTGAAAAACCCGACCACTATATCACATATACTTGTCGTTTCTCTCTCTTCACCTAATTCGAACAATTCGAATTATTCTATCATACTGTTCTAAGTTTATTCCATATGAGCTAGTAGGGGAACCTAATGAACCTATAGATCATGGGCTCCAACGATCCGAGATTAGCTGGCTAAACTCTTTAAACGGAGTTAATTAACATTCGTTAACTAACGGGTCATTCCACTAGAGTCCCGTAGTTGCACTCCTCTCACTATAGATATATTTGTGTCCATTAGATATAACCATGATTAGTAAGCTAATCCTTCACAGGTTGTTCGTAATCTCGACTGGGTCATAAAAGTCGTTTTACCCTAGAGACTACATCTTATTCCTTAAGTTCAACTGATCCTTTAATGAACAATTGGTTTAAGGTCCAACGTATAAACCGAATCCCTCTCAGGCCAAGGAGAGGGTGGGGCCCCTTGTTCAAGACCTAGATTCAGTATTAAAGGGAACAACCTATCTACTATCCCTATAACGGGTAAGAGTGAATTCCGTCTTATACCCTATGTTCCCAGCTATCCACCTGATTTTACTCCTGAAATGGGAGGTTTATTGGGCCAGCGATGATGAGCTGCCCTCACCTATGAAGATCTAAGGATAATTCTGAGTAAACAGAACTTCATAATTAGCTCAGGATTAAGATTAAGTTACCTAGGTCATCAATTAATGAAATAGTCAGTTTTATACATAAAACGACATTTAGAACGTAAAAAGTGACTATTTCATGGTTCATTCTTATGCAAAATCATTGCATAGGATGCCCCTACTCACATATCTCTATAAGAACGATTCAGGATCACATCGTTTGTACTAACTACAAAGTGGGCCGCATCCATAATGTCCCTAGAACAAGGCGCCCAACCTCATTCATATACTATAGACCATTTTGGCTATATATTTGAACTTGATCCACATTTATGGCACTACATAAAGTTCAAACTACATTAAATAGCCTCAGGACCTTAGTTTATTGGATTCAAGATTACTATTTCAATAACAACTTTATCAGAAAAAAAAAACAGAATATGTTTATTAATTTACAAACTACGAGTTTTAAGACATAAAATCCAACAATTAGATACATAAGGATGCCAACAACTTGACTATAATGGACTATTGACATCTGATTTAGATGTTTCAAGTCAGTTTCTGCAGATGAATTAGCTATGGACAACTTAAAATTTCGTACAATAGGTATAGTCACAAGTTTAGCATTGGATAGGTGGAATCTCTTGATGATTTTCTCATAGTAGTTTTGTAGAATAGATGTCTATCTGTCTCTTATGATTTCAATCCCATGGATATTTTTTAACTGACCCGTGTCCTTCATGTCAAATTCTCTCTAATCTTTGACATGAGTTAAATATGCTTTAAAACTCCCTATTAGCAGCATATCATCAACATAAAGGAGTAGATACACTTTATCCTTGTAGGAAGTTGTGTTAATATATGCACATATATCATAAGAACTCCTTTGAAATTCAATGCTCTCAATGTAGTCATTGAATATTCTGTACCAGCATATAAAAGACTGCTTAAGTTCATAGAGAGACTTATTTAGTAGAGAATAAAGTTCTTCTTTCCCTTGGGGAATCGTATTTGGATTTAATAAGAGCCTTCCATAAGCCGTCATTTTCATCGAAATATCTCCAAATCTACTTACATAACTGAGTATCATTTGTAATTTTGATTTTATCGATGGAAAGACCTCCCTTTTCTTTGGCCATAGTGATCAAATACCATCAGACTAGATGAGCACCGCTAGTTTTATTAGCTCCCGTTGAAGTTGACTTTAGAGTTTGGTCTAATGCAACCCAACGAGTTCTTTCAATAGTAGTCCTAGCTCGACTTCCTGTCCAGTCTGCCTTTGAAGCCTAGTTCCCATTTAGGAAATCTCTCATTGATTTGTCTAGCTTTTTACATATGGCTATTGGAACTTTGAAGATCGATAGATAGTAAGTATGGAGATTGTTAAAGACAGCTTGTAATAATGTTAATCTACCTCATTTTGAAATGTATGAGTACTTCCACGAGTTGAATTTCATTTCGCATTTCTCCACAATCGGATTCCAGAATGATGGTATCTTTGGATTAGTATGAGCACTTGAGGTAAACCCAAGCTGAGTAATAGTAGAATTGAAGGTTGCAAACCAGGCACATAAGCTTGTTTGAGCCCATATAATGCTCGATGAAGAAGACGGACCTTCTTTGGTAGAGAGGAGACGTAGGTGGTGGCTGCATATAGACTTCTTCAGACAGTGTGTCATTGAGGAAAGTATTCTTAACATCCATTTAAAGAATGGGCCACTACTTGGCAGCTTTTATGGTTAATAGACTCCGGACAGAAGTCATTTGTGCAGCTGGAGCGAATGTTTTCTCATAGTCAATACCATATTCCTATGAATACCCTTTGGCCACCAGACGAGGCTTATAGCATTCGACAGATCCATCAGAATGGGTCTTGATTTTTTATAGATCCACCTACATGCAATAGATTTCTTGCCAGGTAGTAGATCAACATACTCCTAAGTGTGAGTCTTTTCTAAAGTCTGAAGTTCCTCATCCATAGCTTGCTGCCAAAGAGGGTTAGTACACGCCTCACAATAGGACTGCGGTTCAACTAAGGATGTAGTAGTGGAAAAACAATGATAGTCGTGTAGATAATGAAGGGTTTCTTTTACTCGGGTAGACCAACGAACAAGTGCAAGGTCATGATCAGCATCAGGGATAGATGGTAGATCTGAGAGTGAAGGAGAGCAAAAACATTGATCAAGCTCTAGGATAGATGGAGTGGAAGCCTTGAGCCCTGGTACAAGTGGAGTGGGAGACTCAGAACTAGATGAAGATTCGCAGGTAGGAGATAGATCCAAGGTAGAATTAGTGAGGAATGATTGGGTATCAAAAAGGGAAACATGAAAAGAAGAAATATTAGAAAACATACGATGTTCCCAGAAGGTGACATGACAAGAGATACGTAACCGGTTGGATATGGGATCCCAACACTAGAACCCTTTATGTTCAGTTCCATAATCAAGAAAGCAACAGAAACGAGCCCGGGGTTCAAGTTTGGATTGTTCATGAGGGTAAAGTAAAACAAAGCATGCACAATTAAAAACTTTGAAAAGAGAATAAGAGGGAGGAGTTCCATACAACCGCTCAAAAGGAGACATGTTGTGGAAAAGAGTAGAAGGAAGGTTGTTGATAATATAAATAGACGTGAGTACAGCTTCACCCTAGAACTTTTCAGGACAAAATGCGGAGAGAAGTTGTGCACGGACAGAGTCAAGAATATGACGATGTTTTCTTTCAATTCAACCATTCCGTTGAGAAGTATAAGGACATGAGTGTTGGACAAGAGTGCCCCATTGGGTCAGGAAGGAGAACAGGTGTGAATCCTTATACTCCATTGTATTGTCAGTCTGAAGAATTTTAATAGTTTGAAAAAATTAAGTGTGAATCATTTTTGCAAATTCAATGTAAACTTGGGGTAAATAGGAATGATTCCTAAGAAAATATATCCAAGTAAAATGAGAGTAGTCATCAATGAATAATACAAAATATCGATAACCATTTATTGTAGGGGTAGGAGCATAGCCCTAAATATCAGAATGAATAAGAAAAAATGGTTTATCACATAGAGAAGCTGAAGTAGGGAAGTACAAAGTAGGTTGTTTTGCCAATTTGTAATGTAAATAATCAAATGAACAGAATTGAGAAACATTACTTAAGGTACCAATATAAATTAGATTACGAAGTTTGTCAGATGACATACGACCAAGACGAAGATGATACGTGTCGGTATCTGTGACAACTGCAGAAACAGATGGCAGGATAGGAGGCTGAAAAGACATGAGCTCAAATAATCTTCCCACCATATGACCCGTACCAACCATCTGACGCGCCTGCAAATCCTGAACCTTACAACCATGAGAGAAAAAGAGAATATACAGTTAGTCTCAAGTCACACAGTAGTTTTAAGTGTTATTCATACTCTGATTGTTACCAATTAGTTTTGAGTGTCCTTTTGTAGTGAATCTCAAAACTAATTGGTAATGATCAAAACAGAGTCACAATTCCTATGTAACTTAAAAAGATTGAGAGGTTTTTTCAAATTTTTTTTTTAAATGTGGGATCCTCAACACTCCCTTCCACTTGATTTCTTGTTTTTTTTTTTAATTCTCAACTTACAATAAATCATGACTATGTTTAGTAAAAAAAAAAGAAATTTCAAAAAACTTATTATAAACATTCTTTCTAAGTTAATTCATGAATTATTATACAACTAAAGTTCATTGATTGAATTTTATGGATTTAATCTAATCGTTCAAATTGCTTATAATTTAAACAACTCTTATTAAATTCTAAACCCGGCCAACCAATTAAAGTAAGTTTGATTCTTATATTAAATTGCAATTATAATTCATAACCAATGGACGTTGTGAGGTAGTACTATGCTCAATTTATTTTCAAAATATGCCTTTTATACATATGATTAAAAGAAAAAGAAAAAGCAAAAGTCTAACTATTCAAAAATTCCAAATATCTAACCTAACCATTATTATTTGGGTCGTTTGCGATTTAAAATTAGTTAATTTGAGTTATTTTATAACGGCATGATAGATTGGGTTGATTCAATCTCATAGATTTAAGAACCAAATCAAACTCTATTTGTGTTTTTGAAAAAATAATTCAATATAAACTTTTGACCCAATCAAAATCATATGGATTGAGTTAAGTTGTTTGAAATTTTGAGCCGTCGATTTCTTTCACACACTCATACACAATAACATTATTAAGAACTAGTCACTAAAAATATAATGCTGAAAGTTCATTTTTTTTAACAAAATATTAAGGGATTATGTGATCAGTAGTTATATTAGGATATCTCAACGAGGTTGACACATCTGTAGCACTCTCATTATGTCTTGGATCCAGAAATGATGCATCCATTCTGTTGGGCTTTGCAGAATGAAAGAGGCCCAAAATCACGATCTGATCCATATTTGGAAATGGCATAGTTGATAGATGTGGCTAATGTGAGGCCACGTAGCAGAAGGAGGTCTACACATTTCCAGTAAGTTTCTTTCCATTGAAATTAATTATTTTCAATTTAATTTGATTTCATTTTGAAAGAAAATATCTCTCTCTAAAACTCTGTCTTTCTCTCTAATCAAGTTGAAGCTCTCTCATTTGCAAAATTTTTACTTCTCTAGTGGCAATCTTTTGCTAGAGAAATAAATCAGCACATGCACGTCTTGAAGATGAAGGAGAAGAAAAAATGAATACAAAGATGTACTTGGTTCGATCAAGATGACCTACATCCACAGGAAGACAAAAGATTCACTATGAAGACTGTTTACAAATGAAGTTCTTGAAGGAACTCATATCACAGAGAACCCATGAGTGGAAGCACGATTGATCCAAATCCATTGTGATAGAATTAAAGGCATTCACAAATATATAAAACATTTATGCATTTTCTAACAAATTACAGCATGCTTTCAAAATTAAATACAAAAGGAACGAGTGACTTACCTTTGAAGAACTCTTCTTCCACTGATCTCTCGCTCTCATGAGACTGGAACAATAATCACCCGCTCTCGCTGAGAATGCCTACCCGATCTCGCTCTCACTCTTGCTTAGATCATGAACAGTCTTCTCCACGAACAGGCAACCTCTCAGACACCACCACTCAGCAACCTTGGTATTCTCGGAGTGATAATTCAGGAGTTGTAGGCTCTGTTGGATTTGGTAGAGGGATGGAGGAAGGCAACAACCGAACTAAATGATTAAATAATTGGGAGAAAGTCTATCGCATAGACACAAAAGATACTTGATCATTTAGTAAATCTCGTTCTCGTGAGAATCATTTACACGATCGCTTAGTCTCTCGCTCAGATCATTTAGTAAATCTCTTGTTACTACATGATCGTTTAGAAATCTTACTAGATCGTTTACACGATCGTTTAGAAATCTGGCTATCACATGATCGTTTAGAAATCTCTCGATATCGTTTAGTATCTCACTGAGGGTTATCATGCAGTCTTTCTCTTAAAGCAAAAAGATTAGCAATTTTCTTAATGAAGCGATTCCTTACAAAATGAAAACATTTTTCATTTTATCCTTCAGTTATGAAAACTAAACATAACCTCCCACTTCACGCATGCTTTCAAACTGAATAGAACAGTTATGCATTTTCTAACAAATTACAGCATGTTTTCAAAATTAAATACAAAAGGAATGAGAGACTTACCTTTGAAGAACTCTTCTTCTATTAATCTCTAGCTCTGTGAAGACTGGAAAAGCAGCCTCTCACTCTTGCTGAGAACGCCTACCCGATCTCGCTCTTGCTTTTGCTTAGATCATGAACATTCTTCTCCACGAACAGGCAACCTCTCGGACACCACCACTCAACAACCTTGGTATTCTCGGTGTGAGAATCCAGGAGCTATGGGCTCTGTTGGATTTGGTAGAGGGACGAAGGAAAGCAACAACTGAACTAAACGATTAAGTAAGTGGGAGAAGGTCTATTGCATAGACACATAAGATACTTGATCGTTTAGTAAATCTCACTCTTGTAAGAATTGTCTACATGGTCGCTTAGTCTCTCGCTAAGATCATTTACACGATCGTTTAGTAAATCTCTCGTTACTACACGATCGTTTAGATCTCTCTCGCTATCGTTTAGTATCTTACTGAGGGCTATCGTGTAGTCTCTCGCTTAAAACAAAACGATTAGCAATTTTCTTAATGAAGCGATTCTTTATAAAATGAAAACATATTTTATTTTATCCTTCAGTTGTGAAAACTTAACATAACTTTCCACTTCACGCACGGTTAAAGGAGAAACCGCCTACAATTATCGCATAATTGTTTTAATTATAAATAAATATAATAACTAACTTATCTTATTATATTTATAACCTATAGTTTTAATATCACATCATATGTAACATTTAAACCATAGTTCTTTTCTCATTTACTTGATATAAATCATATTTATATCAAATTTCTCCAATTAATGTATCGTATACATCATATCAATTATATCACATATAATTGAACCAGTTTAAACATATCATATATAATCAAACTTCCTCTTGTCAATTTGAACACTTCAAACTGACCCAAAAACTGATTCTCAACTTAAATTCATTGAACTACCAAGGGGACCTTATGGACTTGTAGCTTAAAGCTCCAATGGTACGTGAATAATTGATTAAACTCTTTAATCACGAGATCCACCATCTATTAACTACCAGACACTCCACTAAAGACCAACAATCACATTCTTCTCACTATAGATATATTTATGTGTCCATCGGATATAACCAGTCAATAGTAAGATAACCCTTCATAGATCCTCGAAAGTACAGTTAAGCCAATTTACTGTTTTGCCCCTATAGTTGATAAACTTGTAGAAACACAAGTTATTTATACTGTTTTATTTAGATATTGTGGCCAAAAGAAAGGAAAGTTGTGTCAATTGTAGAGAAATTAGCTAAGAAATGTAAGAATTATAAATTGTCATCAATACACCCACTGACACCATTGCGATGGTAGAAAAGAATATTTCAATTCTGTTTTGCAGGAAATCAAGTCACTGTATGTGTTTATGGCTCAAGATAAAAAGAACAACGCATGTACGTCGTATTACACCAATCATTCAGAAATGAATAAACGATCAACGCAATGACGACGCATGCGACAATCAATCAAGAGCTAAGCGATCAACGCAACTTCAACCACATGCGGTAATAAAAAACAACACCTCATGCAGGCAAACGATTGAAGATGCAAAATAGCAACGCAATTGCGGAGGATCTTGACACGTGTACAGTTGACCATTGTGCATTTCTGACGGGATTGATCGCGTAACAGAAGGAATATTCACTCCACCATTTCCAGAGCTGCCATAACAATAAAGTGGGGTCCACACTGTAGAGAGTCAAAGCTGAGCCTCTGAAATTCTATGAGAAAATATACTTGATACGAGCATATTTTGATATTTGTATATTGAGAGAGAGACTGGTCTGAGTGCTGATCGGAGAAGATTCGGGAAGATTTAAGAGACAAGGCCGAGAGGTGAGTCTTAGGGCAAATCCTTTCAATCCTCACCATAAAGCTCTGTACCAAGGTCACCTCTACCAGACCAGCAAGCCTGTGAGGGAAGTTCTTTCTTCCATTCACTCCATTCGCTGGCAAGCACATCCACCGTCCAGATCTGTATCAAGATGTTGGCACTTTTCTGTATTTGTTTCTATCTCTTATCATCAATTGTATTCATCTTCTTAATTCCTATCATTCACACCATGTATCAGACGCTAAATATTAGTATTGAATGTCATGATCATTGTCATCTCCATCTTTCTGTCTATTTCCCTTCCTCCATTAATCGCTTTCTCCATGATGTTTTCTTAATCCCTTGGTAATTAGAATGAATTATACAAGTAAATTAATCTGTGCTAAAGGAATAAATATGTTTAGCTAAAGCATGCTAGACGGCATCTTCGCCTGTGAGAGCAGAAGTGAAGATGCCATTCTGCTTGTCGTGAGAAGGTTAGAAGAATGCGTTAACTAAAGCGAGAAGTACTTCCAGAGATGGAAGCAACCTTGCGTTCATTACGTTCATCTCTGTTTCACCACAAAGATATGGGAACACGGTCAATCACCAAGAGGTGTACGCCAAGGGAAAGCGGAACCGTAGTTATATCTTTAATGCAATTAATGAACTTGCGATGTTTATATTAATTACCCTTTCTATCTCTGTTTCATACATAAAGACTTACTACTACATAACACGACCCTTTGTATAATCTTCACAGTCAGTCCCAAACTCAGTATCATATATCAGTATCATGTATCTTGTATCATAATAGCTTCTTTTATCGCATTTTATTTTATTATCGCAACTTTACTTTACCGCATAATTTTACTTTAATGCAATTTAAATACCTGTATAAACACAACTTTTATTAATTCAAAAACACCTGGTCGCATTTATCACGAACATAACGCATTAACTATGCAATCCCTGTATTCGACCTCAGATCACTCCGAGAAACTTGCGGTGGAATTATACTTGGGTTCAACGCAAGGAAACTTGTGACAATGCATAACATACTACAAACATTTCACTAATAACGCATACATCTAGAAGTATTATCACATATCATCGCATTACGTATATCATTACACATTATGTGCTTACAAGTTTATGGCGTTGTTGTCGGGGACATGGACTTGTATCATGCATCATATATCGTAGTGCATGTGCTTAAAATAGAAGCATCAAATTTTATGCGTCAACAATAGTTACATCTAACTTCTTAAGTACCACCGATCCTTCTAATGAACAATACATTATAGTCCTACTATGAGGGGACACCTCTTGGGCCATGAGAAGGTGTGTGGTGCCACATCGTTCAAGCCCTGGAATAAGCCCTTAAGGGAGTAATCTATCTACTTACCCCTACTTCGGGGAAGGAGTGAATTCCATCTTGTGTAGTTGAGTTCCCAGCTCCCCAATCAGACGAATCCCCAAAGTGGCAGGTTTGAGTCAGCAATTTGGCCACTCACACCCATGCAAATTAAAGGACCGCTCTCATAGGTAGGAGTTTCCTACTCACTCAGGATTAAGGTCATGTTACCCATGGTCATCCTAGTGAAATGAAAGCCTCTGTCATGAACAGCGTTATATAACGAGACTAAACATTTCGTGATCCGGTCTTATACAAACTCCTTTGTATAGGACACCCTCGCTCTATTTCCATATGAATGAACAAGATCAAACCATCTGTAGCACGTTAAAACACTTGTAACTATCTACAAAGCGGACTATCTATAGCACATCACAACACTTCTATACTATAGACCATTTAGGTTATCACTTAAGGCATGATCCACTTGTATGTCTCCACATATATGCTTAACAACAAGTACAAAACAATAAACTAGGGCACTAAGGCCCAGTATAAAAATCTCCCAGTTGCCCTAGTCCAGCCGCGGGCGGTCTTGTAAACCCATGCTCTGAAGGTGACCCTAAAAAATTGTAGTTGTGAGAGCCTTTGTAAACGGGTTAGCAACGTTGTGCTCTGAAGCGATCTTTGTGACTATCATATCCCCTCGATGCACTATCTCACGGATGAGATGATACTTCCGTCTATATGTTTGTCGCGTTTGTGACTCCTAGGCTCCCTGGAAATTGTCATAGCACCACTATTATCACAATAAATGGTGATGAACCATAAAGGTTTGAATGCACTAACTCTAGAGGCTCTTTGGCTCGATAACCTTTTACAGTTAAAGACCTTTTAGTCATCTTGCATTCAAGGCATGACTTGCACACAAGTAAATAATTTTCCCTCAACTCGCTTATAAGTTCATTCTTCACCAACCTCTCAATCCTATTGAGATTGATGTGCCCTAACTGAATGTGCCAAAGTTGGGCATTTTCCTTGGGAGAAACCTTAAAAGTCGTTTATTTTGAGTTACGATAGTTTTAAACATCTCTATGTTATGGAGGGAATTTGTTGCAAATGGCCTTAACACATACAAATTATTTTCCAATTTTGCTGAATAAATCTCAACACCATCTTTCAGAATAAACACTTTATTCACCAAAAAGTGTAGAGTATATTTACATTCAATCAGACACTTTACAAAAATTAAGTTCCACTTTAACTTGAGAACAACATACACATCATTCAAAATGATAAATTTCTAGTAAAGTCAAATGGAGTCCTCCGACTGCCACAACTGAAACGACGTGTCTGGTGCCTACTCACATCGTCATCTCACCAGCCTCAAGCTGCCGTCAAGATATAATCCCCTAAAAAAAAGAACAAACATGGTTAGTGGACCCAGAGTCAATAATCTAGGTAGAATCATCATTCTCCACAAAACAGGTTTCCAAAACTAGTAAATCATATTTACCTTGTTTCGCCTTGGCCTTAGCCTTCTTCTTCTCCTTCGACCAGTAAGGATGATTCCGCTTCCAATGCCCATCCTGGTTGCAATGGAAGCACTTTCCTTTGTTAAATGGCATTGGTCACCTACCCCGTTGTGCAACAAGCTGTGGGTTAGTAGGTGCTTTCCTCTTATCCTTACCACCCTTTTTCTTCTTCCACTTGAAAGTGTTAGAAGTTGAAGGTGCAGACTTAGTCCTTGAGGTCGAACCCCGATGAAACTTCTTTGAAGATGAAGTAACATTTGCCTCAGCTACCTTCTTCTCCTTACTTTTCAACAATGATTGGAATGTCTGCAACTCGTTGAGGAGAGTTGTAAGGGTATAGTCAGCTTTATTCAATATAGCATTACTGACAAAATGCAGGAAGCTATCTAGCAACGAGTGTAGAATGATGCTAAACTGGCTGCCCTCATCGATGCATGACCCATTCATCTCTGCCACATTGAAGTGGACCATCATGTTGAAAACATGTTCACGAACAGATGTACCCTCCTCCATTTTGGAGTTGAAGATGCATTTCAGAGTTTCGTGTTTGAGCTGTCCATACGGTTTTTCGAACATTCCCTGCAGGGACTCCATGATCTCATGCATTGATACCATAGGCTCATGCTTCTTAGCCAAAACATCTTTTAGACTGGCCAAGACGTAAGCTGGGGCCTTTTTGTTCACCCATGTTCATCTCTCATAAGCCTCCCGGATATTTTGAGTGGCGTTCTGAGTCGGAATATGAGGACACTCCTCCGTAAGGACAAACCTTAGATCATCGATGATCAAAATTGTAGTTATCGTGTGTTTTCAACTAGCGTAATTCTCGCCAGTCAACTTATCGACGCTTAATAGAGCTAATGTGGTTGTATCCATTATGTTACAGAAAAATGAATAAACTTAATAAATCTATGCATTACCACTTTTAATACCAATTTTAGTTTTAGCAAAATAATTTCCAGGTACCCTAAGTGAAATGACATCTATTTCGCAATGATGCCCTAGTGAGACAGGACAAAAGTTACCGGTGGGGTGTGATAACGGGCAACAATGCACGTTATTACAGCACAAAGTCATAAAACAATGCAGGATTACGATGATAAAAATATACAATATTACGTCCAAAAGCATTAAGTTCACAACATTGTGATCGCATGCGTCCATCACATTAAAACAGTTAACTTATGTATTTTTGTGTAGGAAAATGCATTGACGCAAGGCGGAAATGCGATCCGAAGAAATTAACGTTCGAACACATAAGAGATTGCGACCACAAGGCTATGCGATCATTTGCGCTCGCAAAAATCTTCTCAAGATTGCAATCGAAAGGCTATGCGATCGTTTGCATTCGAAAATCTACTCGAGAAGGTGGTCGCATAGAGCCGACGCATCATGGTGGGCGCATTTGGGTGAAAAGCTTAATAAATCACGATGAGATAGAAAGCTGATGACGGTCGATTCCGAATTAAGTTGACAAGCCGTTAATGACCTACTGTAGCAAGTACACTCAACTTTTCGGTGACAAATATTTGGCGCATCAGACAGAGAATTAATGACATCCCATCAGTGTAATCATAAGAGAGAAAAAACCTTTCACCCCGAAGCTCTATAAATACCGAAGGCCACCTTTAGTGAAGGAGTTCGTTCAGTTTAAAGAATTTTCCCTATAGATAGAAGTAGCCTTGCTCATATTTTTCTTTTACTTAGAAGGTGGAAGCGAGTGAAGGGAGATTATACCGAGAGATCACTCCGGTGAACTTGGAAGAGTGTCGGGAAGCGTTGAAACCAGAAAGAGGGTTGAATCTTTCGAAAGCAAGAACATCTTTTGGGCGGAATAGAGATAACACAGTGTAAAAGTCTTGGGAAGCAAGGAATTACTACCAGGCTCTCTACCCTTATTTCCATTGCCATTTTGTACTCTGAACTTATTTATAGAAATGGAAATTGCATCTTTATATCTGTTCACTCTCTGTACATTATGCATGAGTAGCTAAATCTATCAAATGGGTTAAGAAGCACTTAGCTAGCATAACCTTGAATCTTCATTCTATGTGATTATCTTGTATTATGTATGCGTCATTCGTCCATTAGAGATACTCGAGAGGGTAGTCTAAGGATAGGATCTAGGCTTGGAAAAGTAAGATTAGAAATACATCATCAAGAGATAGAAGTTGAGGAATAAGTTCTATTTGCTATTAACGCATCGCATGCACCCTAGAGATAGGTTATGATTGTATGCGGTCACCTTGTCCTTGTGTGCATCTTGCATCATCGCATAGGTAGAAATAAAGACTTAGGAATAAGCTTTATGGACATTATCGCATTCATCGCATGTGTCCTAAAATTAGGAGTCATTGCATTTGCATTGGAAAATGAGTTGCGGTCACATGAGTGTAGCATGATCGCATAGCTTGAATGCATTCTCGGGAAACACTAGCTAAAGACCTTCTCAACCCGTTCCTCTGCATACTCAGTGTATCTGTCGCATAATTACTCTTTTCTCAAATCCGCCCGCATACTTTTTATACTATAAACAACAAACCAACCAACTCTTTGATTTATTTGTTACTGCAAAGTGATCAAAAAATTACCACCGCATATTGTTTTCCTTAGTCCCTGAATTCGACCCTGGGCTTACCAGGAAACTCAGTAGGATTTATACTTGGAACTTACTGGGAAAACTTGAATGCTTAACGCATTTTCCACCAACTTCTGGGCTTACTGGGAAAACTTACTGGGCTTACCAGGCAATCCTTATCATTATTTCATCGCATAAAATAATGTAGGTTTTGGTGCCATTGTCAGGGACTTCGGCAATACATTGTGCTAACGGTAATTTTTTTATTTTCTTTGCAGCTTTCAATCTCAGGCGAATTACGTCCCAGAGATTGAATGAATGTTCCGATGAAGATTGAAAGATAACCGCAAACAACAACAACAAGAGAAAGATAACATGGCGTAACAACCAGGAAATGGATCACCAAATCAAAATAATGTCATGGCGAATCCCATACTATTGGTGAACGACCGCAATAGGCCCATTCGGGACTATGTGTCACCCAACCTCTACGATTTCTCCCCAAGAATCATGAGGCCTGCTCTTGACGGATCGAGATTCGAAATGAAACCGGTGATGCTGTAGATGATCCAAACTGCCGGACAGTTTAGTGGAAGTCGTGGCGAGGATCTGCACGCCAACCTCTGAAGTTTCATCGAGATCTGAAACACTTTTGTGTTCCCTAACATCTCCCTTGAGGAGGTTCGACTAACTTTGTTTCCATTTTCATTGTGTGACCAGGCACGAAAATGGGCTTATTCTCTCGAGCCAGTAGAGATTACCTCATGGGAACAAGTAGTAAAGAAGTTTATGAAGAAATACTTCCCTTCGACAGAGAATGCTAGTAGAAGGAAGTTGATAACCAATTTTGAATAGGATATTGACGAATCGCTCAGTGACGTGTGGGCGAGGCTTAAGTGGCTAGTAAGAGATTGCCCACATAATGGCTTACCAGATAGCTTACAGATGGAGATTTTTTATCACAAATTAAACCCTGCATCACAGACCACTGCCAATGCGGCAGCAGCTAAAGGTCTGCTAGATAAAACTTATGATGAGGCCAAGAATATCCTTGATCGCATTTCTAAAAAACATGAAGACTGGAGAGAAAGCGATCAAAGATTGAGAATCAAGGACAGTGACGCGAAAAATGGTGCCATCGCATTCCTTCAGAGTCAAATGACTGGTATGATGAACTTGATACAGAGAATCACAATCAATAGCCAATCAACGCATAGTGGGCAAGTAAACGCAATCAACCAAATGACCGCAAGTTGTGCTACTTGCAGTGAAGGACATCAAATAGAGGAATGCCCGTGAAACCCACAGTCAATCTATTTTGTGAAGAATAATCAATTTTCTAACACATATAACCCTGGGTGGAGAAACCACCCCAACTTTGCATGGAAAAATCAACAGCAAAGGATGTAGCAGAAAGCAGCGAGCCTGCATCGGCCAAGAAGTGATCAGCTAAAAGAAAGGAGAATGATGACATGCTGATCAAGATGGGCTTCTACCCTACGTCGACCCCACTACCTGATCTCATCACGAGAGTCATTGTGGAGCATGGGTGGGACACTTTCTGTCAGTTCCTATCCATCATCGTGCCTCAGGTAGTGCGATACTTCTATCGCGAGCGTCTGCATGGAAATAGGGATGCAGTCACTTTTAAGGGTGAGACAGTACACTTCAGCGCAAAGGACATCAATGAACTTTATCAAGATGAGGGACAACCCTGATGCACCAGAGAACAATATCATTGATGATCCTACAGAAGAACTGATAAAAGACGCGCTGAGGGTATTAACGTATCTAGGCACAAGATGGACAGTCTCCCCTAAAGGCATCCGCACTCTGGAGTCTAAGTCGTTGCTGCCGGAGGGAAGACTCTGGGTGTATTTGGTCAAGAAGCGACTGATCCCAACAATGCATGACAGAACTGTATCAAGGGATCGAGTGATGGCCGCATATTGTATTGCACGCGGCATTCCTATTGACGTGGGAAGGTTGATCGTAGGGAAAATCAGAGCACTAGTGGGGCATATATGGGGGCAGTACTTCTTCCCGTGGATCGTCTCAAGCTTATGCCTAAGTGCAGGTGTAGGCATTGATGAGGAGCCCATGCCAAAAGTGCACAACCTCATCAACATCAAAATTCTGAGGATGCTCCTCAAGGATTCCCCACATTGCTCGGAACTGCCAGCAAAGAGACCTGTGATTGATTTGAATGCGCCGCAGGAACCCAGACCAAAAAGAAGAAAAAGAGAAGATAAAGGGAAAAGAGAGGGTACATGAGTCACCAGCGCATGATCTAGAGCCCATAAACCCTTTTCCCTTAGTCATCAAATCTCCAAGCCCTCTAAGCCTGCTAGTGCAAACTTCCTCCCCTCTTCACGAACCTATTACCAACCTTCCTCTTATTCCCAACTCCCCTATTCAACCAGCAGCCCCACCTTCACCAACAACTTCATCACCACATCCCACTACCCCACCGCTGCAAGTTGATGACCCACACGCTTTGAGTGAAGGCACATATGCCAAACCCCAAAACGGTGTTGGCGAGACATTGCAGGCACAACCATCCTCCACCTCCTTAGCTGCTGAGCTAGCTGAAATGAGAATCCTCTTCACCCAATAGCAAGAACTTGTCTCTCAGCAGCATCACTTCTTCAACCATCAATTTGAGGTAGCAATGGAGCGCATTGATGAGATTCAACGCAGTGCTGCAACTTCAAGGGAAGCACTCATCAATATCTAGCGTAATATGCACAGGATCTTCCAATACCAGCGGCAGATAGCGGAGCGCAATCAAGAATCCTTTAACTTTCTCACCGCCTATCTGCATGGTCCGATGGTGCCTCTACATCTAAGGCAACCCTTTATTTTTTACGATGGCTCTGTTGCACCGCCTCAATACCCTCCACCAAATCCCTCTGCTCCTCAACCTTAGTTTTTATTCTTTCTTCAATTTTAAGTTTAATGCGGCCATTCTTTAATTTTATTCAATTCTTTTATTATTTTGTAATAACCAAATTCTTTGACTCTTGTACAGGCATGAGAAAATTTTGTTTGTAATGCGCCCATTTGTAATATATTCACATACTTTGTTAATAGTCAATACAATCAAAGTACATAATTCACTCTACTTTTTGCCTGTGTCTCTTTCTCTATCTTCCTTTGTTAATCTTTGCTATATTTGTACTCTTGTATTTTTACGATCTTCATTGCATTGCTATGATGTATTATATATTACACTTAGAAACATTTCCCATACTTAGTAAATTTCGACTAACACTTAGTTAACTCTTAGTTTAGCAGTACTTTACCTTCTATCTTTCAAAGTCCTGCTCAAACCTTCTTTTTGGAATTTTCTTCTAAGTGTTTGTATAATCTATCAAAAAAACGCAATGAGGACCTTGCTCATCTTTAAATTAGGGGTGAGGAAGGTCTGAGCAGATGAAATCAAAAGTATGCAGTATTTCAGAAAATGCGTCCATTTTCGTTTAAGAAAAAATTGCAAAACTCCAACGTCAGCGCAAGGGAAAATTTCAAAACTGTTCCCAACCTGATAAGAGTTTAGTTGTGAAAGGAGCCTACTCGTAGTTGGATGTTCGTATGACACCCATAGAAGCAAGCCAAAATGAAGGTGGGTTTCCAAGAACGACGTTGTATAAACCAAAAAGAATGCAAGGGATAGCTCCTTTGATTATCATGAGTTAAAGTTAGAAATGGCACACTACCGTAGTTGGATGTTCGCATGACACCCGTGGAGACAAGCCAAAAGGAAGAGTGTAACCATGACCAACTGTCTCTAAGTGAATAAATGATGCAAAGTGTTGCTCACCGCATGTAGATACATCAAGTTGTTTTGATAAAGAAGAGATAAACTTTCTATTTTGAAAACTCGAAAAGTGTTTTTGAGCAGAATTTTGTTACATAGAAGAATAAAGTAAGGCTTAGTAAGAATTAGTAAGGATAGAAGGAAAGTGCGATGTCAGGTAATGTGCCTAAGTTTAACATTCGGAGCAACCAATCATTGCAAAAATGGAGCATGATTGCCTTAGTAGAAGATAAGCTTGAGGACAAGCATATATCTACATTTGGGGGTGTGATAACTTATAGAAATACAAGTTATTTATGCCACCTTATATAGATATTGCAGCCAAAAGTTAGTAATTATGCGCAAAATTGTATGAAAATTAACCTAGTATGACAATAATTATAAATGTTTGCAATTACACCCACTAACGCCAAAGAGATGGAGGACAAGCCAATCTTTACTCTGTTTTGCAGGAGACCAAGTTCACCGCTTGCGCTCAAGGCTCATGAGAAACTAATCAACACATCTCTGTCACTTTGTACCCGTCGATCAACCATGAAGAGACAATTACCGAAGTAACAGAGCAATGCGACAGTCGGTCTAGAGCTACGCTTCGACCGCATGCGGTAATAAAAATAAACATCGCATACGAACCCATGATCGAAAGATGCAACTGAGCAACGCGAGAGCGGAGGATTGAGACACGTGTACAACTAATGGTTGTGTATAGTTGATGGTCTGATTGCATAACAGAAGGAATAATATCCCTCCATCTGTGGGATTACCATAACCATCACATGGGGACCACAAGGCTGGAGTCAAAGGATCTGCTCCTATAAATACCCCTGTGATTTAAGAGAAAAGTATGCCATTGGATACTGGGCTAAGTGCTGTAAGATTTTAGAGAGAAAAGGCTGAGCTGAGTGCTGAAGAGAAGAAATCCAGGAAGAGAACGAGATAAGACCAAGAGGTAAATCTCAGATCCGACATGTCATATACCCAATCGAAGCTCTGTGCAGAGACCCCTGCTACCGGTGGAGCAAGCTCGAGAGGGAAGCTCTTCCTGTCATCGAAACCATCTGATCTGGGAAGCAGATCTCAATCAAATCTGTGCCAAGACATTGGCACCGGATTATATCTGTTCTATCTTTCTTTCATTGTATTCCATATTTTCTTTATCTCTTCGTTCAAATATCATGTATCAAACACTTAGTAGAAATATTAAATGTTTTGATAGATTTCGTTTACCGTTTTCTGTCTATTTTCGTTCACCCATTAGTCACTTTCTTCATGATGTTTTCTTAATCCCTTAATGAGCAGTATGAATCACCAAGAACTTAATATGTATTAAAGTTATAAAATACGTTTAGCTAAAACATGCTAGACGGCATCTTCACCTGTGAGAGCAGAAGTGAAGATGTCATTTTGATCTATCCAGAGAAGGTCAGAAGAGTGCATTAACTAAAGCTAGTAGTACTTCCAGACATGGAAGCAACCTTGTGTTCATTATGTTAGACTTTGTTTCACCACAGACGTGTGGGAAATGCAGCCAATCACTGAGAGGTGTACGCCAAGAGAAGAGCGGAACAGTATTTGTACTTTCAATTCAATTAAGAACTTACGTTGTTTGTAATACTTATCTTTCTTTTTCTAATCTATTCACAAGACTTGTCGTCGCATCCCACGTCTTTGCACAACCTTCATAGCTAGCCTTAATCCTAGTATCTTGCACATAAAGCCTGTATCTTGTAACATCTAACTTAGGTTTATTGTATTTTTATGTCTTATCGCATCTTTACCGCTTTTCTTTATTTTACTGCAATTTACATACTGTACACACCTTTTATAAAGAATTAAAAACTTGGTCGCATATACCATGAACATACCGCAATAACCAACACCACTTCCCCATGTTCGACCTCGGATCACATCGAGAAACTTGCGGTGGAATTACACTTGGTTCCATCGTAAGGAAACTTGTGACAACGCACGGCATACTACATGAGCAATCCCTAATTAACGCATAAATAGTAGTAGTATCGCATCATTGTGAGCATTTAATATCATACATACCGAATGCATGACACACTCGACCAATGAATTTCTATGATCGCAATCTTTGCATTGCGTTAATGCATATTTTGCACAAAAATATAAAGATCAACTGTTCTAATACGTTGGACGCATGCGACTACAATATTATAGAATTTATGCTTAATGGACGCAATTTATCATATTTCATCAACACAATCCAACATTGTTTAAGAACTTAGCACTATGATAACGTGCATTTCTACCCGTTATCACACCCCCAAATTTAAACAATGCTTGTCCTCAAGCATAAGCTAAAGATTCCTTTAGCAAGTCAACCGCAAATTTCTTTTCCTAGATTTCTCAAGAATACTTCGTTCAAATCCTATATGCCAGAATTTCCTTAAGTCTTATTTAAGTCTTTTCCTAAAATATTTCTAAGACTTAGGGATTGAAAGCTTAACTTTCAAAAGGACTTTACTAAATTCCGAAACATCGCATGATTTATTTTAAAAAGAAAATTTTCCATCAGGGTGTCAAATGATTTATCCTTCCATAAAAATTTTCTTTATTGCTATTTTTTCTGACCTTGCGCTGATCTGAGTGCCTTGCCTTCGTTTTGGCTTGCCCCCACTAGTGTCATGTGGACATCCAACAATGAACAATGCACTTTTTCTCAGACTAAACTCTACCGATTAGGCATTGGAGTTGCGATCATTGATTTATGTGTTGATCCTGGTGACTTACTTTCGTTTTGGCTTGCCCCCACGTGTGTCATGTGGCATCCAACTACGGGTAAGTGCCTTTCACAACTTAACTCTTATCAACAAGGGTTTCTCATTGCATTGACAGTGGAGTTGTTATTCTAAAACATATATATATATATATATATATATATACTTTTTTTTTATTATTTTTATTTTTTTATAGCAAGGTCGAAAATAAATACCTCACCTCTAAATTTAAAATGCGGAAATGTTCTCATTGCCAAAAGAAATTAAAATAAGTCATGCGATAATCATAGAATTCGTTATAAAGAGAGTTTGAAAGAAAGCTAGCAAACCCCTAACTTCTAGAAATATTTCATGAGGTGACTATCTTAAGATTAAGTTGACTCTAATATATGCAGAAGAGATAGAAGCATATTTGTCATCATTGAAATCATACTTGGCAAAGAAACAAAATGCAGTAAACTACTAATTTTATCTACTTATTAAATGATTATGGTAATCAAGGAGGATGTGGTGATAAAACTTTGAAAAGTGAAATGCAATGTGATAGCACAAAATTTGAAATAAGGATGAGGAAGAGTACACCCATAAATTTTGCACTGTCGCCTGCAGTGTGTATTGATGCATCCATCCTTGTGACGATCTTTGCTTCTTTGGATTACGGTGATGGAGTGAGATCATTTGCTTCTTCTGGTAATATCTTTGTAAAAGTAAAGTGACGAAGGAAAGAGAGTTCAAAAGTCATGTAAGAGGGTAGTCCGGATTTTTCAACTTTGCGGAGGCTGTTTCTAGCTGGAAATCTCCTCCGCAATATGCCTTGATCTACTGTCCATTGACCTTGAATGTTTGACTGCCATCCTCGGTGATCAGTTCCACCGCACCATATGGAAATATTTCTTTGATGATGAAGGGACCGGACCAACGCAATTTTAATTTTCTCGGGAAGAGCCGCAATCTTGAATTGAAAAGAAAGACCTTTTGCCCGACTTGGAGGTTTCTAACGTATATGCGTTTATCATGCCAGTGCTTGGTGTGCTCTTATAAATCTTTACATTCTCATATGCATTGATCCTCCATTATTCTAGCTCGACCAGCTGTATTTTTCGCGCTTCCCCTACCTTCTTCAAATCAAAATTTAGTTTCTTGACTGTCCACAATTCTTTATACTCCAGTTTCTTCTATTGATGGTATATGTAATCTTCAGGGAATTGTTCACAAACCAAATAGTTAACGATGTCTGCATACTAGGGCAATTCTTCTATGTGGGACAGCTGCTCGTCCGGGAACACAACACTCACCTCAGATTCCTTACGGTCAACCTCGGGATTTTTCAGTCTGGACAAGTGATCCACTACTTGATTCTTTGTCCCCTTCCGATCAATTATCTCGATATAAAATTCTTGAAGGAGGAGAAGCCATCTATTCAACCTCAGCTTTACGTTTTTTTTTTGTCATTAAATATTTGATTGTCGAGTGATTAGTGTGAATATGAATACCTTGGTTCCCAACAGATATGCCCTGAATTTCTCCAACACAAAAATCACAGCCAGGAGTTCTTTCTCAGTAGTGGTATAATTTATTTGAGCAGGGTTTAGAGTTTTACTTGCATATGCGATGGGGTGCAATTGAAAAGCTTCCACCTCCAACCAGCGTGAAGGCTGTACGAAGCTTCTTGGGGCATGCTGGATTCTATAGACGATTTGTTAAAGATTTTTCTAAGATTGCATGACCACTGAATGCGTTATTAGAGGCGGACAGAAAATTTGAATTTGACAATAATTGCCTCCACGCATTCGGAGTTTTAAAAGATGCATTGATTACCGTGCTCATCTTGATTGCACCGGATTGGAAACTGCCGTTCAAAATCATGTGCGATGCAAGTGGGTAGGTGATGGGAGCCGCGTTAGCGCAAAAGAAGAAAACTATTTTGCAACCCATCGCATATGCGAGTAAAACTCTGAAACCTACTCAAATCAATTATACCACAACTGAAAAAGAACTCCTGGCTGTGATTTTTGCGTTGGAAAAATTTTGGGCATATCTATTGGGAACCAAGGTACTCATTCACACTGATCACTAGGCAATCAAATATTTGATAACAAAGAAGGACGCAGAGCCGAGGTTGATCAGATGGGTTCTCCTCCTTCAAGAACTTGATATTGAAATAATTGATCGGAAGGGGACAGAGAATCAAGTTGCAGATCACTTGTCCAGATTGGAAAACCCCGAGGTTGACCACAATGAATCTGAAGTGAGTGTCGTGTTTCCGGACGAGCAGCTGTTCCACATAAAAGAATTGCCCTGGTATGCGAACATCGTTAACTATTTAGTTTGTGAACAATTCCCTGAAGATTACACATACCATAAATAGAAGAAGGTCAAGCATGAACACAAGCATTATTATTGGGATGAGCCGAATCTATATAAAAGAGGTGCAGACCAAATCATTTGATTATGTGTACCAAACGCTACTCAACAATGCATATTGTCACAGTTTCACGATTCACCATATGGAGGGCACTTTGGAGGACAACGTACTGCAGCCAAAGTTTTGCAAAGTGGATTCTTTTGGCCTTCATTATTTAAGGATGCTACTGACTACGCAATGAAATGTGATCGGTGTCAATGCACAGGCAACATTTCATGGAAGTATGCAATGCCAATGAATACTATCTTGGAGCTGGAACTATTTGATGTATGGGGGATTGATTTCATGGGACCATTCCCTCCTTCAAACGGTAAACATTATATTTTATTAGTCGTCGACTATGTCTCCAAGTGGGTAGAGGCAACTGCATGCGCTGCAAGTGATGCAGTAGTAGTCTCCCAATTCTTGAAGAAAAATATTTTCACTCATTTTGGCACTCCCCGTGCCATCATAAGTGATGAAGGATCACACTTTGTCAACAACAATATAAAGGAGCTGTTGCACAAGTACAATATCCTCCACAAGGTGGCCACCGCATACCACCCGCAAACAAATGGCCAGGCTGATCGTGAAATTAAATTGATACTTGAGAAAGTAGTAAAATCTTTGCAGAAGGATTGGGCAATGAAGCTTGATGATGCGTTGTGAGCATACCAGACTGCATTTAAAACACCTATAGGTATGTCCCCCCTATGTGTTGGTATTCGGAAAGGCGTGTCACTTGCCTTTGGAGCTAGAATATAAGGCACTGTGGGTGGTAAAGAAGTTGAATTTTGATTTGAAGAAGGCAGGGGAAGCACGAAAAATGAAACTGGTCGAGCTAGAAGAATGGAGGAACAACGCATATGAAAATGCGAAGATTTATAAAGAGCACACCAAGCACTGGCATGATCAACGCATATGCGGTAAGAACCTCTAAGTCGGGTACAAAGTCTTGCTTTTCAATTCACATCTGTGACTCTTCCCAGGAAAGCTAAAGTCACGGTTCATAATTCGACAAGTACTTCCGCATGGCGCGGTGGAATTATCAAATGACGATGGAACCAACATATTCAAAGTCAATGGACAACGAGTAAAGGCATACCATGGAGAAGACTGGCATCGCCAAATCGACTCCGTGGACTAAGAGACTTTGAATAAAGAAGGAAGTAGGTGGTCCCTGCATTATCACATGATCGCAACTTATCGGGGACACAAGTTTTAGGAAAATTTCAAGTTTTCAACTATTTTCTCCACTACTCGGAATTTTCAATATCTTTTCAATTCTGATTTATCCTTATTTTACTATTACTATCGTTATTATACAAAAAAAATTTACGATAACGATTTTTATTTTGTTTAAAATAATTTGACCCTCTCTTTGTTTTTCGTACAATGATCGAGACGCTGGATTGTAGAGCTGTTATGCGAAAAAACACTTATCTTATTCCATCACCGCAATCAAAGAAGAGAGATCGCCGCAAAGATGGATGCATCAATACCATGCGGGCGAAAGTGCAAAATTTGGGGGTGTACTCTTCCTTATCTTTATTTCCAATTTTGCGCTATCACATTGCATTTTAGTCTTCAAAGTTTTATCACTGCATCCTCTTTAATCACCACAATCATTTGACATAGATAAATTTAGTGAGTCACCGCATTCTTTTTCTTTGCCAAGTATGATTTCAATGATGAAAAATATGCTTTTATTTCTTTCATATATATTAGAGTCAACTTCATCTTAAGATAGTCACCTCATGATATATTTCTCGAAGTTAGGGGTTTGTTAGTTTTCTTTCAAACTTTTTTTTACAGTGCATTCTATGACCATCACATGACTTATTTTAATCTTTTGGCAATGAGGACATTGTTGCATTTTAAATTTGGGGGTGAGGTATTTATTTTCAACCTTGTTATATTTATACAAAAAAAAAAATTAAGAATAACAACTCCACTATCAACGCATGGGAAACCCATGTTGATAAGAGTTTAGTTGTGAAAGACACTTACCTATAGTTGGATGTCCGCAGGACACACGTGGGGGCAAGCCAAAACGAAAGTAAGTCACCAGGATCAATGCATAAATAAATGACCGCAACTCCACTACCAAATTGGTATGAGTATAGTTTGAGAAAGAGTGCATTGCTCGTAGTTGGATGTTTGCATGACACACGTGGGGGCAAGCCAAAACGAAGGCAAGGCACTTGGATCAGCACAAGGTTAGAATATATATATTATATATGAAGAAAATTTTTGTGCAAGGATAAATCATTTGACACCCCGGTAAGAAAAATTTTCTCTTTTTGAAATAAATCATGCGATGTTCCGGAATTTAGTAAAATCCCTTTGGAAGTTAAACTTGCAGTCCCTAAGTCTTAGAAATATTTTAAGAATAGACTTGAATAAGACTTAAGAAAATTATGGTATATAGGACTTGAGTGAATTATCCTTGAGAAATCTAGGAAAAGAACTTTGCGGTGGACTTGCTTAAGGAATCTTTAGCTTATGCTTGAGGACAAGCATTATTTAAATTTAGGGGTGTGATAACGGGCAAAAATGCACGTTATCATAGTGCTAAGTTATTAAACAATGTTGGATTGCGTTAATAAAATATGTCAAATTGCATCCATTAAGCATAAATTCTATAATATTGTGGTCGCATGAGTTCAGTGCATTAGAACTATTGATTTTTGTATTTTTATGTAGAATATGTGTTTACGCAATGCAAGATTGTGATCATAAGAAAACATCGGTCGAGCACAACTTCACCGCAAGACTTTACGTTGATTGTGCTAGCAAACATTCGCCCGAGAAGAATCATCGCAACTTGGTCAGCACAACATGGTGAGCGCATCTGGGTGAAAGGCCAATTAAGAGCGATGGGACAGAAAGCTGATGACAGTCGAATCTAAATTATGTTGACAGTCGATAACGGTCACAAGTACATTCAGCTTTATCGGTGACAATCATCTGACGCATCAGTCAGGAATTAAAGCTGTCCCATTCGTACAACTAGGAGAGAGAAGTCATCTTTCACCATTGATACGCTATAAATACCAAGTGCATTCTTCAGAAAATTAGTTAATCGGTCGATCAACTAACAAGTTCACCAGCGCTTCTATTCATAGTTTTCTTTTCCATTTACGGTGGAGCAAGAGAAGAGTGGTGGTGCTAGAGATCACCCAGGGCAGCTCGAAAGAGAACTTTGGGGCGTAAGAGCAGGAGTGGGCTGACTATCGCAAGAGCGAGAATATCTTTAGAGCACGAGTAGAAACAATGTAAACGCTTGGCAGCAAGAAATTGCTACCAAGCTCTTTACTATACTTGCTTTGTTATCTTGTATTTTATCTCATATCTATTCAATGGAAGTTCTATTTTCACATCTGCTCACTCTCTTAATACGCATAGTAGCTAAACAAGTTGAATAGGTTGAGAAGAACTAAGCTAACATGACCTAGGAAGTTCATTGCGTGTGATTGTCTTGTTTTATGTTGTGCAAAATATCCTTTAGAATTACTTGAGAAAGTCTAAAGAAAGAACCTAATGACTCGAGAGAGCTAGGTTAGAATCTGGACTCGAAAGAGCAAGATTAGTTGCATAAACAAGAGATAGGGACTTAGAGATAAGCTCTGTTTGTCAACTTGCATCGCATGCATCCTAGGAATGGGAGTGATATTATGTGGTCGCATATTTGTGTGAATGTCATGTTGTCATCGCATAAATAGAGATAGAGGTTTATGTGTAAATCCTATAGACTTATCGCATATTTATTGCATGCGTTCTAGCCTTAAAAGCCGTAGCATTCACGCTGAGAGGTGGTTTACTATTATATGAATGTTGCATGATCGCAAGGCATGGATGCATTCTAGGGAGTGTTAGCCGAAACTTTTCTCAACTTGTTCACCGCATATTTATCGTATTTCCCATTTACCAACTCTTTTCAAACTCTTCCACATTCGTTATTTATTTTCATCAACGCAAACAACAGACCTAATGATTTATTCATTTAATTGGTTACCACAAGTTTTCATAAAAATCACCAACGCAATTATTTTCATGAGTCCCTGTGTTCGACCCTGGACTTACCAGGAAACTCAGAGGAATTTACACTTGAATTCCACTGGGGAAACTTGAGTGCATCAACACAATGCATCAACGCATATCATCCATATTTTCATTCATAAAAATAACACATCACTTTCCCAAGCTTACCGGAACGATCTACTGGCACACTTTCCTCCTCGCATTCACCTTAAAATGAAAGAAACTATAGACAGAGGCGTGAACATGGAAAGTGGTGAATTAATCGACTGCTTAACCCTTCTATGAAGAATGCACTTGGTATTTATAGAGCTTCAATGGTGAAAGGCGACTTCCCTCTCCTGGTTGTATAGATGGGACAGCTTTAATTCCTGACTGATGCGCCCGATAATTGTCACTGATAAAGCTGAATGTACTTCATGACCGTTATCGACTGTCAACTTAATTTGGATCCGACTGTCATTAGCTTTCTGTCCCATCGCTCTTAATTATCCTTTCACCCAGATTCGCTCATCTTGTTGCGCTGACCATGTTGCGGCGATCCTTCTAGGGCGAATGTGTGCGAGCATGATCAACGCAAAGCCTTGCGGTGAAGTTGTGCTCGGCCAATGAATTCCTATGATCGCATTTTTTGCATTGCGTTAATGCATATTCTGCACAAAAATATAAAGATCAAATATTCTAATGCGTTGGACGCATGCAACCACAATATTATAGAATTTATGCTTAATGGACGCAATTTATCATATTTCATCAACGCAATCCAACATTGTTTAAGAATTTAGCACTATGATAACGTGCATTTCTGCCCGTTATCACCCATCATCTTGGGGCGACCATTCTTATCCACCGGTCGCGCCCAGATTGATGTGCACAAAGGAGATATCATGCTGTGCGTGAATGGATAGAAGCTCAGGTTTGACATTATCTGAGCCATGAAATATCCCGATGAAGAAGACCTTAATGAATCCGACGATGAACAATGTTTGAATGACGAAGAGAAACCTGAAGATGAAAATGAAGATGAGGATGTGATCGCACCATTGTAGAATGTAATGCGATCACAAAAAAAACAATAAAAGAAGATGAGATGATCGCATCCCAAGAAGATAAGCTGACAGCGAACGAAGAAAGAAAAACAACAAAACCATCCTTAGAACAATCACCAACAATAGAGCTGAAAACCCTTCCTAACCACCTGAAGTATGCATTTCTAGGGCAAAATGAAAAGCTACCTGTAATCATTTCCTCTACATTTAATGAATGCCAAGAAAATGTGCTACTGAGCATTCTGAGAAAGTATGTAGGAGGTCGTAAAGAATGAGATAATCAAGTGGTTAGATGCGGGCGTCATCTATCCAATAGCCGACAACACGTGGGTCAGCCCCATTCAATGCGTGCCAAAGAAAGGAGGGATAACAGTAGTCCCTAATGCAAATAACGAACTGATACCACAAAGAACCGTCACCAGATGGCGAATTTGCATGGACTACCGCAAATTAAATGCAACAAAAAAGAAGGATCATTTCTCTCTGCCTTTCATCGACCAAATGTTGGATCGCCTAGCTGGAAATGACTTCTACTACTTCTTGGATGGGTATGCCGGTTATAACCAGATCATGATTGCTCCCGAAGATCAATAAAAAACCACATTCACCTGTCCGTATGGAACATTTGCGTATCGACACATGCCGTTCGGCCTCTGCAATGCACTGAGCACTTTTCAAAGGTGTATGATGGTCATCTTTTTTTAATATCTCGAAGACTTTGTAGAAATATTCATGGACGACTTCTTTGTGTATGGGCAAACATACGAAGTCTGTTTTAACAACTTTTCAAAGGTGTATGAGGAGAAGAACCTCATGCTTAATTGGGAGAAATGCCATTTCAGTAAAGGAAGGTATTGTGCTTGGGCACAAGGTCTCCAATGATGGGTCGGAGGTGGACAAGGCAAAAATTGAGGCGATTGAAAAGCTCCCACCTCCAGTGAGTTTAAAGGCTGTCAGGAGCTTTTTGGGACATGTTGACTTTTATAGACGTTTTGTCAAAGATTTCTTAAAGATTGCACGACCACTAAGTGCGTTGATGGAGGCAGATAGAAGTTTGACTTCGATGACCAATGCCTCAATGCATTCACGATTTTGAAGAACGCATTAACGACCGCACCTATGTTGATCGCACCAGACTGGACACAGCCTTTTGAATTAATGTGCAACGCAAGCGGTTATGTGATGGGAGCAGTGCTGGCACAGAAGAGGAAAACAATACTACATCCCATCGCATATGCGAGTAAAACCCTGAATCCTGCTCAAACAAACTACACCACCATAGAAAAAAAATTGTTTGCGGTGATATTTGCGTTGGAGAAATCAGAGCATATTTGCTAGGAACGAAAGTACTCATCCACACTGACCACTTGACAATAAAATATTTGATGACAAAGAAAGATGCGAAGCCGAGGTTTATTAGATGGGTTCTCCTCCTCTAGGAATTCGATATGGAAATCATTGATCGCAAGGGGACGGAGAACCAAGTTGTGGATCATTTATCCAGATTAGAAAATCCAAAAGTTGACTGCAATCAGTCAGAGGTGAGCGCAACGTTCCTAGACAAGCAGTTATTTTAGATTAAAGAATTGCCATGGTACACAGACATGATAAATTATCTGGTTTGCGAGCAATTTTCCGAAGATTATACCGACCACCAAAAGAGGCGGCTCAAACATGAATGCAGATCATATTATTGGGATGAGCCAAATCTTTATAAGAAGGGGTCAAACCAGATTCTGTGCCTATGTGTACCAGATACTGCTCATCAACACATATTATTAGTGTCATGACTCGCCTTATAGAGGGCACTTTGGAGGTCAACGCACAGCAACGAAAGTATTACAAAGTGGGTATTAATTTCCAACACTATTTAAGGATGCAAGAAACTACGCGATGAAATGTGATCGGTGCCAATGCACAGGTAATATTTCATAGAAGTATGCGATGCCCATGAACATCATTTTAGAATTAGAATTGTTCGACATCTGGGGTATTGACTTCATGGGACCATTTCCACCATCGAATGGTCACAAATATATTTTGTTAGTCGTCGACTACATTTCATGTGGGTAGAAGCAGTAGCATGTGCCGCAAGCGATGTGGTGGTAGTCTCCAATTCCTAAAGAAAAATATGTTCGCTCATTTTGGTACTCTACGTGCCATAATAAGTGATGAAGGCTCCCACTTTGTCAATCACATAGTCAACAACTTGCTGCTCAAATATAATATCCTCCATAAAGTGGCCACCGCATACCATCCATAGACGAATGGTCAGGCTGAAGTGTCCAACCGGAGAATCAAGCTGATATTGGAGAAGGTGGTAAAGCCTTCGCGAAAAGATTGGGCAACAAAGCTAGGCGATGTGCTGTGGGCATACAAAACCGCCTATAAGACACCTATAGGCATGTCTCCGTATGCGTTGGTGTTTTGTAAAGCATGTCATTTACCACTGGAGCTGGAGCACAAAACGCTGTGGGTGGTGAAAAAGCTTAACTTCGACTTAAAGGCAGCAAGGGAAACAAGGAAACTCCAATTGGTCGAGCTTGATGAGTAGAGAACGCAAGTTTATGAAAATTCCAAAATTGACTAAGAACGAGCAACACGTTGGCATGACAAATATCTATGGGGGAAAAATCTCCACGTCGGAAAAAAGGTCTTACTTTTCAATTCGCAGCTACAGCTTTTTCCCGGCAAATTAAAGTCACACTGGTCCGGACCCTTTATAATCAAAGAAATATTCCCGCATGGTGCGGTTAGACCGATTAATGAGGAAGGGACCCGCACATTTAAGGTTAACGGGCAAAGAGTCAAGACATATTGCAGGGGTGATTTTCATCAGGAAAAGACCTCTATAGACCTGAGAAGTCTGGAATGAAGAAAAATCGAGGGACCCCTATGTTGGCATGAAACAGAAAATCATTAGGGGAACAAGTCTTTTGGAATATCCTTTTCTTACCAATGATTCATAAACTCTCATTACTCTTATGTTATTTTGAGTATCGTATATTTATCTTTATATATAAAAAAAAGGAAGGTGTTTTGTTAACTTTGTTTTATTATTATTTGACCCTCTCAATGTTTTCTTTGCAATGATCGAGGTGAACAGTTTCGGAGGTGCTACACGAAGATGCAAGTACTTTATTTCGTCACTGCAATCAAAGAAAGTAGTTCGCCGCAAAGCAGGATGCGTCCACAAATAATACGGGCGATAGCGCAAATTTGGGGGTTGTATCTTTTCTTGACTTCATTATTTCCAAATTTTGCACTATCGCATCGCATTTTAACTCTAAAATTTTTATCATCGCATTCTCTTTAGTTGGCGCAATCATTTAACATTGATTAATTTAGTAACTCACCGCATAATTTCTCTTTGCCAATTATGATTTCAATGATGAAACACATACTTCTATTTTTTCGTATATACTAGAGTCAACTTAATTTTAGGACAGTCACCTTATGAAATATTTCTAGAAGTTAGTGGTCTGCTAGCTTTCTTTCAAACTGACCCTTTACAAAACTTCTTAAGAGCATCACATGACTTCTTTCAATCTTTTAGCAATGAGGACATTGCTGCATTTTAAATTTTGGGGTGCAGTATTCAATTTAGACCTTGCTATTTTTTTTTAGCTTTAAAAAAAAAGTCATGATGTTGCGATCGGATCCTACTCGTAGTTGGATGTGCGCATGACATACATGGGAGCAAGCCAAAACGAAGGTAGGAATCATGATCAACGAATAAATAAATGATCGCAACTCCACTGCCAAATGGGCATGAGTTTAGACTAAGAAAAAGTGCCTTGCTCGTAGTTGGATGTCTGCATAACACACGTGGGGGCAAGCCAAAACGAAGGCTAGGCACTTGGATCAGTGCAAGGTCATAGAAGAAAAAATATAATGTGTCTAAAATACGCAAGGATAAAAAAATCATTTGAAAATACCCCAGTGAAAAAGTTTTTTTATTGAAATAAATCATGCGATGAGTAAAGTATTTTTGAAGGTTAAACTTGTGGTCCCTAAATGTTAGAAATATTTTAAGAAGAGACCTGGATAAGAATTAAGGAGATTTTGGTGTATAGGATTTGAATAAGGCATCCTTGAGAAATCTAGGAAAGAGAAGGCGGTCGACTTTCTAAAGGAAATCTTTAGCTTATGCTTGAGGATAAGCATTGTTTAAATTTGGGGGTGTAAATGGGCAGTAATGCATGTTATTACAGTGTAAAGTCATAAAATAACGCAGGATTGCGATGATAAAAATATACAATATTGTGTCCAAAAGCATTAAGTTCACAACATTGTGATCACATACGTCCATCGCATTAAAATAGTTAACTTATGTATTTTTGTGTAGGAAAATGCGTTGACGCAAGGCGAAAATGCGATCTGAAGAAATTAACGTTCGAACGCATAAGAGATTGCGACTGCAAGGCTATGCGATCATTTGCGCTCGCGAAAATCTGCTCAAGATTGCAACTGCAAGGCTATATGATCGTTTGCGTTCAAAACTCTACTCGAGAAGGTGGTCGCATAGAGCCGGTGCATCATGGTGGGTGTATTTGGGGGAAAAGCTTAATAAATCACGATGGCAGAAAGCTGATGACGGTCGATTCTGAATTAAGTTGACAAGTCGTTAACGACCTATTATAGTAAGTACACTCAACTTTTCGTTGAAAAATATTTGGCGCATCAGACAGAGAATTAATGACATCCCATCAGTGCAATCATAAGAGAGAAGAAGCCTTTCACCTGAAGCTCTATAAATACTGAAGGCCACCTTTAGTGAAGGAGTTCGTTTAGTTTAGAGAATTTTCCCTATAGATAGAAGTAGCCTTGCTCATAGTTTTCTTTTACTTAGAAGGCGGAAGTGAGTGAAGGGAGATAATACCGAGAGATCGTTCCGGTGAACTTGGAAACTAGAGAGAGGGTCGACTCTTGCGAAAGCAAGAACATCTTTTGGGCGAAATAGAGATAGCACAGTGTGAAAGCCTTGGGAAGCAAGGAATTGCTACCAGGCTCTTTACCCTTATTTCATTGTCATTTTGTACTCTGAACATATTTATAGAAATGAAAATTGCATCTTTATATCTGTTCACTCTCTGTACATTACGCATGAGTAGCTAAATCTGTCAAATGGGTTGAGAAGCACTTAGCTAGCATAACCTAGGATCTTCATTCTATGCGATTATCTTGTATTATGTATGCGTCATTCGTCTATTAGAGATACTCGGGAGGGTAGTTTAAGGATAGGATCAAGGCTTAGAAAAGTCATATTAGAATCTAGGCTCAGGAGAGTTAGATTAGAAATACATAATCAAGAGATAGAAGCTTAGGAATAAGTTCTGTTTGCTATTAACGCATCGCATGCACCCTAGAGATAGGTTATGATTGTATGCGGTCACCTTGTCCTTGTGTGCATCTTGCATCATCGCATAGGTAGAAATAAAGACTTAGGAATAAGCTCTATGGACATTATCGCATTCATCGCATGTGTCCTAAAATTAGGAGTCCTTGCATTTGCATTGGAAAATGAGTTGCGGTCGCATGAGTGTAGCATGATTGCATAGCTTGAATGCATTCTCGGGAAACACTAGCTAAAGACCTTCTCAACCCGTTCCTCTGCATACTCAGTGTATCTGTCGCATAATTACTCTTTTCTCAAATCCGCCCGCATACTTTTTATACTATAAACAACAAACCAACCAACTCCTTGATTTATATGTTACCGCAAAGTGATCTAAAAATTACCACTGCATATTGTTTTCCTTAGTCCCTAAGTTCGACCTTGGGCTTACCAGGCAACTCAGTAGGATTTATACTTGGATCTTATTGAGAAAACTTGCATGCTCAATGCATTTTCCACCAACGCAATCCTTGCCATTATTTCATCACATAAAATAACGCATCAGGGTGATTAAATACCCCTTCACTAGGATGAGACATTCTCAACCATTAGGTAGAAATAACTCTTGTAGTTGACACTCACAGTTACCATTTTTGGGTCTAGAACTGTTAACTTTTAACAATTTCGCATAAGTGTAACCCCTCATTTTCGGCTCTAGAGTCCCGCCCTAATGCGCCCACCGTAGGGAAAAAGAAGATTAGGACAAAAGACTAAAACGACCTTATCCTATACAGGATATCAGATAAAGAGTCGTGCAAAACAATCATCCTTTAGGGGAACACTCCCAGGGTGCCTCGAGGCGATGCACAAAAACGTTATCCAACCTAATGAGAGAGACAGTGGGATATGTTATCACACGTCCCGCTCCCAAATAGTATAAACATTCTCTCCATTCATCTTCATATTGACCTATCCAAACACAATCCTTTAGAGGGATACTCCCAGGGTGCCTCAAGGCTGAGGATAGATCTCATGGTGTGAACATAAAGGGAGAAACATGAAGAAGTTTAAGTGAAGTATCATATACCCTAAGTACCTCCCACTGAATGTTCTACCTAGGGGTTCATTAACTTAGACAATCTGGCTACTGATTTTATCTAAGTGAGTTTAATTTGCTCAAAAACAACATTTGTCTTTGATAATTAAACAAGTTTGAATTAAGTCCTATTAAACTCTTTAATGGACTATCATCAAATTTACATGCATGCATCAAACTATCTAATTCACCTTTCCAGGTAAGTTCTTGGGTAGGTGTGTTCCATTTCCATCAGTTTACATACCTCAGCCTAGACAGAACCTACCTTAGACAAAAGGTCCCTTATAGATAGTCAATTTAATCTTTTATTAGTCAATTTAATCATATTAAACTGTTTAAAAGATTAAACCTTAGGTTTCTAATCTCATTAGAACCATGATCTTAGGTCTATCTCCATCAAATTTTAAAACACTTTTAAAACATGATTCAAGCCTAAGTTTGCATGTATGTCTTTCTTATTGATTTTAGTTCTAATTTCCCTTAGAACTCTTATAAAAGAAACAACCAAAACCATTAACATTGCTAAGCAAAACTAGGTATTTATAACTCTTATAAATTTAACCTATGTGTCATGCCTCATGCAATGTCCATTCATTACTATATATAACTCTTACATACTTGGTAATGAACTAAGTATACATGCTTCCATACACCCTTATACTATAGCACTTATAATATAAAGATGATGCATGTATAAATATAACTCTGATATTATATGATGTATGAGCATGCTCTTAAGTAATTTAATCATGCAAACTACTATATCATAACTCTTACAATATAGAGATGGTGCATGACCAATGCATAACCTATGGTGAGATTTCAACGATATGGCATATTATATGACATATAAAAAAAAACATACATCTTATGTACATTCACAAAATTAATGGATCGGAATGATTAGCCTAAAAAAACCAAAATTAAATTATATCTATTACATAAAACCATCAAGCAAATCGGTTCACAAGCGAACCAGGTCTTGAATTGCCCGAGCGAAGTCTTCCCTGATCGTTTAGTAAAGCGGGTCGTGTAACCATGATAGTTTAGCAATGATCAAGTGCCTTAACTATGCGATGAAGCATGAGGCCACTTAATCATTTAGCACACTAATATTTAAATGCAAGTTTAAACGATCATTTAGATGACTACAATGCTATGAGGCATGATCGTCTGATCGTCTAGTTGATAGAATAATAAATGCCAAGTAACAATTACCCCGTGATAGTGTAGTCATTGACTAAGCAATGAAGCTTGCTGAGCTACACGATCGTTTAGTGTGCGTGCATCTACATTGCTGTCGAGTATCCCATACTCAACAATCGTTGACCCCCATCGTTGACCCCCATCATTTACACGATTTGACTAATGTTTGGTCTTCTTCATCCTCGAAGTAATATGTAACTCCTTGCCTTGAAGCTTCATCATGAACGACTCACACTAGCTCAACCACTTTGAATTATAGACTCGATAGCAAGTTAATATGCCAAAAAACATAGGGGCCCTTACAATTAACTTTGAGAATGTAAAACAATTAATAATCAGAGGCAATCATCCCAGAAACTCCATTAATCCACATCCACAAACATATTTAACACTTAAATAGAATGTAGACATACTTACACCAATGTAACATGTTTGGATGGATGATATAAATTGCTCACAATAATGTGATACTACGTCTAATTATGCATTAATTATGGATGTTCATGTAGTATGCCATGCGTTGTCACAAGTTTCTTTACAATGGAACAAAGTGTAATTCCACCGCAAGTTTCTCGGTGTGATCCGAGGTCGAACACGGGGACTGGTTTAGGTTATTGCGGTACGTTCATGATACATGCGACCAAGTTTTCAATCTTTAAGAGTGTGTTTGTACAAGTATATAAATTGCAATAAAATAAAGGAAAGCAGTAAAGATGCGATAAAAACATAAAAAGATAGAAAACCTAAACTAGATGATACAAGATACAGACTACATGTACAAGATGCTGGGATTAAGGCTGGCTGTGAAAGTTATGCAAAGACATGGGATACGATGACAAGTCTTATGAACAGAATAGAAAGACAAAGACAAATAATATAAACAATGTAAGTTCTTAATTGGACTGAAGGTACAAATACTGTTTCGCTCTTCTTTTGGCATACACCTCTTATTGATCGGCCATACTCCCACATGTCTATTGTGAAACAGAGACTAACGTAATGAACGCAAGGTTGCTTCCATGTCTAGAAGTATTACTCGCTTTAGTTAACGCATTCTTCTGACCTTCTCCTGATAGATCAGAATGACACCTTCACTTCTGCTCTCACAGGTGAAGATGTCGTCTAGCATGCTTTAGTTAAACATAATTTATATCTTTAATACAGATTAAGTTCTTAGTGATTCATATTGCTCATCAGAGGATTAAGAAGATATCATGGAGAAAGTGATTGGTGGGTGAACGGAAATAGACAGAAAATGGTAAATGGAATTTATCGAAACATTTAATATTTCTACTAAGCGTTTGATACATGGTGTGTGAATAAAGAGATAAAGAAAACATGAATTACACAATGAAAGAGAGATAGAATAGATACAAATAGTGCCAATGTCTTGACACAGATTCGATGGAGATCTACTTGCCAGATAGGATGGATTTGATGGTAGGAAGAGCTTCCCTTTCAGGCTTGCTCTACTGGTAGCAGGGATTTTTGCACAGAGCTTCTGATTGGGTGTTTGGCAGGTTGAATCTGAGATTCACCTCTCGGCCTTATCTCGTCTTCTTCCCGAATTTCTTCTTTTAAGCACTCAGCTCAGCCTTCTCTCTATAATCTAGTAGCACTTAGCCCCGTATCAAGTAGCATATTTTTCTCTGAAATCAATGGGGTATTTATAGGTGAAGATCTTTGACTCCGGCCTTGTGGTCCCCACTCATGGTTATGGTAATTCTGAAGATGGAGGGATATTATTCCTTATGTTATGCAATCAGACCGTCAATTTTGCACAACCGTTAATTGTACACGTGTCTCAATCCTCCCCTCTTGCGTTGCTCAGCTGCATCTTTCAATCATAGGTTCGCATGCGGTGTTTGTTTTTATTATTGCATGCGGTTGAAACACAACTCTCGGATCGACTGTCACATTGCGTCGCCATTGCAGTAATTGTCTCTTCATTGTTGATTGACGAGCACAATGTGACAGAGATGCGTTGATTAGTCTCTCGTGAGCCTTGAGTGCAAGCGGTGACTTGGTCTTCTGCAAAACAGAGTAAATTTCAGCTTGTCTTCCATCTTTTTGGTGTTAGTGGGTGTAATCGCAAACATTTATAATTATTGCAATACTAGGCTAATTTTCGTACAATTGGCGCATAATTACTAACTTTTGGCCGCAATATCTAGATAAGATGGCATAAATAACTTGTATTTCTACAATTTATCAACCAACTAAGAATGTAAATGCAGTTCTATATAGCAATCAAATTGGAATATCAGAACTGGATCTCATACCAATTGAAGGAACCCTTATAAAAGAGAACCATTGAGCAGAAGCACGATCAATCCAAATCCATTGTGAAAGAATTAAAGGCATTCACAAACATACAGAACAATTATGCATTTTCTAACAAATTACAACATGCTTTCAAAATTAAATACAAAAGGTGAAGGATCTCATACGGAGATTTCCATGAGCATGTTCAGATCACTCTGATCTCATGTGACCGAAATACAAATTATATAAATTCAATACATACAGTTGTGCACATAAATCTAATTATCAGCATGTTCAGAACAAAATATATAACGGGGAAAGGATTCCATACCAGTTGAAGACTACCTTCGAACTTTAGAACCCCAATGCAGCGGATCCCTCCAATAGATCTACCAACACCCGGTGGGAATGTTGACTGCAACAGCACGATCAACACGAACATGAACGATGCAGCGGGGACGACACCATCACTAATGAGCCCCGGGTATTCTCTGGGTGAAAACCCAAAGGGTGGGGTTTGGTGAATTTGGTAGAGGACAGAGGACATTGAGTTGTCTAGACGATAAGCAAGTGGGAGATAAAACAGTGCTATCATATAGCAGAAGTGCTTATCGCATAAAGGAGCTACATGGTCGTGTATGAAAAGCTAAACAATCGTTTAGGAAAAACGTATACTATCGTTTAGATAAATCGTGAGGTAGACGATCATTTAGACGGAGAAGCAACTATCGTATAAGCTCTCGGGCGATCGTTTCACGAATTCTATTTGTGCGATCGAAGAAATATTGAATGCACTATACAAAATGAAAAAATATTTTCATTTTTAACCCGTCGATTACAATAACCAACGTTGCCCACTACCCACGTCTGAACGTTGAAAAATGGATTAATTATCATATAATTAATCAATTAATTAATTAATAAATATAATCATATTATATTTATATCCTATAGTTTGATATCACATATCTACTATAGTATTTTCTCCTCTACTTGATATAAATCATATCTATATATAATTTCCTCCAAAATAATGTATATCATACATTTGGCCAATTATAACATATATAATTAACCAATCCAATCCGCAGATTTAGAAATTCATTTCGGACAATTATATCATATATAATTGAACTTCCTCTTGTTAATTTAAACATTTCAAATTAACCAAAACACTAGTTCTCGACTTTATCCAAGCTACCCAGGGGACCTAATGGACCTGTGGCTCGAAGCTCCAACGGTACGTGAATAGCTGACTAAACTCTTTAGCCACGAGATCCACCATCCGTTAACTATCAATGATTCCACTAAAGACCAATAGCTGAACTCTTCTTATCACAGATATATTTCTGTGTCCATCGGATATAACCAATCTTTAGTACGATGACCCTTCACAGATGCTCGTAAGTACAGCTGGGCCAATTTACCATTTTGCCCCTGTAGTTACATCTCACTCCTTAAATACCACTGATTTCTCTAATGAACAATACAACATAGTCTAACTATGTGTGAACACCTCTTGGGCCAAGAGAAGGTGTGTGGCGCCACATCGTTCAAGCTACGAAATCAGCCCTTAAGGGAGCCATCTATCTACTTACCCCCTGCCTCAGGGAATGAGTGAATTCCATCTTGTGTAGCTGAGTTTCTAGCTCCTAAATCAGACAAATCCCCAAAATGGTAGGTTTGAATCGGTGACTTGGCCACTCGCACCCATACAAATCAAAGAACTGCCCTCAATGGCAGGAGTTCCCAACTCACTCAGGATTGAGGTCATGTTACCTATGGTCATCCTAGTGAAGTGATGTCTTTGTCATGAACGGTGTTATATAACAAGACGTTAACAGTTCATGGTCAGGTGTTATATAAACTCTTTGTATAGGACGCCCTCGCTCGCATGTCCTCAACACGAATGTTCAGGATCAGACCATCTGTGACAAGTCACAACACTTGTGACCATTCCACAAAGCGGGCCGCGTTCGTAGCATTACCAGGATAAGGTTTCCCTCCTTTACCCAAACACCATCCGTTGGGGGGACAAGCCAAAGGTGCCGCAAGGCCGAGGATAGATTTCACGGTGTGGACTATTTAGTAGAAAAATGAAAGGTTTAAGTGAAACATCTCATGCCTCAAGTACCTCCCACTGAATGTTCTACCTTAGGGATTCATTAACCTAGACAATCTGGCTACTGATTTTAGTCTAAGTCGTCTTTTTAAACTCTGCCCATAAACAACGTTTGTCAATGAAATATGAATAAGTTCAAGTAGTCACATTTTAAACACTTTAATGGACTGTCCTTAACTTGCATGTATGCATCCAATCTATCTAATTCCCCTTTCTATGTAAGTTTCGAGGTAGGGATGTTACGTTTCCGCCAACTTAAATACCTCGACCTAGACAGAACCCGCCTTAGACAAAAGGTCCCTTATAGATAGATTTGCTACACTTTAACCTTTTATTAGCCAATTTAATCCTATTAAACTGATTAAAAGATTAAAGTCTTAGGGTTGCTAATCATATTAGAACCGTGAACTTAGGTCTATGTGATCCAAGTTTTAAACACTTTAAAACCATGAATTAAACCTAAGTGAGCATGCATGTATTTCTTGTTTCTTTTAGATCTAATTTCTCTTTAACTTTTAAAAAGAAACAAGTAAAACCATCGCGCACAACGAGGTGTTTATAACATTTATAAAGTAATTTATGTGTCATGCTTCATGTAATGTCCGGTCATTATTATATATAACTTTTATATAATTCGTAACAACCAAGCGAACAGGCTATCATTCACCTTTATACTATAACAATTATAATATAAAGATGATGCATGTCAATGCTTTTTATGCATGCATAAATATAACTCTTATATTTTATGATGCATGAGCATGCTTTTACATAATTAAATCATGCTTCTCTAAATTATAACAATTACAATAGAGAGATGATGCATGACCATTGCATAACCTAAGGTGGGATTTACTATATATGCATACCATATGACATATAAAACATACATCGCATGTAATAAACAAAGGATTAATGGACCGGGATGAGCCTTAAAAAAAAATTGGAATGAAAAACCCTATCTATTACATTTTTCATCGAGCAAACTGGTTCACAGGCGAACCAGGTCTTGAACTGCCAGGAGGTCTACATCGTGTAGCAAACTCCAGCTGGTAGACGATTGTTCAGTGCGCACTAGACGATAGGAGCATAAGTAAACGATTGCGTAGACGACGGCGAGGCTATGAAGCCTGACCATCCATGCGATCGTGTAGTGCAACGACAGGTAAACGATTTACCTTGAGTTACTAAGCGATCGTTTAGTCAGTTACTAAGTGATGAAGCTTACTAACCTAAATGATCATCTAGCGTGCGCGCTTTAAACAATACGCGAGCGTCTCATAGTCTACACGATGTGTACAACTAGGTAAACGATTTACCTTGCGATACTAAGCAATCGTTTAGTCAGTTACTAAGCGATGAAGCTTACTGACTTAAACGATCGTCTAGTGTGCCGCGCGTTAAGCGATTCACGAGTATCTCATCGTCTATACGATGCGATACTCAGCGATCGCGTACCTGATCGTCAACTCGATGCGACCAACTCTTGATCGCATTACCCATCGTTTAACCGATGCGTTCAACCGCGATCACGTACTCCTTCATCTTTACGATGCGATGGACTTTGATCCAGTAGAACTTCTTCTGCACGATGCGATAAACCCTAGATCGTCTCCTTCCTCGAAGAGTCACAACACTTGCCCAGAACTTCGACGAACGACTCAAAACTTCAAACAAACTTTGAATACAATCTCAATAACGATTATTAATGCCCAAAAATGTAGGGACCTTTACAAATAACCGCAAATGTAAAAGGATCTTAAACAAACTGAGGCTAATCATCCCGAAAACATCCATTAATCCGAAACATAGAGGAGCTACACGATTGTGTATGAAAAGCTGAACGATCGTTTAGGAAAAATGTATATGATCGTTTAGATAAATTGTGAGGTAGATGATCGTTTAGACGAAGAAGCAACTATCGTATAGGTTCTCGGGCGATCGTTTCACGAATTCATTTTTGGCGGTCGAAGCAATATTTAATGCACTATACAAAATGAAAAACTCTTTTCATTTTTAACCCATCGGTTACCATAACCAATGTTACCCACTGCCCACGTCCGAACGTGGAAAAATAGATTAATTATCATATAATTAATCAATTAATTATTAATTAACATAATCATATTATATTTATATCCTATAGTTTGATATCACATATCTACTATAGTATTTTCTCCTCTACTTGATATAAATCATATTTATATCTAATTTCCTCTAGAATAATGTATCTCATACATTTAGCCAATTATATCATATATAATTAACCAGTCCAATTGTATCATATATAATTGAACTTCCCTTTGTCAATTTGAGCATTTCAAATTAACCCAAACACTGGTTCTCAACTTTATCCAAGCTACCTAGGGGATCTAATGGACCTATGGCTCGAAGCTCCAACGGTACGTGAATAGATGACGAAACTCTTTAGCCACGAGATCCACCATCCGTTAATTGTCAGTGATTCCACTAAAGACCAATAGCTGAACTCTTCTTATCACAGATATATTTTTGTGTCCATCGGATATAACCAATCTTTAGTACGATGACCCTTCACAGATGCTCGTAAGTACAGTTGGGCTAATTTACCATTTTGCCCCTATAGTTACATCTCACTCCTTAAGTACCCCTGATTCCTCTAATGAACAATACAACATAATCCAACTATATGTGAACACCTCTCGAGCCAAGAGAAGATGTGTGGCTCCACATCGTGCAAGCCCCGGAATTAGCCCTTAAGGGAGCCATCTATCTAATTACCCCTACCTCGAGGAAAGAGTGAATTCCATCTTGTGTAGCTGAGTTCCCAACTCCCAAATTAGACGAATCCCCAAAATGGTAGGTTTGAATCGGTGACCTAGACACTTGCACCTATACAAATCAAAGGACCGCCCTCAATGGCCGGAGTTCCCAACTCACTCAAGATTGAGGTCATGTTACCTATGGTCATCCTATTGAAGTGAAGTCTCTGCCATGAACGATGTTATATAACAAGACGTTAACACTTCATGGTCAGGTCTTATACAAACTCTTTGTATAGGACGTCCCTCCTCGCATGTCCCCAACACGAATGATCAAGATCAGGCCATCTGTGACAAGTCACAACACTTGTGACCATTCCACAAAGCGAGCCGCTTTCGTAGCATTACCAGGATAAGGTTTCCATTCTTATCCATTTTCTACAGACCATTTTGGTTATCACTGATTGTTGGAACGCAAAATGTATGCGATGCTTAGATGATGTGCTACAAGCTCATTGCCATAAACTTGTAACGCTAGATTTATGTGATGACATGCACGCATGGTTCAAGTCAATTGTTATACATTAATGACCTAACTTGACTTAATTCATGCAATACTACTTCTAGATAGGCGTTAGTAATAGATGTTCTTGTAGTATTAGTAATAGATGTTCTTGTAGTATGCTATGCGTTGTCACAAGTTTACTTGCATTCGAACCAAGTATAATTCCACCGCAAGTTTCTCAATGTGATCCAAGGTCGAACACGGGGACTGTTTGAGGTTATTGCGTTATGTTTATGATACATGCGACCAGGTTTTTCAATCTTTAAAAGTATAGTTTGTGCAAGTATATAAAAATTGCGATAAAGTAAAGGAAAGCAGTAAAAATGCGATAATAAAATAAAATGCAGTAAACCTAAGCTAAGATGGTACAAGATACAGGCTTCATGTTATAAGATACTGAGGTCAAGGCTGGCTGTGAAGATTATGCATAGGTCATGTAATGCGATGGCAAGTCTTATGTACAAAGCAAAAAGAGAAAGATGACTAATATAAACATCGCATTCCTTAATTGCGTTAAAGTGATAAACACGATTCCATTTTCCCCTTGGCGTACACCTCTCGGTGATCGACCACATTCCCTCATCTTTGTGGCGAAACAAGGACGAATGTAATGAATGCAAGGTTGCTTCCATCTCTAGAAGTACTACTCGCTCTAGTTAACACATTCTTCTGACCTTCTCTCGACAGATCAAAATGGCATCTTCACTTCTGCTCTCACAGGTGAAGATGTCGTCTAGCATGCCTTAGCTATACACAATTATCTCTTTAACACCGATTAAGTACTTGTTTAATTCATATTAACTGCCAGGGGATTGAGAACATTTCATGAAGAAAGCGATAAATGGAGGAACGAAAATAGACAGAGAAGTGGTAATGAAAACGATCAAGACATTCGATATATCTATTTAGTGTCTGATACATGGTGTGTGAATCAAGGGGTAAAGAAGATGAAATACAATGATGAAAAGAGATAGAAACAAATACAATCAAGTGCCAATGTCTCGGCACCAATTTGGATGGAGATTTTCTTGCGGAATAGATGGATCGTATGGAAGGATGAGCTTCCCTCTCAGACTTGCTCAACCGGTAGAAGGGATCTGAGTATAGAGCTTCGCGGCGGGGATATGGCAGATTAACATTGAGACTCACCTCTCGGCCTTGTCTCTTCTTCTTCCCGAATTTCTTCAGTTTAACACTCAGCTCAGCCTTTCTTTCAATGACCTAATAGCAATTCGCCCCGTATCTAGTAGCCATTCTTTTTTCTTTGAATTCTATGGGGTATTTATAGGTGAAGATCTTTGACTCTGGCCTTGTGGTCCCCACATTTGTTATGGAAATTCTGAAGATTGAGGGATATTATTCCTTCTGTTATTCAATCGGACCATCAAATCTACACAACTGTTAGCTGTACACGTGTCACAATCCTCCGCTTTTGCGTTGCTCAGCTACATCTTTCGATCGAGTGTTCGCATGCGGTGTTGTTTTTATTACCGCATACGTTTGAAAGTCAGCTCCGGATCAACTGTCGCATTGCGCCGTCATTGCGTTAATCGTCTTTTCATTGTGGATTGACAGGTGCAATGTGACAGAGATGTGTTGGTCAGTTTGTCTTGAGTCTTTGATCGTAAGTGGTGACTTGGTTTCTTACAGAACAGAGTAGAAGTTGCCTTTTCTTCCATCTTAATGATGTTAATGGGTGTAATTGCGATATTTCATAATTATTGTATTTCAAAGCTAATTTTCACACAATTGGCACATATTTATTCTCTTTTGGCCGCAATATCTAGATAAGGCAGTATAAATAACTTTTATTTCTACAAGTTATCAATGATCCACTTGTATGTCACCACTTATATGCTTGAGCCACATACAGATAACCAAGGATTTTATGTTTATTGGTTTGTGGTAAAGCAAATAAAAAAATTAACCGAGCAAAATATAAGATGGAAGTAAATATCATATATTAACAACACAAGCGTTCGTACAAACTGTTTACAAACTACAGGACACGAGACTTTAGGGCATCAACCTCAACAAAAGGAACGAGTGACTTACCTTTGAAGAACTCTTCTTCCACTGATCTCTCGCTGTCATGAAGACTGGAACAGCAACCTCTCGCTCTTGCTTAGAATGTCAACTCGATCTCGCTCTCACTGTCGCTTCGATCACAAACAGTCTTTTCCACGAACAGGCAACCTCTCGGACACCACCACTCAACAACCTTGGTATTCTCGGAATGGGAATCCAAGAGGTGTGGGCTATGTTGGATTTGGTAGAGGGATGGAGGAAGGCAACAACCGAACTAAACGATTAAGTAAATGGGAGAAGGTTTATCGTATAGACACAGAAGATACTTGATCGTTTAGTAAATCTCGCTCTCGTGAGAATCATCTACATGATCACTTAGTCTCTCACTCAGATCATTTACACGATCGTTTAGTAAATCTCTCGTTATTACACGATCGTTTAGAAATCTCACTATCTCACGATCATTTAGAAATCTTTCGCTATCATTTTGGGCTATCGTGTAGTCTCTTGCTTAAAGCAAAATGATTAGCAATTTTATTAATGAAGCGATTCTTTACAAAATGAAAACATTTTTTATTTTATCCTTCAGTTATGAAAACTGAACATAACCTCCCACTTCACGCACGGTTAAAGGAGAAACCGCCTACAATTATTGCATAATTGTTTTAATTATAAATAAATTTAATAACTAACTTATCATATTATATTTATAACCTATAGTTTTAATATCACATCATACGTGACATTTACTCATATTTATATCAAATTCCTCCAATTAATGTATCTCATACATCATATCAATTATATCACATATAATTGAATCAGTTTAATCATATCATATATAATCAAACTCCCTTTTGTCAATTTGAATACTTTAAATTGACCTAAAAACTTATTCTCCACTTGAATCCATTGAGCTACCAAGGGGACCTTATAGACCTGTAGCTTGAAGCTCTAATGATACGTGAATAACTGATTAAACTCTTTAATCACGAGATCCACCATCCGTTAACTGCCGGACACTCAACTAAAAATCGACAATTACACTCTTCTCACTATAGATATATTTCTGTGTCCATCGGATATAACCAGTCAATAGTAAAATAATCCATCATAGATGCTCGTAAGTATAGCTAGACCAATTTACCGTTTAGCCCCTGAAGTTACATCTAACTCCTTAAGTACCACTGATCCCTCTAATGAATAATACATCATATTCCTACCATGAATGGACACCTTTCGGGCCATGAGATGATGTGTGGCGCCACATCGTTCAAGCCATGGAATCAACCATTAAGGGAGTAATCTATCTACTTACCCTTGCTTAAGGGAATGAGTGAATTCCATTTTTTAAATCAAAGTGGTAGGTGATAACTTGTAAAAATACAACTTATTTATACTGTTATATTTAGATATTGTGGCCAAAAGAAAGGAAAGTTGCGTCAATTGTATAGAAATTAGCTAAGAACTGCAAGAATTGTAAATTGTCGTCAATACACCCACTGACACCATTGCGATGGTAGAAAAGAATATTTCAAGTCTGTTTTGTAGGAAATCAAGTCACCGCGTGCGTTCATGGCTCAAGATAAAGAGAATAACGTATCTACGTTGCATTTCGCCCATCATTCAGGAATGAATAGACGATCAATGCAATGATGACGAATGCGACAATCGATCAAGAGCTTTGTGATCAACGCAACTTCAATCGCATGCGGTAATAAAAACATCGCATGCAGACAAACGATCGAAGATACAAAAGAGCAACGCAATTGCGGAGGATCCATACAAGTGTACAGCTGACCGTTGTGCATTTCTGACGGGATTGATCGAGTGACAGAAGGAATATTCACTCCACCATAACAATAAAGTAGGGTCCACACTGCAGAGAGTCAAAGCTAAGCCTATAAATAGCCTCTAAAATTCTATTGGAAAATAATCAAATATTTTGATATTTGTATATTGAGAGAGAGACTGGTCTAAAGAGCCTGATCGGAGAATATCTGGGAAGATTTAAGAGAGAAGGCCAAAAGGTGAGTCTTAGGCAAATCCTTTCAATCCCTACCACTGAAGTTCTGTACCAAGGTCACTTCTACCGAACGAGCAAGTCTGAGAGGGAAGCTCTTCTCTTCATCCATTCCTTACGCCGGTAAACAAATCCATCGTCCAGATCTATGTCAAGATGTTGGCACTCTTTGATAACTTGTAGAAATACAAGTTATTTATGCTGCCTTATTCAGATATTGCGGCCAAAAGCGAGAAAATATGCTTTGATTGTATGAAAATTAGCTAAGAAATACAATAATTATAAATTGTCGTAAATACACCCACTAACACTATCAAGATGGTAGAAAAGAATACTTTAAGTCTGTTTTGCAGGAAATCCAGTTACCGTATGCGTTCATGGCTCAAGGGAAAAAGATTAATGCATCTACGTCGCATTGTGCCCATCATTCAAGAATGAATAGACGATCAACGCAATGATGGTACATTCGACAATCGATCCAGAGCGAAACTTCAATCGCATGCGATAATAAAAACAACACCGCATGCAGACACACGATCGAAAGATGCAAATGAGCAACACAAACGCGGAGGATTGTGACACGTGTACAACTAACCGTTGTGCATATTCGACGGACTGATTGCATAACAGAAGAAATATTTATTCCACCATTTTTGGAATTTCCATAACAATAAAGTGGGGACCACACAAGTCAGAGAGTCAAAGTCTTCAACCTATAAATACCCTCAAAGAATTCACTAAAAGATATACTTGATACGAGGGTATAATTGATACGAGGCTATTGAGAGAGAGTTGATATGAGTGCTGATCGGGAGAAGATCCAAGAAGAAAAGAGACAAGGCCGAGAGATGAGTCTCAGGGCAATTCTGCCAAATCCCCGCCGAGAAGCTCTATACTTAGATCCCTTCTACCGGTTGAGCAAGCCTGAGATGGAAGCTCATCCTTCCATTCAATCCATAGACACCGACAAGCGATTCTCCATTCCAGATCTATGCCAAGACACTGGCACTTATTTGTATTTGTTTCTAACTCTCATACATCAATTGTATTTCATCTTCTTAGCCTAAATCATTCACAACCATGTATCAGACGCTTGATTATATAATTAATTGTCATGATACTTTCATTTCCACATTTATGTCTATTTTCGTTCCTCTATTAATCACTTTTTCCACGATGTTTTCTTAATCCCTTGGTGATTAATATGAATTAAACAAGTAACTTAATCTGAGCTAAAGAAATAAAGATGTTTAGCTAAAGCATGCTAGACGACATCTTCACCTGTGAGAACAGAAGTGAAGATGCCATTCTGATTTGTCGAGAGAAGGTTAGAAGAATGCGTTAACTAAAGCAAGAAGTTCTTCCAGAGATGGAAGTAACCTTGCGTTCATTACGTTCGTCCCTATTTCACCATAGAGATGTGGGAAATGTGGCCGATCACCGAAAGGTGTATGCCAAGAGAAAGCGAAATCGTACTTATATCTTTAATGCAATTAAGGAACTTGCGTTGTTTATATTAATTATCCTTTCTCTTTCTGTTTCACACACAAGCCTTACCACTGCATAACACGATCTTTGTATATTCTTCACAGCCAGCCTCAACCTCGGTATCTTGTATCATGAAACCTGTATCTTGTATCATCATAGCTTAGGTTTATTTTATCGCACTTTACTTTTACCACAATTTACTTTATTACCGCATTTTTATCGTTTATCTTTACTTTATTGCACAATTTATTTTATCGCATGTACAAACAACACTTTTATTAAATTGAAAAACCCTAGTCACATATATCACAAATATAACGCAATTAACCTAAAACAATCCTTGAGTTCGACCTTGAATCACACCGAGAAACTTGCGGTGAAATTATACTTGGTTTCAACGCAAGGAAACTTGTGACAACGCATAGTATACTACAAGATTCTCACGAATAACGCATATCTAGAAGTAGTATCACATAAATTAAGTGTGTCTGGATAAGCATAATACAGCATATTCATCACAATCCATATGCCTATTTAGAATCACCGCATTTTAAGCATTGTATGGCATCATCGCATTTTTATGCCTTATCAAGTTTATGGCGCCGTTGCCAGGGACTGGTAACGGGGACATGGACTTGAACCTTGCTTTCATTCATTCATCGCAAAATTATACCGTTAACAAGTTTATGGCGCTGTTGTTGGGGAACTGGTAACGAGGACATGGACTTGTAGCTTAGATTAAAAATTATGTCATCACTCTTCTGTATTTGTTTCTATCTCTTTATCATCAATTGTATTCATCTTCTGAATCTCTATCATTCACACCATGTATCAGATGCCAAATCTTAGTATTGGATGTCATGATTATTTCCATCTCCATCTTTCTGTCTATTTCCGTTCCTCAATGAATCGTTTTCTCCATGATATTTTCTTAATCCCCTGGTAATTAATATGAATCTACAAGTATATTAATCTATGTTAAGGAAATAAACATGTTTAGCTAAAGCATGCTAGATGACATCTTCACCTGTGAGAGTAGAAGTGAAGATGCCATTCCTTCTATCGAGAGAAGGTTGGAAGAATGTGTTAACTAAAGCGAGAAGTACTTTCAGAGATGGAAGCAACCTTGTGTTCATTATGTTCATCCCTGTTTCACCACAGAGATGTGGGAATACGGTCGATCACCAAGAGGTGTACGCCAAGGGAAAGCGGAACTGTAGTTATGTCTTCAATGCAATTAATAACTTGCGATGTTTATACTAGTTATCTTTTCTATTTCTGATTCAAACATAAAGACTTGTCACCGCATAACACGACCCTTTGTATAATCTTCACAATCAGTGTCAAACTTAGTATCATGTATCAGTATCTTGTATCTTGTATCATAATAGCTTACGTTTACTTTTATCGCACTTTATTTTATTATCGCAACTTTAATTTACCGCAACTTTAAATACCTGTATAAACACAACTTTTATTAATTGAAAAACCCCCCGTCGCATATATCACGAACGTAACGCATTAACTAAGCAATCCCTGTGTTCAACCTCGGATTACTTCAAGAAACTTGCGGTGGAATTATACTTGGTTTCAGCGCAAGGAAACTTGTGACAATGCATAGCATACTATAAGCATTTCATTAATAACGCATACATCTAGAAGTAGTATCGCATAAAGTATGAATAAGCATAACACAACATCCACATTCCATTTCAATCTTCCAAGTCATCAAGTTTATGGCAACATGAGCTTGTATGATCCATCATTGTCCACGTGTCTACATGCTTAAAGAATTAAATTCAGTGTTACAGTAGGTTTGAGTTCCCAGCTCCCCAATCAGACGAATCCCCAAAGTGGTAGGTTTGAGTCGGCAATCTGGCAACTCGCACCCATGCAAATCAAAGGACCGCTCTCATAGGCAGGAGTTCCCAAGTCACTCAAGATTAAGGTCATGTTACCTATGGTCATTCTAGTGAAATGAAAGTCCCTATCATGAACGGCGTTATATAATGAGACTAAACATTTCGTGGTCCGATCTTATACAAACTCATATGTATTGGACACCTCCGCTCGCACGTCTCTACATGAATGATCAGGATAAGACCATCGATAGCACATCATAACACTTGTAACTATCTACAAAACAGGTCGTATCCATAGTGTCACTAGGAAAAGGTTTCCCTCGTATATCCATATACTATAGACCATTTAGGTTATCACTTAAGGCATGATCCACTTGTATGTCTCCACATACATGCTTAAGTTACAATGACAACCAAGGATCTTAGTTTATTGGTTTGTAGTTAATGCAAATAAAATATCTCATATTTCATAGACAATAGTGAAGAAAATATCTTATATTATTACATCACAAGCATTTGTTCACACAAGTGTTTAAGAACTACGGGACCCTACGAGATTTAGGGCATCAACCCCAATAGTTCTCTCTTTCTACAGATTTCTTGGTCACTCTCTTTTGATTTGAATGTAATCTCCCTTTTATAGAAGAAGATTTTATAGTTGAGTTAGTCATTTTTTTTTAAAAAAAAAAACATTTTTCTTCAATTCTCCACCTTGATTCTAACACATGTAATGTCACACCCCCTCCCAGATTACCCACCTAATCTAGAAAGAGGCGTGAAGATGCTAAACATCACCTCCCCCGATGACATTTAGTATCTTACTAACCAACCTAACCTGTGCTTAAATCTGAACAGTTATAAAATAATCCTTTAGCACATTTAATTTCCATTCAGCATATTCCATATTATGATATCCACAAACAAGTTTCATAAACTTTCTATCTCTTGTTATATACAAACCATGAACAAAGTTTAGAAACAACGGAAACACTTTTAGACATTACACAACAAAACAACTCCTCTTGTCCTGTACTTCCAAAACCATGACACATAAGGTTCGTGATATGCAATAAATTTACATCAGTGCAAGGCCTACAATGTAGCAGGAGACTCTTGTCGTGTGGTAGTAAACAGATCAGCGTGTTTCCGGAACTTTAACGCTACCTGGAGGGGGGGAACATAAAACATCGAAAGCATGAGCTAATGCCCAGTGAGTGGTAATTGAATATAAACATAAATTATCGCTTTCTAAATCATCAATAAAAGTAATTAAATCATTCAATAAAACATTGGCCAAGTATAAAAGATTCAATAGCATCTCAAACACGTGCTAGTAAAATAGTGGCATGATCAACTCTCATAAGCACATTTAAAAGCATTCAATCGTTATAAAAAAAAAAAACCACACCAACTCTGTACCCAAATACTCATTTACAATGGTGGGTTACTCTGGACAAAGAATGCCCCCCGTGGTGTAAACCAAATTACAAGGTCATATGTGCACGCAGAGCTGCCTCAAGGCTAAGCATAGATACACATCATAGGCCCAGGTTACTCTAGACTCCCCGGTATACACTGGCCACATCTGATCCCGGTGATAGCCCCCTAATAGCCTGGGTGGTGCTACAGGCGCAGGTTCCTCTGGACTTCCAGGAGGCGTTCTGGTGGGGCTGGCAGCCTTCGGGGGGGTGGCTGGCCTGCTACTACCCTGTTCGAGAAAACACTGGTTTCACTTTAACCAACTTTTCACCCAACTTAAAGCAAAAATTTGCACATACTTCCTTCATGAAATATGTTAATCAATATTTAAGCTAACTAATCTCAAAATTACAGCTCTTAACTCATATTCCAAGGCTCCAAATCTCTCCTGGACTACACCTTACTCGGATTTTCTAGTTTTCCGGGCAACCTTCACTATTTTCACGATTTCTTTAGTTTTCCAATCCCAAATATCTTGACAGCCCTATAATAGACTCATAACTCAATAAGCTTTAATCTGGTTTAAATATGGAAGCTTTTGCTTGAGTATTTTGGGAGAACCATCACATTCTTCAGACCCTAAATTTCTGGCCGAAGCTGCACACTTTTTCCTCCAATCAAAGTCCTCCACCCAGCTGCTTGTTTGCCCTACTACGTGGATTTTTCTTTATTATCCATATCCTTTGTAGCCTTACAAGACTTATCAAGTTAAATTAATTTTAGATTTTAGCAAATTAATCCAATAATGTTTTTGTTTTAAAATAAACAACTCCAATGCCCTTCTCGGCTAACTTGTATTTCCTACAAAATTTGTTCTTTATTTCCTTGTAACCCTTAGCCAATAACAAATCATGTTCACTATACAAGTGCTCAATCATGAAAAATTGTTCCAATAATAACATGTATTAATACATTTCTAAAAGAACTTGCATTTGTTAAGTAATTTCCAACTTTCATTCCAACACTTAAAATTAGAACTTTCTTAGGTCATACAATCCAAGTTATTCATTTAGGTACATAAGCTCACTTATCTAGGTTGATGCTAAGCATAAACAAGAGAAAAAGGGACAAGGGCTTACAAGTCAGTAACCCTTTTTTGTGAATTTCGTCCTCAAAATTCAGCAGAAAGTCATCAAAAGAAAAAATGAGGATATTTGGCTCTCATTTGTTGTTCTCTTTCCCAAGTTGCTTCTTCCACTGCATGGTGTCTCCACAACACTTTGACTAGTGGAATCTTCTTGTTCCTCAATACCTGCTCCTTTCTATCTATGATTTGTATAGGTTCTTCCTCTTAGGACAAATTATCCTTAAGTTGCAATGGTTGTGATTCTAGAACATGAAATGGGTCCGAAATATATTTATGCAACATTGACACATGGAAGACATCATGTATCCTGGAAAGCTCCATTGGCAATGCCAAACGATAAGCGGATGGGCCTATGCGTTCCAGAATTTCATATGGTCCTATATATCTCTGACTCAGTTTTCCTTTCTTACTAAAGCGTAGCACTCCTTCCCAAGGAGAAAACCTTAGGAAAACTTTATCTCCCACCTCGAATTCCAAATCTCGACGACGTTTGTCAGCATAACTTTTCTGGCGATCCTGAGCTGTCTTAAGTTTCTCCCTAATGATTTTAATAGTATCAGTAGTGATTTGCACCAATTCTGGTCCGAACAACTTCCTCTCACCAACTTCTTCCCAACATACTGGGGTTCTACATTTCCTCCCATACAAAGCTTCATATGGAGCCATTTCAATACGTAACTGTTATTATATGCAAACTCCATCAGTGGAAGATGAGAATCCCAGTTGCCCTTAAACTGTAGTACACAGGCTCGGAGTATGTCTTCCAAAGTCTGTATAGTTCGTTCTGACTGCCCATCTGTCTGGGGATGGAATGCTGTGCTAAATTTAAGTTTAGTACCAAGGGCGTGTTGCAAGCTTGGCCAAAACTTTGACGTGAATCTAGGATCTCGGTCAGAGACAATCGATACTAATGCTCCATAGCGACTAACAACCTCTGCTACATACATCTTAGCCAACTTATCCAAAGAATAAGTGGTTTTAACTGGTAACAATCTTGTTGTCTTAGTTAATTTGTCAATTATCACCCAGATGCCATCATGACCATTTTGAGTGCGAGGAAGTCCAAATAAGAAGTCCATGGTAACATGCTCCCATTTCCATTCTGGCACTGGGAGTGGGTTTAGGAGTCCAGCTGTTTTCTATCTGATAGGTTTAACCTGCTGGAAAATCATGCATTTCAATATATATTCGACTATATCGCGTTTCATCCCTGGCCACCAGTAGAACTGTTTCAAAGTCCGATACATTTTAGTGCTACTTGGATGTATTGTATAGGCCGAGCTATAGGCTTCCTCTAAAATATCTTGCTTTATGTCCACCCTATTAGGAACACACACAAGATTATATCTTATTACAACTCCGTCGTTCCTTACATCATAGTCTGTCTGATGACCTTGCTCCACTGTTTTTCGTATCTGCTTCATCATTTCATCATTTTCCTGTGCCGCAATAATTTTGTCAATTAGGGTAGGCCTTACCTGAATTTGTGCCATTAAACCTCCCAGGTTATTTGCTGTTAACATTGTATCACAACCCGTTAGTTCGCATAAAAGAGATGAACTAATAGCATTTGATGAAGCCTTTGCATATAATGCCTTCCTGCTCAATGCATCAGCTACCACATTAGCCTTTCCTGGATGATAATCAATGGTACAGTCATAATCTTTGATCAGCTCTAGCCACCTTCTTTGCCTCATATTTAACTCCTTCTGATCAAAGATATACTTCAAGCTTTTATGATCTGTAAGTATGCGACATTTTTCCCCACACAAATAATGTCGCCAAATCTTTAGCGCCAACACTACTGCTGCTAACTCTAGATCATGTGTTGGGTAATTACATTCGTGTTCTTTCAACTGTCTGGATGCATAAGCTATCACTTTACCATTTTGCATAAGAACACACCCTAAGCCTTGATGAGAAGCATTACACTAAACTTCGTACTCGACACCAGGTGTTGGAAGTGTTAAAATAGGTGTTGAAACCAATCTCCTTTTCAATTTCTGAAAACTCCGTTCACAATCCTCTGTCCACATAAATTTAGCATTCTTCTTGGTCAAAGTTGTTAATGGAAGTGCCAACTTCGAGAATCCCTCAACAAAACGGCGGTAATAACCATCTAAACCCAGAAAGCTACGTACCTCAGTCACTGTCTTGGGTTGCTCCCACTTAAGTACTGCTTCTATTTTCTGTGGATCCACTGTAACACCTTTGGTTGAAATCACATGTCCAAGGAACATCACTTGCTCGAGCCAAAACTCGCATTTGCTGAACTTTGCATACAATTTCCTATCTCGTAATGTCTGCAACACCGTTCTCAAGTGTTCAGCATGTTCTTCCTTACTCTTAGAATAGATTAGTATATCATCAATAAACACAATTACAAACTGATCAAGGTAAGGATGAAATATCATGTTCATCAAATCCATGAATGCTGCAGGGGCATTCGTCAATCCAAATGGCATTACTAAAAACTCATAATGCCCATACCTTGTCCTGAACGCTTTCTTTGGAATATCTGATTCCTTAATTTTCAACTGATGGTACCCTGACCGTAAGTCAATCTTGGAGAACACCGAGGCATCCTTTAGCTGATCAAATAAATCATCAATCCGTGGCAAAGGATACTTATTACGTATTGTTACCTTATTTAACTGTCGGTAATCAATACATAATCTTAGTGTACCATCCTTCTTCTTCATGAATAATACTGGAGCACCCCATAGAGAAACTCTAGGTGTAATGTAACCTTTATCCACCAGTTCCTGCAGCTGAGTTTTCAACTCTTTCAGTTCTGTCGGTGCCATTCTATATGGTGCTTGGGAGATCGGAGCTGTTCCAGGCACTAAATTAATAGCAAACTCTATCTCTCTATCAGGTGGTAATCCTGACAGATCATCTGGAAAAACATCTTAGAATTCTTGCACCACTGATATATCTTCTAATTTCAACTTCTTATCAATTTGTTTAACTATCACATGAGCCAAATAAGCAACACAACTCTTTCTTAACATCTTACCTGCCTTTAGTACAAAAATCACACATGCAGGTAGGATTCGTTTATCGCTTTTAAAATTCACTTTGACTTTTCCTGGTTGTTTAAACATTACCTCCTTTTGATGACAATCTAAAGAGGCATGATATTTTGACAAGAAATTCATCCCTATAATTATATCAAATTCCTAGATATCTATGGGTATGAGGTCAGTAGACAATTCACTTCCATTAACATGTATTGTACATTCTTTATATATATCTTTAGCCACAAATGTTTCACCCAATGGCATACTAATTAACAACTCTTCTGGCAAACATTCTAACTTTTTATTAACACCCACAGCAAACACACATGACACAAAAGAATGCGTAGCACCAAGGTCAATCAATACATGAGCAGGTTTATCAAAAACAATTAATGTACCAGTCACGACATCTGGTGTTCATCAGCTTCCTGTTGGGTCATTGCAAAAATTTTCCCTTGAGCACGGGAGCGACCTACTGGTGCCTTCTGCTTAGCACCGCTCGAACCCTTACCTTTGGAAGTTGTTGGCATAGTTGGCTGATCAACTGTTTGAGAGGTGGTTCTTTGAGTTGTATTGCCCTCTTGTAACAACTTAGGACAATTTCTGCAGAAATGCCCAGGTTGTCCATAGTTGAAGCATACATCATTCTTTCCAAAGCATGGACCCTAGTGACCTCTGCCACATTCTGCACAAATAGGTCTCCTCTCAATATCTGCAGAAGCACCACTGGTTGGTCTCATATGTGAACCTACTGTGGACTTAAATGGTCGTTTTGAATTGTTAACAAACGAAAATCCTCCTCCTTTACCTAATTTAGAACTGAAAGAACCACTGTATCTCGATTTAAAGCTTCCCTTGTTTGAAACTCCCGGGGTAAACCTCCTACTGAATCTGTCACGTTGTTGGCCCGAAGAGGTACCTGCACGAGCATTCGTTGCAGCTTTTCACTCTATCCTCTTCTCAAAGATACTCCTCTCAACTCTCATTGCTGTTTCAACTAATTGAGCAAAGTCATTCCACTCAACACTTTCAGTAACAGGTGTACGAATATCTTCCCTCAAGCCATCCTTAAATCTTCTGCATCTGTCCCTCTCATCCTTAATTACAGATATAGCACATTTTGATAGTTCTGTATATTTTTTCTCATATTCTGCCACTGACATCATTCCCTGCACTAACTTCAAAAATTCATTCTGTTTCATATTGCGAAATGACCTTGGATAGAACTTGTCATAGAAGAAGCTTTTGAATTCCTCCCAGCTGATCTATCTATCTCCCTAGCGTAACTGAGTCATACGCCACCAGTCATTTGCTGCATCTTGAAGTAAGAAAGTGGCAAGTCCCACTTTTCTGTCATCTGGGCATCTCATCACACCAAAACACTTTTCTAGCATTTCCATCCATTTCTCAGCATCTGCAGGATTAGTTGTCCCTGAAAATGTTGTGGCACCCAAGGCCTTCAAACGTTCTACCCTATAGCTCTTCTCAGGGTTATCTTTCACGACCCTCACACTGGCTGCAAGTTCCTGAGCTAACCTAGCCATCATCTGTTCCCCAAAATTCATCTCTGCCTGGGGTTGATTAGTTCCAAATTCTGATTCCTCAGTTTTACTTATAGCACCACCAGAAGCTTTACTAGTTCCGTCAACTGGCTGTTCCTTCCTCCTGCCACGACGAGTCATAATCCCTAAATTACAATATGTGACATCATATTCGGTAAAAATCATGAATATCCTGCTACATGCAAGCCTAAAACATGCTGACTCTCTAACACATAACCCTCAGGTCTCCCAAAAACATGCTTTGATACCAAGCTGTCACACCCCCTCCCAGATTACCCACCTAATCTAGAAAAAGGCGTGAAGATGCTAAACAACTTAGCATCGTACTAACCAACTTATTTCCGGAAACCATGACACATAAGGTTCGTGATATGCAATCTATTTACATCAGTGCAAGGCCTACAATGTAGCAGGAGACTCTTGTCGTGTGGCAGTAAACAGCTCAGCGTGTTTCCAGAACTTTAATGCTACCTGGGGGGGGGGAACATAAAACATCGAAAGCATGAGCTAATGCCCAGTGAGTGGTAATTGAATATAAACATAAATTATCGCTTTCTAAATCATCAATAAAAGTAATTAAATAATTCAATAAAACATTGGCCAAGTATAAAAGATTCAATAGTATCTCAAACATGTGCTAGTAAAATTGTGGCATGATCAACTCTCATAAGCACATTTTAAAGCATTCAATCGTTATAAAAAAAAAAACCACACCAACTCTGTACCCAAATACTCATTTACAACGGCGGGTTACTCTGGACAAAGAATGCTCCCTGCGGTGTAAACAAAATCACAAGGTCATATGTGCATGCAGAGCTGCCTCAAGGCTAAGCATATATACACACCATAGGCCCAGGTTACTTTGGACTCCCCGGTATACTCTGGCCACATCTGACCCTGGTGGTAGCCCCCTGATAGCCTGGGTGGCACTACAGGCGCAGGTTCCTCTGGACTTCCCAGTATACTCTGGCCACATCTAACCCTAGTAGCCCCCTGATCGCCTGAATAGTACTACTAAAACACATTCAAGTAGCATGGGAACATAACCATCTCTCGGGTACAAGAATCAGTAGTTTGAAACCATTTCCACAACCATTCAACAACCTTGATTCCACCATCAAGAAGTTTTCATAAAACCATACAAATCACAAGTATGTAAACTCTGATTTCAAACTACATTTTGATTAATCAAGATTGTATAAAACCATCGAGAGTTTCAAAATCATGCTTTAAACATTTTTGAAATATCAGTCAAGTAAAACAGATCATGCCATCACATTTCATAAATCTTAGCATACTATCATATATAATTACTTTCTATATCAAAACATTTGAAAATAAACTACTCACTATCACTGGCACGAGCTCCTTGGGTTGTAAGCCTTTCCAACCTCAATTTGACCTAAAATAAAGTCCCAAGTGGTCAAATAAACCAAAAACAGCCCATAGTGATTCAATGCAACCACTTGAACTCATTTTAACACCTAAACATTGACATTTTGCTCCTTAAATCCATTTTCCTCATATTATCCAAAATGGCCCAAAATTCAGTTTTTAATCCAAAAGTATTCATTCTAGGGTCAAAATATCAAGAAAATCTTAATTCGGATTCAAAAATGCTCACCAACACCAAAAATGTAAAAAAACAAGCAATTGGGCACTAGAAATGGGCATGGGCACGGGCTGTGGGCGTGGTGGGCGAGGCGGGCCGTGGGTGGGCTGGGCTAAATGGGCTGAGGCATGCTGAGAGGTGCTGGCACGGAAGGAGGCATGCTGGTGGGGCTGGTAGCCTTAGGGGGGTGGCTGGCCTGCTGCTACCCTGTTCGAGAAAACACTGGTTTCACTTTAACCAAATTTTCACCCAACTTAAAGCGAAAATTTGCACATGCTTCCTTCATGAAATATGTTAATAAATATTTAAGATAACTAACCTCAAACTTACAGCTCTTAGCTCATATTCCAAAGCTCCGAATCTCTTCTGGACTACACCTTACTTGGATTTTCCAGTTTTCCAGGCAACCTTCACTATTTTCATGATTTCTTCAGTTTTCCGATCCCAAATATCTTGAGCAGCCCTATAATAGGCTCACAACTCAATAAGCTTTAATCTGGTTTAAATATGGAAGCTTTTGCTCGAGTATTTTGGGAGAACCATCACATTCTTCAGACCCTAAATTTCTGGCCGAAGTTGCACACTTTTTCCTCCAATCAAAGTCCTCCACCTAGCTGTATGTTTGCCCTACTACGTGGCTTTTTCTTTATTACCCTTATCCTTTGTAGCCTTACAATACTTATCAAGTTAAATTAATTTTAGATTTTAGCAAATTAATCCAATAATGTTTTTTTAAAAAAACAAACAACTCCAATGCCCCTCTCGGCTAACTTGCATTTCCTACAAAATTTGTTCTTTCTTTCCTTGTAACCCTCAGCCAATAATAAATCATGTTCACTATACAAGTGCCCAATCATGAAAAATTGTTCCAATAATAACATGTATTAATACATTTCTAAAAGAACTTGCATTTGTTAAGTAATTTTCAACTTTCATTCCAACACTTAAAATTAGAACTTTCTTAATCCAAGTTATTCACTTAGGTACATAAGCTCACTTATCTAGGTTGATGCTAAGCATAAACAAGAGAAAAAGAGACAAGGGCTTACATGCAATCTTTTGTCTTTCCAGCTCTGACTTGTCTTCACCATTGTTCTGGTAGGGTGAAGCCAACTAACTCAAAGAATTTGAGGACCTTGAACTTTAGAACGAGATTCGTGAGCATGTCAGCTGCATTTTTCAGAGGTATAAACCTTTACCATACTTCAACTTCTTCTTTTTCTATTTTATCACGAACAAAGTAGTACATAACATCGATGTATTTACTTTGATTGTGGTATTGTGGATTTTTGGAAAGATGAATGCCACTTTGGTTGTCACAATAGATCTTTACTACTCTTTGATTTGAATTAAAGTCATTTATCAAGCACTTAAGTCATGATCCCTCTTTAATTGCTTCTGATAGTGCAATATATTCTGCTTCTGTCATACATAATGCCACAATTGATTGTAATGTTGCTTTCCAACTGAGTAGATTCAGTCCATAAAGAAATGCATAACCTGTTAAAGATCGTCTCTTGTCTAGATCTTTTGCAAAATCATAGTCAACAATATCCATATAGTTATAACTCTAATTCTTGTGCACTCTAATAGGTTAGGCTTGCATTTTTTTGACCAAATTAAATACCTCAGTGGCCATTTCGAGGCTTCCCAATGTCTGTGGCATGGGTTAGACATATATCTACTTACTAAGCTTGCACTGTAAGAGAGATTTTTGGACCAAATTCGATACCTCAGTGTCTATTTCGAAGCCTCCCAATATCTTTTGCATGTGTAGACATATATCTACTTACTAAACTTGCACTATAGGAGAGGTCTGGTCTAGTTGATATCATTAGATACATTAGACTGCCAATGGCTTGACTGTAATGGACTATTGACATCTGATTTAGATGTTCCAAGTCAGTTTCTGTAGGTGAATTAGCTAAAGACAACTTAAAATTTCGTGCAATAGGTATAGTCACAGGTTTAGCATTGGATAGGTGGAATCAGTTGATGATTTTCTCACAATAGTTTTGTAGAATAGATGTTTATCTGTCTCTTATGATTTCAATCCCAAGTATCTTTTTTAACTAACCCATGTCCTTTATGTCAAATTCTCTCTTTAGGAGATCTTTAACATGAGTTAAATCTGCTTTAAAACTCCCTGTTAACAACATATCATCAACATAAAGGAGTAGATATACCTTGTCCTTGTAAGAAGTTGTGTTAATATATGCACATATATCACAAAAACTCCTTTGAAATTCAATGCTTTCAATGTAGTCATTGAATCTTCTGTACCAGCATATATGAGACTGCTTAAGTCCATAGAGAGACTTATTTAGGAGAGAATAAAGTTCTTCTTTCCCTTGGGGAATCATATTTGGATTTAATAAGAGCCTTCCATAAGCCTTCATTTTCATCAAAATATCTCTAAATCTACTTACATAACAGAGCATCACTTGTAATTTTGATTTTATCGATGCCAAGACCTCCCTTTTCTTTGACCATAGTGATCAAATCCTATCAGACTAGGTGAGCACGACCAATTTTATTAGCTCCCTCCCATAGGAAATATCTCATTTATTTTTCCAGCTTTTTACAGATGGCTATCGAAATTTTGAAGATTGATAGATAGTAAGTACGGAGATTGCTAAAGATAGCTTGTAATAATGTCAATCTACCTCATTTTGAAATGCATGAGTACTTCCACGAGTTGAATTTTATTTTAAATTTCTCCACAATTGGATTCCAGAATGATGGTATCTTTGGATTAGTATGAGCGCTTGAGGTAAACCCAATTTGGGTAACAGTAGAACTAAAGGTCGCAAATCAAGCATATAAGCTTGTCTGAGCCATATAATGCTCGATGAAGAAGACATACCTTCTTTGGTGAAGAGAAGACATAGGTGGTGGCTGCATATAGACCTCTTCAGACAGTGTGTCATTGAGTAAAGCATTCTTAACATCCATTTGAAGAAGGGGCCACTACTTGGCAGCTGCTATGGCTAATAGACTCCAGATAGAAGTAATTCGTGCAACTGGAGCGAATGTTTCCTCATAGTCAATACCATATTCCTGTGAATACCTTTTGGCCACCAAACGAGTGTTATAGCATTCGACAAATCCATCAGAATGGGTCTTGATTTTTTATAGATCCACCTACATCCAGTAGGTTTCTTGCTAGGCGGTAGATCAACATACTCCTAAGTGTGAGTCTTTTCTAAAGCCTGAAGTTCCACATTTATAGCTTACTGCCAAAAAGGGTTAGTACACACCTCACAATAGGATAGCAGTTCAACTAAGGACGTAGTAGTGGAAAAACAATGATACTCTTGTAGATAATGAGGGGATTCTCTTACCCGGGCAGACCAACAAACAGGTGCAGGGTCATGATCAACATCAAGGACAGACGGTAGACCTGAGAGTGCAGTAGAGGGAAAAGATTGATCGAGCTCTAGGATGAATGGAGTGGAAGCCTCAAGCCCTGGTACGAGTGGAGTGGGAGACTCGGAACTAGATGAATATTCGCAGGCAGGAAATAGATCCGAGGTAGAATTAGTGAAGAATGAATGAGTACCAAAAAGGGAAGCATGAAAAGAAGAAATATTAGAAAACATACAATGTTTCCAAAAGGTGACATGGCGAGAGATACGTAATCAGTTGGATATGGGATCCCAACACCAGAACCCTTTATGTTCAATTCCATAACCAAGAAAGCAATAGAAATGAACCTGAGGTTAAAGTTGGAATGTTCATGAGGGTGAAGTAAAACAAAGCATGTTCAACTAAAAACTTTGAATAGAGAATAAGAGGGAGGAGTGCCATAAAACCTCTCAAAAGGAGACATATTATGGAGAACAGTAGAAGAAAGGTGGTTTATAACATAAACAGACGTGAGCTTCACCTCAAAACTTTTCATGACAAGATGCGGAGAGAAGTTATGCATGGAAAAAGTCAAGAATATGACGATGCTTTCTTTCAGCTCGATCATTCTATTGAGAAGTATAAGTACATGAGTGTTGGACAATAGTGCCCTGTTGGGTCAAGAAGGAGAGCAAGTGTGAGTCCTTATACTCCATTGCATTGTCTGTCCAAAGAACTTTGATGGTTTGAAAAAACTGAGTGTGAATCATTTTAGCAAATTCAATGTAAACTTGGGGTAAAGAGGAATGATTCATAAGAAAATATATCCAAGTAAAATGACAGTAGTCATCAATGAATAATACAAAATATCAATAACCATTTATTGTAGGGTAGGAGTAGGGCCCTAAATATCAGAATGAATAATAACAAATGGCTTATCATATAAAGAAGCCGAAGTAGGAAAGTATAAAGCATGTTGTTTTGCCTGTTTGCAATGTAAACAATTAAATGAACAAAATTGAGAAACATTACTTAAGGTGCCAATAGAAATTAGACTACAAAGTTTGTCAGATGGCACATGACCAAGACGAAGGTGCCAATGATACGTGTCGTTATTTGTGAAAACTATAGAAATAGATGGTAAGACAAGAGGCTGAAAAGACATGAGCTCAAATAATCTTCCCACCATGCGACCTGTACCAACCATCTGGCCCATCCACGAATCCTGAACCTAATAACCAAGAGAGGAAAAGAGAACAGTTAATCCCAGGTCACACAATTGTCCAACAGAGAAAAGATTAAAGGTCAAGTTCGGGACAAGATAAGTAGTGGATAGGCTAATACTCGGCGTACTAAAAGTCCCAATATGTAAAATAGGCATATGGTTACTGTTAATGGAATATACCAGATGCAGGAATTTTATAGGAGTGGAGGAAGACAACAAGGCCATATTTGAGGTCATGTGATTGCAACAGGCTGAATCAAGAAGCCAAGATGTACCTGGTGTGACAGCAGGGGTAGGAAAATTAGGCGATAGCACTTGTTTCAACAAGTCTTGAAGGTCGCTGATCTGGATACTCAGAGGATTGGGGGGTACCACATCGGAGGTAGTAGTAGCAGCCGTAACAGACGAAAAACCATGCTTAGAGGATTTCTTGGATTTATTGATGTATTGTGGAGGCTGAGGTGGTTTGATAAGACAAGTGTCGACGATATGACCCCGTTTGTGGCGGTACCTACACTCGATGGTAGGGCAACTGGAAAACTTGTGACCATGCTGTTTGTAGTTTTTGTAGAAAAAAATGACTTAGTTGGAAACTATGAATAGGTGGTTATGAGAGCAACATCCAAGGAAGGTGAGGAGACTAGCCCAAGCCACTTCTTTTCAAAGAGAATTTCCTAAATCGCAGCATCAAGAGGTGGCAGAGGACTACAATGTAACAAGGCAGCAGGAACCGACTCATACTCAGGACGAAACCCCATAAGAACTTTGATAAGTCATAGATGATCTAAACTGATCTTAGCCTGGTTCAATTGAATCCAAATAGGTTTAAGAATAGCGAGATACTCTTTCACAGGTTGACCGATCTCTTGAGTTATTCCAACCAAAGTAGTATAAAGTTAATAGTAGTGAGCAAGACCAACGGTTTGGAACTGAATAGACAGAAAATCCCAAAGTTTTTAGCTGTGTCGGAAGCATCAAACTGAGTGTGGATGGTTGGGATGGAAGTATTACCCAACCGGGTGATTATTTAATGGTTCTTGCTATCTCATTCTTCTAGTCTGTCCACAAACTTACTGTCTTCTTCAGTAGCTCCTTTGACAGGTTTAACATCATCACCTGTTACAACTCGCCACAGTTTACAACCAATCAGGAAGCTCTTCATTTGATAGGCCCAAGTAATATAGTTGGTGCCATCAAGGATTGTGTTGATAGGACGAAATATGTCATTTTTTCCATTATAATGGGCAAGAACCAATAGAAACGGTTAGACGGATAGAAACAGATAGAAACAACCAGGAAAAAAACAATTAGGGCTCGGCTTAGCGCACTAACTCAGCTCGGCTCGGTTCCTTCAGCTCAGCGTAGCTCGCTTGATTCGGCTCATCTGGCTCGACGCACTTGGCTCATCTTCATAGCTCGGCAACAAGGATAGAAAGGGGGGAAAAAAAAGAAACACAAATCTGGAGCTCAATCGTCACGAACCCAGATACGCATGCATGACCAAGTAGAGAATGGAGAAGACGGACACTCCATTAGAGAATGTGGGATCACTACTCGAACAGACGGAGGCCATAGAAGACAGATGCTCAAATGGGGAAGGGTCGATGCTCGAACGGGCAGAGACTAGAGAGTTGGAAAAGGTGTGACTGACATACGAATGAACAAAGGAGATGCAACCCGATTCGTGAATGGACAGAGGAGATGCAACCCAGGGGTGAATAGACAGAGGCATTTGAAGCCCTTGATGGATATGGATGAACCACGATGGCTGATGGGCACGAACCACAATAGTAGACCCTAATTTTAGGCTCTGATGCCAAGTAGAAAATGAGACTTTGAGGGAATGATTTCTGTGTGTATTTCATATGATAGAAAAATACAGGTATAAATAGAGATACAATAACCAAAAATAGCTTAACAGATATCCTAACAAAACTCAACCTCGCATATGGAAATCCTAACAATTTTTATAATTTAATAGGATTGTCACCGAGTGACATACCTAAGTAGGTAAGGCGAAATAGTGATAACTAGCAGCCCCATATATTTTCAACCATAGATAAAATAGAACTTCACTATTAACACCAACAAAAATAGACTTCAAAAGGTTAAATTTCAATCCAGTTGTCGATCACATATTGTTAAGTTTATTCGGATCAGCTTTAGAGAAAAAAATAGAATTTCGTTAGGGAATAGTAAATGTATAATCTAAAAATCACAGTTTCTCACCGAAAAACCTTTAATAAGACTTTTGTTTTGTTCATCTTCTAGTAGGTTGAAGAGATAGTCCATGGCTATGATGAACAAGAAAAGGTGATAGGGGTCTCCCTGTCGAATACATCTAGTGCTTTAATGAAACCTCTGGATTTTCCGTTGATAAGGCCTAAATAATTCTGTGAAGATATACAAGCCTAAATTATGCCTTTTTGTTTACAACCTCTCCAATAATCAACAATCTTATTTGCCATGAGAGAATATAGTTTGTGATCTACCTATCAGATGTAAAAGCTTATTGGTTTGAAGCGATGGTGGAGGGTAAAACATGCTTAAGCCTTTTCTAAAGCTGAAAGTAAGCTTAGTGACTTAAGTCATAATTTAACATATATTCAAACACGATGTCCAAAATTTTATGTCCCATGTTTTAAGTATTAAAAGGAAAAACAAATCTTATACGTTTTTTTTTTAGTACAACAAACAGAGATTTAAAAATTTAAATATTTGATAAGTTTTAGAGAACACTTCATATCTTTTTACTATGCTCATTTATGAATTAGAATTTAATATTTGAATTAAATTTATAATCAATATACTTAATTATATTAATATTAATGCATATTATAAAAAAGTTTAATTATATTATTTTGTTACTATTATTATTATTATTATTTTGTTAATCCTACTAATTTATAAGCTTTTTTTTTTCCCTATTGTTATCACCTAAACTAGGTAGAGGAGAAATAGGGTGATGAATAGTGGAATATTCTTCTCATTTATTTTTCATCAAATGTAATTTTGTTTATTATTCCATTCTTATGTTCAAAGATTTTGTATTTTGTATTTTATATTTTATTTTATTACTTCCATATGAGGATTCTCTCGATCATAAATACAAAATAAAATTGAATTTATTGTTTTTTTAAAAGAAAATTTCATCATATTATTTAACTTGTCGTGAGGGCATAATTTGTACAACTTTTAGTCGCTATTTATTTATATAATTCTAGAACTTTTAGTTCAGGTATGTTTACAAAAGTTTAGTGGATCAAATTGAGTGAACTATTTATTGATGAACAAAAGTAGTTTACTAGATCTACATTTCAATAAAAAAAAAATATATATATATATATACTACTTTCTTTTGTCCCCTTTAATTGTTATTTTTTAAAAAAATTAAGTGTTATTAAATTTGTTTGTACTTATAAATTAATTTCACGATGTAGAAAAATTGCTTCGACATATATTTTAAGACATTTTTATTATCGTGGATTAAAATGAATCTCAACAAAAAATTGGTTCTATACTTTTTGTTTTAATTTTTTTATTCATTTTTCCTAGATTGTGGTTAGCAAAATAAGAATTAATGCAAACAAAATTTAAAGGTTAAAATTTAGTAGGTAACTAAATATATCCAAATCAAAATAAACAAATATTAAAAATATTAAAATTTAATTATTTATTAATTAACACGAGATAAAAATAATATTTTAATTCAAATTATAGTTTGAAATTAATTAGACAAGTAAATTGATATAAATCAAAGTAAAATATTAACAATGATTATCAATACTTAAATGAATCATTAGCCACCAAAATTGACAGTTTAGATACCTAGTATATATGTTTTAACCGCATTATAAAACAAAACCCTGATATTATATAAAACAACAAATGCTAAGATCTTAGAACTTGATAGTTTTCACAAACAATATAAGTCAGAATAACATACCTTGATCTATGATAATGGTCTTCTAAGGGATTGTATTTCTATCTCTTGGCCTTTAATTAGGACTTAATTTGGTTTCTTGATGAGGAGAAAGAACTACTTAATAAGATAGAGAGATGACCAATCCTTAGGGTTTTATCTGTTTATAGACAACTCTCATCGGGGTGTTTAATTAGGGAATTATCTTTTACTTAATTGGTCCAGTAAAATAATAGGCCTAAAGGATAAAATAGCAGATAATGCACATGACCACATTAATGACAATATTAAATTTAAAATATATCTAACATTCTCCCACTTGGCCCATTATTTGACATTGTTGAATGAGAAATTTTGAACCAATCACAAGTTGTCATGTCATTTACTAAATTAATGACGAAATTCCATATCATTAAATTTGGGCTCAATTAGAAGTTGACATATGTCCCGAATAGAAGTTGAAGATAAATTTCAATGACGCCATTTGGTTTTATCTTGATCGATAAAATTAATTTGGCCCAATTTGATATTATTATTTAGGTCAAAGTCCAACTAATCGGGCCCAAAGGTCAAGCCCATGGATCAACCAAGCCCAAGCCCACCTGTGAAGTCTATAAATAGAGAAGTTCTCCTCATTTGGAGAGATCAGCAATTCTGCATTCCAGAGAGCTTAAAGGGAATTCTCTACAATCAGAAGACTCTTTGACTCTTGTAGCTAACCACGCTTGAAGAATGTTATCCTTTGAAGATATAAGCATTTTGAAGACTGAAGTCCTTTGAAGATATAAGCATTCTGATCACGCTTGAAGACTAAAGTTCAAAACAAGATACAAGTATTCTGAAGGATGAAGTCCTTTGAAGATACAAGCATTCTGAACACGTTTGAAGACTGAAGTCATTTGAAGATACATGCATTCTGGACACGCTTGAAGACTGAAGTCATTTGAAAATACAAGCATTCTAAACATGCTTGAAGACTAAAGTCATTTGAAGATACAAACGTTCTTCCAAGACTCGAAGCTCAAGAACTTCCACACGCCCCGCTTCTATACATCAAGTGTACGTATTCAACTGAGAGAGAATCAGAGAATCAAGCTCTAGAGATCGGACCACATCGCAGTAAATTAACATCAACATCAACATAACTTGAAGTTCAACTCCACGAAACAAGTTTCTCCAGAAGCATCATGCAAACACTAATCCTTCAAGAAGATCAACAAGCCTGAAGGCCGATCATCTAAGAAGATCAACAAGCCCAAAGGTCGATCATTCAAGAAGAATAACAAGCCCAAAGGCCGATCATCCAAGAAGATCATCAAGCCCAAAGGTTGATCATCCTATTAGATCATTAAGCCTAAAAGTCAATCATCCAAGAAGATCAACAAGCCCAAAGGCCGATCATCCAAGAAGATCAACAAGCCAAAAAGCCAATCATCCAAGAAGATCAACAAGCCAAAAAGCCAATCATCCAAGAAGATCAACAGCGAAAAAGCCGATCATCCAAGAAGAACATCAGCCCAAAGATCGATCATCAAAGAAGATCATCAAGCCCAAAGGTTGATCTCCAAGAGCGAAAAGGCCAATCATCCAAGAAGAACATCAGCCCAAAGACCGATCATCAAAGAAGATCACCAAGCCCAAAGGTCGATCTCCAAGAAGATCAAGAAGCGCAAAGGCCGATCACCAAAGAAGATCTCATCCAAGAAGATGAACAAGCGCAAAAGCCGATCATCCAAGAAGATCATCAAGCCCAACGGTCGATCATCCAAGAAGATCAACAAGCCCAAAGGTCGATCATCCAAGAAGATCAACAAGCCCAAAGGCCGATCAACCAAGAAGATCAACAAGCCCAAAGGCCTATCATTCAAGAAGATCAACCAGCTTAAAGACTATAGTTTATTTTGAAAGCATCATAATATTATGTATTAGATATTGTATTCACTTTCCACAAAATTAATACCAATACAAAGTTCAAGTTCCACGAAATAAATTTCTCTTGAAATCTCGTGCGAACAAATTGACATGCCCAGTGGGACCTCTCTACCTCTCATCTCTCTCTTCATTCGAGTCAACAAATCTACAAATGGCACCAAATAAAGTTTCATCCAAAGCTACCGTTGTAAGCAACACTTACATAAGCTCTATCATCATGGAGGAAATCTGGAACTTGCTGATGGAATTTTCTAAAGGCAGGATGGTCATCAGAGAAAATCTCTTGTTTGAAAACTATGCTTCTACTACTGATATATCAGAGAAAGAATCACATTTTGATGTAGTGTCTGTCATGATGACTGACGTAACGACTGTGTCAACCATGGTAGAGATGGAGGTAAAGATAAATCTCTTAAAGAAGATTGTAGAGGAGCGAGATCATGAAATCGCTGCTTTAAGAGATCAGATACAGGCTCGAGAGACTGCTGAATCAAGTCAATCTCTAGCTACAAAAGCCAATGGCAAAGGAAAGACAGTCTTGCAGGAAAGTCAGCCACCATAATCCACCTCTGTTGCCTCCCTGTTAGTTCAATAACACCAGGATATGATCATAAACTCCATAAGAGCTTAGTACGGAGGACCGTTGTAAGCTTCCTTTATGTACTCCAAGCCATACACCAAGAGAATCGACAACCTAAGAATGCCAGTTGAGTATCAACCTCAAAAGTTCCAGCAGTTCGATGGAAAGGGCAATCCAAAACAACATGTTACACACTTCATTGAAACCTGCTAAAATGCAAGAACCAGATGAGACCAGCTAGTCAAGCAGTTCGTTCGTACTTTGAAAGGAGATGCTTTCGATTGGTATACTGACTTGGAGCTAGAAGTGATTAACAATTGGGAACAGCTAGAAAGGGTGTTCTTGAATCGCTTCTACAGTACAAAGTGCACTGTTAGCATGATGGAGCTGACGAACACCAAACAGTGGAAGGGAGAGACAATAATCGATTACATCAACTGATGGAGAGCTTTAAGTCTGGATTGCAAAGATAGACTCACTGAATTATCTGCAATGGAGATGTGCACTCAAGGCATGCATTGGGAGCTTCTCTACATCCTACAAAGGATAAAATCTCATACGTTTGAGGAGCTGGCAACACGCGTTCATGATATTGAGCTGAGCATTGCCAACAAGGGAACTAAAGATTTCCTAGTCCCTAAAGGGAGAAAATACAAGAATGAAGACAAGGCCACTGAAAAGATCGTGGATAGTGCCGCAAAAGAATCTATGGTCGTTCATGTGACCCTACTGAAATTTTTCTCCAAAGGAAAACAAACAAAATTTGAAAGAAGGCACAATGAGGGTGAGAAGCGTCGTCCAACTATTAAAGAAAAAAAAGAGAAGGTTTATCCATTCCCTGACTCTGATGTGGCAGATATGTTGGAGTAACTACTAGAGAAGCAACTTATTCAGCTGCCGGAATGCAAGTGGTCGGAAAAAGAAGGAAAAATAGATTATCCTAACTACTGTAAGTATCATTGGGTCATTAGTCACCCAGTTGAAAAGTGCTTCGTGCTGAAGGAACGAATTCTGAACTTGGCTCATGAAAAGAATATTGAGCTAGATTTGGATGAAGTAGCTTAGACAAATCACGCAACATTAGCAGCGACTTCAAGTGTTCCAACACTGTCTGTGTCCCATGCTCAAAGACAAAGCCTGATCCAGTTCGTAGCCTTCGAGCCTATAGTTGTTTGGTTTCAACAAGATATTCAAATAGAAAATTCCAAAAATAAAGATGAGCTCGTTGAAGATGACAACAAAGGGTGGATAGTTGTGACTCATCGAAAAAGAAGACAGCCAAACTCCACCTAAAAAGAGTCGCGTTCTGATCGAAACTATAGAAGAAGAAACAAGATTCATAAAAAGAAAGGCAAAAAGATGATACGGAAGCCTAAGCCTGCTAAGAAAGAAGACAAGGATTTCCCTCAATTCCAATGGCCGGAAACTTCAGCAAAATTTCTCCCAAGAAGCTTTCTCAATAATCATCTAGAGAAAGTATCAGAAGTTATTGCATGTCACACTGTCGGTATAGTGAAAGTCGACAACAATTATATGACTACTGAAGAAGTCAACGACTCAGAAGAAATGAAGCAAAAAACTTCTATCTTCGATCGTATTAAGCCTTCAAGTGCTCGATCTTCAGTCTTTCAAAGATTGAGTATGCCACGGTAGGAGAAGAAGACCAATGTCCAATGACTACTTCTGCTCGAACTTTAGCCTTCAAAAGGCTAAGTATATCCACATCAAAGAAAGATCAACCTTTAGCATCTGCTTTTGATTGTCTTAAGACAACAAGTGATCAACGTAAAGGAATGATGAAAATCTTGAAGCCAACGTCATTCCATGAAGAAAAATATGACAAAAAGATTCACAGTCGTGTCCCTTCATGTATGAAGAGGAAATTTTCTGTGGACATAAGTACAGAAGGTTCCTTGATAGTGAAGCCAAAACTCATCATATTGACGAATCTTACAAATAAAGCGGATGATTAAAACCATGATGAAATAAGAGCTTATGAAATTTAAATGAAGAAGCTCCTCATCGCAAGAGCCTAAACTGCATGATACTCCTACCCCGCATGAGCTTAAAATGTGAACGGACCTAAAAAAAAACTTTGTACGAACTATGTTACGACTTGATCCCTATCATTATAAAGGGTACGTAGGCAACTTAGAGAAATTTAAGTTCAGTTGCGCATAAAAAAGAAAACATTCTTTTTGAACTACATTATGACTTGATCCCTATCATTATGAAGGGTATGTAGGCAGCTTGAAAGAAACTTCAAGTTTAGTCCAGTTAAAAAAAAAAAAAAAAAAAACTTGAACTACGTCATGATTTGATCCCTTTCTTTAAGGGTACGAAGGCAACTTAAAGAAATTTAATTTTAGTCCATCAGAAAAGGTACCACAACCACCTAAGTATGATACTACAAGATTGATATTGATCATCCCCGTTAAAGAATGACACTCCAGATTGAATATATTAATCCCTATTGGGGACAACACAATGGATTGAAGATGTTCATCCCTCGTAAGGAGCTAGCACAGTAAATAAAAGGCACACACTTGGAATACGCTTCGCTTCCTCTTTAAAATCAAACTTGGATGCTTCTCCATCTTTAAGTTCAGAGGCTTCGTCGAATGCTCAAGTCTGGAGGCTTTGCAATGCCATCTTCATGCTCAAAGTCCTGAAGTCGAGCTCATTGTGAATATTCATCAATGCTTTGTCAAACTCAAGTGTAGAGGTTTCACCGATGCTTCAAGCTCAAATGCGGAGGGTTCACCGATTCTTCAAGCTCAAGTGCAGAGGATTCACCGATGCTTCATCAAACTCAAATGCGGAGGATTTGCCGATGCTTTGTCAAACTCAAATGCGAAGGTCTCATAGATGCTTTTCCATCTTCAAGTTCAGAGGCTCCATCGATGCTGCTCCATCTTCAAGTTCAAGATTGGTATGCATGACCCCACTTCCATCTTCAAGTTCAAGATTGGCGTGCATGGCCCCACTTTCATCTTCAAGTTCAAGATCGGTGTGCATGGCTCTGCTTTCATCTTCAAGTTCAAGATCGGTGTGCATGGCTCTGCATTTAAGATTGATGTGCATGAATCCACTTCCATCTTCAAGTTCAAGGTCGGTGTCCATGGCTCCGCCCCGTCTTCAAGTTCAAAGTCAGTGTGCATGGCTTCACTCCATCTTCAAGCTCAAGGTCGGTGTGCATGGCAACCCTTCATCTTCAAGTTCATGGTCAGTGTGCATGGCTCGACTCCATCTTCAATGACTCAATCTACAAAATCATGATGCAGCTTCGCTTCATCTCCAAAGTCTGGTGTGGTTCACTTCATCTTCAAAGTCATGGCGTGGCTTTGCTTCGTCTCCAAACTGATGGCGCAACTTTGCTTCATCTCCAAAATGTTGGCGAAATTTTGCTTTATCTCCGAAGTCTAGCATGGCTCGTTTCATCTTCACAAGTTTGGCATCGCTTTCCTTCATCTCCACAAGTCTGGCATGGCTTCGCTTCATCTCCATAAGTCTGGCATGGCTTCGCTTCATCTCCACAAGTCTGGCGTGACTTCATTTCATCTCCATGATGATAGGAAATTGGAAGTCAATTTTACTCAACAACCAACTTCCGTTGGATGTGTTATGCAATGCATGTTTCTAAGATTTGCGTTCATAGTCATGCGTCGATGGTCATGCGTTGGAATGAAAATTGCATTAACGAATGTATGTGATGACCATGCATCCTGCCACAAGTTTTCTTGTGCTCACGCCAAGTATAACATGAACGCAAGTTTCTCGGGTAATCCAAGGTCGAACATAAGGACTTATAACTATATGTTGCGGTGATTGTACATGCGGTGGTTGAATAAAAGAATGGAGGGGATGTTGCTTCGTTAATCCTATTCCTACTCCTATCTATCAGACAATGCAATGAGAATATGCATAAAAGGTAGAGATGCGACAACCTTGACATGAAATAAATGTGTGGGAAAATAGATAAAATGCAGAGATGTTTTCATTGCAAAACTTAAGAGTGATCGCACGGGCAACCTTACTCAACACAAACTAATGCGATCATGTAACACTCATACAATAGTAAACCACTTCTCGGTGCGAATGCTACGGCTTCTAATGCTAGAACGCATGCGATGTAGGTGCAAAGGTGTCTATAGGGTCTACACATAAGCCTCTAACTCTTGTCTATGTGATGATACACAAACAAGGCGACCACATATCATCATTCCTATTCCTAGGGTGCATGCGATGCAGTGTTGACAAACAGAGCTTATCTCTAAGTCTCTATCTCTTGCTTATGCCGATCTAATCTCAATCTCTCGAGTCTAGATTCTAACCTAGCTTTCTCGAGTCATTAGATTCTTTCTTTAGACTATCTCTCGAGTAGCTCTAAAGGGGTGTTGAGCGCAACATAAGACAAGACAAACGCATGAACTTGGTTGATGCAAGATTGTTACTATCCATAGTGAACAACGCATACCTTGCTTAATGCTTCCAACCACTTACCCTCCCAGGTAGTTGATTGTTGCTGACTTCACTCTTAGACAAGCAATGCATTAGCTTATAGACAGACGTTACAGTAGCTTCACACTAAGCAAATAAGGTTACTCACAAACTCGCGCAATGCACACCTCTCGACGGGTTGCTACATGTTTCATATCCCTAATTCACATGACTAAATATGCAATACCCGCGCAATCCCACAAAGTGTTGCAATGAAAGTAATGATGCTAAGCAAGAAGATGGAGATGAAGTCAAAGGAATAGAGAAATGCATTGAAAAACACATTGTATAAATTCCTTAATTCGAAATGTCATACAATACAATATAGGAAAAGAAAGGAAAAAGAAATGACCGATTGGAAGTAAAGATTTGCTTCCAGCGGATGTGCGCTAAGGCTACCAGTGGTGTCATGGATGGGCGGAGGAGCTGACTCTCTCGAGATCTAACTCCAATCGAAGGCTCTGGTCGTCACTCGGAATGGATGAAGGAGGTAAAGAACTCTCAGCCATCTTCTCACGCAGTTTTTCTAGATCGCAAGGATCCGCCATAGGCGAACCTTAGGCAAAATCCTTGGATAAAATGAATTTCAGCTCATCGGCTTCTATTTATAGAGCTTGGGTCGCCGATAGCATTAATTGGACTGCTCTGAGTCTGACGTTCAGTGCGTTAGTCTTTTTTTGAACCTCTGCCACTAACGACGTGGTAGGTGAAATGTCAACATCAGCTTTGGATTTTCTCGAGGTAGATACGTTGATGCGTTCATTCTACCTACCTTGTATTGATCCCATTAGAATAGGTTGTCGCATAGCCGCAATCATTCAATGGCCGCATTCGCTTAACACTGCAACTCTACATGATGACCGCAATCGCTTGACAAGCGCAACTCCCATGTGATGGACGCATACGGCTGATTACCACAACATCCATGCGTTGATTGATGCGTTTGCCTTGCAATGAAGTGTTTCTCCGCATGCGGTCGTCTATGTGATGGTCCGGTTTTTGCGTTTGCGTTCATTTCCTACATTTGCTACAAAAATAGAACATTGAACGCATAATTAATGCAAAATAACGGGTTAGCTGAGATTCGACATGCTGATCGATGCAAGCTCATATTCTTGTGAATTCCTATCATGACGACGCATATTCTGCCTAACAACCTTTATAATTCTAAGTAAAAGACCTAAGATGACATGCATTTCTGCATGTCATCACACCCCCAAACCTAAAATCATGCTTGTCCTCAAGCATGCGTTATACTCAAGAAATTCTAACTCTCCTTCATGCTTCCCTTTGCGATGACCAGCTTCTCATAATATAATTCACATACACTTTTAACCATCACTGCAATGCTTTCCTCCACTTAGGCTGCTTCTTCAAAAAGATATTTTCTAAGCTAAATTCGGCAAGCCTTTGCTCAAAAACTTTTATTCATTCACCGTAATTTTGTGTTTAGCTTTTGAGATTGCGTTCATTCAAAATATTTCAAAACTTTGCGATGGTTTATTCAAATGCGGCGTTGAACCTGGTTACACCTTTCGTTTTGGCTTACCCCCACGTGTGTCATGTGGGCATCCGACTTCAGTTGCGTTCCATATTCAACTTCAACTCTTGTCTCTTTTGATTTGGCTTGCTCCGGACAGAGAAGTTGCGCTAATGTGTTGATCCTGACGACTTGCCTTCGTTTTGGCTTGTCCCCACGTGTGTCATGCGGACATCCAACTACAAGAAAGTGCCTTTCACAACTTAACTCTTATCAACATCTGTTTTCCCATTGCGTTGATAGGAGTCATTATTCCCAAAAGCTCATTTCAACTTTTTCTTTTTCTTTTTTTTTTTTTTTTGCAATATAATGAACGCAATTCTCCGAGACTGCTGCCACCCCCAAACTTAGAGGTTGGTAGCGTTCTCATCACAAAGCTAAAAAAAAATTACAAGAATGCGATAATAAATGTTTGAACACAGGTTTGCGCAAAATAAAACTTAAGACTTTCAAAATTTGAAGAAGCTAATAAAAATAAGGAATGCCTTGCGTTGATTAGTTAGAAAATGCGGTGAATTATACGTACCATCATAGAAACATCGCAAAACAATGTAATTGGGAAAAAGAGAATTTCAAAAGGATAAGGCATACAAGATAACAAAAAAAGATCTTAGGTGGAACAATGCATGCGCTCATGCGTTGGAATCCACGTGATTGAAGCCATGCGTTGAAGGGTGAAAGAAATTCTTCCGTTGAACTACGAACCAAGGAGACTTATTGTTGCACCTACAAGAGCAAACGTACCACAATCAAGGAAGCAGCCATATATCCAAAATAACAATAAAAATAAAATAAATAATCTATACTAAGAAAGAAAATTAAGATAGAGCAGACGATGTCCCTGGAAAAATATAGGATAGCAGAAGATGTCCCTGGAAAAAAATATGAGTGTTGTTACCGCAAGGAGTCTTCCATGCAGGAGATGGCTCTCAACTGCTTGGGTCAAGTTGCCCTGACCATTGGAACTTCCGGCAATTGTTGGGCGCATGCGGCAGCTATAAGCTTAGAACTGCCTTCAACTCTTTTGCAACTGATTACCCTCCTACCTTGGGGTCAATACTGACTTTCAGCGCATCATCTACACTTCAATATTGTTTGCAACTTGGTCGCATAAGTTGCAATACACCAAAGATAAAAAGTTTGCTCACAGAAACACAAAACTTAACAAACATTTAGCTGCCAAGTCCTCGACAACGGCCCCAAAAACTTGATGACGGGAAATTGGAAGTCAATTTTACTCGACAACCAACTTCCCTTGGACGCGGTATGCGATGCATATTCCTAAGATATGCATTGATAGTCATGCGTCAATGGTCATGTGTTGGAATGAAAATTGTTTTAACGAATGTATGCGATGACCATGCATCCTACCACAAGTTTTCTTGCGCTCACGCCAAGTATAACATGAATGCAAGTTTCTTGGGTAATATGAGGTCGAACACAGGGACTTGTAACTATATGTTGTGGTGATTGTGCATGCATTGGTTGGATAAAAGAATGGAGGGGATGTTGCTACGTTAATCCTACTCTTACTCCTATCTATCAGACAACGCAATGAAAATATGCATGAAAGGTAGAGATGCGACAAACTTTGCCTTGAAATAAATGTGTGGGAAAATAGATAAAATGCGAAGATTTTTTCATTGCAAAACTTAAGAGTGATCGCAAGGGCAACCCTAGTCAACGCAAACTAATGCGATCATGCAACACTCATACAATAGTAAATCACCTCTCGGTGCTTATGCTACGGCTTCTAATGCTAGAACGCATGTGATGTATGTGAAGAGGTAACTATAGGGCCTACACATAAGCCTCTAATTCTTGTCTATGCGATGATACACAAACAAGACGACCACATATGATCATTCCTATTCCTAGGGTGCATGCGATGCAGTGTTGACAAACAGAGCTTATCTCTAATTCCCTATCTCTTGCTTATGCCGATCTAATCTCGCTCTCTCGAGTCTAGATTCTAACCTAGCTCTCTCGAGTCATTAGATTCTTTCTTTAGACTCTCTCTCGAGTAGCTCTAAAGGGGTGTTGGGTGCAACATAAAACAAGATAAACGCATGAACTTGGTTGACGCAAGATTGTTACTATCCCTAGTGAACAACGCATAACTTGCTTAATGCGTCCAACCACTTACCCTCCCGGTAGTTGATTGTTGCTCACTTCACTCATAGACAAGCAATAATTTAGCCTATAGACAGACGTTGCAGCAGCTTCACACTAAGCAAATAAGGTTACTCACATACTCGCGCAACGCACACCTCTCGGCGGGTTGCTACATGTTTCATATCCCTAATTCACATGACTAAGTATGCAATACCCACGCAATCCCACAAAGTGTTGCAATGAAAGTAATGATGCTAAGCAAGAAGATGGAGATGAAGTCGAAGGAATAGAGAAATGCATTGAAAAACACATTGTATTAATTTCTTAATTCAAAATGTCATACAATACAATATAGGAAAAAAGGAAAAAGAAATGACCGGCTGGAAGCAAAGATTTGCTTCCAGGGGATGTGTGTCAAGGCTGCCGTGGTGTCATGGATGGGCGGAGGAGCTGACTCTCTCGAGATCTAACTCCGATCGAAGGCTCTAGTCGTCACTCGAAATGAATGAAAGAGGTGAAGAACTCTCAGCCGTCTTCTCATGCAGCTTGTTTGGATTGCAAGGATTCACCATAGGAGAACCTTAGGCGAAAACCTTGGATAAAATTAATTTCAGCTCACCGGCTTCTATTTATAGAGCTTGGGTTGTCGATAGCATAATTGGACTACTCTGAGTCTGACGTTCAGTGCGTTAGTCCTTTTTTAAACTTCTGCCACTAATGGTGTGCTAGGTGAAATGTCAACATCAGCTTTGGATTTTCTCAAGGTAGATACATTGATGCATTCATTCCACCTTCCTTGTATTGATCCCATTAGAATGCGTTATCGCGTAGCCGGAATCATTCAATGGCCGCATTTGCTTAACACCGCAACTCTACATGATGACCGTAATCGCTTGACAAGCACAACTCCCATGTGATGGACGCATACGACTGATTACAGCAACATCCATGAGTTGATCGATGTGTTTGCCTTGCGATGGTGTGTTTCTCTACATGCGGTCATCTATGCGATGGTCCGGTTTCTGCTTTGCGTTCATTTCCTGCATTGGCTACAAAAATAGAACATTGAAATAAATGTGTTAGCTGAGATTCAACATGTTGATCGACGCAAGCTCATATTCTTGTGAATTCCTATCGTGATCGACGTATATTCTGCCTAACAAACTTCATAATTCTAAGTAAAAGGCCTAAGATGACATGTATTTTGGCATGTCATCACTCCACAAGTCTGGTGTGGCTTTGCTTCATCTCCAAAAGTCAAGTGTGGCTTTGTTTCATCTCTGAAAGTCAAGTGCGGCTTCGCTTTATCTTCGAAAGTCAAGTGCGACTTCACTCATCTCTGATCAAGTACGACTTCTCTTAATCTTCAAAAGTCAAATGTGACTTCGCTTCATCTCTGAAAGTCAAGCAGCTTTGCTTCATCTCCGAAAGTCAAGTGCATTTTCACTTCATCTCCGAAAGTCAAGTGCAGCTTCGCTTCATCTCCAAAAGTCAAGTGCGGCTTTGCTTCATCTCCAAAAGTCAAGTGCGCAGTCATGTGCGACTTCACTTCATCTCCAAAAGTCATGTGCGGCTTCACTTCATCTCCAAAAGTCATGTGCGGCTTCACTTCATCTCCAAAAGTCATGTGCGGCTTCACTTCATCTCCAAAAGTCAAGTGCGGCTTCACTTCATCTCCAAAAGTCAAGTGCGGCTTCACTTCATCTCCAAAAGTCAAGTGCGGCTTCACTTTGTAAGAAAAAAAAGAATTTGAAAAAAAAGGGAAAACGAAATAGAAAATATCAAAAGAAAAAAAAAAAGAAAAGAAAAGGAAAAAAAAGAAGCAAGAAAGAAAGAAAAAGGGAAGAAAATTGAAAAGAAAAAATAGAAAAAATAGAAAAAAAAGAAAAAAAAAAAAGAAAAGAAGAAAAGAAGAAAAGAAGAAAAGAAGAAAGAAATAAAAGATTAAAAAACAAAGGGAGAAAACGTTGAAAGAAAATAGGAAAATGAGAGAAAGGAAATATTAGAAGAAGAGGAAGTGATGGGAATAATGAAGGGGCTTGGGGTCCTATTTATAGAGGTTCCTAGGTTTCATAACAAATTAGGAAATCCAAATCAAATAAAAGATTTGATTTAAAATATTAGATTTTTTTTATTAGATTTTTTAATTTGATTCTATCCTAATTTCAAATTAAATTAAACAAAATTCCTATTTAATTTAATCTTATTAGATTTTGTCCTCAAATTTATCTTCAACTAAGATTTGGACATATTCCAATTTTTATTCGAAATCAAATTTAAATTGTGGATAAAATCACAAATTAAAATCTAGTCTTATTTCAAATTTTATTCAAAATCAAATTGTTTGATTAAATTGTAAATAAAATCTCAAATTAAAATTTGGGCATATTCGAAACTTTATCTCAAATCTAAATCATGAGACTTTTATCTTCAAACTAAATTTTTAAGGATAAAATTTCAAATTAAAATTTGGGCATATTTCAAATTTTATATTTTATCCAAAATCTAAATCATAAATAAAATTTCAAATTAAAATTTGGGCATCTTCCAAATTTTATATCAAATTCATCCAAATTTAGGTTCTTATCTCTATTTCCTAATCAAGTTTTGGGAAAGACCTAAAATTCATCCCAAATTAAAGTTTGGTCATATTCCAAATTCAAGGATCCTATTGAGTTTTTATCTTCAATCAAAATAAATTGCGGATAAGAAAAAAAATCTCAATTGATCTTTTAATGAAATTGGGGCATATTCAAAATTTTATCTTAAATCCAAATCAAATTGGGGTAAAATCTCAAATTAAAATTTGGTCATATTCCAAATTTTATTTCAAATTCAAGTTATCTATCCTTGAGTTTTTTTTTTTTTTTTATCTTCAATCGAAATAAATTGTGGAAAAGAAAAAAATCTCAATTGATCTTTTATTGAAATCTCGCATATCCCAAATTGTATCTTAAATCCAAATCAAATTAAATTGGGATAAACTCAAAATTTTTTTGTAAATTTTTGGATATTCCAAATTTTATCCCAAATTCATGTTAAACTTATGTACTAAATTCATAGTTTGACTGACACATCAATTGACATCAAATTCAAGAACAAATATATTTGGATTTTGATTCCAACTTTATATTTTTCGAGATTTATCCACTCATATATGTGCATAAATCTCAAGAGGGGTATTTGTTGAATGAGAAATTTTGGATCAATCACAAGTTGTCATGTCATTAATTAAATTAATGGCGAAATTCCAAATCATTAAATTTGGGCTCAATTAGAAGTTGACATATGTCCCGAATAGAAGTTAAAAGACAAATTTCGATGATGCCACGTGGTTTTATCATGACTGATAAAATTAATTTGGCCCAATTTGATATTATTATTTGGGTCAAAGTCTAACTAATCGAGCCAAAAGGCCAAGCCCAAGCCCACCTGTGAAGTCTATAAATAGAGAATCTCTCCTCATTTGGAGAGATCAACAATTCTGCATTCCAGAGAGTTTAGAGGGAATTCTCTACAGTCAGAAGACTCTTTGACTCTTGTAGCTGATCACGCTTGAAGTTTGAAGATACAAGCATTCTGAACATGTTTGCAGACTGAAGTCATTTGAAGATACATGCATTTTGAACACGCTTGAAGACTGAAGACATTTGAAGATATAAGCATTCTAAACATGCTTGAAGACTGAAGTCATTTGAAGATACAAACGTTCTTCCATGACTCGAAGCTCAAGAACCTCTACACGCCCCGCTTCTATACATCAAGTGTAGGCATTTAACCGAGAGAGAATCAGAGGATCAAGCACTAGAGATCGAATCACATCGCATTAAATTAACATCAATATCAACACCAACTGAAGTTCAACTCCCCGAAACAAGTTTCTCCAGAAGTCTCGTGTAAACACTAATCCTCCGAGAAGATCAACAAGCCTGAAGGCTGATCATCCAAGAAGATCAAAAGCCCAAAGGTCGATCATTCAAGAAGATTAACAAGCCCAAAGGCCGATCATCCAAGAAAATCATCAAGCCCAAAGGCTGATCATCCTATTAGATCATTAAGCCTAAAAGTCGATCATCCAAGAAGATCAAGAAGCCCAAAAGCCGATCATCCAAGAAGATCAACAAGCCCAAGGACCGATCATCCAAGAAGAACATTAGTCCAAAAGCCGATCATCCAAGAAGATCATCAATCCCAAAGGTTGATCATTCAAGAAGATCAACAAGCCCAAAGGCCGATCATTCAAGAAGATCATCAAGCTCAAAGGTCGATCATCCAAGAAGATCAACAAGCCCAAAGGCCGATCATCCAAGAAGATCAACAAGCCCAAAGGTCTATCATTCAAGAAGATAAACCAGCTTAAAAACTATAGTTTATTTTGAAAGCATCATAATATTATGTATTAGAGATTGTACTCACTTTCCACAAAATTAATACCAATACAAAGTTCAAGTTACACGAAATAAATTTCTCTAGAAATCTCGTGCGAACAGACATTATTTACCTTAAACGTTCATAGACATAATGCAAAGAAGATAAATTTTTTATCTTCATATCAATGTCAAGTCAAAGAAACTACTAAAGCATCATGACAATTGAAGGAATGTGAAATCCGTGAGGAAGTGTAATCGGGTCCTAAATTCGATTTTCGTCATATAATATGAAAAATATAGAGAAGAAAAATTTATGCATTCTACAAATTCACAGCATGCTTTTTAAGAAAAGAGGAAATTAGAGTTAAAAGAAACGTACCCTTGAAGACATAAAAGTTCTAGTCGAAAATTCCTCTTCAATGATCTATAACTCACGAACATTTCAATCACTTAAATGAGGGAGAGAAAAGCCTTTGAGAGGAGATTGTAGGAAAAAAAATGTATTGGAAGGTGCCCTCTGTAAAAAAAACTGCTACGCATTGAATGGAAAGGAAGAAGATGAATCTCTTCTGTCCCCTAACCTCCCACATTCACAATTATGAGATAAACAAAAAGGGAGGGAAGTTATTTTCATAGCTCCCTCCCTTTAATTCAAAAATTAAATAATATTAAATTAAAATAAATTTTAATTCAATAATTATATAATAACTATATGTTATACCTAATACAACATATAACCTATAGTTTATATTATATCAAATATAATATAAACTATAGTTTGAAATTCTCTCATTTAAGATATAGTATTTTATCTAAATCGATTCATATTAAATTTAACCTATAGTTTTTATATGAATCAAATTCCTATAACTAATATTTGAATCATATTCACATATTTATTTTCTCTCAAAATAAACTTTATACTATGCATCAAATATATTATATTAACTATATCACATATAATTAATTTCCTCAAGTAATTTGAACAATTCAAATTAACCCAAAATTAATTTGATTCTCAATAATTCTAGTTGAACTACCGAAGGGATCTTATGGACTTGTAGATTGATGCTCCAATCGTACTTGGATAATTAATTAAACTCTTTAATTAAACTACCCAACTTCCATTAATTGTCGTTCACTCAACTAAAGATCGACAATTGCACTCTTCGCACTATAGATATATTTGGTTCCATAGGATATAAACAGTGTGGTGACCCTTCACAAATTGCTCGTAAGTACACTTGGGCCCAAATTACGATTTTTCCCCTTGTAGTTACATCTAACTCCTTATGTACTATTGATTCCTCTAATGAATAATAAAACATAATTCAACTATGACCAAACCCCTTTTGAGCTAGGAGAGGGTGTGGCGTCACATTATTCAAGCCCAGAATCAGCACTTAAGAGCAATTTCTCGACTTTCTCTAACTATAGAGAATGAGTGAATTCCTTCTTGTATAAGTGCGTTCCTAGCTCCCCAATCAGACGAATCCCTAAAATGGTAGGTGTTTTAAGTCGGCGAACTAGCTACTCTTACCCCATACAAATCAAGGGACCGCTATCATAGGCAGAAGTTCACAACTAACTCAGGATTTAGGTCAAGTCACCTGTGGTCATCATGGTGAATGTAAATCTCTTCTATCAACTGTGTTATATAGAAAGACTATTCATTTCATGGTCCGTTCTTATACAAACTCTTTGTATAGAACATCCCCGCTCTCATGTCTTTACATGAATGATCATGATCAAATCATTTGTAGCACTTTATAATAATTGTAACATCTACAAAGCGGATTGTATTCATGGTGTCACAATGATAAATACCCAATATTATCCATCTATTACAAACCATTTAGGTTCTCACTGAAACATGGCCCACCTATATATCTCCACATACATGTTTAAATTATAGAAAATACCTTAGATCTTAGTTTATTGGTTTTGTAAGTTAATGATACCAAATGTCAAATAAAATGAATTTAATGAACACCTTAAACAACTCGATGTAAAACAACTTATCGAACTCAGAGAAAAGACTAAAAGAACCCAAATTTATTTGACACAATGCATAAAAAAAATTATAAACAACTAAAGGACACAAATAATTCAACAAATCAAAAGAAATAAACTCAATAAGGTAGCGAAACTCATGAATTAAGATGAATTCAATAAACATCTTAAACAACTCGATGTAAAACAACTTATTGAACTAAGAGAAAAGACTAATAGAACCCAAATTCATTTGACATAATGCATAAAAAAAAAACATATAAACAACTAAACGACGCAAATAATTCAACTAATAAAAAAACCTGAATTGAAAGGTAGCGAAACTCATGAACTAAAATGAATTCAATAAACACCTTAAACAACTTGATGTAAAATAACTTATCAAACTATGATAAAAGACTAATAGAATCCAAATTCATTTGACACAATGCATAAAAAAAAACTTATAAACAACTAAATGACACAAATAATTCAACTAATCAAAAGAAATAAACTCAATAAAGTAGCGAAACTCATGAATTAAAATGAATTCAATAAACACCTTAAAAAACTCAATGTAAGACAACTTATCAAATTAAGAGAAAAGACTAATAACAACTATTTTCATTTGACACAATATATAAACATAAACTAAAAATTATAAACATAAATAACTCAATAGAAGTCATAAATAAACTTATCAATCTAAGCACATAAGCTTATCAAAACTAAGAAAAAAGACTAATAGCAATCCAATTCATTTGAACAAATACATAAATTTAAATGAAAATCATAAACAATAACTAAGTTATGACCACCATAATTGCAAGATAGTCAAAGTACTCCAACACATATTCTAATTTAATAATTTAGAAAAAGACTCAATAAGCAATGAAACTCATGAACTAAATGAATTTAATAAACACACAAACACATAAACTCAATTTAAGAAATAAACTCAATAAGTTAATGAAACTCGTGAACTAAAATGAACTAGTTAAATGAAACTCAACTTATGAACTAAAACTCAATAAGAGTCAAATGAAACCCACGATCAAAAGATGGGATATGAGTTGACATTGTGGAAATAGGAGGCAGGGGCACATTTAGATTTACGTAGAGTTTACTTTTGGCCAAACAAATACAATCACAATTCACAACACCAAATCAGCACAATTCTTTTGCCCAAGAACATGACCATATAAAAGAGTTGCGTTGAATTGAATCTCACCTAAAGAGGAAAACATTGTTGAAAAACGAAAGAGTTGCATTGGAGGGAAGGCATCGTGTTTAAAAGAAGAAAAATGCAAGTGGAGAAACATGGGGGATTAGTGTCATTACAAGTTGAAAGATGAAAGAGGAGAGAAGAAGAGAAGAAGCAATGATCTGGAAGAATGAGAGGGGAAAATAGAGAGAAGGAGAAAAATTGGGGATCAGTATTTGTCACTAATATTCATTTTCTACGACATGTTTTTTTTATTGATGTGTTGCTATAAATCAGTAGTCAGCAACATATTTTGGTTGTGTCACTAAAAAAATTGTCAATAAAAAGTAATTTTATTATAGTGTTTTCACCAAGGAGCCTTATAAAAGATGAAGATCTTCTTAGTCAATGAACCTAATTTACTTAAATGGCCCCAATATTAAAATCATTATTTAATTGTTATTTTTAATAAAAGGGATTAGGTTTTCATTTTATAAAATTAAACTTATAAAATTTTAAAAGTTGTGTAATTATAATTATAATTACGCAACTTCTAAAATTAAACTCTCAAACTTAGGAATTAAAAAAATTTAAAAATTTATTTTCCCAACCTTTTAAGAAATTTAATATAGCTCTCACTTAAGACTTAATATGATATTTTAATTTTCAAAATTATAGTATATATTTAGTAATGTGGGGCATTACTAGTATGTTTTTATCTTCAAATATTTTCAATTTTCTCCATTGAATCTACTGTCTACTTGAAAACAAATCTTATATAAATGCTATTAATATATCTTCAAATATTCTCAATTTTCTTCATTGAATCTAATGTCTACTTAAAAACAAAACTTATATAAATGCTATTAATATATTTTTTTTAATTTAACATTAATTTACCGAACATCATAACAAGTTTTCTCTAATTTAAAAATAAATTTTACCAAGGTGGTTAATATTTTTATAATTTATAATTAATTATCATATACCTCGACTAATTTTTTTTTATTAATTGTTTTCTAATGACAATTCATACAAGTCATATATTAATTATACTAAAAATAGTCATGAAAGTTCTAAACCCCTAAAAAAATAGATTTTGTTTCCTACCAAAAGCCATTTTTTATTTTACAATTTAATGACTCCGAAGAACTATCACTATTTAATGACGGTTAATTGTAGTCATTAATTGTTGACACAACAAAACTATTATAATAGTTAGAAATGTCTACAATTTTCAGTTTTTTCTCACCAAAAATGTATCTGTTTCATTTTCCTACATTTTATGACTCTTTTTTATGGTAATTAATTTGTGTCACTAAAAAACTGTCATGAATTTTAAAAAAAAAAAAAAAAAAAAAAAAAAAAAAAAAAAAATTGGAAAACTCCATTTTTCTATCCAAAAACATGTGAAATGGTATTTTATGATTGTTTTTTCACAGCTCTAAGGAGGAAGATATGAATAATTACAAAAAAGTCATTTGCCCATAATTAGCAGAATGTCATTGGGCCTTTAATTTCACCAAAAATCCAATAAAACCCACTTAAATACCTTGTTATTTTCTACAAATCTCCCTCATAACAAGAATATTTAACTACCAAGTCAATTCTCCAATCTTCCTAGCATCCAAATTTAATATTCAGCCCATCTAATAGGTATTTAAACCTATGGGTGGGAAGAACTTTGGTTAATATATTTGACAAATTCTCAATTGTATGAACCTTGACCAGTTCAACATCTTTTTGAGCCAATAAAATGAAATTTGACATCGTTATGCTTAGACCATTCGTGATGAGAAGGATTATTCGCAAGATGAATAGCACTCTGGCTATCACAACGGACGATAGGAATGAACTCCTGCAACAATAACTCACCAACTATCCTTTTCAACCACACTGCCTCTTTCACAGCTTCACCCACTGAAATATACTCTGACTCAGTAGTAGACAAAGCAACAATTGATTGTAGAGCAACCTTCCAGCTGACCACATTACCAAACAAACGAAAAATGTGACATGATAGAGACCTTCTTTTGTCAAGCTCTACAGTGTAATCTGCATCTGTGAAGCCTTCCAACAGGGTTGATTTATCACAATCCCTACTAAAACACAATGATACACTGACACTACCTTTCAAATATCGAAGCACCCATTTAACTGCATTCCAATGCTCCTTCCCAGGATTTGACATAAACCTACTTATCATACTGATAGCATATCCCAAGTCAGGCCTAGTACAATTCATCAAATACATAATACTTCCAACAACATTACAATAGGGAATATTAGCCATCTCTAACCTTTCTTATTCAGAATCAGGACATTGAGACGAAGAAAGCCTAAAATGAGATGCTAAGGGTGTCAAAACTGCCTTACAACTAGACATATTATACTTCTCAAGCAGTTTATGCACACAACTCTCTTGCAAAATGGTTAACAAACCTTTCTCCCTATCTCTTTTCACATCCATGCCTAGGATTCTTTTCAGTTCACCTAAATCTTTCATCTCAAATTCACTACTTAATCATTTCTTGAGATCATAGATTGCAAAATAATCCTTAGACACCAGGATCATATCATCTACATATAGAATTAGATAAATATATGCACCTTTCTGAGATAGTTTCCAATACACGCAGACATCATATGAGCTCCTGTGAAATTCTTGCTTCAAAATAAAGGTGTCAAACCTGATATACCACTGTCTCGGCGATTGCTTCAGTCCATAGATGGACTTTTGAAGACAACAAACTATGTCTTCCTTTCCTTTCATCTCATAGCCCTTAGGTTGAGCCATGTAGATCACTTCCTCCAATTCACCATGAAGGAAAGCTATAGTGACGTCCATTTGTTCAACAAACATGTCAAAGTGAATAGAAATAGATAAAATTAATCGAATGGACGAATGCCTCACCACCGGAGAGAAAATCTCATGAAAGTCAACTCCCTCCTTTTGAGTGTAGCCCTTGGCTACCAGTTTAGCCTTATACCTAGGCTTGCTGTCACCTCCTGTACCTGACTTGATTTTATAAATCCACTTTAACTGAATGAGTTTCTGATTAGGAGGCCTTGGAACCAATGACCAAGTCTGATTCTTCTGTAATGAGAACAACTCTGCTTCTATAGCATCCTTCCTTTGTTCCTTTGAATCAGGTACAATAGCCTCCCCAAAAGTAAGAGGCTCTGCTTCAATACTGTCAGCTGCACAAGTAAGAGCATAAGCAACTAAATCAGCATAACCATACCTCGTAGGAGCCTGCCTCACCTGCTGAGGCCTATCACGTGTAAGCTGATAGTTCTGTAGGTCACTGCTACTTGAGCTTTCTTCACCGAAAGCTCCCTCATCAATCAAAGTCCTCTGCAGTTGAGGTTGTCTACCATCAGAACTGGATGTCTGATCACTGGATTCAACTACACTAACTGATGGTCATGCTTTAGAATCAATTCTAACCTCTACCTCAACCTGATCAACTGTCTGTTGTTTCTATTTCTCTTTGACATGAAATGGCATCTCTGTTTCATTAAAGGTCACATATCTGCTAATAATCCATTTATTTCTGCCCTCTTCCAAGCATCAAAGTTTATATCCTTTAACACCCTGAGGATAACCAATAAACATACATTTTAGTGCCCTCTTATTCAGCTTCCCTTTCGTAACATGACCACTCTGAGATGATCCAAGCTTAGAGCTTTTCCTATTCATATCTTCTGGGGAGTCTTTAGGCCTAATGCGAAAGAAAAACTTCTATTAATAAGATAACATGCTATTTGGGCAGCTTCCCCCCCAAAACTTCAAGGGTAATGAAGCATTTGTCAAGAGACATCTTGTACGCTCCATAATTGTTTTATTGAACCTTTCAACTAAACCATTCTACTGTGGAGTGTACGTAATAGTGAAAGGCCTCGCAATTTCCTCAGATTTGCAAAATTTATGAAATTTTTTATACACAAATTCTAAATCGTTATCTGTCCTCAGATACTTTACCTTCCTGCCTGTTTGGTTCTCAACCTGCTTTTTCCATTCAAGAAATTTCTCCAAAGCTTCATCCTTCTGTTTCAGTGGATACATCCACACCTTCTTTGAAAAATCATCAATGATTGACATAAAGTATCTCGAACCTCCCATAGAAGGTACCTTTGTAGGACCCCACAAATCTGAATGATCATAATCCAAAATTCCTTTGGTCTTTCCCAAATTTCACTCTGGTAGACTTTCCCATTATGCAAATGTTCATAAAATGGGAGTTCAATGTCTTTAACTCCTCCAAGAAAACCTTGTTGTGAAAGAGCTTGAAGACCTCTTTCACTCACATGAGCTAGTCTATTATGCCATAACATAGACTTATCTATTTCTTTCCCAGATGCAACAACAACACTACCTGAAACTAGAGTACCCTCCAACACATAAAGGCCATTCCTCAAGGTCCCCTTCAGCTTAACCAAAGAACTCTTTATAACCTTTAGAACTCCATTCAAGATTTATAGGAATAACCTGCTCTATCTAATTCACCTAGAGAAATTAGATTTCGTTTGAGTTATGAAACATACCTTACATTTGTAAGAATTCTGATCATTCCATCATGTGTTGCAATTTGAACTGACCCAATTCCTTTTACATCACAAGCACCATTATCACCAAGCAAAACTAATCCCCCATCATTTTCCTGAAAGTCAATCAAGTAATCTCGATTAGGAGTGTAACGTGAAATTTTATGTCTTTAGCAATGCGCTGATACAAATATGCTATACTACTTCTAGATATGTGTTAATTATAAATGTTCTTGTAGTATGCCATGTGTTGTCATAAGTTTCCTTACGTTGGAACCAAGTGTAATTCCACTGCAAGTTTCTCGGTGTGATCTGAGGTCGAACACAGGGACTGTTTGAGGTTATTGTGGTATGTTTGAGGTATATGCGACCAAGTTTTTCAATCTTTAAAGAGTGATTTGTACAAGTATATAAAATTGCGGTAAAGTAAAGGAAAGCAGTAAAAAATGCGATAATAAAATAAGTATAGTAAACCTAAGCTAGATGATACAAGATAATATAAGATGTTGGGGTCCAGACTGGCTGTGAAGGTTATGCAAAGGACATGGAATGTGGCGGCAAGTCTTATGTACAAACAGAAAGAGAAAGATAACTAATATAAACAACGCAAGTTTCTTAATTGCATCGAAGTTATAAGTACGGTTCTGCTTTTCTCTTGGTGTACACCTTTCAGTGATCGACCGCACTCTCACATGTCTGTGGTGAATCAGAGAACGCAAGGTTGCTTCCATGTCTGGAAGTGCTACTCACTTTAGTTAACGCATTATTCTAACTTTCTCTCGATAGATCAGAATGGCATCTTCACTTCTACTCTCACGGGTGAAGATGCCATCTAGCATGCTTTAGCTAAACGTAGTTATCTCTTTAACACAAGTTAAGTACTCGTTTAATTCATATTAACTACCAGGGGATTAAGAAGACATCATGGAGAAAGTGATTCACCGAGGAACGAAAGTAGACATAAAATAGAATATGAAAGCAATCAAAACATTTGATATGTCTATTAAGCATTTAATACATGGTGTGTGAATGAAGAGATAAAGAAAGTGAATTACAATGATGAAAAGAGATAGAACAGATACAAACAAGCAAAAATGTCTTGGCACCGACTTGGGTGGAGATCTGCTTGCTAGATTGGATGGATCAGATGGATGGATGAGCTTCCCTCTCAGGTTTGCTCAACCAGTAGCAGAGTTCTCAGCACAGAGCTTCTCAGCGGGTATTCGGCAAAATAGAACTGAGACTCACCTCTTGGCCTTGTCTCGTCTTTTTTTCGGATTTCTTCAGTTAAGCACCCAGCTCAGCCTTTTCTCTCAACACTTTAGCAGCAATTAGCCCCATATCCAGTAGCATAAGTTTTCTTTGAAATCTATGGGGTATTTATAGGTGAGAATCTTTGACTCCGGCCTTGTGGGCCTCACTGGTTGTTATGGAAATTTCGAAGATGGAGGGATATTATTCCTTCTGTTATGCAATCAGACCGTCAATTCTGTACAACCGTTAGTTGTACACGTGTCTCCATCCTCCGCTTTTGTGTTGCTCAGCTGCATCTTTCGATCGTGAGTTCGCATGCGTTGTTTTTTTATTACCGCATGCGGTTGAAAGTCAGCTCTAGATCGACTATCACATTGCGCCGTCATTGCGTTAATAGTCTATTCATTGTTGATTGACGGGCGCAATGTGACAGAGATGCATTGATCAATTCTTCTTGAGCCTTGAGCGCAAGCGGTGACTTGGTTTCCTGCAAAATAGAGTAAAATCTCCTTTTCTTCCATCTTAAAGATGTTAGTGGGTGTAATTGCAATAATTCATAAATATTGTATTTCGAAGCTAATTTTCATACAATTGATGCATATTTACTATCTTTTGGCCGCAATATCTAGATAAGGCAGTATAAATAATTTGTATTTCTACAAGTTATCACACCCCCAGATTTAGATATATGCTTGTCCTTAAGCATATCTTCTACTTAGGCAATAAAGCTTAATTCTTATCCCATATTTTTACGTCGATTGGTTACTCTGAATGTTACACTTAGGCACATTACTTGACATCGCAACTTCTTCCTATCCTTGCTAATTCTTAACAAAGCCTTACCTTATTCTTTTACATAACAAATTTCTACTAAAAAAATGCTTTTCTAATTTTTCAAAATAGAATGTTTATTTCTTCTTTTCCAAAACAACTCGATGTATCTATATGCGGTGGTCAAAACTTTGCATTATTTATTAGATACCATTGGTCATTGTTACACCCTTCGTTTTGGCTTATCCCCACGCGTGTCATGCGAACATCCAACTACGGCTGTGTGCCAAATTTCAACTTCAACTCATGAATTTCAGAGGAGTTGTCTCTTGCATTTATCTTTCTTTTTTTATTGCGTTGTTCTTGGAAACCCACCTTCATTTTGGCTTGCTCCTACGGGTGTCATACAAACATCCAACTATGAGCAGGCTCCTTTCATAACTAAACTCTTATCAGGTTGGGAACATTTTAAGGGTTTCCCTTGCGCTGACATTGGAGCTTTGTATAAACATTTTTTTTTTCGAAAAGTGGACGCATTTTCTTAAATACTGCATATTTTGATCTTATCTGCTCAGACCTTTCCCACCCCCAAATTTAAAGATGAGCAAGGTCCTCATTGCGTTGTTTGGATAGACTAAACAAACACTTAGAAGAAAGTTTCAAAAAGAAGGTTTGAGCAAAACTTTGAAAGATAAAAGGTAAAGTACTGCTAAACTAAGAATTAACTAAGTGTTAGTCTGAATTTACAAAGTATGAGAAATATTTCTAAGTACAAACATGTATTACATCATAGCAATGCAATGAAGAACACAAAAGTAAAAGATTGATAACATCGTAAGTATTGACAAAGGATGATAAAGAAAAAGGCACAGGTAAAAAAGGAGTGAATATGTACACATTATATTGAATATTAACAAAGTATACAATTAATTACAAATTAACGCAATACAAAATTTTGTGCCTGTATAAGAATCAAAGAATTGAGATGTCATTGTTTGAATTCGATCAGACGTGTGCATGATAAAAAAATTAACACCGTGCTTCTATTAATGCAAGTATATCTTTGCTGAGAACGGGCAACAATGCATACACCCCCGCAACACTCCCCTTAACTAAACACCTTTCTAGAGGATACCTCAACATAGTGCATTTAGCTACGGATGGGCAAAGGACATATAAGAGCACAACACACCCCTCAACTCAATGCATTTGAGTTAGGTGAACGCAAAGCAGCTCTTATTAGCTTGCTATGCATCCATTATCTCCTTGCATACTTATTGTTAATTGTTTTATTATTATTACTATTTTTTCATCAATGCAAGTGCGATGACTTGCAGCAATAAATCTTCTTTAGTACTCAATCATTCACCATTAAAGCTCAATGCATTAATTACATAAAAACTCAAAGAATTAAAGACGAGACAGAATTAAATGCAAAGAAGTAAATGAGGACATAAATTCATAAAGTCAAGAATGAATTAAATGCAGAATCGAAGACAAAATTCAGAATTCAAATAGACTGAAATTTAAGAAAGCATTAAACGTAGTATTGAGATATGGAACGAAAATTGCGTTGTCATGAGTGATCGCAATCCACATCTCCGCAGGTGAGAAGACTTGCCTACCCAATGTCTTAAGGACATTGCTCCTTTCTTGTAGATCCCGGGGCTTCTGAATTACTGGGCAACGTTCCCAGTGCTCGACTTCTCAGCTTAGAGGCCAGCTGGCCCACTTGGATCTCCAGACTCCTTATTGAAGACGTCTGCTCTTGCATCACTGCGTCGTTTTTATCCATGTATTGCTTCAATAGTTTCTCCAATGAGCTTCCTGAGGTGTTTGATGATGATGACTACTGGTTGTGCGGTTGCCTTGGTTGCCCTTGATTGTGGTGAAAAGGAGGATTCCCTCTACTACCCCTTTGATGGTTAACTGGCCTCCCTTGGTTGGGATTGCCTCCCCAACTGAAGTTAGGATGGCTCCTCCAGCCCGGATTATGGGTCTTGCTGAAGGGGTTGTTCTGGATGGCGCATACTTGTTGAAGAGTCAATGAGCACATGTCAGCTCTGTGAGTCCCTCTACAATTAATGCAACTAATTACAGCCACTTGAGCCGGTGCAGCAGGTTGCGCTGATTGTTGAGCAATGGCTCCTTAGTTAATTGCCATTGACTGAAGGATTGAGGTCATCGCGGCCATCTGAGCGGCCAACATGGTCATTATCTCCACTGGAACAATGGCTATTTCATTTTTCCTTCTCTCGACGCCTCGGCCTCCATATCCATCATCGATCCAGTCATCCATATTCTGCGAGATGCAGTCGAGGATGACTTTAGCCTCTATGTATGTTTTGTCCATAAAACCTCCTGCCGCAGAGGCGTCAGCAACAGCCTACGTTGTTCGATTTAGGCCATTATAAAAAGTTTCCATCAAGACGCAATCGGGGATCCCGATATGCGGGCAGTTTTTCACCAGTCTCCTAAATCGCACCCAGGCGATGCTTAGGGTCTCATTCTCTATCTGCTCGAAGTTCAGCACATTCTTTCCTCACCTTGCGTTGACGGCAGGTGGGAAGAAATTCTTCATGAACCGCTCCATCATTTGGTCCCATGAAGTGATCTCATTTGGCTCCAGTGAGTGAGCCCACCTCTTAGCCTCGGGTAAACGATCATTGAGATTTGGCTAAACGATCGATAGAAGAAAAGTTCTGCCTGATCGTGTAGTATTTATTAAACGATTGCTTAGCTAATGCTAAACGATGGGGTAAAAAGTTTGCTATATCGCGTAGCATTGGTTCCCTTAAGGTGTAAGAGAAAATATACAGTCTATACTCTCTAGGGTTACACCCGGTAAGGAAAAGTTGCCGCACATTTCGATAAAGCTGGTCAAATGGGCGTGTGGGTCTTCACCTTGTAGACCTCCGAACTGCCCGACATTTTGAATCATTTGCAGCATGACCGAATTAATCTCAAGTCGTGCGTTCTCCTCCACAGTAGGCCTCGAGATTCCAAGAGTAAAATCATACAAATTTGGTGCCGCATAATTCCTCATTGGAATGTCGCGGTCAGCTGCTAGGAATTCAGGATCCTGTGCTGGCCGAACAGCTCCTTGATTCTCTACCAGTACCACATTATCATTGTTGCCCACCATGCTAGCTGCCTTCTTTCACCTAATTCGGTTCTAACGTGCCCTTTCATGTAAAGTACGCTCGATCTCAGGGTCAACTTCGAATTCTGGTTCAACACCAGGACTCATAAACCTTCAGGCTGCTCTCCGCGTTGAACAGCCAGTACAATGAGATCTATCCTACAAAATACCAAAAAACACACTCAAACATCCAATCCCCAACAACGGCGCCATAAACTTGTAACTTAAAATTTTATGTCTTTAACAATGCACTGATACAAATATGCGATACTACTTCTAGTTATGCGTTAATTATAAATGTTCTTGTAGTATGGCATGCATTGTCACAAGTTTTCTTACGTTGGAACCAAGTGTAATTCCACCGCAAGTTTCTTGGTGTGATCCGAGGTCGAACACGGGGACTGTTTGAGGTTATTATGGTATGTTCGTGGTATATGTGACCGGGTTTTTCAATCTTTAAAGAATTTTTTGTAAAAGTATATAAAATTGCGGTAAAGTAAAGGAAAACAGTAAAAATGCGATAATAAAATAAATATAGTAAACCTAAGCTAGATGATACAAGATATAAGCTTCATGATACAAGATGTTGGGGTCCAGGCTGGCTGTGAAGGTTATGCAGAGAACATGGAATGCAGCGGGAAGTCTTATGTATAAATAGAAAGAGAAAGATAACTAATATAAACAGCGCAAGTTTCTTAATTGCGTCGAAGTTATAAGTACGGTTCAGCTTCTCTCTTGGTGTACACCTTTCAATGATCAACCGCGCTCCCATGTGTCTGTGGTGAATCAGAGACGAATGTAATGAATGCAAGGTTGCTTCCATGTCTGGAAGTACTACTCACTTTAGTTAACGTATTCTTCTAACCTTCTCTCAATAGATCAGAATGGCATCTTCACTTCTGCTCTCACAAGTGAAGATGTCGTCTAGCATGCTTTAGCTAAACACAGTTATCTCTTTAACACAAGTTAAGTACTCGTTTAATTCATATAAACTACCAGGGGATTAAGAAGACATCATGGAGAAAGTGATTCACGGAGGAACGAAAGTAGGTAGAAAATGGAATATGAAAGCAATCGAAACACTGATTCTCGACTTTATCCAAGCTACCTAGGGGACCTAATGGACCTATGGCTCGAAGCTCCAACGGTCTGTGAGTAGCTGACTAAACTATTTAGCCACGAGATCCACCATCCATTAACTATCAAGCATTCCACTAAAGGCCAACAACGGAACTCTTCTTACCACAGATATATTTATGTGTCCATCGGATATAACCAATCATGAGTACGGTGAACCTTCACAAATGCTCGTAAGTACAGTTGGGCCAAAATACTATTTTGTCCCTATAGTTACATCTCACTTCTTAAGTACCACTAATTCCTCTAATAAACAATACAACATAGTCAAACTATGTGTGAACACCTCTTGGGTCAAGAGAAGGTGTGTGGCGCCACATTGTTCAAGCCCGGGAATCAACCCTTAAGGGAGCTATCTATCTATACCCCTACATCAAGGAAGGAGTGAATTCCATCTTGTGTAGCTGAGTTCTCAGCTCCCGAATTAGACGAATCCTTAAAATGGTAGGTTTGAATCGGCGACCTGGCCACTCACACTCATACAAATCAAAGGATCACTCTCAATGGCAGGTGTTCCCAACTTACTCAGGATTGAGGTCATGTTACCTATGGTCATCCTAGTGAAGTGAAGTCTCTATCATGAACGGTGTTATATAATGAGACGTTAACACTTTGTGGTCAGGTCTTATACAAACTCTTTGTATAGGATGTCCCCGCTCGCATGTCCCTAACACGAATAATCAGGATCAGATCATCTGTGACAAGTCACAACATTTGTGACCATTCCACAAAGTGGGCCATATCCGTAGCGTTACCAGGATAAGGTTTCCCTCCTATATCTACATACTACAAACCATTTTGGTTATCACTCAATACATGATCCATTTGTATGTCACCACATACATGCTTAAGTTACATACAGATAACTAGGGATTTTAATTTTATTGGTTTGTGGTAAAGGAAATAAAACAAGTAATTGTGGAAAAACAAGATGTGAAGTAACTATCATATACTATACAACACAAGCGTTCGTACAAACTGTTTAAAAACTACAGGACACGAGACTTTAGGGCATCAACCCCAACAATCTCCCACTTGTCCTAAAGCAAAGTGGAGTGTACATTAAAACTAGTACAAAACAATAAACTAGGGCATAAAAACCAAGTACAAAAAAATCTCCCACTTGCCCTAGTTTAGCCGCGGGCGATCCTGTAGACCCATGCTCTGTAGGTGACCCTCAAACACTGTAACCGTGAGAGCCTTTGTAAACGAGTTAGCAACATTGTGCTCCGAAGCGATCTTCGTGATGATCACATCCCCTAGATGCACTATCTTGCGGATTAGATGACACTTCCGCTCTATATGTTTGCCGCATCTGTGACTCCTTGGCTCTTTGGAGTTCGCCACTGCACCACTATTATCACAATATAGGGTAATGGGCCTAGACATATCTGGAACAACTTCCAGTTTTGTCAAGAACTTCCTGAGCCAGATAGAATTCTTAGCAGCTTCACAAGCCGCTATGTACTCCGCATCCATATTGAAGTCGGTGATGCACCCCTACTTAGTGCTTCGCCACACTACAGCTCCTCTGTTAAGAGTAAAGACTAACCCTGATGTGGACTTGCGAGAGTCCTTATTAGTCTAAAAGTCAGAATTCGTGTATTCGGTAAGGATCAAATCCCAAGAACCATACACGAGTATGTAGTCCCTCGTTCTCCGAAGATACTTGAGGATGTTCTTCACTGCGGTCTAGTGACCCTGGCCTGGGTTAGACTGATACCTACTAACTATTCCCACAACATAGCAGATGTCTGAACGAGTATAGAACATCGTGTACATTAAACTGCCAACGATAGATGCATATGGGACTCATCTCATCTCCTCAACCTCTTAAGGCGTCTTAGGACACGTGTCCTTAGAAAAAGTGATTTCATGCCTGAACAGCAATTGGCCCCTCTTGGAGTTCTGTATCGAGTACTTGAGCAACATCTTGTCAATGTACGATGCCTGAGACAATGCTAGAACTTTGTTCTTATGATCTCGAAAGATCTATATACCAAGAACAAACTGAGCCTCTCCTAAATCTTTCATTTGGAATTGGGTTGCTAGCCAGTTCTTAACTACAGTCAGTAGACCTACATCATTCCTAATGAGTAGGATATCATCTACGTAGAAGACTATTGAAGCGTTAATGATCTTCTTGTAGACATAAGGTTCATCAACGTTTTGGTCAAAGCCATACAACTTGATCGTTGTATCAAACCATATGTTCCAAGATCGAGACACCTGTTTTAGTCCATAAATGGACCGATTCAGTTTGCAAACCTTTTTCTCTTAACCTTGGGCTATGAATCCCTCGAGTTTGATGGAACACGAGACATACACAGCAAAATAAGGATCTAATTACACTCTAATTGATTTTAAATTAAAGGAAAATAACATGCAATTTGAAGGGAAAACAGTAATTAATAGGATAGGATACAACCTTTGTAACTCCTGAAAATCGCTTTTTCTCACTGAATCTCGACCCGAACTCTTCTGGACCACCACTAGAGTTGACCTACTATTCTCTGGACTCAGAACCGAGTTGTGGGACTCGGTGGATGAAGAAAACCAAGAGAGAGAAAGAGATGAAAATTTGGGTTAGTTTTGGGTTTTGGACTTCACTCAAGAAAATGATTTTTCCAGCCCAAATTTAGAAAACAATTTGGCAAAATTTGTAAAACTTATTTCATTCAAAATGAAAGCCCAATTTATAGAAAAAACCATGCAACATTTGCATGATCCAAATCCATAAAAACCCAACACCTAAAATCAACTATCTAAGTGGGCTTAATATCTCCACTATAAGCCAATACCTAGCCCACTATTTTATTAGTGGAATTATCCAACAAAAGTTTGGATTTTCCTACTAACTTTAGTCTAAGGGCAAAATAGTCGTTTGGTCAAAGTTTGACCAAAAAGTCAACATTTTGACATTTTATGATTTTTTTCGTGTTGACTAATTTTGACCTCCCGAACATGAATCTGCATTCATTTTCTCGAAATTCAAATCACATTTGAATATAAGGTCGGTCAAAGTTTGACTTTTCAAAGTCAAAAGTTAACTCTTTGACTTTTTACATCTTTGACCATTTCCATTATTTTTTAGCTTCCAAATATGAACGTATTTATATTCTTGATATTTAAATCAAATTTAAATATTAAAGTTGTATCTCTAAACTGAAAAAAACCGACCACTATATCACATATACTTGTCGGTTTCTCTCTTTTCACCTAATTTGAACAATTTTAATTATTCTATCATACTATTCTAAGTTTATTCAATATAAGCTAGTAGGGAACCTAATGAACCTATAGATCATGGGCTCCAACGATCCGAGATTAGCTAGATAAACTCTTTAGACAGAGCTAATCAACATTCATTAACTAATGGGTCATTCCACTATAGTCCTGTAGTTGCACTCCCCTCACTATAGATATATTTGTGTCCATTTGATATAACCATGATTAGTAAGCTAATCCTTCATAGGTTGTTCGTAATCTCGGCTGGGTCATAAAAATCGTTTTAACCCCAAGACTACATCTTGTTCCTTAAGTTCCACTGATCCTCTAATGAACAATTGGTTTAAGGTCCAACCTATAAACCGAATCCCTCTCGAGCCAAAAAGAGGATGGGGCTCCTTGTTCAAGACCTGGATTCAGTGCTAAAGGGAACAACCTATCTACTATCCCTATAATGGATAAGAGTGAATTCCATCTTGCACCCTATGTTCCCAACTATCCACCCGATCTTACCCCTGAAATGGGAGGCTTATTGGGCCAGCGATATTGAGCTGCCCTCACCTATGCAGATCTAAGAATAATTCCGAGTGAACAAGAGTTCATAGTTAGCTCAGGATTAAGATTAAGTTACCTAGGTCATCAATTAACGAAATAGTCAGTTTTATACATAAAACGGCATTTAGAATGTAAAAAGTGACTATTTCATGGTTCAGACTTATGTAAACTCTTTACATAGGATGCCTCTACTCACATATCTCTATATGAACAATTTAGGATCACATCGTTTGTACTAACTACAAAGTGGGCCGCATCCATAGTGTCCTCAGAATAAGCCGCCCAATCTTATTCATATACTATAGACCATTTTGGCTATATATTTGAACTTGATCTATCTTTATGTCACTAAATAAAGTTCAAACTACATTAAATAGCCTCAGGACCTTAGTTTATTGGATTCAAGATTACAATTTCAATAAAAACTTTATCGAAAAACAAAATAAAATATGTTTATTAATTTACAAACTACAAGTTTTAGGACATAAAATCCAACAGTGAATGGTCTCTTCAAGATTGCCATTCAGAAAGGCCATCTTGACGTCCATTTGCCAGATCTCATAATTATAATAAGGAACAATGGACAGGAGGATGCAGATTGACTTTAACATAGTAACAGGCGAGAAAGTCTCCTCATAGTCGACTTCCTCTACCTGTGTATAACCCTTTACCACAAGTCGAGCCTTGAAGGTGTATGCCTTCCCATCAGCACCCCGTTTGTGCTTGTAGATCCATTTACAACCTATAGGCCTTACCCCATTAGGCTAATCTACAAGATCCCTTACTGAGTTGAAGTACATCGACTCCATCTCAAGATCCATGGCCTTGACCCATTCATTCCTGTTAACATCCTTCATTTCCTTCCGATAAGCCAAAGGATCCTCAACGTCGCCATCTGCTACCATAGCAAGGATTTTTGTGAAACCCAGATAGCGAACAGGCAGGTTCGCAACCCTCCCACTACGTCGAGGTTCCCTCAATTCTTGAGGTGGAACCGACCTACTAATTGAACTCCCATCAACAACTCTTGCTGATGTAGCAGGTTCTACAAATTTTGTTGAAGTTTCAGTAGTTTTATTAGAAAGCTCACACAACACGACTTTGTTTCGTGGACTGTGCTTCTTTATATGATCCTCCTCCAGGAAAGTAGCATTTGTTGAAACAAACACCCTATTTTCCTCCGGATCATAAAAATAACCCCCTCGTGTACCTTTTGGATAGCCTACAAAGAGGCATAACCTCGACTGTGGTTCCAACTTCTTGGGATTAGCATCAAGCACATATGCAGGGAAACCCCAAATTCGAAACGGACGTAAACAAGCTTTACGCCAAGTCCACAACTCCAGAGGTGTTCTCGCAACACTCTTTGAGGGAACACAATTGAGTATATATACCACAATCTCCACTGCAAAACCCCAAAACGAGTCTGGTAAGGAAGCGTAACTCATCATCAAGCGAACTATGTCCAACAAGGTTCTATTTCTCCTCTCCGCTACACAATTCTACTGAGGTGTACCCAGTGCTAAGAGTTGGAAAACGATTCCATGTTCTATCAAATAGTCCTGGAATGCCGAGTCCAAAAACTCTCAACCTCGATCTGATCAAAATGTTTTAATCCGTCTATCTAATGCATTTTCAACTTCAGCCCTGAACTCTTTGAACTTTTCAAAGGATTCAGAATTCTGTTGAATAAGATAAACATACTCGTACCTGGAGTAATCATCAGTAAAACTGATAAAATACTCATAGCCACCTCGAGCTCGCACATTCATAGGACCACAAAGGTCAGAATGTACTAACTCAAGAGGCTCCTTGGCTTTATTACCTTTTCCAGTAAAAGGTCATTTAGTCATCTTACCTTCAAGGCAAGACTCGCATACTGGTAAAGAATTTTCTTCTAACTCACTTAGAAGTCCATTCTTCATCAATCTCTCAATCCTATTAAGATTGATGTGCCCTAAACGAAGATGCCAAAGTTGGGCATTTTCTTTTGGAGAAATATGTCGACGTTTTGATTGAGTTACGAAAATTCTAAACAATTCAGTATTATGGAGGGAATTAATGGCTAATGACGTTAGCACATATAAATTCGATTCCAGATTTGTAGTACAAATAAAAATACCATCTTTATGAATAAACGCTTTATCCACATTAAAAGAGACAGTATATTTATATTGCAATAAACACTTTACAAAAATGAGGTTTCTTTTTAGTTAGGGAACAATATATACATCATTCAAAACAAGAAACCTATTTTGTAAAGCTAACTAGAGCCCTCCCACTACCACAACTAAGACGACGTGCCCAATGCCTACTCGCATCATCATCTCACCAGCTTCCAACTGTCGCCAAAATCTAATCCTCTGAAAAGAAAAACAAACATGGTTAGTGGCACCCAACACTAGAAGACATTCGGGCTTTAATGTCGATTGGAAACCGACATTAAAGATAGTATTATTAAAGCCCTTTAATGTCGATTGCCTTTAATGTCGATTTTAAACCGACATTAAAGGGCTTCAATAACACCAAAAACACAGCCAACCGACATTGAAGGTCTGCAACCGACATTAAACATCTTTAGTGATTAAAGCCTGTTGGTTGCAACCGAAATTAAAGATCTTTAATGTCAGTTACAACCAACATTAAAGCCTATTTTTTTTTAATTCTTAACCGACATTGAAGCCTGAATCTGTCCGTTTTATCAATTAGTCCGTTTTTAAAGTTCCCTTGCCAAATCCATTTTTTTGGTAAAAAAGTATAACATGACACATCATCATCGAACGTTATGGCTATGACATATTATTCATGTATGGATTGTAAATCTATTACATTTAATCCATAAATTTTGCTATAGAATTATAATTTAAAAGGCGTACAATAATTCAGGCCTTGAAAACACAAATTACAAGTAATACAAATATTATGATTTTACAAACATTATCAGTTTACTGTCCCTCTCCACTTGGTAAGTATGGATCTCTTCATAATTCTTCTTGAACAGACCCCCCAGCTTCAGCAATGTCTGGTTATAGACATCTTTATCTAACCACTATTGTTCAAAGGATCACAAACAATAAAGGTTTGGGCGTAAGCGTAACACATGCAACGGAAGATTGTATCCATTCAAGTATATATATATATATATATATATATGGATAAAATGTTTGAGACCTTACCCTTAGAAACTCTGCAACTTTTGCCAGCTAACTGTTACTGCTCGAATGTACTTTGGTTTCCATGCCAAGAGAAAACAGAAGAGCCGGATTGTAGGACAAAACACTCAGTAGAGTTCAGTGAGGTTGCAACCTAGATAATCATAAGTTGAGACGTTACCATAAGACTTGCAATGGCTGAAATTAGTACAGGCTTTCAGATGGGAACCAAAGAATTTTTTTAAAAAAGAAAAAATAAAATAAAGCAAGTAGGTCATGAATGATGAAACCACTTATACTGAAATTCCAATATTGAGAATTAAAATCAGTTCTAGGAATTGCGGTTAAATATTGCACATACTGATTAGTTCAAATCAAACAAAAAAATATGCACTTGTGTCCATGCTCGATAAATTCAAACTTGATGCTAATTATTTCTGTTGGTGTGATGTGATAAGACATTATTTTTTTGAGGAAACAGTAACCTTCATTGATATGATAAAATGAGATACAAAAGGTCCTATAAATGGAATAACTACAAAAAAGCACCTTCAAAGTTTGTATCCTATAAATGGGATACAAACTTAAATAGTACAAAAACATGTCATCAGATGCATTAGCTTGAATAGATCTTTATGATAGAAATCATAAATATTCTGCATTAATATGTCAAAACATACAATATATATATATATATATACACCATCTCCCTCTAATCACATAGTTCAAACATAATGTAAAAACAGGAAAAAAAAATAATATCGCAAGCAACCAAATTTATCATGGACAGTTTATTCATACAAAACAAAACTTTTAATTAAAAACAATGTTGGCTAGATGAGAAAGTGAACTTCAACCCATCAACACATGCAAGCAACAAAATGTATGAGCATACTGAGAAAACTGGAACTCAAAGGAAGACCACCTCTGACTTATTATGAGAGAGGTTTCCTAAAAAGTAAAATCTTTCATCAAAACTCCTATAAAGAAACATTACAACAAACTTCAACCAATCATCAACAGTTACGCTATTTGTATGTTAGTACCTGTAATCCTATATAAGTATACATTCAAAAGGAAAACCAAAACAGGGTTCCAATAATCCATAAAGTACTTCAACCAATCATCAACAGTTACGCTATTTGTATGTTAGTACCTGTAATCCTGTATAAGTATACCTTCAAAAGGAAAACCAAAACAGGGTTCCAATAATCCATAAAGTACATTCATTGCTTTAAAAAGCGATATATGTTAGAAGAGTAGCCTGTTCAAGAATAATAAATTCATTTGCAACTTCTAAAATAAGATCATAAGATCAAAAAGAAGAGTTTAATAGCCCAAACAATTATCCACATGCTCATTATTATCAAGAATGTCAGGTGTCTAAAGAAATTGTTTTGAATTGAAGAATAAACTAAAATAAATGATATACGAAACCAAAGAAGGCATTACACTTCTACTATCACCAAAATCCAAATATATACATTTCAAATATCATTTGGAAGGAGATATTTCCATTAATAGTCCATATTGAAGAGAATCAAAAGCATTTGTATAATAGAGTACCTTTTCTCCTCCATCCTCAAACCGTTTATCCTTCTGTTCATTGCTGGGTTTACTTCCTGAAGTCCAAATGGAAAAATCTCCGAATAAAGAAAAATAAATAAGAGAAGTGAGAACAACAGGGGAAAAATAAGACACAAACACATACACACATACACACAAACATACCAAATTCAAGGGAGTTAATTCCTTCTCTAGATTGAAAATTTTTATCTTAAAAAACAATAGGTTTGGGTTCTTTCAAGCTCTCGCCCGCTTCCTTCATGAAAATGCCAGTAAAGATCAAATTCACTAACCATAAAGTTAAGAACATTCGAAAGATACCGAGGGAGTGGATGATTTAACTGATATATAAGAGTACCTGTTTAATTGAGTTAAGTGCTTCAACATCTCTCCGCTTCTGCAAATAACAAAATTACAAGAGGAAAAACAAAAAGAACTGCCTTGAATCTTCTTAAAACATTCATATTAATCAAATTCCCTTCCATCACTGATAAACATCACATACGATTGAGAACATCTCACAATAACAGCTAAGCCTACGCCAAAGTAAAAAATCACTAAACATTTCCAACAATTGAATTCTCTCATTTTAGCAAATCACTCACCTCACAAACTAAAAAAAAAAAAAAATCTAAATAAACAGCCATACCCTGCTGGATAAATCATCTATGAATTCTCTCCGCCCTGAATCAAAAGAACGAACCAAATCAATCAAACACAAGAAAAGAATACATTAACTCCAAAACCAAGAGAAACCCTCATTCTCTTATATTCAGTAGTAAACAAAAGAAAAAACAAAAAACAAAAAACACAAAATGAACCAATAGAAGTGATGGTCTTGAGACGATGAGAAGCAAGAACCAAAGGAGCAAGAACAGAGAGAGAAAGTAGAGAGAGGATGAGAATCCTCCAGCATCGACGAAGAAGCTTCATCAATGCTACCTTACAACAGTGGATCCCGTGGCAAAATCCCTCAGAAAAACTATCAAAACAAAATTCAAACTGACCAAATTCAAAGGCAACGACCAAATTCGCAAGAGAAAAACAACAACAATCCAATGACTGGCAAACAGATGAACATAAACAATAGCTTCTTCTTCTTATGATTACTTATACCATACAACCAAGCATAAAAGTCAATTCAATTCGATTCAACCATATTCTCCCGAGATATTATATTGCAGTGACGATGTCTGTAATCGTGAAAGAAAACAAGACTAAACCACGATCTCAGACATCATTAATTAACCCCAAGCCCCAACAAACACAAATCTTGAAAAACAAATGACAACAAAACTAAACTAGATGAACATAAACAATAGTTTTTTTTTTTTTATAGAGGATTAGTTTGAATGTGAATTAGTTCTCTAAAAATGCCTATAGAGGATAATCCCTGACAAACAGAATAGCTATAAAAAAAATCACTTGCAAGTGAAATCACAAAGCAAAAAAGATAGTACATTTATACCTTCCCCGTCAAAGTAATATCTCTAATCAACACATATGCATTTCTATCCAGAACAAGACCAAGTAAGAATAATTTGGTTTCTATCCAGATGTATTAGAGATCTTAGGTGCAACAAAAAGTTGATTCCTTAATTGGTTTCTATCCATAACAAGACCAAGTAAGAATAATTTGGAGGGAAAAAAGGCAACAATTTATCATATAAAAAATGAGACTCTTTCGAATTTCATTATCCGGACGTGAAAAAAAAAATCAAGTATATCTACCTAAAACAAATGGGAGGGGTTTGGAAGTTCATGTATTGTTGGAAAGCACAATCACTAATCACTATATACCCAGGTGGCTAAAACTTTGGCATTTCCATGCATGGGTGTAGAAATCTCATCATCTTTTCCATCATAAACTAAAGGTCCATTCAAGGTCTTTTTCTACAAACATCTGCGTACATCTATGCAGACTTGAGAAGTCACAGGCAAACCAAATAGATTATAGGAGCTTAGAGATAATTTGAAGAAAGAAGTTGGCTATCGTGTTCATTACCTTCTTTAAAAAAGTTGAATATGTATTGTCCCAAATCAACTTGTAGTCCCTAGCAATGAAAGTGCATAATCTCTAACGATACTCCCATCAATTTATGTTTGTAATTTCAACACTGAATAAAAGCAAGATGTTACCATTAACTCACTTGGTCAGACTTGTAATGTTTATGAGGCAATCAACTGCAAGAAAAAAGTTCAAATCCATCATATAATTTGAAGTAAAAGAGTATGAATGGAAAAGACTCCAACAGGAATTTGAGGACCAAATTAAATGATCGAAAACAATTAAACACAAGGAAATTACTAGTATGCTTGGAACTTACAGGGTCACTAATCAATTTACCATCTTTATCCCTCTAGGACTTTCACACTCCACACAGAATCCAATATCCTGAGCAAGCATAAAATGCAACTCCATTTTAATAAGAACATACGAACATTCAACCAAAATGACTATGATGGAGACAAATGACCATAAAAAAAAAACACAAATTTGGTGGATCTGAACAATGACAAAGAAAATGGCATCTTTTAGATTTGGTCGACGAGCGACGACACAGAGTCAGATCGACAACCAACGAAGATCAGATCAATGAACGGAGGCTGGAACCACAACAAACCTGCACGATCGATGAAAAATAGAGCAAATTGACGAACGGAGGCCAGATCTGCACACGAAGGCCATATCTTAGAAAAAATAAGCTAGCATTTAGTAGGAATTCTCATTGTGAATTAGCATTTTCTTTGGTCCCAATTTCTAAGTTTTTCTACATTGACTTCAATAATTATTCATGAATATTTTGGTATAACTAAGCAGAATAGTTTTTAAGAGTACCTTTGCATCTCATTTGGAAAAAATTCTCATTAGTGAATCGAGAACAAAACACCTGCAATGTAATTTTAAAACATCAATTGATCGCTATAAAATGTGTACAATATTATCATGTAATTAATAGTAACCTAAGAGTTCATAAAATACATATATCTCAAATAGTACTATTAGAATTGGTCTTAAAGAGTTCATCAAAGATAATATAATAAAATGGATAGGAAGAATACACTTATAGCTAAAGGTAGTTACTTGGTTAAAAACATGACTCATGCATAAAAATCAATGTTGTTTTATGGTGTGAACAAACCAAATTGAAAGAATCCACAAAAATTGAGTTGATTACTTCAAGTATTGTGAAGAAAACCAAATGCTGACTGCAGAAGATCTAAGCACTCAAGTTTGTAGCCATAATGAATTTACATAATACAACTGTTTGGAGGAAATTCATGGCAGAAGAAGGGGCTCAGAAGGCTGTGGGAGAAGCTCTGTGAGTATGGGTAATATAACATAATTTAACTGTGTATCACATTCATGGAGACTGAAGAGGAGAGGGAAAATGGGAGAAGCTCTGTGGAGGTTGCAAAGAGCTCAGAAGCAAGAAAAAGTAAGTATGAGGAGGTTACCATTGCTGGTTCTATGTATTTGGTTTGGGAAAATCCGAGTGTTATGGTTCCAATCTTCTGGAATGGACAAAGTAGAAGGCTCTTGCTTGATGGTCTTAGTGGCTGTGTTGAGCCTGGTAGAATCATGGCCATTATGGGTCCTTCTGCTTCTGGGAAATCCACTCTTCTCGACTCATTAGCAGGTTCTCTTTCATCCTCACTCTCTGTCTATCCTCTTTTCTTTTCTTTTTTTTTTCCCTTTAAGTTCTCTGTTTTTTTCATGTTCTTCCCCTTCTGCATACGCTGCTTATATGGGCTACCAAGCTTAGCTATTTTTCTCACTAATCAATCTATGTTCTACCTTTGAAATTTATATCGTGATTTAGAAACAAAAACAACCCATTTATAAAGTTTTGATTAAAATGACATTCTCAATCACTATGGAATCTAGAAAACATAAACACCATCTGAAAACTATTTCAAAATACAACAGACCTCAACTCACTACACATCTTCTCAATATTGAGTTTTTTATACCTCAACTCACTGCACATCTTCTCAAATGTAACTAAATATAACAAAAAAAATAGCATTTTAGAGTCAATCTTGCATTCAATGAATCAAAATTATAAATGCACTTTACCAATAAAATCTATGGAATATGATCAAGATTTTTACTCAAATTGATTTTGAGTATATAGTTCAATAAAAATGAGTTTTAATATTAAGATGAGTACTTGCACTTATTGAGGAACCATATTCCAATGCAAAGATTTTTTTGCTTCTTTATTTTAATCTAAAACCCACCTGCAAAGATCTATAGAGTAAAAACACATTCATAGGATTAAAAATAGCAAAGTTGAAGCTAAAGAAGAAGAGGAAAACCCAAAATCATGGAAGAAGCTGAAGTGAAGATAAGAGAAAAGAAAAGGAAAGAAAAGAGAGATCTTGAAACAAATCTGATGGAAAGAAAAGAGAAATATAAATCACCCTATATGTAAAAAAATCATGCTTTCATCACTAGTACAAAACTGAAACAAATCAGACCTTGAACATCTTGAACAAATCGGGGCTTGAATAGATCTTAGCAGAGCTCGAACATTGGAACATATCTAAGCTGAGATTGGGTTGAAGAACGACAGGTTGGCGAATTTGACAAATGAATCGACGATTTGACGAAAGAATCAACGATCTGACGCATGACTCACAGCGGTGGACGAATCGGCGCAGACCTAATAGACGAATACATGGTAGACCTGGTGAAGCTAACGATCGGACGGACGAAGTTGGAATGCACAGAAAGATGGTGGAGTTAGATCTGATGAATGATATTGACGAACTGATGGAGATGGTGGCGAGAGGGTTCTGAGGGAGAGGAAATTTGTGAGAAAAAGGGAGAAAAGAGAGTTTGATAAATGAAAAAATTGGAACGCACACAGATCTAATAAAGGAACAGAAGACGGTGGCAAGAATGGAAGATCTGATGAACGATGGTGATGGAATGATGGAGATGATGGAGAGAGGGTTCTGAGGGAGAAAATTTGTGAGAAAAAGAAAGAGAAGAAAATTTGATAAATGAAAAAATTGGGTTTTTAATAAAAGGAAAGAATCGATAGGGTTTAGCTACAATGTCAGTTTTAAACCGACATTGTAGCCTGATTAAATATATCTTTAATGTCGGTTTAAAATCGACATTAAAGATCCGCCTTTTTTTCCTTTTTGCAACCGACATTATACATCTGTGTTTATTTTTTCCAACCGACATAAAAGGACAAATTTCTTGTAGTGCAAATCAATTATCCAGGCTGAATCATCATTCTCCACTAAACAAATTTCAAGCACAAGTAAATCACATTTACCTTTATCGACCTTGGCCTTAGCCTTGGCTGCTTTCTTCTCTTTCAGATACCGAGGACAGTTCCTCTTCCAGTGTCCATCTTGATTGCAGTGGAAACACTTTCCTTTTTCAACTAGTGGATGCCTTCTTAAGGCGACAGATGGTGGGTTAGCAAGCGCCTTCCCTTTTCCCTTACCAACCTTCTTCTTCTTCCTCTTTGCAAAGTTAGAAGTAGAAGGTGCAGACTTCATTCTTGAGGTCAAACCTCTATGGAACATCCTGGAGGATGAAGCAACATTTGCCTTACCCTTTTTCCTCTCCTTACTTTTCAGTAAAGATTGGTAGGTCTACAACTCGATGAGGAGAGTTGTAAGGTTCACTTTGTTAAAAATCACATTGCTAACAAAGTGAAGGAAGCTATCCGACAATGAATGCATGATTATGCTAACCTAGCTGCCCTCATCGATGGTAGACCCATTCAACTCCGCCACATTAAAATGGACCATCATGTTAAGCACATGTTCACGAATAGAGGTGCCTTCTTCCATTTTGGAGTTGAATATGTATTTAAAAGCCTCATGCATAACCTATTCAGGATAGTTGTCCAAACATCCCCTCCCCCCCCCCCCCCCCCCCCCCCCGGACTCTATGATCTCACGCACTAAGACCATAGGCTCATATTTTTTGGCCAAGACTTCAGAAAGGCTTGCCAAGATGTAGACTTGGGCCTTCTCATTCCCCCTTGTCCATCGCTCATATGCCTTCTGTGTTGGGTTTTATGTCCTAAAAACTCGCAGTTTGTAAAATGATAAACATTTTCTATTATCAATATACTTGTTATTGATCTCATAAATTGTATGAAAGTCTAAATCCAATAAACTAAGACCCATGACTATTGTATGAGTACTTGAACTTTATGTGAAGACATAAAAGTGGATCAGGTTTGAGTAAATAGTCAAAATGATCTATGGTACATGAATGAGGTTAGGTACCTTATTCTGGTAACACCATTGGATGTGGCCTACTCTATAGTTGTTACAAAGAGTTGTAAAGTGCTACATACGATCTGATCCTAATTCATACATGTTATGACATGAGGAGTGGGAGCGTCCTAAGCAATGAGTTTGTATAAGACCAAGACCAAGAAATAAGTCAATTTTACTTTAGCACGCTATTTACTGTTTAAAACTGACTATTTCACCTAGATGACCTAGGTAACTCGATCTTAATTCTGAGCTAACTATGAATTCTTATTTATTCAGGATTGCCCTTATATTTGCATAGTTGAGGGTTGGCTTAACAGCGTCAGCTCAATAAGACTCCCATTTCAGGGGTAAGATCATATAGATTGTTGGGGACATAGGGTGCAAGATGGAGTTCATGCCTACCCGATTTAGGGATAGGAGAAAGGTTGTTCTCTCAAGTACTGAATCCAGGTCTTGAATAAGGGGCCCCACCCTCTCATTGGGCTGAGAGAGTTTGGTTAGGTGATTGGATCACAAACCAGTTGTTCATTAGAGGATCAGTAGAGACTTGAGGAATAAGACGTAATCTCGGCGTTAAAACAGATATTTGACCCAGCCGTTATTACGAACAACCTATGAAGGGTCGACTTGCTGATTATGGTTAAATCATATGGACATAATATATCTATAGTGAGGGGAGTGCAACTATGGGCTTTAGTGGAATGACCCATTAGTTAACAAATGGAGATTAATCTAATCTAATGAGTTGAGCCACTTAATCTCAGATCGTTGAAGCCCATGGTCTATAGGTCCGCGAGGTCCCCCTACCAGCTCGTAATGGACTAGCTCTAGAATTACTTGATAAGTTAATTTGAAATGTTCAAATTAGAAGGAAATTAGTAATTATATGAGATATAATTATGTTTAATTTTAGAATTAAATAGAATATGAGAATTTATATATTTAAATATGATTTAAATATATATAGATGGATATGTGTTAAAATTAATTTAATATTTGATATTAAACTAATTAAGTTTTATTTAATAATTAATTTATGAAATTAATTAAATTTTCATTTTTAAAATCAAAATAGATTTATAAAATCAAATTTTGAGTTTTAGATAAAATTGAAAAATTGGAAAACTAAAACACAATAGAAAAATGGATTTTTCCATTATCCATCTTTGAACTAGCTCAAACATATTTCAATATCTTGGGCTTGTCTTCTCCAAACATGAGTTGAAACTCATGTAACTCTTCTCTTTGCATGTTGATTTGTAATATAATGAAGAGATTGGAGTGAAAATCGGGCATGCAATCTATAGTGAATTTTAGAGAAAATTCGGTTGGAAGAATGGTTCTTCAACAACGTTGTTGCACTGAGCTTTTCTCCTTCATCCCTTAATTCAAGCTTGTTTTGAGTCTCACAACTCAATTTAGAGCACCAAGAGAATAGTGGAGAAGATCTTGAGGTGGTCTACAACAAGATATGGAGAAGATTGCAGCTGAAAAATGAGCTTTCAAGAAGTTCTACAAGCGGAATGTCTTGAAACCCATTTTTCTACAGAAGCATACTTTATATTATGCCAAAATTAATGAATTTGAATGCTTAGATGATTCTTGTGCTTCCGCTGCTATTGATACAATCCTATAATTGGTATCAGAGAATCGAATAAGCATTCAATTCGGTTTAATTTTGGTTTGGTAGGTGTTTTATATGAGAAATACGAAACTGGTGCACTGATATGGTTTTCTGAGATTTGGCTATTTAATTCTCTTTAATTTCTCATTTAAATTTGTAATTGGCTCTTGCTTGATGAGCTTTGATGTGTTCCCAAGAGTTTATAATTTATTTGGAGTCATTAGAGTTGAAATTAAGCTATAAATCAAATAAACAAGCGAAGAGGCCGAGTTGCAGTTCCAGAAAATCAGCCTTTGTTCTTATTATCGTTGAGGTTCTGGTTGCTAAACAATCGTCTAGCTCCAGATGCTACACAATATGAAGAAAAGCTAGACGATCATATAGCAATGGGCATTGGTCGTTGTGATGTTGAACGCTAGACGATTGTGTACCTGTAGAAGCTAAACAATGCATTCAATTTGCTATACGATAGCATTAAGCGATCGTTTAGTTTTGTCGTGGGAACTAAACGATACATTGAATTTACTGTACGATGGTACCATGCAATTGTTTAGCAACGATACGATCTAAGCGATGCGATGAAGTGCTATACGATATCGCTGAGCGATCATGTAGATGCAGAGCTAAACGATCGTATAGACGAAGTGCTAAGCGATGCGTTGAAGTTCCTATGCGATGGAACTAAACAAATCGCTTACCTATGATGCTGAACGATGCGATAATGTTCTATACGATGGAGCTAAGCGATCGTTTAGCTATGACGGATACTAAAAAGATGACATATAGTGCTAGACGATGGTGTTAAGCGATTCGATGAAGAGCTATACGATAGCCCTGAGCGATCGCTTACTACGATCGTTTATCTTTGATCGGGAGCTAAACGATACGTTGAATTGCTATGCGATAGCATTACGCGATCGTTTACCTTTATGCAACAGCTAAGGGATGCGTTGAGTTACTATGCGATAGCACTACGCGATCACATACCTTTATGCGGCAGCTGCCCGATGCGTTGAAGGTTATGCGATGGCATTAAACGACCTTTTCGTGCGCTAAACGATCAAGCATTTACTAAACGATCTGGCAAAATGCAAGATGATGGTCGTCATTGCTAAACGATGAGACTTAGCGAAATGTTGAACATGTGCAAGGGATGCCGGTTCGATCGGTTATCTTGTGGTCTGGATCGGTTCAGCTTCGAATGGTTCTTGGTTGGTCCGGTTCAGACGGTTCAGGTCCGATTCAAGCTCCTTGAGTTCATTTTGGAGTGGTTCGGAAGCTGGTTTTATAATAATTAGGTTTTGTTTGCTTGTGTTTTGCCAAAACTAAAACCATATCAGTCTGTGTTTAATTATTTATACATTTGATGTATGTTATAATTAAATAAATCTTGTATGTTACATGCATTGAAAGTATGTTATAATTGTTATAATATATAGTATGCATGTTAGGGTTTCTTGTATTTAATATAAATGTTATATTGAATTTGACCGCGTCATGTATGTTATGGATGAATAGCATGTCCAAAGTTTTATAAATTGTTATAAAATTGGGTTAGATATTTAAAATCCATAACAACAGCTGCATGCTCACGTAGGTTGACCACCTGTTTTAATTGTTAAAACTTATAGACTCTCTCTATTTTGTTTTATTCATCCATGAAAAAAGAACGATTGAAAAAATATATATATTGGCTATCACATAATTAAAAAATAGCTCAATTATTACTTTTTAAACAAATGGGGCTAAATTGAAAAAATTAACGATAATTATTAGAAAACACACACACGCACATATTTAACCTAAATTTAATGACATGATTAAATATGTAAGAACGAAACAAATTACCATTCACAAAAGCTTTGAATTTCTGAGGGTTTATGGTCTCGAAATCTTGTAATCTTGTCTTGTGAGCAAACTCTATTTACAATAATTTTATAATATTTTGCACTGTTTCTTCAAGAGATCCTTTTGGCCACTCATATAACATAAACTAAACAAATTAAGTAATTACAGAATGATATGAGACAGAGAAAGAAATAGGAAAAAAGATAATTTTAGAGAAAGAAAAAGAGAAAGAAAGAAAAACCTTGGTTCTGCCATCTTCAAAGAGCTGGTTAACAGTTTCATAAGTTGGGGGCTGTCCATGCCTCCATTGAATGGTAGGATCCTCCAAATTCAAGAAAACTCTATACTTATCAGCAACAATACTGGTTTCCTCAGGGCTCATCTTAATAGATTGCATTCTTTTCTTTAATTAACCAAAAACAGGATATATTTGGTGTGATGAATTGAATGGCCAAGTTATGTGGAGTTTTATAGGTGAAATATGCCACTCCCGTGTTTCTTTGGGTTCACCATTTGATTTTTAGATCTAATTCTTTTTCCTAGTATTTAGAATTTACGCGGTTGTAATACCATATTAAAGAAACATGAGATTTCATCGAAATTATACATATTTTATTCATGCTTTGATTGTTACCAATTAGTTTTGAACGTCTCTTTGTAGTGGTCTCAAAACTAATTGGTAACAATTGGTAACGAACAAGGCATGAGTCACGGTCCATATGCAACTTATAAGGATTGAGAGTTTCTTTTTTTTTTTTTTTTTCTTTTTACTTTTATATATATTCTTTTATAAGGATGATGAGATCTTCAACACTCCCTCTTGATTTCTTGATTTTTTTTAAAAAAAAAAATATCGACTTATAATAAAACATGAGTATGTTCAGTAAAAAAAAAAAAAAAAAATGAAATTTCAGAAATTTGACATTCTTTCTAGGTTAGTTCATGCATATTATACAACTAAAGTGTTCATTGATTGAATTTTATGGATTCAATCTAATAGTTCAAATTGCTTATAATTTAAACTCTTATTAAATTATCAACCCAGCCAATCCATTAAAGTAATTTTAATTCTTATTAAATTGCAATTATAGTTCATAACCAATGGACCTTGTTAGGTAGTGCAATGCGCAACTTAATTTCAAAATATGCCTTATACATAAGGGTGATTAAAAAAAAAAAAAGCTGACTATTCAAACGTTCCAAACATCTAACCTAACTATTATTGTTTGTGTCGTTTGCGATTTAAAATTAGTTAATTTGAGTTATTTTATAATTTTTTTTTTTAATTTCATATTATTGTGGGTGCATTAGATTGGGTCGAGTCAAACTCTAATTGTGTTTAGAAAAAAAAAATCAATCTAAACTTTTCATCTAATCAAAATCATATGGATTGAGTTGAGTTGTTTGAAATTTTGAGCTGTCACCCGTTGGTTTCTTTATCACACTAAAAATATAATGCTGAAAGTTTAGCTTTTTTTTTTTTAACAAAATATTAAGAGAGTATGTGATCAATAGATATATCAGGATATCTCAACTAGGTTGATACATCCGTAGCACTATCATTATGCCTCGGATCCAAAAGCTATGCATTCATTCTGTTGGGCTTTGCAAAATGAACGAGGCCCAAAATCACAATCTGATCCAACTTTGGAAATGGAGTAGTTGACAGATGTGGTCAATGTGAGGCCACGTAGCAGAAGGACGTCTACACGTTTCTAGTAAGTTTCTTTCACTTGAAATTAATTGTTTTCAATCTAATTTGATTTCAATGTGAAAGAAAACCTCTCTTTCTCTAAAACTTGGTCTTTCTTTCTATTTAGTTTGAAGTTCTCTCACTCACAAACTTTTTACATCTCTAGTGGCAAGCTTTTGCAAGATAAACAAGCACTACTACAAAAACAGTGTGTCTTGACTTTTTTAAATGTCAAAAATGACTTTTCTTGACGTTTTTTAAATGTCAAGAATGACTTTTCTTGACGTTTTTAAAAATGTTAAGGAAGCCAATATCAAGAATGTCGATTTTCTTGACATTTTAAAAAGTCAAGAAAAGTGACACTTGACATTTAAAAAACGTCAAGAAACATAGACACTCGACATGTTTGAAATGTCAAGAATATGCACATTCTTGACATGGAAAAACATCAAAAAATTTTGTGAACTTGACATTTAAAAACGTCAGAAACACAGACACTTGACATTTTTTAAATGTCAAGAATATGGACATTCTTGACAAGGAAAAACGTTAAATTTTGTGAACTTGACATTTAAAAAACGCCAAGAAATTTGTTTGTGATTTTTTAAAAAAATCTACAATGTTGATGTTTTTACCTATAATTGCTCTTATATTTTGATCCAACAACCACATTTGGTATATATATGACATAAATTCATCAATCAAATAAACAATATACACACATTGACAAACTTATATATCAACATAACAAAAAAACCACCAATATCTCTTTATAAAAACTTAACTTCTTTAACATTGTCAATATATACAACCTAAGCAACATAATTCTAATAATCAACTCATATGGACACTTCCTAAATAATATAAGGAACATAATTCTGTGAACCCAATATAAACAGTTTCAAAAAATATATTTCATCCCCCCCCCACCGTACATATTTGAATAATACCAAAAAATATTTATACCTATATGGGTATGAAGTAAATCCAGAAATTGATCAGCCGAAAGAAACACATCCAAAATGACCAACCACGATCACATATAGTAACCTAAAAATTCAGCCAACTCTATCCACACCTCATCTAACTCGATTTGTGAGTATGGTTTCCTTGTATCAATTTATACACATAAAAGCCAAATATTATAATGGATTCTATTGTTCTCTATACTATTTGAAATGTCGAAATAATGATAACATATCAAATCTGAGATGACAATGCTTTTTTTAGTCACAATATCCCTCATATACCTCATGACATAGTATCCACATTCGGGATTCCCAACTTGTAGAGGACACTATAGAGAAAAAAACCAGTAAATATGATTGAAGTAATCCTTACACACTAGATGTCTACTTAATATGATGAATAAGTAGTCGTTGTTAATTTATACTTGCCTTTACTGTTCACCATAAGGTTTGCTTCCGGCTTTTTTTACTATTCTTTTGAGATTGAAACATCGCAATTGTCCTATTTGTCAAAAAATAACCATAAATTATTCTAAAATAAAGTACACTTTAAAAAAAATACTACGAATGAAAAAGCACTAGAAGAATTGGGGCTTTAATATCGGTTATAAACCAACATTAAAGATAGTGTTATTAAAGCCCTTTAATGTCGGTTTTAAACCGACATTAAAGGGCTTTAATAACACTGTCTTTAATGTTGGTTGCAACTGAAGCCCAAGAATCAAATGAAACCCTTTAAATCGACAATGAAGCCCAGAATCTGTCCATTTTATCAATTATTGTCCATTTTTTTTTAAATTCTGTTGCCAAATCCATTTTTTCGGTAAAAAAGTATAACATGACACATCATCATCGAACGCTGTGGCTATGACATATTATTCATGTATGGATTGTAAATCTATTACATTTAATCCGCAAATTCTGCTATAAAATTATAATTTAAAAGGTCGTACAATAATTCAGACCTTGAAAACACAAATTACAAGTAATACAAATATTATGAGTTTACTGTCCCTCTCCACTTGGTAAGTATGAATCCCTTCATAATTCTTTTTTAACAGACCCCACCCCCCCCTCCCCCCCCCCAGCTTCAACAATGTCTGGTTATAGGCATCTTTGTCTAACCACTATTGTTCAAAGGATCACAAACAATAAAGGTTTAAAACAAAGGATTGAAAGTGAAAATGTGATCAGAATTCATATTCAACTAACCGTGTTTATTGGGAATGTACATAAATGGTACATTCAAGGAAAAATTCTTGTAGTGAATGTGTTGGATCTAGAGTTCCCCAAGAAAAAGCATAAAGAGGTTGCGATACCAAATCTTTACTCTTTTGTTGCACCTGCAAAATAAGAAAACTCAATAGTTGAATAAATGAGAGAATCTTCTTTTTCAAGATCTTGAAGAAGAGAAGCTTGGTTACCTAGATATGAGATACGAAGACGATGCAAAATTTTCGGCAGCATAACGATGCTACCACAATAAAATCAAAAATTTACCTTGAACCTATTCAAAGAAACACACTCCCAAAAATATTTCACAACCACTTGTTCTCAACAGAACTATTAGAATTCCCAAAAAATGAATATTCAAGAACACATACGTCAATAAGCAAATTTAGCTCACAATGTACTTCAAATCTCAAAAGTTGTCACAAAAACTATCATAGTACATGAATAACCCATAAGCTACCATAGTGCAACCCACAAACTCAAGCACCTCGAATCAAATCTAAACTACAAATAAATAGTACCCATGAGTCATAAACGGGTGTTACATTCTAATCCAATATGGTCCAAAGAGAAATAAGCACACTATAACTTCTCAAACAGGAATTTTCATTTCATTAGAGTCACTTGAAAATACTTAGAAACTGTGCTCTGCAAACATTCAAAAATGCAGTTACCAGGAACAATTTTTACATGAATCCCTTGTTGTTGCAATAAATCCATCTCCTCCCCACCCCTTCCAAACACCTAAAAAACACATAAACAAAACCATTAAAAGTATAGGGTAAAACGAACCTAGCGGCGCGTGCGGCGAAGACACGCGAACGACGACAATGCCTTCCATGTCTCTTCCGAAGGTGTCTTAAATATTGAAGAAGAAACAACAAAAGATGACATTATTTTAGTAATCTTTCTTTCTCAGCTCATACAAAAAAAGAAAAAAATAGGAAATGGCCAATTTAAACATATTCTTCCAAGAAAAACAGATAGATCGATGTTAATAAATGAGAGAATCTTCTTTTTCAAGATATTGAAGAAGAGAAGCTTGGTTACCTAGATATGAGATACGAAGACGATGGAAAATTTTCGGCAGCATAACAATGCTACCACAACAAAACCAAAAATTTATCTTCAACTTGTTCAAAGAAACACACTCCCAAAAATATTTCACAACCACGTGTTCTCAACAGAACTATCAGAATTCCCAAAAAATGAATATTCAAGAACACATACATCAATAAGAAAATTTAGCTCACAATGTACTTCAAATCTCAAAAGTTGTCACAAAAACTACCATAGTGCATGAATAACCCACAAACTACCATAGTGCAACCTACAAACTCGAGCACCTTGATTAACCCCAAAATTCCTAAGCTCACAAAATGCCTAGAGAATTGAGAACAAAATTATAAAAGGAGAACAGCATTTTACCTGCACTTTTTGGTGCCGAATCAACCCATTACTTCCATTCTCCTCCTTTCCAACTTCTTCATCCTCGGGAATTGCATCTAGGACACCTTGCCTCAAGTTCCTTCGCCACGGACTAACCTGAATTGTCTGTGTCAAGATCACTAGCATACTGGAACAACAACCTGCAATATAAACCTCAATTGACGGGGAGGAAACCCCAAGTTTAGGCTGGAAAAAGGTCGAGGAACCTGAACACATGGATGCAACCATATAACATTCCATAGTCCAACCTATCTTCTTCGAATTGTTCTCCAATCCAACACTCCTATTAATCCAATTGACCTCGATTCGTTCCAAAGAGCCACAGAGAATCAAATCCTCATTCTCATACACCTCAAACTCCACACTACTCGAGACCCGAATGCTATCAATGCTAAATTAGGTAACCTCAGAGGATTCCTTGTTGAGTCGATCACGATGAAGGGCAATAAAAGCAGAGTTGAAGGGCGGAAGGTGTTTTTCTTAGATATTGGGCATCATCGGAAGAGAAAACCGGTAAGGTATTCGAAAAACAAAAGGAGTAAATTCTATTGTCACAAATATACCAAACGAGCAGCAGATCTGCATGGAGAGATGCAAACCTGGCGAAGAGACACGAACGAGCAGTAGATCTGGCGAAGACATGCGAACGATGACGGAACGAGCAGTAAATCCGGTGAAGACACGCGAACGGCGACGAAACGAGCAGGAGATTCGGAAGAATGACCAACAAATCCGAGTGATTGGGTGCGGCAGCGCGGATTGTGTGACGAACAGACCTGCACGGAGGTCAGATCTACACCACAACAGACTTTTCACCCACGATCGACGGACGAATGGCATGGTTTTGAAAGAGAAGAGTGATAAAGAATAGGGTCTGAAGAGGAAAGTGTGAGAATGAGAGGAAACAGAAAATAGGGGGAGAGTGAAGAGGGAAATGAAAAAAATGGGGGGAAAACAGAAAGTGAGAGGATAAATTAAGCAGGTCTTTAATGTTGGTTTAAAACTGACATTAAAGGTCCCCTACAATGCCGGTTTAAAACCGACATTAAAGATCCACTTTTTTTTAAAAAAAAACAAAACCGACATTATACATCCACTTTTTTTAAGAAAAATAAAACCGACATTATACATCCACTTTTTTAAAAAAATAAATAAAATCGACATTATACATCCGATTTCACTTTTTCCAACCGACATTAAAGCTCAAAATTCTTGTGGTGAAGGTTAACTTACGTGTCAGTTATATATGAACCCAAGGTGTAATCAAACCTCAAAAAATTGAACCCAAGGTGTGCACATGCTTTAATGTGTTAAACATATATTAATTCCAATAACTAAAAATTGAACCCAAGTTTGGCAAAACATAATTTAGTTCATAAAGCCCTAACAAATTAGACACATGGACATATCTAACTTTGGCAAGCATTTAATTAAAGAAAAGTGGCAAGTTCTCTAAAATTAAAGCCCTAACTTTGGCAAAGTGGCAATCCCAACTATGGCAAGTTCTCTAAAATTTAATCTCATTCAAGAACAATATGAAACAAGGGTTTATTATGAGATTTAAAAATATACATAAGAGATTCAACCCAACTTTGAAAGTTCAAGCCTCAAACAAAAAAAACCAGGCCCTAATTTTGAAAGTTCATGCCTCAAAACAAGAAAAATCAAGAATTAAACCTAATCTAAACAAGATTAAGCCTAATCTAAACAAGAAAATCAAGATTAAGCCTAATCAAACCAAGAAAATCAAGACTTAAACCCAATCTAAACAAGAAAGTCAAGATTAAGCCCTAACTTTGAAAGTTCATGCCTCAAATCTATTTACCTCAATGAAGAATCTCTTCAAGATTGATGGAATAACAAAGATACATCAAAGGGAAGTGAAAAACCAAGAAGATTTCAAGTGTATTACGCAAAAAAATCGACTAAAAGCATTGCAAAAGATAGACTGAAAATCGACTACTGGAATTTCTTTTAAATCTGTCTGATAACGTCGCAACACTACTAAAAGAGCGTTGCAACGCTGTTCAAGAGGCACGTAATTTTTCTGTCAATACCCATAGCATTGCAACACTGCGTGCATGAGGCACGTGCGTTTTTCATTTTTCCATCAAAATACGTAGCGTTGCAACGCTACCCTGTATATTTTACAATTCTTGATGTTTTAAAAACGTCAAGAATCCGTTAATTGAACTTGACGTTTTTAAAACGTCAAGTACTGTATTTTCCAGGAAAAATTGACTACCCCGCTTTTTAAAATTAATTCTTGACGTTTTTTTCTTTAACATCACCTATTTCTTGACATTTTTTCATAAAAATGTCAAGTATTTAAAGTTGCAAACGTCAAGAAAGGTGGTTTTTCTTGTAGTGAAATCAAAACATGCACGTCTTGAAGAAAAAAGAAGAAGAAAATGAACACAAAGATGTAGGTGGTTTGATCAAGATGACCTACATCCACAGAGAAGACAAAATATTCACTATAAGGACTGTTTACATATGAAGTTCTCTCTTTTTACATCTTCTTGCTCACTCTCTTTTGATTTGAATGTAACCTCCCTTTTATATAAAAATATTGTACAGTTGAGTTAGTTATTTAAAAATGAGCCATTGGAATAATTTTTCTTCAATTCTCCACCTTGATTCTAACTCGTGTAGTCTTTTGTCTTTCCAGCTCTGACTTGTCTTCACTCTTCTTTTGGTGAAGCTGACTAACTCAAAGCATTTGAGGAGCTTGAGCTTTAGAATGAGTTTCGTGAGCATGTCAGCTGCATTTTTAAAGGTATGATCCTTTAGTACTTCGACTTCTTCTTTTTCTATTTTATCACGAACAAAGTAGTACTTAACATCGATGTATTTAGTTCTACTATGATAGTATGGATTTTTGGAAAGATGAATGGCACTTTGATTATCACAGTAGATCTTTACTACTGTTTGATTTAAATCAAAGTCCTTTATGAAGCACTTAAGTCACAATCCCTCTTTAATTGCTTCTGATAGTGCAATATATTATGCTTCTGTCGTAGATAATGCCACAATTGATTGTAATATTGATTTCCAACTGAGTAGAGTAGGTCCATATTGAAATACATAACCTATTAGATATCGTCTCTTGTCTAGATCTCTTACAAAATCATAATCAACAATATCCATATAGTTCTAACTCTGATTCTTGTGCATTCTGATAGGTTAGGCTTGCATTTTTTTTTTACCAAAATAGATACCTCGATATCCATTTTGAGGCCTCCCAATGTCTTTGGCCTGGGTTAGACATATATCTACTTACTAAGCTTGCACTGTAGGAGAGATTTTTGGACCAAATTAGATACCTCAGTATAAACTCTTTAACTTGTTTTACTAGTTAAATAAGTTTAAGTTCACTTAATTATGTGTTAAAGATGTGTATTAACATTAATGCAAAAGTAAGCTAAGTAAGTTTAATGAATGATGCATTTGAAATGTTAAGAGAAGGAAAATTTTCTAAGTGTCACGAATATATATACTCGGATGGTAAAGCAGTCGATGCATAGAAAGTTGAGAAGGTTGAACAATGGCAAGCTGAAAAAAAAAGGGCAAGAAATTATGCTAGGTACGAAATGTTAATTTCTCGGGTGAAGTATGAGGAAGTTAAAAACTTAGAGAAAGTAGAGGACTCCATGTGTTGAAGCTATAAGGCGTTATGCGCCCAGTCCTGTTGAACTATGCGACCAAAGGCCCAAGAAGGGGACGTTATGGCTAAGTACAACAATGCAGAATGAGGAAAGTATGCGACCAACCTCGTATGCCAATGTTGAGGGCTAGGTTGATAAACGAGGCGGTAGAGGATATGAAGATGGGTAGAAGTATGCGGTGATCAGGAAAAGGCTTAAATGGTCGTAAGCCAGGTGGTAGTCTTAGAGATGTCAATTGAAAGATAAATATGCCAGGTGGCGTTTAATTTGTTCGGGTTGATGCCCTAAATCTCGTAGGGTTCTATAGTCTATAAACACTTGTATGAACAAACATTTTAGTGATTAATAATATTTGATATTTTATTCACTTTGTCTATGAAATATATGATATTTTAGTTGCTTTAACCACAAACTAATAAACTAACATCAAAGGTTATCATTGTTACTTAAACATGTATGTGGAGACATATATGTGGATCATGTTTAAGTGATAGCCTAAATGGTTTGTAGTATATGGATAAGGTTGGGTACCTTATCCTGGTGACACTACGAGTATGGCTTGCTTTGTAGGTGTTACAAATGTTGTAAAGTGTTGTAAATGATCTGATCCTAATCATTCATTTATTAAACATGCGAGCGGGGATATTCTATACAAAGGAGTTTGTATAAGACTGGACCACGAAATGTTTAGTCTCTTTATATAACACCGTTCATAATTGAGACTTCTATTTCACTAAGATGACCATAACATGACCTTAATCCTGAGTGAGTTGTGAACTCCTGCCTATAAGGGCAGTCCTTTGATTTCATGGGTGAGAGCGGTCAGATCAAAGACTCAACGAGCCTACCATTTTGGGGTTCGTCTGATTGGGGAGCTAGGAACTCGGCTACACAAGATGGAATTTACTCCTTCCCCGAAGCAGGAGTAAGTAGATAAATTGCTCCCTCAAGGGCTGATTTTGGGTCTTAAATAATGTGGCACCACACCTTCTCTTGGCCCGAGAAGGATTTAGTCATAGTGGGACTATGATCTATTGTTCGTTAGAGGGATCAGTAGTACTTAAGAAGTTAGATGTAACTACAAGGGTAAAACGATAATTTGGCGTAGCTGTACTTTCGAGCGATTTATGAAGAGTCATCATACTGTTGATTAGTTATATCCAATGGATATAGAAATATATTTATAGTGTGAAGAGTACAGCTGTTGGTCTTTAGTGAAGTGTCTGACAATTAACGGATGATGGATAATGTGATTAAAGAGTTTAGTCAGTTATTCACGTAACGTTGGAGCTTCAAGCTACAGGTTCATAAGGTCCCCTTGGTAGCTCAAAAGGATTATGTTGAGAATCAGTTTTTTGGGTTAATTTGAAATGTTCAAATTAATAAGAGGGAATTTAATTATATATGATATAATTAAAGTAATTCAATTATATATGATTTAATTGATATAATCTATACGATACATTATTGTTTAATTGAAGGAACAAATATTTGAATATGATTCAAAATTATTTTCTATGAATAAGATTCATAGTTATTAAATTTAATATAAATATGATTTATATTAAATGCCATAAAATAGAGAAAAATAACTATAATTTATATATTGTATATGAAGCAATATTAAAACTATAGGTTATAAATATAATATGATAAGTTAATTATCATATTTATTTATAATTTATTATTTTTTTTAATAATTATCCATTTTTCTCTCTAACCACTCTTAGTGGGGAGTTATTTGGTTTTGTGGCAATTTGGAATAAATGAAAATGTGGATTTTAATTATTCCAAGTGACAAGCATTCACGATCTAGTAACTACACGACAACCTTGAGAGCCTATGCGATAGACTCGCTTCTCTAAACGATCAAGAGTGTCTTGCTATATGATAGCCTTGCTTCCTTGATCGTCTTGCTCCTCTAACTCCAAACTTCCCTCTAACCAAAATTAGCCATAGCCCACCACTCCTAGATTCTCACACCGAGAATACCAAGGTCACTAAGTGGTAGCGTCCCTTTTAGTTCAAGTTTCTTGTTGCTATTTGCTGCTTGTTTGAGGAGTGTTTGTGACTTGTTCGATGCGTTCGTGAATGAGTTTGATCTAGAGATTAACTTGAAGAACTGTTCTTCAAAGATATAATCTCTAAACTTTGTTTTTAATTCAAAAGGCATGTTGTAATTTATTTTTATGCGTAATCTATTATTGTTAACAGTAAATGTATGTGTTCAATCGAAATGGGATTTGGACGATCCGCTTCCGCTCAAAGGCCCTCTGTAAATAGAGTTCCTTCAATTGGTATTAGAGCCAAGTTGTGTTCTGATTTCCAAATTCCATTTTCTGTATTGAATCATTTACAGTTTGGTGGGTTTTAAGTTTCTGCAATGCATTTAACTGTTAAATGTATGTGGATGTTGTTGATGGATGTTTTGGGATAGTTGTCTCTGTTTATGTTTTCTATTTACTTTTACAAAAGTTCACTATAAGGGCCCATGTGATTTTTGGCATAATTTTTGGCAATCAAGTCTATATTCATTTAAATTTGTGAGTCGTTCATGAACAAGCTTCAGACGCAAGAGTTTCAGTTTGCTTCGATGGAGAAAAAAAATGATGGTCGCATCGTGTAACTCAAGTTAGACGATCGTTTAGATTTGGCTATGCGTTCGTGTAGAATTGTTCTACGTGATCATGTAACTTTTGCTAAACAATCATATAGATAATGCTACGCGATCGTGTAAAGTGTCTATTCGATCGTGTTGCATTGGCTGCATGATGTATAAGCATTCGAAGGTAAACGATTGTGTGGTATTTGATACTCGACGCAAGGCATGCGTGCTAAATGATCGTGTAGGCTATCATGCTCATCGCATAGTCATTAGCTACATGATCGCATAGTATATGATACTCGATGCTTGCTACTCAATCATGTAGACTATCATGCTCATCGCATAGTCATTAGCTACACGATCACAAGGCATGCGTTATTTGAAGCATGTTGCACGATCACATGGACTTTCATGCTCATCGCATAGTCCAAAGTTACACGATCATTGCTACATGATCGTTTGCACACGACGCTCGTTGCTCGGCAATCAGAGGATTTGCTACACGATCAAGTGACAAGGCTTCAAGGTGGGCGGTTCAAGACCCGGTTCTTCTGTTCGAACTAGTTGACTTAAACCTTTTGTAATAGTTTAGCATTTCCTTTCTAGTTTTGAGAGAAGCTATCCCGGTCCATCAACTTTTAATTAAATATGCATGTGATGTATGTTTATCTTATATGCCATAATGTATGTCATATAGTTTTAAAATCCAACCGTAGATTATGCATTTTATTCACGCATCATCTTTATATTATAAGTGTTATAATATATTAGTATGCATGATTAAATTACTTAAAGCATGCTCATGCATTATATAATATAAGAGTTATAATATATGCATGCATTTTAGCATATCAATGCATCATTTATATTATAAATGTTATAATATAAGGTTGTATGTTAGCATGGAATGTATGCTTAGTTCATTACTTTATTATATACAAGTTATATACATTAGTAATGAATAAACATTGTATGAATCATGACACATTAGGTTTATTTATAAGAGTTATAAATAACTTTTGTATGTCTAGCTCACAATGTGGAACGATTTTAATTGTTTCATTTTTTATAATAGTTATAATTAATGAAATTAGAATTAAAATCAATAATAAAGAGTTGCATGCACACTTAGGCTTTAATTATCTTTTAAAAAAGTTTTAAAATTTGATTGAGATAGATCTAAGATTACGTTTCTAATAAAATTAGAAACCTAAGTTTAATCTTTTAATTCGATTTAATAGGATTAAATTGACTAATAAAAAATTAAATATGTAATAAATGTATCTAGAAGGGACTTTTTGGCCAAGGCTGGTTCTGGCTAGGCTAGGGTACTTAAGTCGTGGAAATGTCGCATCCCTACCTGGGAACCTATCGGGAAAGGTGAAATAGATAGATTTGTTACATGCACGCAAATTTGATCAAAGTCTGTTAAAGAGTTTAATAAGACTTGAGTCAAACTTGTTTAATCATCAAAAGCAAGTGTTGTTTTTTAACAAATTAAACAAACCTCTTAGTTAAAATTAGTAGCCAGATTTTCTAAGTTATTGAGCCCTAGGTAGAACATTCAGTGGGAGGTAAATGGGTATATGATACTTTACTTTACTTCTACACGTTTCTCCCTAAAAAGTTCACACTGTGAGATCTATCCTCTCCCTCAAGGCACCTCTGGAGTGTCCCCCTATGGGTGGAATTTGGGTAGGTTAATGACAAGGTGAATGGAGACAATGTTCATAGTAAGTAGGAGCAGGACGTGTGACAACATATCCCTCGGTCTCTCTCATTAGGTTGGATAAAGTTTTTGTGCATCGCCTCGTGGCACCCTGGGAGTGTCACCTAAAGAATGGCAGTTTTGCACAACTCTTTATTTGATCTCCAGAAATGGATAGGGTTGCTTTAGTCTTTTGTCCTAATTGGATTTCCCTAAGGTTGGCTCATTAGGGCGGGACTCTAGGGCCTAATGAGGGGTTACACTTACACAAAATTGTTAAGGATCTTAACAAATTTTGGACCAAACAATGGTGACTGTTAGATTCAGTTACAATGAGTTGTTTCTATCTAATGGTTGAGATTTTCTCATTCCAGTGAAGGGCCAGTTGATCACCCTATGGTGACTTTTGTCCTGCCTCACTAGAGCATCATTGCAAAATAGATGTCACTTAGGGTACGCTAGAACTATTTTGCTAACACTTAATTTGTTCTAAAAGTGGTTTAATGCAAGTAGACTTATTAAGTTTGTTCATTTTTCAGCAATTTAAATATGGCTACCGTTACTCTATCTTTACTTGTTGCTGATAAACTGATTGACGAGAATTACACTAGTTGGAAAAACACAATTAACATGATACTAGTCATCTATGACCTAAGGTTCGTCCTTATGGAGGAGTTTCTTCTTATTCCACCTCCTACCACTGCTCGAAACGTTCGAAATGCGTACGAGCATTGGACACGGGCGAACAAAAAGGCCCGAGCTTATATCTTGGCAAGCCTTAACGACGTTTTGGCCAAGAAGCATGAGCCCATGATCACTGCACGTGAGATCATGGAGTTCCTGAGGGGACTGTTTGGACAACCGTCTGTGTAGCTCAGGCACGACACTCTTAAATACATCTTCAATTCACGTATGAAGGAGGGAACATCTGCTTGGGAACATGTTCTCAATATGATGGTCAACTTCAATTTGGCGGAGATGAACGAGTCGAGCATCGATGAGGCCAATACTGGCTTTCGGTGCATTGCCTACTAATAACTGGTAGAAATACAAGTTATTTAGACTGCCTTATCTAGATATTGCGGCCAAAAGAAAATAAATATGCATTAATTGTATGAAAATTAGCTTCGAAATACAATAATTATGAATTATCGCAATTACACCCACTAACATCTTTAAGATGGAAGGAAAGGAGAATTTTACTCTGTTTTTCAGGAAACCGAGTCACCGCTTGCACTCAAGAATCAAGAGAAACTGATCAATGCATCTCTATCACATTGTGCCCGTCAATCAACAATGAAGAGACGATTAACGTAATGACAACGCAATGCGATAGTCAATCCAGAGCTGACTTTCAACTGCATGCGGTAATAAAAACAAACACTGCATACGAACACTTGATCGAAAGATGCAGCTGAGCAACGCAAAAGCGGAGGATTGAGACACGTGTACAACCAACAGTTGTGCAGAATTGACGGTTTGATTGCATAACAGAAGGAATAATTATTCATCCATCTTCGGAATTTCCATAACAACAAGTGGGGGCCATAAAGCCAGAGTCAAAGATCCTCACCTATAAATACCCCATAGATTTCAGAAAAAACATATGCTATGGGATACGGGGTGAATTGCTGCTAAAGTGATGAGAGAAAAGGCTGAGCTGGGTGCTTAACTGAAGAAATTCAGGAAGAAGACGAGACAAGGTCGAGAGGTGAGTCTCAGTTCTATTCTGCCAAATACCCGCCGAGAAGCTCTATGCTGAGAACCCTGCTACCGGTTGAGCAAGCCTGAGAGGGAAACTCATCTATCCATCTGATCCATTCAATCCGGCAAGCAGATCTCCACTCGAATCGGTGCCAAGACGTTGGCGCTTATTTTTATCTGTTCTATCTCTTTTCATCATTGTATTTCACTTTCTTTATCTCCCCATTCACACACCATATATCAAACACTTAATAGATATATTAAATGTTTCGATTTCTTCCATATTCCATTTTCTGTCTACTTCCATTCCTCAGTGAATCACTTTCTCCATGATGTCTTCTTAATCCCCTGGTAGTTAATATGAATTAAACGAGTACTTAACTTGTGTTAAAGAGATAGCTGCATTTAGCTAAAGCATGCTAGATGGCATCTTCACCTGTGAGAGCAGAAGTGAAGATGCCATTCTGATCTATCGAGAGAAGGTTAGAAGAATGCATTAACTAAAGCGAGTAGTACTTCCAGACATGGAAGCAACCTTGTGTACATTACGTTCGTCTCTGATTCACCACAGACATGTGAGAGCACGGCCGATCATGAAAGGTGTGCGCTAAGAGAAAAGCGGAACCGTACTTATAACTTCAATGCAATTAAGAAACTTGCGTTGTTTATATTAGTTATCTTTCTCTTTCTATTTGGTACATAAGACTTGCCGCCGCATTCCATATTCTTTGCATAACCTTCACAGCCAGCCTAGACCCTAGCATCTTGTATCATGAAGCCTGTATCTTGTATCATCTAGCTTAGGCTTACCGTACTTATTTTATTATCGCATTTTTACTGCTTTCCTTTACTTTATCGCAATTTTATATACTTGTACAAAACACTCTTTAAAGATTGAAAAACCTGGTCCCATATACCTTGAACATACCACAATAACCTCAAACAGTCCCTGTGTTCGACCTCGAATCACACCGAGAAACTTGCGGTGGAATTACACTTGGTTCCAACGTAAGAAAACTTGTGACAACGCAAGGCATACTACAAGAATATTCATAATTAACACATATCTAGAAGTAGTATCGCATCATTTCGCGCAGAGCATAGCATATCTTTAAGATCAATTTTAGTGTTCAACAAGTGTATGGCGTCATTGTCGGGGAACTGGTAATGGGAACATGGACTTATAGCTTAGAGTAAAGTTTATGTCAACAAGTTTATGGCGCCATTATCGGGGAAATGGTTGGGAACATGGACTTGTAGCTTAGAGTAAAATTTATGTCAACAAGTTTATGATGCCGTTGTCGGGGATTGGTTAACGGTTTATTGTTTGAGTGTGTTTTTGGTATTTTGCAGGACAGATCTCATTGTACTAGCTGTTCAACACAGAGAGCAGCCTGACGGTTTATGAGTACTGGTGTTGAACCAGAATTCGAAGCTGACCCTGAGATCGAGCGTACTTTTCGCACAAGGGCACGTCAGAACTGAATTAGGCGAAAGAAGGCAGCAAGCATGGTAGACAACAATGATAATGCGGTACCGGTTGTGAATCAGGGGTTGTTCGACCAGCGCATGATCCTGTCTTCCTGGCCGCTGATCGCAACATCCCAATGAGGAATTATGCGGCACCCAATTTATATGACTTTTCGCCTAGAATCTCGAGGCCTACTATGGAGGACAATGCACGGTTCGAGATTAAGTATGCTACATGCATGATTAAGTACGCCTGGAATCTCGAGGCCTACTGTGGTGGTTTGCCACATGCTTCATATGTCTATGTCGCATGATTAAGTATGCGATACTCTAGCAGTCTTACTTGGTAATATAATGAAAGTAAAGGATGCTAAGTAAATGAAGATGGAAATGGAATCGAAGGAAAATATAGAAATGCATTGATCACAAAATGTATTAATCTCTTAAGCCACAATGTAATACAATACAAGGACAGAAGAGAAATAGAGGGCCAGATGGAAGCAATGCCTTGCTTCCATCAGATGTGTGTCAAGGCTGCCGATGGTGCCATGGATGAGTGGTGGAGAAGACTCTCTCGAGCTCTAACTCTGGCGAAGGCTCCGGTCGTCACTCGAAATGGATGAAGGAATGAAGAACTCTCAAGAATATCTTCTCACGCTTTTGTCTGGATCACAAGGATCTACCCGAAGGCAAAAGCTCGGAAGCCCTACAGGCAGGTGACCTTGGATGATTTGAAGTTTTTCTCTAAGGCTTCTATTTATAGAGTTTGATCGCCGACAGTATTAATGGTCCTCTCTGAAATTCTGCAGCTAACGACATGATGGACTGCTCTAAATCTCTGCTACTAACAGCGTGGTAGGTGAAATGTCAACATCACCTTTTGACACTCCTGAGGTATGCGTTCATGCTTGGTTTCCGAAGTGTCAATGCATTCCACCTACTTTGCGTTCATCCCTCTATTATGGTTATTACTCTGTAGCTGCAATCTCCCTGCGATGACCGCATTCGCTTGGTCACCGCAACACCCATACAACGGACGCATGCGATCGTCTTCGCGATAGCCTCGCTCCCGCGCATGCAATTGTTTCTGCGTTTGCTACAAAAATAAACAGTTGAACGCATAATAACACATAAAAGTGGGTAAGCCGAAATTCTTAATGTCGATCAACGCAAGCTCGTTTTCTCATGAATCCTAAGTATAATCGCCGTATATTCTACTTAACAGCCTTCATAATTCTAAATAAAAGGCTTATAATACGTACATTTCTGCCTGGCATCAAAAGGCACCTGCTAATCCACAACCTACTACTCCAAGGGGAAGGCAGCCAGTCGAGGGTCACCTAGTAGGACTAGGTTTACGAGTTTTATATCACTAAGGCAAGTGGGAGAATTTATGGGTATTGTAATGCCTTGGTTTATTGTATTTGTACATTTTATTCTCTTCATGTAAACTCAACATTGTATATATTTGTATATATTGATCCACTGGAGTTTTAGTCCAAGTGGGAGTATTGTTGGGTTTTATGTCCTAAAACTCGCAGTTTGTAGAATGATAAACATTTTCTATAATAAATAAACTTATTATTGATTTTATAAAATGTATAAAAGTCTAAATCCAATAAATTAAGACCCATGACTATTGTATGAGTACTTGAACTTTATGTGGAGACATAAGAGTGGATCAAGTTCGAGTTAATAGTCAAAATGATCTATGATACATGAATAAGGTTGGGTATATTATTCTGGTAACACCATTGGATGCGGCCTACTCTATAGTTGTTACAAAGAGTTGTAAAGTGTTACATACGATGTGATCCTAATTCGTACATGTTATGACATGAGGAGTGGGGGCGTCCGATGCAATGAGTTTGCATAAGATTAGGACCAAGAAATAAGTCACTCTTACTTTATAACGCTATTTACTGTATAAGACTGACTATTTCATCTAGATGACCTAGGTAACTTGATCTCAATCTTGAGCTAACTATGAACTCCTGTTTATTTGGGATTGCCCTTAGATTTGCATAGGTGAGAGTTGGCTCAACAACGCTGGCTCAATAAGACTCCCATTTCAGGGGTAAGGCTAGATAGATAGCTGGGGATATAGGGTGCAAGACGGAGTTTACGCCTACCCAATTTAGGGATAGGAGAAAGATTGTTCTCTCAAGTACTGAATCCAGGCCTTGAATAAGGGGTCCCACCCTCTCAATAGGTTGAGAGACTTTGGTTCAGTGATTGGATCACAAACCAATTGTTCATTAGAGTATCAGTAGGGACTTGAGAAATAAGACATAATCTCAGAGGTAAAATAGATATTTTACCCAGCCGTGATTACAAACAACTTGTGAAGGGTCGATTTGCTGATTATGGTTAAATCATATGGATATAATAATCTACAGTGAGGGGAGTGTAACTATGGGCTTTAGTGGAGTGACCCATTAGTTAATGAATGGAGATTGATCTGGTATAATGAGTTTAGCAAATTAATCTCAGATCGTTGGAGGCCATGATCTGTAGGTCCGCGAGATCCCCCTACTAGCTCGTAACGGGCTAACTCTAGAATAGCGTGATAAGTTAATTTGAATCGTTCAACTTAGAATTAAGGAAATTAGTAATTATATGAGATATAATTACATGTTTAATTTGAGAAAGATGGATATGTGTTAAAATTAATTTAATATTTGATATTAAATTAATTAAGTTTTATTTAATAATTAATTTATGAAATTAATTAATTTTTTTATTTTTTAAATCAAAATAGATTTTATAAAATCAAAATTTTATTTTTGAGATAAAATTAAAAAGGAAAAAAAAAACAAAACACACAAAATGGAAAAAACAAGATTTTCCATTATCCATCTCCTTAGTTGCTCACTCAAAATGCATCTTCTTTGCCTTGTCTTCTCCAAGCATAAGCTACAACTCATGTAAGTCTCTCCTTTCATGTTGATCTGCAATATAATGAAGAGATTGGAGTGAAAATCGGGCAGGCAATCTATAGAGAATTTGAGAGAAAATTCGGTTTGACGAAAGAGTTCTTCAACTAGATTTTTGCAGTGAACATTTCTCCTTCATCCCTTGATTCAAGCTTGTTTTGAGTCCCACAACTCAATCTAGAACACCAAGAGAATAGTATGGAAGATCTTGAGGTGGTCTGCAACAAGATTTGGAGAAGATAGCAACTGGAGAAGGAGCTTTGAAGAAGTTCTACAAGAGGTATGTCTTGAAACTTACTTGTTTTCTTGCAAGAGCATGCTTTATATTTTGCCAAAATTAGTGAATTTGAGTGCTCAGTTGATTCTTGTGCTTCCGCTATTCCTGATACAATCCAACAATTGGTATCAGAACATCATATAAGCATTCAGTTCGGTTTAATTTTGGTTTGGTGGGTGTTTTATATGAGAAATATGAAACTGATGCACTGATATGGTTTTCTGAGTTTTGGTATTTTAATTCTCTTTAGTTTCTAATTTAAATTTGTAATTTGCTCTTGTTTTATGAGCTTTTATGTGTTAGCAAGAGTCTGTAATTTATTTGGAGTCATTAGAGTCTAAACTAAGATGTAATTGAAGAAACAAGTGAAGAAGGCCGAGCTACTGTTCTAGTTTTTTTCAATTTCTACTTAAAATTGTTGTTGAGGTTCAGTTGCTAAGCGATCGTCTAGCTCCAGACACTATACGATGTGAAGAAAAGCTAGACGATCATATAGCAATGGGTTCTGGTCATTGTGATGTTGAACGCTAGACGATCGTGTACCTGCGGGAGCTAAACGATACATTTAATTTGCTATACGATAGCACTAAGCGATCGTTTAGCTCTGGCATGGGAACTAAACGATACGTTGAATTTACTATACGATGGTACTACACGATCGTTTAGCTATGATGCGTGCTAAGAAATGCAATGAAGTGCTACGCGATAGCGCTGAGCGATCGTTTAGATGCGGAGCTAAGCGATCGTGTAGACGAAATGCTAAGCAACGCGATGATGTTCTATATGATGGAGCTAAGTGATCGGTTAGCTATGGCGAATACTAAACGATGACATGAAGCACTAGATGATGATGTTAAGCGATCGTTTAGTTCTATACGATAGAACTAAGCGATAGCTAAGCGATGGAGTTGAGCGATTGTGTAGTTCTATACGATAAAGCTAAGCGATCGTGTAGTTCTTTCACAACACAAGGTGATGGAGCTAAACGATCGTTTAGTTGCAGCAAACACTAAGCGAACGTGTACCACTTCACAACACAAGGCAATGGAGCTAGACGATAACCATCAATGCTACACGATCGGCCTTTGCAAGACTTTGAGGTTGGACCGAGAGCAGCCGGTTCGACCAGTTTTCTCAAGGTCCAATCCGGTTCAGCCTCAAAGTGTTTTTGGCTGGTTCGGTTCAAACTTTGATGGTCCGGTTCAGACTCACCCTCTGGTTCAAGATGCTTGGGTTCGGTTTGGAACGGTTTGAGCGGTTCAAAGGTGGTTTTGAAGTTGATTTGTAATAGTTAGGCTTCTATTTGCTTGTTTTTGTCAAAATTAAAACCATATCAGTCTGTGTTTAATTATTTATGCATTTGATGTATATTATAATTAAATAAATCTTATATGTGCATATAGTATGCCATTTAAATTTAAAATCCCACCATAGGAAGTATGTTATATGCATTGAAAGTATGTTATAATTGTTATAATATATAGTATGCATGTTAGGGTTTCTTGCATTTAATATAAATGTTATATTAAATATTAAATGTCTCATGTATGTTATGGATGTTTAGCATGTTTAAAAGGTTTTATAAATTATTATAAAATTGGGTTAGACATTTAAAATCCATAATCAACAACTGCATGCTCACGTTGGTTGACCATCTGTTTTAATTGTTAAAACTTATAAAACCTAGGTTACAAACTTAACCGGTATATAATCCTGCCTAAGGCTGGGGGTACTTAAGTTGATGGTTTACGGAACACCTCCTACCTAGAAATTATGGTCGAACTATTGAGCATTGGTAACCGGTTTTATGAGCATACGTGAGTGATGTGAGGTAATAAAATGGTTTATCACCTAGACATCATAGGTTAAAATTCAATTATAAGAGTTATACTTGGATAAACCACATAGACTTAGGGTTGTTTTATTAGCCGAAAAGAACCTAAGTATAAATCTATCCAATAGAACATTTCAGTGGCAGTTTAATAACTTTTATATGATAGAGTTATTAGAAAACTTTAGTGAAAGGTTAATAACATATACGATACGTTATTTTTAGCTCTCGCGTCTCTAAGAGTTCACAATCCAAATTTAAGCGATACTTCATGTCACCCTGGGAGTGACCTCCATTCAGAAAGTATTTTTTAGCTTAAATCTAGATTTTGGTGAATAAGAGGAAGTTGTTCAAACATAAGTCTTTTATATGATATATAGATTTCAACTACCACGTCTCCACATAGTTTACACCGTGAGATTCATATGACGCTTCGTGTCACCTTGGGAGTGACCTCCATTCGAGAAGTGTTTGTATGAGTCAATATCAAGGTAAACGGAGGAAGTAGTTCATAGTAAGTGGGTGAAGGATATGTGTCAATATATCCTACGGTCTCCTCCATTAGTCTGAACTATGAGATTACTATGTTGCACCTGCTAGTTAGCTTTAAGAGACCCTTTGCTAGTGGTTTAGCGATAGCTATCCCCTCGGAGGGTTGTAACATAGGATTCAGAACAACCCAGGCTTCAGTAAAATTAATAGGGTCTTATAGTTTTGTCTTGAATATTGTCTTCTATTTCGGAGGCAAGTTCATACTGTTCTATAAGATCTGAAAATGGCGGGTCACACTTACAAGAATTACTAAGTTGTTAGTAAAGATCTTGACCGAAAACAATAACTAAATGACTATAGGAATAAGAGTTATTCCAGAGACAATAGGAATAAGAGTTAGTCCGGGGATAGTGTTTGGTCAAAATTGTTTGTTTTAGTGAAGGAGTATCTGACTGCCCCACGGTAGCGCATATACTGACTCACTAAAATATCGTTGCAAATAAATAATGATTATGGGTACATTATTACTTTTTGCTAAAACTTGATCTTGGATTTAGTTACTATTTTCTAATAAGAATTTGTTTGATTTTTATCAGCATGTTGAATTTTTCTATAATACTCGCTTCCGATGTACATAATAGTAAAATCAAATCTACAAACAAATTACTAGCAATTGATTATACCAACAGAGTTTTAACAGAGGATTGTCCTCTATCTCCTAACTCATCTAAAACTATGAATTATGTAGATGAGACTATTGAATTCGAACAACAAGATAAATATGATTTACTTGTTATCGAAGTATGTTCAGTGAAAAATGATAAAATCTTGATAATTGATTCAGGTGCCACTAATCATGTATGTACTATCTCACAAGAAACAAGTTCCTGGAGACAGTTGACAGAAGGTGATACAATCTTTAAGGTAAGGACCGAGGAGATTGTTTCAGCCAAAGCAATAGAAGATATGAAGTTATTTATAGGAGATAAGTACATTTATTTGAAAAAATGTATATTATATTCCTTCTATGAAAAGGAATCTAATTTTTGTCTCTTGTTTGCTAGAACAAAATTATAAAGTTTATTTCGAAAATGATGAAGTGTTCATCAAAATAGGAAATAAACAGATTTGCTCTGTAAAGCTAGAAAATAACTTGTACATGTTAAAACCAACTGAGGTCAAAGTTGTTTTGAACATAGAGATGTTTAAAACTGTTGGGACTCATAAGAAGAGGATGATTTCTCCAAATGTCTATTTTGGAACTTGAGACTGGGTCATATAAATCTCAATAAGATTGAGAGATTGGTTAAGAACGGTCTTCTAAATAAATTGGAAGACAATTCATTACCACCTTGTGAGTCCTGTCTCGAGGGTAAAATGACAAAAAGATCTTTTTCTGGAAAAGGTCTTAGAGCCAAAGAACCCCTAGAGCTAATTCACTCAAACCTTTGTGGGCCTCTAAATGTTAGAGCAAGAGAAGGGTATGAATATTTCGTCAGTTTTATAGATGATTATTCCAAGTATGGGCATATTTACCTAATTCACCAAAAGTCTGAAACTTTTGAAACGTTCAAAGAGTTTAAGGCTAAGGTTGAAAATCAATTAGGTAAAAAGATTAAAACACTTCGATCGGATCGAGGTGGTGAGTATATGAACATAGAATTCCAGAACTATTTGATAGAACATGGAATTCAGTCTCAGCTTACAGCCTCTGGCACACCTCAGCAAAATGGTGTGGCAGAAAGGAGAAACAGAACCTTGTTGGGCATGGTTCGTTCCATGATGAGTTACACTCAGTTACCAAATTCTTTTTGGGAACACACAGTTGAAGCTACAGTGTATATTTTGAACATGGTTCCCTCAAAAAGTGTTTCTAAAACACCTTACGAGCTTTGGAGGGGACGTAAAGGAAATTTATATCACTTCAGGATTTGGGGTTGTTCAACACATGTGTTGATGCAAAATCCTAAAAAGCTGGAACATCGTTCAAAAGTATGCCTATTTGTAGGCTACCCAAAAGAAACAAAAGGTGGTCTCTTTTATGATACTCAGGAAGATAAAGTTTTTGTATTGACAAATGTAACCTTCCTAGAAGAAGATTATATAAAAGAGCTATCAACCTCGCAGTAAGTTAGTAATAGAAGAAATGTCCAGAGAAATGAAAAATGCATCAACAAGAGTTGTTGATAGAGCATGTTCGTCAACAAGAGTTGTTGATGAAACTGATACTCCACATTCTTCTCAAGAGTTGAGAATATCTCGTCATAGTGGGAGGGTTGTGCAACAGCCTGACCGGTACATGGGTTTAACTAAAACTCAACTTATCATACCAGATATGGTTTAAAGGATCCATTTTCTTTTAATCAAACAATGAACGATGTAGACAAAGACCAATGGATCAAAGCCATGAAACTTGAAATGGAATCTATGTCTTTCATTTCTTTCTGGGATCTTGTAGATCAACCTAAAGGGGTAAAACCCGTCAGTTGCAAATGGATTTACAAGAGAAAACGAAACCAAGTTGGTAAGGTATAGACCTACAAATCTAGACCTGTGGGAAAAGGGTTTACCCAAAGAAAGGGGTAGATTTTGAAGAAACCTTCTCTCCAGTTGCCATGATAAAGTCTATTAGAATACTCTTGTCCATAGCCACATTTTATGATTATGAAATATGGCAAATAGATGTCAAGAAAAATTTTTTGAATGGCTATCTTGAAGAGAGTATCTATATGTTTCAACTAGAAGGGTTTATACAGCAATGTCACGAGCAAAAGGTTTACAAGCTTAATCGATCCATTTATGGGTTAAAACAAGCTTCTAGATCCTGGAATATGAGATTTGACGCTGCGATCAAATTTTATGGCTTTGAACAAAATGTTGACCCTGTGTATACAAGAAAATTGTCAACAAAACTATCGTTTTTTCGGTGTTGTATGTTGATGATATTCTGCTCATTAGGAATGAGGTAGAATATCTAGCTGACATTAAGAGATGACTAGCTTTACAATTCCAAATGAAAGATTTGGGAGAAGCACAGTATATTCTTGGAATCCAAATAGTTCAGAATTGCAAAAACATAACATTTATCTCAAGCATCTTATATAGACAAGATGTTATCTAGGTATAAAATGCAAAATTCCAAGAAAGGATCTTTACCTTTCAGGCATGGAATTCACTTGTCTAAGGAACAGAGTCCTAAGACACCTCAAGAGGTTGAGGAGATGAATCGAATTCCATATGCATCTGTAATTGGGAGTTTGATGTATGCAATGTTGTGTACTCGTCCCGATATATGCTATGTCGTAGGAATTATCAGCAGATTTCAGTCCAATCCTAGTCATGACCATTAGACTGTTGTAAAAACATTCTCAATTATCTTCGGAGAACGAGAGATTATATGCTCGTGTATGGTCCTAAGGATCTAATCCTTACTGGATACACTGATTCTGACTTTCAGACCAATATTGATTCGAGGAAATCAACTTCAGGGTCAGTATTCACTCTAAATGGAGAGCAGTTGTGCGGAGAAGCATCAAGTAAAGTTGTATTGCAGACTCCACAATGGAAGCTGAGTATGTAGCTGCAAGCGAAGCAACAAAAGAAGCAGTATGGCTCAGAAAGTTCTTGATAGATCTGGAAGTAGTTCGTAATATGCACCTGCCTGTCACTCTCTATTGTGACAACAGTGGAGCAGTTGCAAATTCAAAGGAACCACGAAGCCATAAAAGAGGAAACCATATTGAACGAAAGTACCATCTCATCAGGGAGATTGTACATAGAGGAGATATAATTGTCACCTAGATTGCTTCCCAAGACAACTTAGCTGATCCATTTATGAAGGTCCTCTCGGCTAAAGTGTTCGAGAGTCACCTAGTAGGACTAGGTCTACGAGTTTTATATCACTAGGGCAAGTGGGAGATTTATGGGTATTGTAATGCCCTAGTTTATTGTATTTGTACATTTTATTATCTTCATGTAAACTCAACATTGTATATATTTGTATATATTGATCCCCTAGAGTTTTAGTCCAAGTGGGAGTATTGTTGGATTTTATGTCCTAAAACTCGCAGTTTGTAGAATGATGAATATTTTCTATAATCAATAAACTTATTATTGATTTTATAAATTGTATAAAAGTCTAAATCTAATAACTAAGACCCATAATTATTTTATGAGTACTTGAACTTTATGTGGAGACATAAGAGTGGATCAGGTTCGAGTAAATAGTCAAAATGATCTATGGTACATGAATAAGGTTGGTTACCTTATTCTGGTAATACCATTGGATACGGCCTACTCTGTAGTTGTTACAAAGAGTTGTAAAGTGCTACATACGATGTGATCCTAATTCGTACATGTAATGACATGAGGAGTGGGGGCGTCCTATGCAATGAGTTTGCATAAGATCAGGACCAAGAAATAAGTCACTCTTACTTTATAACGTTGTTTACTATATAAGACTAACTATTTCACCTAGATGACCTAGGTAACTCGATCTTAATCCTGAGCTAACTATGAACTCCTGTTTATTTGGGATTGCCCTTAGATTTGCATAAGTGAGGGTTAGCTCAACAACACTGGCTCAATAAGACTCCCATTTCAGGGGTAAGACCAGATAGATAACTGGGGACATAGAGTGCAAGACAGAGTTCATGCCTACCTAATTTAGGGATAGAAGAAAGGTTGTTCTCTCAAGTACTTAATCCAAGTCTTGAATAAGGGGCCCCACCCTCTCATTGGGTTGAGAGAGTTTGGTTTAGTGATTGGATCACAAACCAATTGTTCATTAAAGGTTCAGTAGGGACTTGAGGATTAAGACATAATCTCAGGGGTAAAACAGATATTTGACCCAGCCATGTTTCGGAACCGGAATCAGTAGCTAGATCTCCGCGCGTGGTCCCCTATCCGTATCAATCGGATGAAGTGATAGGGGGTGACTCGGTCTATGCGATCGAGCGGCAGAGAAATTGGTACAAGAAGCCGTGGATACACTTCTTGATAATGGAATCCGTGGACAACCAAGAGGGATGGCCATAATAAGGTTTACAAGTCGTTTTTCGATGTAATTGAAGGAATGAAGGGTTGACTTGTTGATTATGGTTAAATCATGTGGACATAATATATCTACAGTGAAAGAAGTGCAACTATGGACTTTAGTAGAGTGACCCATTAGTTAATGAATGAAAATGAATCTGGTCTTATGAGTTTAGCCAAATAATGTCGGGTCGTTGGAGTCCATGATCTATAGGTCCGCGAGGTCCCCCTACTAGCTCGTAACGGACTACTTTAGAATAGCGTGATAAGTTAATTTGAATTGTTCAAATTAGAATTAAGGGAATTAGTAATTATATGAGATATAATTAAATGTTTAATTTGAGAATTAAACGGAATAGGAGAATTTATATATTTAATAATTGAAATTAATTATTTTTTTCATTTTTTAAATCAAAATTTGATTCTTGAGATAAAATTAAAAAGGAAAAAAAACAAAACACACAAAATGGAAAAACAAGATTTTCCATTATCCATCTCCTTAGTTGCTCACTCAAAATGCATATTCTTTGCCTTGTCTTCTCCAAGCAGAAGCTGAAACTTATGCAAGTCTCTCCTTTACATGTTGATCTACAATATAATGAAGAGATTGGAGTGAAAATCGGGCAGGCAATCTATAGAAAATTTGAAAGAAAATTTGGTTTGAAGAAAGAGTTCTTCAACTAGATTTCTGCAGTGAGCATTTCTCCTTCATCCCTTGTTTCAAGCTTGTTTTGAGTCCCACAACTCAATCTAGAGTACCAAGAGAAGAGTGGGGAAGATCTTGAGGTGGTTTACAACAAGATTTGGAGAAGATAGCAGCTGGGAGAATGAGCTTTAAAGAAGTTCTACAAGAAGTATGTCTTGAAACTTATTTATTTTTCTGCAAGAGCATACTTTATATTTTGCCAAAATTAGTGAATTTAAGTGCTTAGATAATCCTTGTGCTTCCACTATTGCTGATACAATCCAACAGTTTCTGCCTGGATTATTGACTCTAGGGCCACTAATCTTGTTTGTTCTTCATTTTAGGAAATTAGTTTCAAGCGACAGCTTAGTGCTGGTGAGATGACGATGCGAGTTAGAATCGAGAACGTCATCTCAGGTGTGGTAGTGGGAGGTCTCCGATTGACTTTACATAATAGGTTTATCATTCTAAATGATGTATATGTAGTTCTCGAGTTAAAGAGGAACTTGATTTCTGTAAAGTCGTTGCTTGAATGTAATTATCAAATACATTTTTCTGTTATTAAAGTGTTTATTTCGAAAAATGATGTTGATATATGTCTAATTCAATTGGAAAATAATTTGTATATGCTAAGGCAATTAGCAATAAATGCCCTCTATAACATAGAGATGTTTAAAACTGCCGTAACTCAAAATAAGCGACTTAAAATTTCTCCTAAATAAAACGCCCAACTTTGGCACCTAAGATTATGGCACATTAATCTCAATCGGATTGAGAGGTTGGTGAAGAATGGACTTCTAAGCGAGTTAGAAGAAAATTCTTTACCTGTGTGCGAGTCATACCTTGAAGGCAAAATGACTAAAAGGCATTGTACTGGAAGAGGTTATAGATCAAAAGAGCCTCCAGAGCTAGTGCATTCAGACCTTTGTGGTTCGATGAATGGACGAGCCAGGGGAGGCTATGAATACTTCATCACTTTCACTGATGATATTCAAGGTATGGGTACGTTTATTTAATTCAACATAAGTCTAAGTCCTTTGAAAAGTTCAAAGAGTTCAAGGCTGAGGTTGAAAACGCATTAAATCGAACGATTAAAACACTTCAATCTGATCGAGGTGGAAAGCTTTTGAATTCTGATTTCCAGAACTATATGATAGAACATGGAATAGTTTTCCAACTCTCGGCACCTGGTACACATAAGCAAAATGGTGTATCAGAGAGGAAAAATCGAACTTTTTTTTACATGGTTCTGTCTATGATGAGTTACGCTTCCTTACCTGACTCATTTTGGGGTTTTATGGTAGAGACTGCAGCTTATATCCTAAACTGTGTTTCCTCCAAGAGTGTTGCCAGAACACCTTTCGAGTGGTCGTAAAGCTAGTTTACGTCATTTCCGTATCTGGGGTTACCTTGCACATGTTCTTAAGGCTAATCCTAAGAAATTGTAATCAAGTTCGAGGTTATGCCTATTTGTGGGCTACCCCATGGGAACGAGAGGAGGTTTTTCTTTATGATCCTAGAGAAAACAAAGTATTTGTATCGACCAATGCTACTTTTCTTGAGGAGGATCATATAAGGAAGCGCATACCTAGAAGTAAAATTGTGTTGAATGAGCTTTCCAAAGAAACTATTGAATCTTCAACAAGAGTTGTTGAAGAGCCTACTACCTCAACATTTGTGGGCTACCCCATGGGAATGAGAAGAGGTTTTTTTTATGATCCTAAAGAAAACAAAGTGTTTGTATCAACAAATGCTACTTTTCTTGAGGAGGATCATATAAGGGAGTACAGACCTAGAAGCAAAATCGTGTTGAATGAGCTTTCCAAAGAAACTACTTAATCTTCAACAAAAGTTGTTGAAGAGCCTACTACCTCAACAAGAGTTGTTGACGTTGGTTCATCTAGTAGGTCAAATCCACCTCAAGTGTTGAGGGAACCTCGACATAGTCGGAGGGTTGCAAACCCACCTATTTTCTATATGGGTTTAATTGAAATCCTGGCTATGGTAGCTGATGGCAGGGTTAAGGATCCATTGTCTTATAAAGAGGCAATGGAGGATGATGACAGAGATGAATGGATCAAAGTCATGGATCTTGAAATGGAGTCTATGTACTTCAATTCAGTTTGGGATCTTGTAAATCAACCTGATGGGATTAAACCTATAGGTTGCAAATAGATCTACAAGAGGAAACAGAGTGTTAATAGGAAGGTGCAAACCTTCAAGGCTAGACTGGTGGCAAAAGGTTACACCCAGGTAGAGGGAGTCGACTATAAGGAGACTTTCTCGCTTGTTTTCATGTTGAAGTCTATCCGGATCCTCCTATCCATTACCTCATATTATGACTATGAGATATGGCAAATGGATGTCAAGCATGGCAATCTTGAGGAGACCATTTATATGGTGCAGCCCGAGGGATTCATAGTCCAAGGTCAAGAGCAAAAGGTTTGCAAGCTGAATCGGTCCATTTATGGACTGAAACAGGCATCTCGATCTTGGAATATAAGGTTTGATACTATGATCAAATTTTATGGCTTTGATTAAAACGTTGATGAGCCTTGTGTCTACAAGAAGATCATCAACAGTTCAGTAGTTTTCCTAGTGTTATATGTAAATGATATCCTACTCATTAGGAATGACGTTGGCTTACTAACTTCAGTTAAAAATTGGCTAACGACCCAATTTCAAATGAAAGATTTGGAAAAGGCTTAGTTTGTTCTTGGTATTCAGATCTTTCGAGATCGAAAGAACAAAATGCTAGCACTGTCTCAAGCATCGTATATTGACAAAATGTTGATCAAATATTCGATGCAAAACTCCAAGAGGGGCCTTTTGCCTTTCAGGCACGGAGTTACTTTGTCTAAGGAACAGTGTCCTAAGACACTTCAAGAGGTTGAGGAAATGAGATGGGTCCCTTATGCATATGTCGTGGCCAGTTTAATGTATGCAATATTATGTACTAGACCTGACATCTACTACACAATGGGGATAGTTATTAGATATCAATATAATCTAGGATATGATCACTAGAAAGCCGTCAAGAACATCCTCAAGTATCTATGGAGAACGAGGGACTACATGCTTGTGTATGATTCTCAGGATTTGATCCTTACCGGATACACTTGACTCTGATTTTCATATTGATAGGGATTCTCGAAAATCTACTTCAGGATCGGTGTGCACTCTTAACGGAGGAGCTGCAGTATGGCAAAGCACCAAGCAGGAGTGCATCGTGGACTCCACTATGAAGGCCGAGTATGTAGTGGATTGTGAAGCTGCTAAGGAGGTCCTTTAGCTTAGAAAATTCTTGACTGATCTAAAAGTTTTTCCAAACATGTCAAAGCCCATCAAACTTTATTGTGATAATAGTGGTGCTGTAGCGAATTCTCGTGAGCCTAGAAGTCATAAGCGCGACAAGCAAATTGAGCAAAAATACTATTTCATCTGAGAGAATGTGCATCGAAGGGACATGATTGTCACAAAGATAGCTTCGGAGCATAACATTATTGATTCTTTTACAAAGGCTCTCGTGGCTATAGTGTTTGAGGGTCACCTGCAGAGTATGGGTCTATGGAACAGACCATGGTTGGACTAGGGCAAGTGGGAGATCTTGTACTGAGCGTATTATGCCCTAGTTTATTATTTTGTGTACTTGTAATTTGATTATCTTGTACACCCTACTAGCTTTTGGATGAGTGGGATATTGTTGGGGTTGATGCCCTAAATTTTGTAGGGTCATATAGTTTGTAAAAACTTGTATGAACAAATATTTCAGTGATTAATAATATTTGATATTTTATTCACTTTGTTTATGAAATATATGATATTTTAGTTGCTTTAACCACAAACCAATAAACTAACATCCAAGGTTATCATTGTAACTTAAACATTATATGGAGACATATAGGTGGATCATGTTCAAGTGAAAACCTATATGGTCTGTAGTATATGGATAAGGCTAGGTACCTTATCCTTATGGATAAGGCTAGGTACCTTATCCTTGTGGCACTACGAGTGTGGCCCGCTTTGTAGGTGTTACAAATGTTGTAAAGTACTACAAATGATCTGATCTTAATCATTCATGTAACAGACATGCAAGCGGAGATATTCTATACAAAGAAGTTTGTATAAGACCGAACCACGAAATGCTTAGTCTCGTTATATAATGTCATTCATAATTGAGACATTCATTTCACTAAGATGACCATAAGTAACATGACCTTAATCCTGAGTGAGTTGTGAACTCCTGTCTATGAGGGCAGTCCTTTGATTTGCATGGGTGAGAGTGGTCAGATCACTGACTCAACAAGTCTACCATTTTGGGGATTCGTCTGATTGGAGAGCTGAGAACTCAGCTATACAAGATGGAATTCACGTCTTCCCCAAAGTAGAGATAAATTGCTCCCTTAAGGACTGATTCCGGGTCTTGAACAATGTAGCACCACACCCTCTCTTGGCCCGAGAGGGGTTTAGTCATAGTGGGATTATGATCTATTATTCATTAAAGGGATCGATGGTACTTAAGGAGTTAGATGTAACTACAAGGGCAAAATGGTAATTTGGTCCACCTGTACTTATGAGCGATTTGTGGAGGGTCATCGTACTATTGATTGGTTATATCAAATGGACATAGAAATACATCTGTAGTGCGAAGAGTGCAGCAGCCAGTCTTTAGTGGAGCGCCGGTAGTTAACGGATGATGGATAATATGATTAAAAAGTTTAGTCAGTTATTCACATAACGTTGGAACTTCAAGCTGCAGGTCTATAAGGTCCCCTTGGTAGCTCAATGAATTTAAGTTGAGAATCAATTTTTTGGTTAATTTGAAATGTTCAAATTAATAAGAGAGAATTCAGTTATATATGATATAATTAAAGTAATTGAATTATATATGATATAATTTATATGATACATTATTATTTAATTGAAGGAACAAATATTTGAATATAATTTAAATATATTTTCTATGAATAAGATTCATAGTTATTAAATTAATATAAATATGATTTATATTAAATGTCGTAAAATAGAGAAAAAGAACTATGGTTTGTATATTGTATATGAAGCAATACTAAAATTATAGGTCATAAATATAATATGATAAGTTAGTTATCATATTTATTAATAATTTATTAATTTTTTTATAATTATCCATTTTTCTCTCTAACCACCCTTAGTAGGGAGTTATTTGGTTTTGTGGCAATTTGGGATAAATGAAAATGTGGATTTTAATTATTCCAAGTGACAAGCATTCACGATCGAGTAACTACACGACAACCTTGAAAGCCTATGCAATAGACTCGCTTCTCTAAAGGATCAAGAGTGTCTTGCTATACAATAGCCTTGCTTCCTCGATCGTCTTCCTCCTTTAACTCCAAACTTCCCTATAACTAAAATTAGCCAGAGCCCACCACTCCTAGATTCTCACACCGAGAATACCAAGGTCACTAAGTGGTAGCGTCCCTTTTGGTTCGAGTTTCTTGTTGCTATTTGCTGCTTTTTTTAGGAGTGTTCGTTACTTGTTCGACGCGTTCATGAACGAGTTTGACGAGGGATTAACTTAAATAACGGTTCTTCAAGGGTATAATCTCTAAACTTTGTTTTTAATTCAAAAGGCATGTTGTAATTTAGTTTTATGCATAATTTGTTGTTTTTAACAGTAAATGTATGTGTCCAATCGAAATGGGATTTGGACGATCCGCTTCCACTCAAAGGTCCTTTATAAATAAAGTTCCTTAATAATTAAGTTGGAATGTCATGCAAGCCTAAGTATAAATTAACATGATAAAGAAGGAAAATGGTTGGCCAAAAAATTTTCTTACGCCTAAGAGAAGGAGTGTTGTTCCCATCTGAAGACTTAGAATGTAAGGGAGTTCTCGACAAGCTTGAAGGAAAATTGGAGGATTCCAATCAACTCAAAGGGAATAATGCTCAATTTCTAAGATAAGTGAAAGTTAAGATATTTACGAGCAAAGTCGTTGAAGGGAGTTTAGTTAAACGAATGTTGGGATTAAAGCTATGAAATCTAGAAAATTGAAAATTGAAATGATATTGTGGATGAATAAGCAGGCAACTACATACGAAGAACAAGCAAACAGCTGACCAATTGATGATATACGTAGATGCGTAGACAAAGAGTTCACAACTAAGACGCTCTGAGTACATCGAATAGTAGACGTTCATCGCATAGGCTAAGAAGGTGCAGTGCTTATCCAAGCACCTTAAGGAAGCATTTCCAATTCTTAGCCAAGTTATAAGGTAAGATGGCTAATGATAGTCGATGCGGTGAAGATGGGTTATAATGCATTGAATCTAGTTGTGATGTGACAAATTACTAGTATTCGATAAAGTTAAGTTTATGCGTTAAGCTCAAACGGAAGCTAGTTATACTGACCAAGGAACCTTTCTTTATTTCAGGACGATCACAAATAGGAGAGGCTTATAAACCCTTTGGATAAGTAGCTTAAGACAGTGAGTGACTAGTTTTCAAAATATTTTCTAAGTGTTTTACTTATGAATGTCCAATACATAGTTGCTCTTACTTCAATGTTCAATGCATGCTTTTAGTAATGGCAATTGAGTTTAACACATGATTGATGTTTCAAAAGACAATTTTTATATGAAATCTCCATTCCTTTTACTCGAGTTTTTATGTCATTACTTAGCATTTAAATGAGTTATCCATTGATTCCTGTTAGTTTGAAAGCATGCTATTTAATGATGGTGTGATGATATAAACATACTCCTAAGCTTGGGTAAAGAAGGTATGGTAAGGTACCCAGTTATATGATGATCCTTGTTACTGAAGGTATGATAAGGTAAGCAGGATCCTTTTGGTTCTATGTGCACGTAAGACTTATGTTATCGACGTTGATGAAATCAAGCAAAAGGGCTCTCTCTCAACTAAGGTTAGTAGGGATTGAACAAAATGACTCTCCTATACATTCAGGCAAGGGAGTAAATGAATTCTACACGAATGTTAATCAGTTTTAAACCAGGGTTTTCATGTTATGTTTTCTTTATTTCCTAACTGTTATTTTTAAACTCTGGTATGTTAATAGAATGTTTTATTATTAAGTTGTTTATACTATGAGTTATGGAAGCATGTTTTTTTAAAAGAAGTCACTCACTAGGCTTCTAGCTCACTCTTTTTAATGTTTTTCTTCCCCAGGTGCCGGTCAACGTCCCGAAGCCTAGCAGTTCTGCCAGTCAGTCACTTCTCAGACCCTCAGAAAGTTTGAAGCTTAGGTGGCTCATCATATTTTTTTAATCTAGATTTTATGTTCATGATATGGAAACAGGGTACACTATTACAAAAACAGTGTTTCTTGACATTGTTTAAATGTCAAGTGTCACTTTTCATGACGTTTTAAAAACGTCAAGGAAACCAATGTCAAGAATGTAGATTTTCTTGACATTTTAAAAACGTCAAGAAAAGTGACACTTGAAATTTGAAAAAACATCAAGAAACACTAACACTTGACATGTTTGAAATTTCAGAAATATGAGTGTTTTTGCCAAGGAAAAACGTCAAGAAATTTTTTAACTTGACAATGAAAAAAACGTCAAGATATATCCTACTTGACATGTTAGAAATGTCAAGAATATGGGATTTTTTGACCTGTTAAACATGTCTAAGAATATCTAAAATCTTGGCACGTTGAACATATCAAGCCTGCTTGTGATTTTTTTAGAAAAATCTGTAATGTTGACATTTTTACATATAATTGCTCTTGTATTTTGATCCAACAACCAGATTTGGTATATATATATATGACATATATTCATCAACCAAATAAACAATACATGCATTTTCAATCTTATATATCAACCAAATTTCCACCAATATCTCTTTATAAGAACTTCACTTCTTTAACATTGTCGATATTACAACCTCAAAGTATTTCTAAGTTAAAAGAATATGGAAAACCCTATACGAACAATTTCAATATTATAGTCAATCCCATATGAACAATTTCAAAAGTATAACAACTATCACCCCCATATGAACACATTTTCTATTGTACAATCAACCCTCCTCCCCTCTATGAACAATTAAAAAAATTACACCTACAAATCCCATATGAAGCAATTCGAACCAAATCTCGCTCACTATGCTCCTGCCTCCACAAGAATAATGTAGCCCACCTTGAACTTGCCGCTTTGAGTAACTACATCAATGAAATAATATGCCAAAACTACAATATAAGATTGAAACAACTTAAAATTACTAAACTTAAGCACCACAACTTAAAATACTCATGGAAAGATTTGTAAAAGTGAGTGACTACTATCTAGTCTAAGAAATAGGTTTCAGAAGCCAATGCTCCAATCGGAAAAACTAATGAACTCTTATGATAACCAAATTTGCATACTGACCAAAAACCTACACCCCACATACCCTAGAGAGAATGTCAATTGCTATGTTTGTTTGAAACTCTTACTTTTGAGCAAGGAAAAGCGTTCCAGATTTATAAGTGCAATATACAATGTAACAAGGGGATCTTGAATCCTAAATGAGTCAATGACAATAGTAAATATGATCTCTAAAAGGAAACTGGAACTTTGAACTAACAACTAATAGCAAGTTTCAATGTAACAATCTGGAAGTGTCAAAAACAAAATAAGTGGAAAAAAATATTGAAAATTTATCAACGTACAAGCATTTTTGCACTTCCAAAGTCACATAATTTTACTTGGTGAGTAAGGGGATCCACCTGCAGAAAGCAAGCAGAACATTACGTAATCACGTCACACGAGTATAGGCCTCTATAACTGTTCCTTTCAACAAAAATTCATCTCAATTTCTAAATTCACTTTCAAATCATAAAAGAGCAATACCAAAATATTTTGTGGCTTCAAATCTCGGTGACAAACTCCAGGAACCGTGTGGATATAGGCCAGGCCCCTAAGAACCTGGAAGAAACAACAATTGACATGAGAAAAAAGTTGTGCGTTGTTTAAAAAAATGAGATTATGAAGGATAATTATTTATACCTGGTACATGTATAATTTGACATAGATGATTGGCATTCTTTGATTTTCATTACTGTAATGCTTCAAAACCGAAACATGGTTTCAGGGACACATTCCATTACCAAGTTGAGAAATAGTTTGTCTTTTGTAGTAGTGGAAAAGAAACAATGCTTTAAGGAAATGACATTTGGATGATCCTTCACATGTATTAACTGGAGCTCACGGTTCTTCTATCTTCTGTCCTACAAAACCTTCTTTATAGTCACATTTTTACCCGTTTCCAAGCATTTGGCCTGGGAAAGTTATGCATCATTATTTTCTTACTTGATCAAGAAAATGTCAACATAATCAAATTACTAAACTTCTTTCAAATCCTCATGTCTGATAAACAATTGAAAGGCCACTAGAAACAGTGTCGATCGATAGACTAAAGTGTAGACATGAACGAGAGTGCAAATGAGAGAGATGGAGAAAGTAGTGAGTGTAATTTAAATGGTATATGCATAAGCAAAAGGTGGGATTAGCATCGAAAGTTTCCAAAATTCGAGTCATTCGATGCTAACACAACACACTCATTAAGACTAGATTATCCAAGAATTTCCATCTCAAATGGATTCATCTTGAAAGCAAAGCAAACAGAACCCCAACAGACAATCCAATTACACAAAAGAAAGAAACAGTTCGCACTCTAACAAACAGAGCATTCAGATTCTTACCAATCTGAAGACTCGGCGTTAGAATCTGTAACCAACCTTGTTCCTCCATTTTCTTGAAAAACATCATCGGCTTCAGAGATTGTCGCAGAATGAACGCCAACGAGAAAGGAAACCCAAATGCCACAAAGCTCTGAATCGAAACTTCAGTAATCGGTGAAGCCCTTCAACCACCTTTTTGTTTTCATTAGCCAGCGCCGATAAGTCTCTCTCTACAGTCGACCCTTAATGTGTTGGTGCTTGAAATCAAATGGTTTCTGCTCGTTCTCTTTCTCAAAGGTTGAAGAGAATCTAGATATCTAATGCTGATCGAAATTCGAGATGGAGACGAAGCTAGGGTTTCTCAATTTCAGAGTCGTACAAGGACCGGATCTGTAAATCAGGGCTATTACTCTGATTCGAGATGCTGATCGAAATGCGGACCGGATTGGTCCGTTGAAATTAGGGCTATTACTCTGAATCTGTAAATCAGAAGAGATTAATTTCGAAATGGAACTGGGGGAGGGGTCTAGAGAAGCTACGAGGGAATTGAAGAGGTCAACTGTAGGGTTTGGAAATGTTCATAGGGGAGATCGCTGAAAATGTGGAGAAGGGATTCGAGCAAAGGGTTGCGTAAGGTGGGCACATTTTTCATTTTTTGGTCAAGATTTTACAACAACGTAGTTCTGTATATTCTAGTATTCTTGACATTTTTAAACGTCAAGAAACCATTAATTGAACTTGACATTTTTAAAACGTTAAGTATTATATTTTTTTCAAAAAAAAAATGCACAACCTTCACTTTTTTAAAACAATTCTTGACGTTTTTTCTTTAAAATCACCTATTTCTTGACATTTTTTTTAAAAAAAAAGGTCAAGAAGGTGGTTTTTTTTTGTAGTGGCAGTGCTTATGTTGAACAAATGTTGTAAATAAGTTTGATTTTTCTGAAATTGCTAGGTATGTTAAAGTTGATATTTTGATTAGTAGTAACTTGTGTGTTTGGATCTATTGCTAAGATTATATGTTAAGTTCTAGGAAGTTATAAACTATCAATTAGGTTTAATAGGTATGAAGGATGCAGGTTCATAGGAGTGTATTGCCAGTAGTTGTCATAGGAGTGTTGATGATCTAATATATCACTAAGTCCGGAATGTATCCACTCGAAACATTCAAATGAGTCATGAACCAAGTCCATGATGCATCATTCTCATTGTCTACAATAATGAATGTGATAGGTATTTGTTATTATTGCTATCAATACATGTTGCTGTTAACAATACATGGAAATGGGTCCTATGGACAACGATTCTAGGAAGGATGAAGTTCAAGAATCCCCTAATACACTGACCAAATGCCATGAAGACATACTTAAAGTATTGCTCATCTTCTACTTCAACCTAAAAAACTGTGCCTAGATTTGTAAGTTTCAATGCCTCATCATATGTGTTAACAAAAGCATATGATCCCTCTAATGACCCCCGTACAAACATCAATGCACACTCTCTTGCACCACTCGTAACTTATATTCATCCTATAATCTCGTTGGACATCTCAATTATATCCTTTCGGCGGTATGTTCGACCAACTTGATCATATTTAGACTTGATTGAGTGTTCAATAACCCAATTTTTTATTTCTTGTCGATAATTACCCATTCTCATTACAACGGCGCATGTATAAATGCTCGGATACTTCATCACTTTAAAGGAATCACTTCCTTCTATTTTTTTTTTGGCACAAACTTTCCACTTGCATCCCTCCACTGAACACCATACAATTAGCAAGCTCTTTGTCGACTTTTTTACATGGTAGTAAAAGTTCTTTCTTATTGCAAGCATTGACAACTTAACTAATAATTTATATTTCGAAAAGAAGATCTGACCAACCTTTATATCATCATCATTTAGACAATCGTGTGGTATTGTGATAAGGTCGCCATACAATGGGCACTCCAATGGTGTGGGTATATCTATATATAGTTGGGTTGGAATAGTGGAATGCATTTGAACTGAAGGTATTGTCACAGGGGGATGGGAGCAGGTGGGTTTGGAACATGAATGAAAAGTGTTGGAATTGTTTGTGGTCCTAAAGATTGTTCGTATACATGGTCAGTATCAAACTGTAGAGAACATCTAGATTGAATGTTGTGACCAATCCAATCTTCATTTCTATCATCCTCCAGGATGCATGGCTCAATATTCTCATATAGTAAAGATATGGTGGGAATATTATGTGTTGGAATAGTTGCAAACCCAAATTTTTGATTGGTTGGAAGGTTTAGATTGCACAGCTGGTACATATTATCCGTGTCTATTCCATGACTTTCGTGAGGTGTAATTGATACAAAGGCATCCGAGATGCATCACTTCCTTTTAACAAAAACCTAAGGTCTTCATCATTGACTATGCCAATTGGGGGAGTTAGGACCAATAGATTATAACAATATTTTATTTGTATATCAAACATATCCAAATCAACATTTAGTCATTAGTGCAGAATACTCACTAGTTCACTATGTTGGGATTGGTGTCCTACTTCTCCCGAAGTCTCGTAGTTTGTAAATACTGTACACATTGTTATGAATAAAATAAGAGTTATTTTATTTTACATTTACTCATATCCAATAAACAAAGCTCCATGGTTATTGTATGTAAACTTAAGCATATATATGAGATATACAAGTGGATCATGCTTGAAGTGATGACATAAAAAGGTCTGTAGTATAAGGATAAAGGAGGGATACCTTATTCTGGTGACACTACGGATACGGCCCGCTTTGTAAAGGTTTACAAGTGTTGTAAACTACTACAGATGGTCTGATCCTGACCATTCATGTAGAGACATGCGAGTGAGGATGTCCTATACAAAGAGTTTGTATAAGACCGGACCACGAGATAATTCGTCTCTTTATATAACGCCGTTGATACTTGAGACTTACATCTCACCTAAATTACCATAGGTGACATGACCTCAATCCTGAGTATTTTGAGAATTCCTACCTTTGAGGGCGGTCTTTTGATTAGTATGGGTGAGAGTCGCCAAATTGCCAACTCAACAAGCCTACCGTTTTGGGGATTTGTCTTATTGAGGAGTTGGGAACTCAGTTACACAAGATGGAATTCACTCCTTCCCCAAAGAAGGGGTAAGTAGATAAATTGCTCCCTTAAGGGTTGATTCCGGGTCTTGAACATAGTGGTCACAGCCTCTCTTTGGAAGAGAGAACTCAATCATAGTAGGACTATGAGTTATGTTTATTAGAGGGATCAGTGGTTCTTAAGGAGTTAGATGTAACTACAAGGACAAAATAGTAAATTGGCTCAGATGTACTTACGAATGATTTGTGAAGGGTTAATGCACTGTTGATTGGTTGATATGGATATAAAATATATTTGTAGTGAGAAAAGTGCAGTTGTCGGTCTTTAGTGGAGTGCTCGACAGTTAATGGATGGTGGATTCCGTGACTAAAGAGTTTAGTCAATTATTCACGTACCATTGGAGCTTCAAGCTACAAGTCCATAAGGTCTTCTTGGTAGCTCAATAAATTCAAGTTGAGAATCAGTTCTTGGTAAGTTTGACGTGTTCAAATTGACAAGAGTAAATTTGATTATATATGATATAATCAGTGTGATGTATGAGATACATCAAATGGAGGATTAATATAAATATGATTTACATGAAGTACCATAAAATAGAAAAAGAACTATGGTTTATATATTTTATGAGATGAAATATTAAAACTATAGGTTATAAATATAATATGGTAAGTTGGTTATCATATTTATTTATAATAATATTAATTATTTGATTATTATCTCTTTTTCTCTAATAACCAATTGAGTGGGAGGTTATTGGTGGTTTTATGGTAACCATGAGATAAAAGGAAAAATATTTTCCTAAAATTAGAGAGTTACTCAATTTGGGAAGTACTAACGGAAAAGCTATCAAGTGAAAGTGTTTCACTAAACGATAGCTAATAGAGAGACTAAACGATCGTGGATTATAACTATGCGATAGTTCACTCAGTTGGTCGTAGCTAAACAATCGCATGGCATTGTCTATACGATAGGCTGACATCTTTTACATGATTGAGCACATCGTCTATACGATAGAATGTTCATCTCCTACTTTCTCAATCGTCTACACGATTGTTGTTCCTCATGTCTCTTCCTCTAACCAAGCTCATACAGAGCCCACAACTCCTGGATTCTCACACCAAGAATACCAAGGTAACCATTGTGGTGGTGTTCTCACTCAATTTGATTGATTTCGAGGTTCTGGAGGCTATTCATTGGGTCCGTGTTATTCGTGTGGTGTTTGTTGTGGATTGTATTGTTGTATTGGTCGTTATGTTTGAGCGTTGCTTTTCTTGGACACTTGGAGATTGTTAGTGTTCAATTTTGAATGGAATTTAGAACGATCCTTCCACTGCTCATGGAAATCCTCATGTTTGATTTCCTTCACACTACACATTATATCATTTCTAACTTTCTGACCTTTTATATGACCTCCAAGATAATTGATTCTGGACTGGTCTCATTCCCCAACCAAATCATACAAAGATAGAAATTAACATCATTGATCTACAATCAGAGAATTGATAATTGGATTCAAATTGCTATTAAAATAAGCAACTGTCCATAAGTAATAAACGATGGCCCAGTAAGTTATAATTTATCGCTTAGTAAGTAGTAAGCAATTGCCTAATTAAGTTATAAAAGATCGCTTGGTAAGTAATAAGTTATTAATAAATTGCCTAGTAAGTCACATACGATCGCCTAAAAAATTGTAAAAAATTGCCCAATAAGTAATAAGCAATCACCGAGAAAATTATAAGAGATTATTCATATTAATGTAAGTGATCATTTAGTTGTATATAAACGATGGAGAATATAATACTAAATGATGATTTACAATACATTAAGTGATCTCATATCTTTATGAAAGCGATATTGGAAGAAAAGTACTTCGTAAGCAATTACATTCTCTCTGTTTCTGGTTCTGATGAACGATCTTGTTCTATATCTAAAGATAAAATGAATTGAACGAAGATGAAAGCACGTGACAATGAGAATGTGGACTGAAATTCTGAGAGAACAATGGGAGAAGAAGTTGGAGAGTTTGACTGGAAGTGAATAATTGAGAGTGACCTTCCATTCTTGATATCACTAACATTTAATGTTGTCGGTAGAATATTAGTTGAGAATAAATAATTTACATTGAATAAACCTGTTAAATCGTTGAAGAAATCATTGAAGAAGGAAGAAGATTGGCACGTTGAGATGAGGATTTAAATTTGGGGTAAATCTGATATTTCACATGGCAAAAAGGTCATTGACAAGCAACACTACAACAAAAGGACTTTTAATGACACATAAATACTAACAAAAATAGATAGGAGAGAGAATGATCACTAAAGCCAAAATCACGCATTTTTGGTGGAAAAAGACAGTTTTTTGGATTTTTCAAAATTTATGACAGTTTTTTTTGCATCGTTAATTTATGATTGAAATGTGGGAGAACAAAACAACATGATTTTGGCGGGAAAAGATAGAAATTTTTTAATTTTTTTTGGCTATTATGACAGTTTTTTTGTGACACCAATTTATGACTAGATTTAACAATCATTGAAGAGTGACCCTTCTTTAGAGTAATAAGGAGAAAAAAAAAGTTGTTTTGGTGTGAAAAAATGAGAATATTTTATTTTTAGATTCTTATGACAGCTTTAGTGTCATCGATTATTTCAATTGATTATCATTAAAAAGCAATGGAAGAAATACTAGTTACATTGTTAGGTTAATTAATTTTATATTAGAAAAATACTAATAGCACTTAATAAAATTTAATTGTAATACTAAATTTATGTAATTTAATTATATAAACAAAAATAGACTTAGGCTTATGCATCAATTGGGACAATAAAGATAAATTATGATCACATTTTAGTCCTAAATATTTGTTTTTTGATTTTAAATGATTTAATTTTTTATAACAATTATTTTTCTTATACTTTATTTATATGAACCAGATTAGTATAAAAAATTAGTTTAAGGTTAAGATGTCTTTTAATCACTCTTAGTGGTACCATAATCAATATTATCAATCTATGACTATGATTAACATTTATTACATAGAAATAATTAATTCAAAAGTACTTTTCATATATTAAACAAAATAAAATAAAATTAGAAAGCACAAAATAAAATAAAATTAGTAAGCACTAAATTCCCTCTTTCTGTACTTACATTCATATGTTTTTTTTTTTTTTATATGATACACTATTTTTATGTTTAAAAAAAAACATCAAGAAAAATTAAAAAGGATGGAGGTTAAGGGAGTTTTTCATATTTTTTTTATACTAACACAAAAATTGATATTTTAAAAATGTCAAGTTTAATCCTTGCTTTCTTGCCATCTTTAAAATTTTAAAAGTTATCCACTTTTTTTAATAGTTGTATATATTTTTTCCTCAATTTTCAAATTTCCAAATTTGTCTTCACACTTGTAACACCCTATGTTACAAAATTAAAAAAATTGGGAGTAATTTATGCCTTGTCCATTAATACTAGATTAATTGAACTTGTTGGTTGTTTCTAATTTGAATAGCAAAAGATAAATAAATAATTTTATAAACAAATAATTTTTTTTTAAATTCTGCTTGGAACTCAATTTTGGATTTGTCCAATTAAAAAGAAAATTCAATTAATTTCATTCATTTATACTTTTCCTTTTTCCTCCCTCTTTCCCCCATTTCCCCCATTTATTTCCCATCTTTCATCTTTCCCTTTTCATTTTCCCTCACTCTTTTCCCTCCCCATTTGTGTGCGTTTAGGGAATGGTGAAAATTGGATTGCTAATATTCTATTATTGAAGTATGCATATGTTTATATGTGAGAAATTAATAGTAAATGTTATTAGTTTAAAACACTTGTAGACTTTGTTGTTTGATATGCTTCACCTTAATACGTTATTGGACATCATATCTTATGTGTATGAATGCATAGTCACGATATTTAAAATTTATGACTTTGAATATGGTGGTAAATCACAAGTTTTCCATGTGTGAATCCAAGTATAAATCCAAACAAGATTTCCTAGTAAGTCCAAGGTAGAACACAAAGATTCGGTAACATGACTTGTTGAATGCTTAAATGATCTCTTGCAGTGAAGTGTAAATTGTAAGCAATGATGATGTGTTTATACTAAGTAATAATAACTATAATGGTGATGATGGTGCGATGAATGTGAGATGGTGTCTAGGCAAGCATAAAAAAAAATAGCAGACGATGGAGTAAGGTTAAAAAGCGATGAATAAAGTAGGGTCAATAAGATTCACTAATAATTCCTTAAGCATAGCATAGGTAAGCATTCATACATCAACTTTTGTTATTGAACCACCTCTTGGTGTTAGAAGCCACATTTGTTCTATATCTAGAATGCATGCTGAGTTGATTATTTCACAAAAGATCTAACTTTATCTCTAAATCTCATTCTTTCTTTGTTTCTAGGTCACTTACTCTCTTAAACAGTTGACTACTTATATCCAATCAAGTTTTCATTGGATTAGGCGTTGAAATAAATGTAGATTAAACAAGATGAATTCTTACATATGTACGCTTTTGAAAATGTTAAGTTATCTTCTCAACCCATTTAGAATTTAGTTGCACATGAGAAAAGAGCTGGAGAACATGAGTGCACTACTATAAAAACAGTGTTTCTTGATTTTTTTAAATGTCAAGAATGACTTTTCTTGACGTTTTAAAAAATGTTAAGGAAGCCAGTGTCAAGAATGTCGATTTTCTTGACGTTTTAAAAAGTCAAGAAAAGTAACACTTGGCATTTAAAAAAAGTCAAGAAACACTGACACTTGGTATGTTTGACATGTTAAGAATATGAGCGTTCTTGATAAGGAAAAAAGGTAAAAAAATATTTGTTAATTTGACAATGAAAAAACGTCAAGATATATCCTACTTGACATGTTAGAAATGTCAAGAATATGGGAGTTCTTGACCTATTAAACATGTCAAGAATATCTATAATCTTGACAAGGAAAAAAGTTAAGAAATTTGCTTGTGATTTTTTTAGAAAAAACTACAATGTTGACATTTTTACCTATAATTGCTCATATATTTTGATCCAACAATCGATTTGGTATGTATATGACGTACATTCATCAATCAAATAAACAACACATGCATTTTCAATCTTATATATCAACCAAATTTCTACCAATATCTCTTTATAAAAACTTCACTTCTTTAATGTCATGAATTGAACAACAAAGAAAACTAAATTTCCACCACAAAGAAAATCAAGTTCTCCACCATATGAAATTTGATGAATGATGATTACAAAGAGTAATGTTTAAAACTATCATAAACCAAATCCAGAAAAAATATTAAAACTAGTATCGAAAGCTTGATGGTCTTTGATTATCCCATCAACTTGGTCATGAATTTGCCAAAGTGAATTACTAATCCAACAGCTTGAGTGAATTATCATATAGAAAAAGCTCTGCGATCGTTTAGCAACGACCAGCTGAGTGAACTATCGTATAGTAACACTCCATGATCATTTAGTTTCTCTTTCAGCTATCGTTTAGTGAATCCAATTCACTTGACAACAAACCGTGAGTTCCTTTCCGAGAATAGCAACTCTCCTAAATTTAGGAAAACATTTTTCCTTTTATCTCACGGTTACCATAAAACCACCAATAACCTCCCACTCAATTAGTTATTAGAGAAAAAGATATAATTATCCAATAATTAATATTATTATAAATGTATATGATAACCAACTTACCATATTATATTCATAACCTATAGTTTTAATATTTCATCTTATGAAACATATAAACCATAGCTCTTTTTCCTTTTTATGGTAATTAATGTAAATCTCATTTACATTAATCCTCCACTTGATGTATCTCATTCATCATGCCGATCATATTATATATAATTGAATTTCTTCTTGTCAATTTGAACATTACAAATCAACACCAAGAACTAATTCTCAACTTGAATCCATTGAGCTACCAAGGGGACCTTATGAACCTGTAGCTTGAAGCTCCAACGGTACGTGAATAGCTGACTAAACTCTTTAGCCACGAGATCCACCATCCGTTAACTGTCAGGCACTCCAGTAAAGACCGAAAACTGCACTATTCTCACTACAGATATATTTTGTGTCCATATTAACCAATTAACAGTGCAATAACCCTTCACAAATTGTTTGTAAGTACAGCTGGGCTAATTACCATTATGCCTCTGTAGTTACATCTAACTTCTTAAGTACCACTGATCCCTCTAATGAACATAAGTCATAGTCCTACTATAACTGAGTCCTTTCTTCCAAAGAGAAGTTATGGCCACTATGTTCAAGACCCAGAACCAGCCCTTAAGGAAGCAATCTATCTACTTACCCCTTCTTCGGGGAAGAAGTGAATTCCATCTTGTGTAACTGAGTTCTCAACTCCCAAATCAGACAAATCCCCAAACAGGTAGGTATATTGAGTTGGCAATCTGGCCACTCTCACCCATACTAATCAAGGGACCGCCTTCAAAGACAGGAGTACCTAAAACACTCAGGATTAAGGTCATGTCACCTATGGTAATTTAGGTGAGATATAAGTATCAAGTATCAACGACGTTATATAAAGAGACTAGTCATCTCGTGGTCCAGTCTTATACAAACTCTTTGTATAGGACACCCCCACTCACATGTCTCCATATGAATGGTCAGGATCTACCATCTGTAGTAGTTCACAACAGTTGCAAATCTCTACAAAGTGGGCCGTATCCGTAGTGTCACAAGGATTAGGTATCCCTCCTTAATCCTTATACTAAATACCTTTTTAGATTATCACTTAAGGCATGATCCATTTGTATATCTCATATACATGCTTAAGTTTACATACAATAACCATGGAGTTTTGTTTATTGGATATGAGTAAATGCCAAATAAAATAACTCTTATTTTATTCATAACAATGTGTACAGTTTACATACTATGAGAACCCGGGAGAATTAGGACACCAATCCCAACACACACTTTACTGTGATAATAGTGCTGTTGTGGTTAATTTTCAAGAACCTAGGAGTCATAAGTGCGGCAAGCATATAGAGCGGAAGTATCATCTCATCCGAGAGATTGTGCATCGAAGGGACGTGATTGTCACAAATATAGCTTCAGAGTACAATGTTGTTGATTCATTTACGAAGGCCTTCACGGCTATAATGTTTGAGGGTCATCTGCAGAGTATGGGTCAATGGGACAGACCAGGCTGGACTAGGGCAAGTGGGAGATATTGTATTGGGCATCTTATGTCCTAATTTATTGTTTTGTATACTTTGTATTTGTTTATATTGTACACCCCACTAGCTTTAGGACAAGTGGGAGATTTTTAAGGTTGATGCCCTGAATCTCGTAGGGTTCTATAGTTTGTAAACTTTGAATGAACAAACTCTTTATGTGATTAATAATATATGATATTTTATTCACTTTGTCTATAAAATATATGTTATTTTAGTTGCATTAACCACAAACCAATAAACTAACATCCAAGATTATCGTTGTAACTTAAACATGTATGTAGAGACATACAGGTGGATCATGTTTAAGTGAAAACCTAAATGGTCTGTAGTATATGGATAAGGTTGGGTACATTATCTTGGTGACACTAGAGTATGACCTGCTTTGTAGGTGTTACAATTGTTTCAAAGTGCAACAAATGATTTGATCCTTATCATTCATATATTAGACATGTGAGCGAGGTATTCTATATAAAGGAGTTTCCATAAGACCGAACCACAAAATGTTTAGTCTTATTATATAACATCGTTCATAATAGAGACTTTCATCTCACCAGGATGACCATAGGTAACATGATCTGAATCCTGAGTGAGTTGTGAACTTCTACCTATGAGGGTGGTCCTTTGACTTGTATGGGTGAGAGTGGATCGCCGACTCAACAAGCCTACCATTTTGGGGATTTGTCTAGTTGAGGAGCTAGAAACACAGCTACACAAGATGGAATTCACTCCTTTTTCGAATTAGGGGTAAGTAGATAAATTGCTACCTTAAGGACTGATTCCGGGTCTTAAACAATGTGGCGACACACCCTCTCCTAGCTTGAGAGAGGTTTAGTGATAGTAGGACTATGATCTATTATTCATTAGAGGGATTAGTGAACCTTAAAGAGTTGGATGTAACTACAGGGGTCAAACGGTAATTTGGCCCAACTGTACTTACGAGCAATTTGTGAAGGGTCATCGTACTGCTGATTGGTTATATCCAATAGACACATAAATATATCTGTAGTGCAAAAAATGTAGTTGTCGGTCTTTAGTGGAATGCTCGACAGTTAACAGATGGTGAATAATGTAATTAAAGAGTTTAATTAATTATTCATGTACCGTTAGAACTTCAAGCTACAAGTCCATAAGGTCCCTTTGATAGCTCAAAAAGATTTAGTTGAGAATCAATTTTTGGGTTAATTTGAATTGTTCAAATTAATAAGAGGGATTTAATTATATATGACATAATTAAATTGTTTCAATTATATGTGATATAATTGTTATAATATATTTGATACATTATAGTTTAATTGGATGAAATAAATATTTGAATAAGAGTCAAATATATTTTCTATGAATATGATTCATAGTTGTTAAATTTAATATAAATATGATTTATATTAAATGTCATGAAATAGAGAAAAGAAATTATAGTTCATATTGTATATGATACAATATTAAAACTATAGGTTATATGTTATATTTGATATAACATATAGTTTAATATAAATATAATATGATAAGTTAGTTATCATATTTATTTATATTATTTTATTATTTTGAATAATAACTTCCCACTTTTCTCTCCAACTACCTTAGTGGGTGGTTATTATTTTTATGGCAAGAGGAATAAAAGAAAATAGTTTTCTCTTCTTCCTCTACGATTGTACGTTGAGATTACTAAACGATTGAGTTTGTAGAAAAGTTTTGTGTGTACCTCAATCTTCTTCCTCCATACTCAAACTATCCCTCCTAACCAAAATAGTCTGAGTCCACCCCTCCTTGGTTCTCACCCCGAGAATACCAAAGGCTCATTTTGGTAGTGTCCTCTTTGTTTGGTTCAAGAAGTTCTTGAAGAATGTCTTCAAGAGGTTGCTGTGTTCGAGGCTCTTGAGTGTTCGAGGGATACGTGAAGAGAAAGGTTCTTCAAGGGTAATTTATTTTGAACCCTTTTTTCTTGTATCAAGCATGCTGTAATTTATTTTGAATGCATATCCTATATGTTTACTGTAAGCTATGTTTTCAATTATTAATGGAATTTGGACGATCCGCTTCTACTCAAGGATCTCTTCAATACGAGTTCCTGATGCGTTATTTTATATGATGAAATTATGGAATGAGATGCGATGATGGAAATGCATTGAACAACAAGTTTTCTCAGCAGAATCCAAGTATAAGCCCCACTGAGTTTCCTGGTAAGTCCAGGGTCGAACTCAGGGACTAGAAAAAATTGTATGCGATGATAATTTTCTAAAAGACTCTGCGGCAACCGGTAAATCAAATAGTTGTTTGGTGTTGTTGTTTGCGGTAATAAAATAAACGAATGTGGCGAATTTGAGAAAAGTTCGATTATGTGGTAGATACACTGAGTATGCGGAGGAATGGGTTGAGAAGGTCTTTCACTAGCGTTTCCCGAGAATGTGTCAAACTATGCGATCATGCTATACTCATGCGACAGCAGATCATTTTCCAATTCAAATACAGTGCTCCTAGTTCTAAGATGCATGTGTTGAATGCAACAATGTCCATAGAGCTTATTCCTAAGTCTCTACTCTTTTCCTATGCGATGATGCAAGATGCGCACAAAGACAAGGTGACTACACACAATCATATTCTATCTCTAGGATGCATGCAATGCGTCAATAGCAAACAGTGCTTATTCCTAAGCTCCTATCTCTTGATTATGCGTTCTAACCTGACTCTTTCGAGTCTAGATTCTAACCTGACTTTCCCAAGCCTAGATCCTGTCCTTAGACTATCCTCCCGAGTATCTCTAATGGACGAATGAAGCATACACAATACAAGATAATCACATAGAATGAAGATCCCTAGTTATGTTAGCTAAGTGCTTCTCAACCCATTCAACAGATTTAGCTAGTCATGCGTAATGAACAGAGAGTGAACAGATATAAAGAAGTAAATTCCATTTCTATAGATAAGTTTGAGTACAAAATAACAATGGAAGATAACAATAGAGAGCCTGGTAGAATCCCTTGCTTCTCAAAGCCTTTACACAGTCAACTCTATTTTGTTCAAAAGATATTCCTGCTTCTGTAGAAGCTGGCCCTCTCTCCGGTCTCGACGCTTCCGACACTCTCCCAAGTTCACCGGAATGATCTATGGCACAATCTCGCTCCTCTCGCTTCCGCCTTAAAATAAAAGAAAATCTAAGAACAAGGCTATTCTAAATATGGAGAAAACTATCTAAGTATCCGAACTATCCGAACTCCTTTGCTGAATGTTGCCTTCGGTATTTATAGAGCTTCAGGGTGGAAGGCAGCTTCTCTCTTATGATTGCACAGATAGGATGGCTTTAATTCTCTGACTGATGTGCCGAATATTTGTCATCGAAAAGCTGAGTGTACTTGTTATCGTTAGCGGCTTGTCAACTTAATTCGGACTCGACTGTCATCAGCTTTCTGTCCCATCGTGATTAATTATGTTTTTCACCTAGATGCGCCCACCAAGTTGCGCCGGCTCTATGCGACAATCCTTCTTGAGCAGATGTTTGTGAGCACAAATCACCGCAAAGCCTTGCGGTAACGCTGTACTCGACCGTTGATTTCTTGTAATCGCATTTTCCGCCTTGCGTCAACGTATATTCTACACAAAAATACACAAGTTAACTATTTTAATGTGATGGATGCATGCGATCGTAATGTTATGAACTTAATTCTTTTTGGATGCAATCTAATATATTTTATCAACGCAAACCTTCATTGTAGCACCGTAATAACGTGCATTTCTGCCCGTTATCAGTTCCTTCAGTGATAACCTAAACGGTCTGTAGTAGATGGATATGATTGGGTACCTTATCCTAGTGACACTACGAATGCGACCCGTTTTGTAGTTGTTACAATTGTTTTAAAATGTTACAAGTGATATGATCCTAATCATTCATGTGGAGACATGTGAGCAGGATATTCTATACAAAGAGTTTGTATGAGACCGCACCACGAAATTATTGAGATTGATGTTTTAAATCTATTGTGTCTCGTGGTTTGTAGTTTTGTTAACACAAATTATTTATCTAATAAAATTAGAGGTATTTTATTTGGTATTTAGACAACATTAATTCAATCCAATAAACTATGATCCAAGGTTATATGATGTCACTTAAATAGTATGTGGTTGACATACAGGTGATTCATGTTCAAGTAATAACATGCAGTAAATGGATGAAGATTGAGTGTCTTATCCTGATAACATTGCAAATACGGTTCACTTTGTAATTGTTATATGAGATGTAATTGTTTCAAACAATATTAACCATATTGTTTATGTAAAGATATGTGAGTGGGGGTATCCTGTATAAAAGAGTTTATACATAGACCAGACCACAAAATAATTAATTTCTCTCAATAACACTGTTAGTTGAAGAAACTAATATTTCACTAGGATGACTATAGGAGACTTGACCTTAATCCTGAGTGAGTTGTGAACTTCTGTGTGTGACGGTCCTTTGATTTGTATGGGTGAGCGTGGCCATGATAACCGACTCAATAAGCCTACCATTTTAGGGATTTATCTGATTAGGGAGTTAGGAACACAGCTACACAAGATGGAATTCACTCCTTCCCATTTCTTGGAAAGATAAATTGCTCCCTTAATAGTTGGTTCCGGGTCTTGAACAATGAAGCCTTAACCTCTCACTAGCCCGAGAGGTGTTAATTTGTAGTTGGACTATAAACTGTTTGTTCATTAAAGGAATCAGTGGTACATAAGGAGTTAGATGTAACTATAGGGGTAAAACAGCATTTGTGAAGGGTCATCGCTCTATGATTTGTTATATCCATGGAGACAAAAATATACCTACGATGCGAAGAGTGTAGCTAACGATCTTTAGTGGAATGATCGGTAGTTAATGAATATTGATTAACTGGATTAAAGAAGTTTAATCAATTAATCTCATATCATTAGAGCTTCTAATCTGTAGGTCCATAAGGTCCCCTTGTCAGCTCACTAAAGGATAGTAATGAGGAATGATTTAAATTGCTCAAATCAAATGAGTGAATTTTATATTAATAAGATTAATATATAATGGTTAATTATAGATATATTGGAATAAGATTCAAATATTAAATTTATATGATTTGGATTCTTAAAAATGTATACATATAAATATGTGAATTAACTCCATATTAAATATAACTTGGTCGATTAATTAATGGTTAATTAATTGATTGATTAATTAATGGTTAATTAATTGATTAAGAAATAATGGAGATTGGAAGTTAGTATTAGTATATGATATTTATGATAATTAATTATATATATATTAAATAGAATTTAATATAAGGTTATTTAATTAATGTGTCAACTAAATTAAATAAGGTTATTTAATTAAGGGAAACACTTGGAAAATGGGTCAACTCTTCTCCATATAAAACATATCCTTATAGCCCATTTAGAAGAAAAGAGTTTTTTTTTTTTTTTTAGCCCCTAAGCCTCCACCTTCTCTCTAACTTCTCTCTAAAAAATTCCATATCTTTTTCCTCCTCAAAAGTTTTTGGAGATCACTCTCTCAAGTTCTTTGGAATCCTAGGGAATAACGAAGTAACTTTATTGGTGGTGTTCTTCTTCATTGGAGAAGCTCGAGATCGTTGATAACAGTGGAATAGGAAAGCTAGAAGAATCAACAAAAGTGAGTTTTGATTTTTTTCTTTTCTTTTCTTCATCTTTTCTAGCATGCTTATATTGAATGTTTTTCCAACAAATACATGTTTTATTTTACTGTTTTTGTTTCCATAAAAGTCAAATATCTAAATACAAGGTGTTCACACGCTTTCATGGGAATTCGTTTTCTTCAATTAGTATCAAAGCCAGTTTTTCTTGCATTTTGATTTTTTGTTTTTTCAAACAAAAATCAATTCATGAGGTGAGTTATTTTTTTTTTTTTCATTTTTCTTGAAAATATATGTGGTTTTCTTATAGATAATTTCATTTATTGACACATGTTGATTTGATCAATGTAAGAGCCTATTGTTTGGGTATTTTATTTTGCAATCGAGTCTGTATCTTTGGGTCATTTGGGGTCAGAAACAAAGCTATCCAGAGCCCAGTTTTTTAGAGAAAAACAGAGGATTTTCTTCTGTCTCACGATACCTGGTATCTTGGCATGTGATGATGACTTGCAGCAATATAGCATGCGATGATGATTTGCAGCAAGATGGCATGCGATGATGGTTTGCGGCAAGATAGTAAACTATTTTTCTCTAAAACCTAAAAATTTTCCACTTTTGTAATTCCGTTTTATTGGATTTATTTTAATTTTGTGATTTTTCCAAATTTAACCAAGGCCTAAAATGGATTTGAACTTTTTGGCAACTAAATTAAAATTCAAATTTTTACACCATTTGTTCTTTTATCCTAATTTGATTAGTTACTTTAACCAACCTAAAAAAATGCATCAAATCTTCACAAATAAACACAGGTATGAAATCAAGATTTAATTAACCCATAGTATGTAAAAATGTGCAAATATACATATTAATTCAAATTAACTTAAAAAGATCGAACAAAAATAAGTGGCTACCTTTCTAAACAACCAAGTCATTTTGACACTTCATATCAAACATAATACATATATATATTCTATAAAAGGGCCAGAAGCCATGCACACATATATTTTTAAATAAAATAAAAATATTTTAGCCCCTCCTTCATGTATATGAAGAGAGAGATTATTGAATAATAATACATAGAATTTATTGAAGCTTACAACTTCATCACATACATTAATTATTTTTGTTTATCAATATTGAAACTACTTCTCAGAACTGAAGACTGGGCATGCAGAGGCATCTGAAGACTCAGTATGTTTTTTGCCCTTTAAAAGACCTCCAAATAGTTCTGTTGGATCATAGTAGATATGAACTTCTTCAACTTTCATTGATGAATCTACCTGTGTGTCCAATTTTTTCATCATTTAATTAAATTCTCTAAACTTATTAATCTAATTTAAATACTCTTTTTACACACATACACACTATGCAACAACTTTAATTAACATAAATCAGTTGCCATCTTTACCTATTAAAAAATTGCTATCTTGAATAATGTAGTTCTCAACTGCTCAAAAACATTAAGGTTCAACTCGTCAACACCATTTTTTTAAGGTTTTGTTCTTTCAAGAATACTTTTGAAGCACTAAATACATGATCTTGAAAGGAAAAAAAGAAATAAAAAATTACATGAGCTTCTTTTCATTTAGCTATTTTGTCCAATTATGTTTGGTCATTGGCTGATTCAAATAATATGAACAAATTTAACCATCATGGGTTGGATTTAAAATAGCAACAAGCTGTTTGCTTTGTGTTGGACACTTGCTCAAAGTTTTTCTTTTTTTTTTTTTTTTATATTCGTGAGTGTTCGGATTAGTTTATACATGCATCTCGACTAATCTCACAAGATAATATCCACCCATAATATTTGGGTGTCAAGGAAACTATGGTGGGATATTAAATCCTAAGTAGGGTGTCTATCATGGATTGAACCCATCCCCTCTTAACAGTTTATCAAACTCAATGCCTTTAATTTACCACTAAGTGAACTCATGATGGTTATTTACATCTAATTTTGAAAGATTTTATGATTTTTAGTTTTAAATGAGGTCATTATGTGATGATATGTAAGATTAGTCAATGAAAGCACAAATTAATTGGGATGAACATTAAAGAATTTAAGTTTATTACCTTGAGAGTTCCCATGCCATAGAATTGAACTAGTTCACCAGTTGGAGAATAGGCTTTGTAAGGACCTTCAAAGAAACCCCAATGCCTAAACTTGTAAGCAATCAAAGGAGGAGGTGAATAAACTTCAATAACTTCCCATGCAAATCCTCTTGGAAAACAAGTCTTGAAGTCATTATGAGCTGATTCATGTGTTTCTTCATCTGCTTTGTAAAATTGATACTCCTCTGGTAGACCACTCTTCAAAATTGCATTGAAGCTTCCCATCCTTAATACTTCTTCTCCTGACAGTCCCTCTCTTCCTACATAATATATCAGGACAATTTTGCAAAATCATTCCATGAACTATTGTAATTAGTCGATTCGTCCGTTGGGTTTCGGGTCGGGTCTTGTGATAACTTAATCTTGATCTAACTTAATCATTCAAGCGGAGAAAATCCTCTCTTACTCAAACAACTCTTGTTTTATTAGATATTATATGAAAAAGAAAGGAAAATAAAATCCTTTTTAAAAAGTACTGTGAAGAATATAGGGTTAGTTTTGTGGGGTTGCAATGTATGTGAAAAATTGTGTCATTGGATATAAATTATATTCATTCATGGCCCAATTTCAGGAAATCCTTAAAGTAATATACTTGAAATCCCACCTTTTCAAGACATACTACTCCATAAATAATCAAATTAATCATAATAGAATGTATTAATTATCAAATTAATAGTTATATTTAATTAATCAATGAATAAACATAATTCAACTGACATAAAGTTTGTACTATCAACTTTGAAGAAGTTGAATTTCCTTACCCTACGAACTGTAAAAAAAAAAAAAAATTACGTTCATTGCAATTTTATCTCTCTTATTTTCTCAATATATATATGGAAAGAAAAAGAATGTTTACCATTGACAAAAAGTTTAAAATTTTCAGGGTTAATGGTGTTAAAATCCTGTAATCTAGCCTTGTTGTTCATCTCCATTTGCCATGTTTTAACAGCATTTTGCACTGTTTCTTCTAGAGATCCTTTTGGCCACACCTACCATTCACAAAACAATTTTAATGAATTAAACACATGATATATATGTCATATGAGAAAGAAGGAAATTATAATTTAAAAAAAAAACCTTGGTTCTGCCTTGTTCAAAGAGCTGATTAGCAGATTCATAAGTGGGAGGCTTCCCATACCTCCATTGAACAGAGGGATGCTCCAAATGCAAAGAATTTCTAAACTTATCAGGGAGAGTTTTGGTTTGATATTCAGTATTAGAGCTTCCCTTAATGGATTCCATACTTCAATTTTCCTTCCTCAAATCCAAAAATTGATGTCAATTGTTGGAGGACTCAAAGTGGCTATTTTGTAGGGTTTTATACACAACTCCAACTAGGGGATTTGACTTTCCCTGTGGGGACCGGGCGGGAAATCTCCCTTTACGATAGGGACGAGAACGGGGAGAAAAATTTTCAATTATACTTTTCCAAATAATTTTGTTATGCATTATGTTCTAACCCATTTCTCATCTCTACCCTACCAAAAGAAAAATTACGCTACATTTCGTTCATCATTTGAAAACAACAAATTAAAAAAATAGGATTATATTTCATATTTTTAGATATATATTTTTATACGAAATTTAAAATTTTGTTCCAAATGTATTTAATAATATATTTATAAACCATAAAACAAGTAGTAGTTACCAACTAAATCTTAAGTTCAGAATAAGCTATATTTATTGAATTATTTATAAACATGTTATATGGTACATATTTTGTAAAATTTTTATTTTATAATATCACATAAATTATTATGTATTATATTATACATATTTTAATTTAATAAGAATAATTGATGATTATATTTTATGAAATACTTTATATGAAAAATATTTAAATGTATGCATCTCGTGTATCATCTATTTTTGTGCATCTCACAAAATTATTCAATTACAATTTGGCATGTGGTAAATTTTATTATTATTATTATTATTATTATTATTATTTTATGAATGATGATAAAGGATGTATAGAAATGGATGAATCCGTATTGCTCGTTATACATTAAAAAGAAACCAAAACAGGAAAACCAACATGGGTCAAGAAAATATAAGTTGACACATTTTAAACTTATATTATATTTATAGAATAAAATAATGGTCTATTATGTATTCCCCTAATTTAATTAGGGTTCTGTCTGTTGTGGACTTTCTCTACCCTTGCCCTTGAAGCGTTAATAAAGTAATTCCTTTTATTAATAATAATAATAATAATAATAATAATAATAATAATAATAATAATAATAATGTATTCTAATAATAAAATTTATAATACATATTGAATTATAATTACAATAATTTCTACCTCCCAATTTCAATGACATTTGAAAAGTTGGGGGCAAAGTGATTTTTTTTTTATTATTTTAATAGAAGCTAAAGTGAACTTAATTAGCTTAATATATTAGATGGTATGCACTATTTCTCTTCAACAAAGGTTTGATTATTTATTTCGATAATAATATGAATATAACTCAATTTGTTAAAATATATATCTTAAACTTAAAAAAAACTAATGATAAATATTTTTTTTTCTTTGATATCCACATTGACGATTTTTGTCTTCATAAATGTGTGGATTTTCTTAAATATTCAAGGATTGTTCCTCTCTTATTTTTTCTATTTATTTCTTCTCTTTTTATATATCATTTTGCTTTCTTTCCGGAATTTGTTTATGTTCTTTAACTAAACTTTTTTAAAAGATAATTAAACTTAATTTTAAGTGTGTGTATATATATATATATATATATATATTAGTTTATTGTAATGATATTTCAATATTAATATAATTAATTATTACGTTGTCGTAGGCTAATAAATATTGACGGTTTGATTGATACATTTACCTAATCATTATTGTTATTGATAAAATAAATTAAATAAATGAAATTCATTATTTTTTTTAACTTCTGTAATAAAATTATGTATTAAAGCTATTAAATTAATTAACTAACTAATCCGTTTAATTTAAATAATTTAGCAGAAGTGTTAATTGTTTTTTTTTTTTATTAATTTTAGTCTATTATATTTAATTAAATTTATTCGTCTATAATTTATTATAGATGCCTTACATCTTATTCCAAGCCTCTTATTGATAATGATAAATTATTGACTAAAAATAACCTAATTTATTAATTGATAAGTGTATTATAGAATCTATTATTAGCTCGAAAATTACTTCTTTTTTTTTTTTTTAAAAAATTTTTTTTTGAAGATATCGTGATACGATTTCAATCTAAATTTGGTGGACAATTGATTTATTCTTAAAATAATACTTACTAATTTCATAATAAAATAACATAAATTTTATTATTTTAATTAAATAATCAATATATAACTTATCTACTAATTATTACCATTTCTAAAATGCACATTTTCAATAAGCTCACGTTTAGTAAATTAGCATTCGAACTTTTTGTACAAAAAATTGTAGAGATGAGGAATCAAACCTTCCATCTCATGTCAATTACTGCTGAATTAAACTCACTTTGAAAATTAGCATTCAAACTTTTAACATAAATAGAACAAAAATTTGACAAACTTATTTTGTAAAAACTAAAAAAGCATTAGGATGACTCAACACCACCCGGAATTCGGATGTTAAACAGAAAACACTAACAAGTATTGTAACAACAAAATTCTAACAACAATAAAGATAAATGAACATGGAAGTTGGTAACCCAGTTCGGTGATAAACCACCTACCTTTGGAGGGACTGTGTGCCTAGGAAAGATAATCCACTAATAATGATGAGTTAAACAATTTATAACATAGTATGTATCCGTAATACACCAATTACTACAATTGCTCACGTAGAGCTCAACTCCTAGATCACCTAGGCTCCCCATAGATGTGAGACTCCCTCTCAAATGTACTTAGGCTCCCTCTAAGCTTTATATTAGTGATGAGACTCCTCTCACTACAATATCTTCCCCTCAAATTAGTAAACTCCCTTCACTGATGAATTTTAGGATCCCCTTAAGATGGAGAAGTCCCTTCTTTGAAGCTAAGTCTTAGGCTTCCCCTAAGACCGAGAACCCCTTCTCTGATAGCTAGGGCTTATGTTCCCCTAAGCCATGATAATCTTCAAAATTTTGCAATCAACATGAAGAACTTGCACAGCGAAATGACGAATAAATGAGCAAGAACACGATGTAGAATAATTCGACCGAAGTATAGAAGTTGTCTTGCTCTCTAAAACCAAATCGGCATAATAAACACTCTCTACTTAAAAAGCATACCAAGATACCCTTTTTAATAGATGAATCCAAAAAAGGAAACATCTCCCAAATAGGAGAAAATAAGTTACATTGTAATAAAGGAAAATATTGGACAAAACCAATCTGCTAAAATTTTTCAAATTAGGAAAAATATCTGCAGGAAATATTTTGATGTCTAAACCTGATGTTAAGACTTTTGATGCAACATCTGCAAAAACCTAGACTTTGAAAAATATAAAGTCAATCAAAAAGAAATCTCCAACAAATTCCCCCTTTGGCTTATATTTTTAAGGTAGGATAAAAAAACTAACAGAAGTTAGTAAGTCTGAAATGTCAGAAACAAAGTCTTAACAAACATAGTAACAATAAGTCCAAGTAGAATAGCCAAAACAAAACAACATAGTCTTAAAAAAAACCACATAGACACAGCATCAAAACATCAAATCATCAAGTCATCAGTAAGGAACTACCAAACCAGAAACTTTGAACAACAAGAGAACCATTACCATCATAACTGAAGGATCTCTTATCGAAGAGTTCCATGAGTGTGTTCACATCACTCCGATCTCACAGTGACCGAAATACAATGTTATACATTCATATGAACAATTATGCAAATAAACACTAATTATCGGCACGTTATGAAATACAAAATAACAAGAGAGAGAGTTCCATACAAGTTGAAGACAATCTTCAATCTTCAAAATTCAATGCAGTGAAACCCTCCAAGCGATCTACCATTACCTAGTAGCAATTTCAACAACAGCAGCACGAACAACCGCAAACTTAGGAACGCCGCGAGGACGACACCACCAGAAAAGAGCGCTGGGTATTCTCGGAGTGAAAACCCAAAGGGTGGTCTTTGGTGAATTTGGTAGAGGAAGGAGGAACACCAGATCATGTAGGTGATAAGCAAATGGGAGGGAAAAAGGTGCTATCGCATAGCACGCTGCTTATCGTTTAGGAGACACTACACGATCGTTTAGGTTTTACTGAACGATCATTTAGGAAAAGGTATACGATCGTTTAGCAAAATCGGCACACTATACAATCATTTAGAGAAGCTATGCGATCGTGTAGGAAATAGCGTGTGATCGTTTAGGCGCGAGGTGAACGATCGTTTAGGCACGAGGTAACTATCGTATAGGCTCTCGAAAATCTTAAGCAATCGTTTAAGATTTTCACCAGCGCGCGCTTGCGAATTCTTTTGGGTGATTGACCAAAATGAAAACTATTTTCATTTTAACTCATCGGTTATAATAACCGACGTTGCCTCACTAACCCACGTCTGAACGTGAATTTTGGCTTAATTATCATATAATTAACCAATTAATTAATTAATAAATATAATCATATTATATTTTTATCCTATAGTTTGATATCACATATCTACTATAGTATTTTCTCCTCTTCTTGATATAAATCATATTTATATCTAATTTTCTCCAAAATAATGTATCTCATACATTTAGCCAATTATATCATATAAAATTAACCAGTCTAATTATATCATATATAATCGAACTTCCTCTTGTTAATTTGAACATTTCAAATTAACCCAAACATTGGTTCTCGACTTTATCCAAGCTATCCAGGGGACCTAATGGATCTGTGGCTCGAAGCTCCAACGGTCCGTGAATAGTTGACTAAACTCTTTAACCACGAGATCCACCATCCATTAACTGTCAGGCATTCCACTAAAGACCAACACCTGAACTCTTCTTACCACAAATATATTTCTGTGTCCATCGGATATAACCAATCATGAGTACAATGACCCTTCATAGATGCTCGTAAGTATAGCTAGGCCAAATTATCGTTTTGCCTATGTAGTTACATTTCACTCCTTAAGTACCACTGATTCCTCTAATGAACAATATAACATAGTCCAACTATGTGTGAACACCTCTCGGGCCAAGAGAAGGTGTATGGCGCCACATCGTTCAAGTCCCGGAATTAGTCCTTAAGGGAGTTATCTATCTACTTACCCCTGCTTCGGGGAAGAAGTGAATTCCATCTCGTGTAGCTGAGTTCCCAGGTCTCAAATCAGACGAATCCCTAAAATGGTAGGTTTGAATCGGTTACCTGGCCACTCGCACCCATACAAATCAAAGGACCGCCCTCAATGACAGGAGTTCCCAACTCACTCAAGATTGAGGTCATGTTACCTATGGTCATCCTAGTGAAGTGAAGTCTCTGTCATGAACGGTGTTATATAATGAGACATTAACACTTTATGGTCAAGTCTTATACAAACTCTTTGTATAGGATGCATCCGCTTACATGTCCCCAACACGAATGATCAGAATCAGACCATCTATGACAAGTCACAACATTTGTGACCATTCTACAAAGCGGGCTACATCCGTAGCGTTACCAGGATAAGGTTTCCCTCCTATATCCATATACTATAGACCATTTTGGTTATCACTCAAGACATGATCCACTTATATGTCACCATATACATGCTTGAGTCACATACAGATAACCAAGGATTTTATGTTTATTGGTTTGTGGTAAAGCAAATAAAATAAGCAACTGAGCAAGAATACAAGATGTGAAGTAAATATCATATATTAACAACACAAGCGTTCGTACATACTGTTTACAAACTACAGGACACGAAACTTTAGTGCATCAATCCTAACAATAACCATCATTAATAGCACCCAACATCTCCTTCTTTCTGGCTTAAAAGTTAAGACTGAGCATGAAAAAAAGATGCCAGAATAGAATGTGCCAAGTTTGCACATATTGTCTGTAACAACCTAGCCACAACGTCTCTTCGATTTTGTAGCTTCAATAACTCATCATCAATTATTTTTAGTTCAGTAGAAAAATATTGTAAAACAAGATTGCTAAAAGGAGTTCTATGACCCTGACTCAGTCGATTAACATAGACTGCTATAGAGGGATCAACAAGATCAGACACATGAAAGTTTTAGAGAAGTTTCGGATGAATAGAAATTTATGTAGGAGCAAGACCAACAGTTTCGTAGGACCAATAAGATCCAGTTTCTGCGCCAACAAAATAGCACATATCAATCGAGGTTAGCAGATAAGCAGCTTTAAGGCTTGTGACCCAATGTGCCTTTTGATCTGATTGAGTGCAAAGGTCCCAAAATCAACCACAACACCAGTATCAATCTGAAATAATAAAGTAGTAAGAGAAACTAACAACCAAGACTTGTGAGAAGAGGGACACCAGTTGAAGATCCCAACTTTGTGAAGAATAGTATACTTGGAGCTCGAGATTAGAGTAGATAGCTACCCTTTCTTAGGCCAGGATGTCCTTGCTCTTCCAGTAAATGCAAAAGCAAGCTCTCTAAAAAGGTTGTTTCCCAAGAACACCAACATACACTATTTAGTTGTGAAACTTATTAATTAGATAAGCTTTGGAAATAAATGGATGACGACTGACTTGAGCCTTTTGAAAATCTAGACTGACTGGATTATCAAAATCTGGAGAAAGATTGACAATAAATTCTCGAACAAGTTGAGGATAGAAAGGACTCAAATTTAACATAGTCCTAAACAATTGAGCTTGTAAGATTAGATTGACTAGGTAAAAACATTCCTAAGTTCGACTAGACAACTCATTTTCATCAACAATCTTCCTCTAAATCAGATATTTCTACAAGCTCGTTCCCAACTCAGTGTGAAAGGACACACCATCTAAAAGAAGAGAAGACATGTTCAAGGAAGCAGGTCTGGAGGTGGTAGCTTTCTTTCCACGGGTTCTGATAGAAGCACGGGTAGGTTGACTAGGAGGAGAATTATTATCGTCAGAAGGTTTCTTCAAAACACTGTCCTCAGGAAAATCAAAAATATCCTCAAACTCCCCTTGATCAAATTCAAACTCGGATGTCCCAGAGGAATCATCACCACCACTTTTAACATCTTCAGATTTCTTGCTAACAAGTTCTGACAAAGGTATATTATAATCTGAATCTGATTCCTCGTCTTCCTAATGAACATCTCCCTCCTCAATACTAGTTTCAGGAGACACATGATCAGTAGTTGGACCAACAACAACATCCATAGCTTCATCAATGAGAAGCACCATAAGAACACTTTCCTTCCCATCATCAACCACATGATCAAGCATAGTAGTTGTCTTAGGAGAGACACCTAACCCTCTTCAACAGGGTTTTCAACAACTCTATTCCCATTTTCATACACAATTTTAGCCTCATTACAGACAGGTAAAGTAGACACAGAGACCAGCATTTCAAAAACAAATTTGTCAACAAAATCATTTAAAGCATTAACATCAGAATCAGACAATAGTACATTTTCAGTCTCTAACACAGCAAAAACAACATTTTCCTTAGTAGTTAAACCAGGGATGGAAACAGGGTTTCTGTCAACTATAGCCCTATCCTCAGACTCTCTATCTTCAGTTTGTTTAGAGATAGATTCACTAGAGACAATCCTAAGGTTCCTAGGTAAAATGATGAATTCATGCATGCTTTTAGGAGAGCCATCTGAAGAGGACTTTTCTTTTTCAGGATAAATTTCAATACCCGCACCAACCATATCAATCAAGGTAAGAGACGCTGTATTTACTTTTTCTTTTCCCTTCATCTCACTAGGTTGTCTGACATCTGAACATCTACATTTAGCCGTCAGAGGAGGAACACTACTTCATTTTTTGCAGTAGACAGGCCACGGACAAGAACACCATACTTGTTCGTGGAAACCAAAGGAACATTCTCTTCAACAGCCTTTTTCCGTTTTTCTTTCTCCTTATAGTGCACCATCCTTTTACCAGAAGTGTGTCTGCCTGCTCTAGTACTGACCATGGAAACAAATATACCAAGCACCAATAAATAACCACTCAGAGACGGTTGAATACCGAAGACAAGCACAAAATTGAAAGAAGAACCGTCACGATCAAACTAAAAGTAATTAAAATTTGGAAGATAATTTGAAATCTAGGAACATTTAGACTTACTCACCCAGTTACCATGTCACACCCCCTCCCAGATTAACTTTTAAAATTGCAAGGAGATGTGACTGTAGCAGTTACCAACCCTCTTGCTGGTACTTACTACCTACTAATCTGCTTAACCTGACTTAGAACCTTGAAATGCATATATATACTCAATCATAAACTTAAACCAAATGACAATCATTAACAGAGTTCTATATTACTTTTCAATAATACAACTTATACACTTTACATAAGTAGTAAGCCCAACACACTCAACTAGTCCCTACATGACATACTACATGCGTACTACTTTATACATAACCCACACTTAGACTTTCTAGCATTTTGGTCTTGAGTGGTAGAGCAACAATAGAGTCATCTTCTGGTGAGTGACCACTACCTGTGGATAAGACGTTTAAATAGGGTGAGCTAGAAGCCCAGTGAGTGACTAGCCTTTGAAACGTAAAAAACATACATATCAATCATGTTTAACGAAGAGATCATGAACTGAAAAGTGTAGCTGAAAATCGAGAAATTAGTCAAGCAAGTAATTATATAAAACATCCCTACTAGAATTTAAACATAACATAGGCATCAGAGCCATCAGCTCTGAGAGGCCTCTGGGCCTCAGCCTTTACATTAAATATCTTTACAAGAAAGCGACTCCTCTAGTCTGCTCTTGAGCATAACCTTAATTAACCTCTGCTTGGTTGGGGGAGGGAGCCTTCGACCCAACTTTTACTATAACCTTAGTCAAGGTGTGTTACTTCTAACCATTACTTATGTCTTTAGCTATAACTCATCGAACAGCTTCATAACAATTGAAGCATAAAACATAATAACGTTCTGTGAATACTTCCTGAATCTTAGTTTAGAATAAGCATTCATCGTTCAAGCTCCCATTGTCTGTATCATGCCAAGAGACCCATACTTTGACCTCGGTTATTGAAATATGGCCTATGAGACCCATACTTCGGCCTCTCAAATATGGCCTAAGAGACCCATACCTCGGCCTCTTCTTCAAAACTTTCTACGTGCGCGTGGAGTTACTAAGTACCATCAACACTGTAGGTACTTCCTGGACACCTTCCATGCCTTCAATATCCAACTTACTAAAAACATATCATGCTTTAACATCATATATATTATGAATCTTTCAAAACGTAGCTTTAAGCTTAGCATTTGTGGAAACTTAGCTATAGTCTTTAGAACGCATGCTTTAACATAAAATGCTTTATATGAAATAAGGTTGTCATATTACCTTGGCATGCGATCAAACAAGGACATACTTAAGGAAAATGCTAGCAATCTCATGAAGCTTAATTGCTTGAAAACATATAAATTTATCAACAATTATCATTGAATGACATATTTTATCTGTCTTCATAGTTCTTGCTAATATGGAACCAACTCAACGCATAACATTCTTCATTAACAAGTTTTACTGAAAATTGAATTCATCTCTTGGGATGTGGATCCTCTATCCATCACCTTCTTGTCATACTGAACCTACGTATACGTAGCTAGGATCCTATCATCAATCTTCTCTAAGCTCAGTTACCACTTCGAGGTATTCAGCTAAACATACTTTACTAGGAGTCCTTCACATAAACCTCACACTTAGCTTGTCTTATAAACCTAACTTTCCCTAGTAGTATACGCTAACCATTCAGGTTTTTTCTAGGGCAACATACTTCATAAGCACTAGACATTAACTACTTAAGAACATCATGCTTGGACCATAATTATCTATACTCTATAAGTTATTAATCTACCAAGCATTTGTAAACATCAGTAAAGCAAATAGAAACGTTTGAGGCTGGCTATCAATAAGTAACTTTTCATAAAAGCATGATTTTTTAAATCATTCGTAAACGTTTGTAATATTAGAGTCACTCACGATATTTGGGAAATAATTTTAAGATTGATGAGCTTCTCCAACTAATGTCAACCCTGTAAACATATCGAATTACTTTAGTTACTAGTCATGGTTTCCCTTTTTAGACTCGCTTTCATAATTAAGCTCACATTTATTCATTTCACTTTCAAATCTTCATAACTTACCTTAGGGCGTGGGTACTTAGTCGAATTATGAAGGCTTAAACTTCAGCGGGTTTCCTCCTTGACGTTCAAACACCCAGTCTTAGTAGGCTTTTGGGGTGCCAAGCCCACGTTTAGCAAGTAGTTGCCTGTTCGCCCAACAAATTTCAGATTCAGTTTCTAATGTCAATAACTTGAAATTCAAAACTCATTTTAAGAAAATTCCTTATTCAAACATGCTCGGAATTGTGCTAACAATGTTAACTCAAAGGTTTAGCATAAAACTCTTTGTTGTTTGATCTGGAGCTTTAAATCTTCCCCAATGGCCCTAGATCGCAAAACTGCCTACTTGTTTAACACTTTCTAGGTTTAGCTTCCAAAATATGTAACTCAAACCCCATACCTTATCTTTCAAAAGTTCCTTCTACAAACTTACTCATAAAAGTGATAAAATATTACCTTTAATTTTCAACTTGAAATTCTATGTGGTTCGGTCTAGATTTACATTTCTTTGCCGAGTGCCAGAAAATGCCCGAAAAATGAATCTTTGACTCTTCCTTCCTTCTCCGACCCTCTCGTCGATGAGACCAAGTTTGTCTCATTTGCACAAGCAAATCGTCCCAAAACGAGCCTTAGAATTTCTCCTCCGTTTTTATACTACCGTCGAACTCTTTGCGTGAAATCTCCTTAAGCCACCTCACCCATTAGTGGAGATTAAGGGCCGATATTAAGCCATCTGACCGAGTAACTAAAAGAGAAGTTCAAAACTGAGCGTTTTGAGCAACTCAATCCTCGCTGGGAAAACTCGATGGAGAAAGGGCCTTACTCGATGAAAGATTCCATGGATCTCTGTTAAATACTCGATGGAAGGACTAGATACTCGATGGAAAAATCGATGCTGGGAGCTCACTCAATGCACGCTCCTTACTGATCGCTCGTACTCGATGCACGACCCTTCCTCGCTTACCCTTGATGCTCGACCTCTTTCTCGATTCCTTATACTCAACACTCGGCTCTTCCTCGATCACTTGTACTTGATGCTTGGCAGCATTTACTCGATGCTTGCTGGTAACGGGCAAAACTGCATGTTATCATAGTACTAAGTTCTTAAACAATGTTGGATTGCATTGATGAAATATGTTAAATTGCGTCCATTAAGCATAAATTCTATAATATTGCAGTCACATGCATCCAACGTATTAGAGAAGTTGATCTTTACATTTTTGTGCAGAATATATGTTAACGCAATGCAGAGATTTCGATCATAGGAATACATTGGTCGAGCGCAACTTCACCGCAAGACTTTGCGTTGATCGTGCTCGCAAACATTTGCCCAAGAAGAATCACTACAACTTGGTCAGCGCAACATGGTGGGCGCATCCGGGTGAAAGGATAATTAAGAGTGATGGGACAGAAAGCTGATGACAGTCGGATCCAAATTAAGTTGACAGCTGATAACAGTCACAAAATACATTCAGCTTTATCGGTAACAATCATTTGGCGCATCAATCAGGAATTAAAGTTGTCCCATCTGTACAACCGAGAGAGAGAAACCGCCTTTCACCATGAAAACTCTATAAATACCAAGTGCATTCTTCAGAGAAGGGGTTAAGTAGTCGATTACTTCATCACTTTACAAGTTCACGCCTCTGTCCATAGTTTTCTTTTCTTTTAAGGCGGACGCGAGGAAGAAGGTGTGCCGGTAGATCGTTCCGATAAGCTTGGGAAAGCGTCAGAAACTCCCAGACAGAGAGAGGGCCGATGCCTGCGGAAGCGGGAACAATTTTTAGATCAGAATAGAGATTCAGTGTAAAAAAGTCTCGGTTAGCAAGGAATTACTACCAGGCTCTCTACCTTTACTTTCCATTGTCATTTTGTACTCAACTTATTTATAAGAATGAAATTTCTTTCTCTATATCTATTCACTCTCTGTTATTTAAGCATGAGTAGCTAAATTAGTTGAATGGGTTGAGAAGAAGTAGTTAGCTAGCATAATGAGGGAATCTTCATCCTTGCAATTATCTTGTTTATGTACGCTTCATTCGTCTATTAGAAATACTCAGGAGGGTAGTCTAAGGACAGGATCTAGACTTGGAAAGGTCAGGTCAGAATCTAGGTTTGGAAGAACCAGATTAGAATGCATAAACGGGAGATAGGCCCTTAGGAATGAGCACTATTTGTTATTAACGTGTCACATGCATCTTAGCAACAAGGTACGATTGTATGCAGTCACCTTGCTTTCATACATTTTGCATCAATGCATAGGACAAGAGTAGAGACTTAGGGATAAGTTCTATGGACATTTTGCATTCATAGACTTAGGAGCATCGCATTTACATTAGGGAAATGACTTGCTATGCATGATTGTAACATGATCACAAAGTTTGACGCATTCCCGAGTAACGCTAGCTAAAGGTCTTCTCAACCCGTTCATCGCATACTCATTGCATTTATCAATGCAACTATCTTTCTCAAATCCGCCACCTTTATTTACTTCTTTTCATCAATGCAACAACACACCTACACTTTATTTATTTACTTGGTTACCACAATGTTTTCATAAACATTAGCAACACAACTATTTTCACAAGTCCATGTGTTCGACCCTGGACTTACCAGGAAACTCAGAGGAATTTACACTTGAATTCCATTGGGGAAACTTGAGTACACAACGCAATCCATCAATGTATATCACCCATATTTCCATTCATAAAATAATGCATCAAGTTTTTGGCGCCGTTGCCAGGGACTTTGGCAAAATAGTTGATTAACGGTAATTTTTGCGATTTCTTTGCAGAACTCTCAATCTCTGAAGAACTACAACCCGGAGATTGAGAGAACGTTTCGAAGAAGATTAAGAGACCGCCAACAGCAACCACAATCCAACAAAGAAGAGATGGCGAAGCAGCTTGTAATTGCAGCATCAAATGATAACAATGTCATGGCAAATCCAATTCTGTTGGCAAACGATCGCAATAGGCCCATTAGGGACTATGAATCACCAAACCTCTATGATTTCTCTCTGGGAATCATGAGGCCTGCCTTAGACAGAAGTAGATTTGAAATGAAACCGGTGATGCTACAGATGATCCAGATTGTAGGTCAATTCGGAGGAACGCGTGGCGAAGATCTACACGCCCACCTATGAAGTTTTATTGAAATCTACAATAGTTTTGTGTTCCCGAACATCTTTGCTGAAGAAGTTCGACTAATGTTGTTCCCATTTTCTCTCTATGATCAGGCTAGGAAATGGGCTTATTCGCTCGAACCAGGAGAGATTACTTCTTGGGAGCAGGTAGTGGAGAAATTCATGAAAAAGTATTTTCCACCTACTGAGAACGCAAGACGGAGAAAACTTATTACTAATTTTGAACAATACATGGACGAATGGCTCAACGATGCTTGGCGAGGTTTAAAAGGTTGGTTCGAGATTGTCTACATAATGGGCTACCAGACTGCCTTCAAATGCAAATTTTCTATCATGGTTTGAATCCTGCCTCGCAGACCGCTGCCAATGCGGCAGCCGCTGGTGGTCTGCTTGAAAAAACTTATGAGGAGGCGAAGAATATTCTGGACCACATCTCCAAGAACCATGAAGACTGGCGAGAGAGTGACCAGAGATTAAAACTCAAAGATTCTGACACAAATAACGGTGCCATTGTTTCGTTACAAAACCAAATGACCACAATGATGAATTTGATTCAAGGAATGGCGATCAGCAGCCCAACACTACAAGGTGGGCAAATCAACGCAATAAGTCAAAACATCATAAGGTGTGTGACTTGCGGTGATGGGTATGCGATGGACGATTGGCCGTAAAATCCACAGTCTGTATATTTTGTAAAGAATAATCCCTTTTCAAACACTAACAACCCCGGGTGGAGAAACCACCCCAATTTTTCTTGGAAGAATCAACAACAAAATTTTCAACCTGTGGCACAAAAAGAAGGGAAATCAGGATTCTTTCAACGCAACAATGGTCAACAGAGCAATCAAGCAAGTAGCTCACAACAACCAATGCAATCTTCTTCTCTAGAGAGCCTATCGAAGCAATATATAGAGAAAAATAAGACAGTGCTTCAAAGTCAGGCTACGTCCATCCGCAACCTGGAATTGCAAATGGGCCAGATTGCGAGTGAGCTGAAATGTAGACAGCAAGGGGCATTGCCAAGTTCAACCGAGCTTCCACGCAACCCAGGGGGATCAGGTAAGGAGCAATGTCAGGTTGTGACATTGCGTAGTGGAAACACTGTGGAGGGAGAAAGGAAGGATCAAAGTAGAACAACTTCCATCGCAACTGAGCCCGAGATTGCAGTAACACAAGAAGAAGAAAGAGAGAATGAAGCAGTGGATCCTGAGGTTGCGTTGACCTCAAAGTCAAATGAAACAGCAACCGTGAAAGTCCAGTTACCACCTTACCTTCAGAAGTTAAGAAAGAATAAAAACGAAGAAGTACAATACCAACGCTTCTTATCTATGTTAAAGCAATTACATGTTAACATCTCTTTCAGTGAAGCGATTGAGGAAATTCCTACCTATGCCAAGTTTCTGAAGGACATGGTAACTAAGAAGAGAGGCGCTGGAAAATTTGCCACGGTGGCATTAACCAAAGTTCCAAATCTATTATTCCACCAGAGATGAGTGATCCTGGGAGCTTCACTATTCCTTGCTCCATAGAAGGACTCTATATTGGGCAAGATCTGTGTGACTTAGGGGCCAGCATAAATTTGATGCCACTGTCAATCTTTCAATAATTAAATGTAGGGCAACTCGTGCCCACATTAGTGACTCTTCAATTGGTAGACAGATCTCTGGTTCATCCAGAAGGTAAGGTGAAGGATGTGCTGATCATGATTGATAAATTTATTTTGCCAGCTGACTTCATCATCCTTGATTATGAGGTCGACAAAGATGTGCCCATCATTTTGGGACAACCTTTCCTATCAATGGGGCGTGCTCAAATTGGTATGCACAAGGGAGAAATCACTTTGAGCATAAACAGACAGAAGCTCAAATTAATATAATTCGTGCCATGAAATTCTCAGATGAGGAAGATCTACAAGATTTTGACGATGACCTAAATTTGATTGAAGAAGAAAAGTTTGACGAAGAGTGTGAAGAAGAGGATGCCAATGCATCCATAGCTACCTGCAATGCGATCATAGCAAAAACAAACAAAGAAGAAGGAACGATCGCAACGCAAGAAGAAGAACCAAAAGAAGAAAGAAAAATAACGCAACCTTCCCTTGTGGAACCACCAACACTTGAACTAAAAACCCTACCAAAAAATTTGAAGTACGCATTTCTGGGGCAGAATGAGAAGCTGCCTGTGATAATTTCTTCTGCGCTCAAGGCAGATCAAGAGAATGCGTTGATAAGCATTCTCAAGAAACATGAGCAAGTAATTGGCTGGACGGTCGCTGACATCAGAGGTATTAGCCCCGCGTACTGCAGGCACCACATTCTTCTTGAGGATGACCACAAAGCAACTATTGAAAATCAACGCAAACTTAACCCTGTGATGAAGGAAGTCGTCAAAAAGAAGATTATCAAGTGGCTAGATGCAGTCATTATCTATCCCATTACAGATAGCACGTGGGTAAGTTCCATGCAATGTGTGCCGAAGAAGAGCGGAATGATGGTAGTACCTAATGAGAACAATGAATTAATACCGCAAAGAACCATCACTGGATGGCACATCTGCATTGACTACCGAAATTGAATGCGGCCACAAAGAAAGATCACTTCCCTCTGCCATTCATTGATCAAATGCTAGACAGACTAGCAAGGAATGATTTTTACTGCTTCTTGGATGGATATGTCGGGTACAATCAAATCATGATAGCTCCTGAAGTCGAAGACAAGACCACATTCACCTACCCATATGAGACATTCACTTTTCGCTGCATGCCGTTTGGCCTCTGCAATACGCCAAGCACGTTCCAAAGGTGCATGATGGTGATCTTTTCAGATTATCTCGAGGACTCAATGGAAATATTTATGGATGACTTTTCCGTTTATGGGAGCACTTATGAAGTCTGCCTGGCTAATTTGGAGAAAATTCTGAAAAGATGTGAAAAGACGAACCTGGTGCTCAATTGGGAAAAATGTCACTAATGGTGAAAGAGGGTATAGTGTTGGGACACAAGGTATCCCGAGAAGGGTTAGAGGTGGACAAAGCAAAGATCGACACAATTGAAAAGCTTCCACCTCCAACCAGCATGAAGGCTGTGCGAAGCTTCTTGGGGCATGCTGGATTCTATAGATGATTCGTTAAAGACTTTTCTAAGATTGCATGCCCACTGAGTGCGTCGTTAGAGGCGGACAGAAAGTTTGAATTTGACAACAATTGCCTCAACGCATTCCGAGTTTTAAAAGATGCACTGATTACCGCACCCATCTTGATTGCGCCAGATTGGACATTGCCATTCGAAATCATGTGCGACGTAAGCGGGTATGCGATGGGAGCCACGTTAGCGCAAAAGAAGAAAACTATTTTGCACCCCATCGCATATGCGAGTAAAACTCTGAACCCTGCTCAACTCAATTATACTACCACTGAAAAAGAACTCCTGGCTGTGATTTTTGCTTTGGAAAAATTTTGGGCATATCTATTGGGAACCAAGGTACTCATTCACACCGATCACTCGAAAATCAAATATTTGATGACAAAGAAAGACACAAAGCCGAGGTTGATCAGATGGGTTCTCCTCCTTCAAGAATTTGATATCGAAATAATTGATCGGAAGGGGACAGAGAATCAAGTTGCGGATCACTTTTCCAGACTGGAAAATCCCGAGGTTGACCATAATGAATCTGAAGCGAGTGTCGCGTTTCCGGACGAGCAGCTGTTCCACATAGAAGAACTGCCCTGGTATGCAGACATCGTTGATTATTTAGTTTGTGAACAATTTCCTGAAGATTACACACACCATCAACAGAAGAAGCTCAAGCATGAATGCAAGCATTATTATTGGGATGAGCCGAATCTGTATAAAAGTGGTGCAGACCAAATCATTCGACTATGCGTACCAAACGCTGCTCAACAATGCATATTGTCACAGTGCCACAATTCGCCATATGGAGGGCACTTTGGAGAACAACATACTGCAACCAAAGTTTTGCAAAGTGGATTCTTTGGCCTTCATTATTTAAGGATGTTGTTGACTACGCAATGAAATGTGATCGGTGTCAACGCACTAGTAGCATTTCATGGAAGAATGCAATGCGAATGAACACTATCTTGGAGTTGGAATTATTTGACGTCTGGGGGATTGATTTCATGGGACCATTCCCTCCTTCGCATAGCAAGCATTATATCTTATTGGCTGTCGATTACGTTTCCAAGTAGGTAGAGGTAATTGCATACGCTGCAAGTGATGTGGCGGTAATCTCTTAATTCCTCAAGAAAAATATTTTCACTCGTTTTGGCACTCCCCGTGCCATCATAAGTGATGAAGGATCACACTTTGTCAACCACAATATAAAAGAGCTATTGCGCAAGTACAATATCCTCCACAAGGTGGCCACCGTATACCACCCGCAAACAAATGGCCAGGCTAAAGTGTCCAATCATGAAATTAAATTGATACTTGAGAAGGTAGTAAAACCTTCGTGGAAGGATTGGGCAATGAAGCTTGATGATGTGTTGTGGGCATACCGGACTGCATTTAAAACACCAATAGGTATGTCTCCCTATGCGTTGGTATTTGGCAAGGCGTGTCATCTGCCTTTGGAGTTGGAGTATAAAGCATTGTGGGCAGTCAAGAAACTAAATTTTGATTTGAAGAAAGCAGGGGAAGCGCGAAAACTGCAGCTGGTCGAGCTAGAAGAATGGAGGGTCAACGCATATGAGAATGCGAAGATTTACAAAGAGTGCACCAAGTGATGGCATGATAAATGCATATGCGCTAGAAACCTTCAAATCGGACAAAAGGTCTTACTCTTCAATTCGAGATTGCGGATCTTCCCGGAAAAATTAAAATCGCGCTGGTCCGGACCCTTCATCATCAAGACAATATTTCCACATGGTGCAGTGGAACTGATCACCGAGGATGGCAGTCGAATATTTAAAGTTAATGGGTAATGGATAAAGGCATATTGCGGAGGAGATTTTCAGCCAGAAACAGTCTTTGCAAAGTTGCCCCGGACTATCCCTTACTCAACTCTTGAGCATTTAACTCTTCGTCATTTTACTATTATCAGTATTTCACTTATTTCTCTTAAAAAAAATTTGTTGTTTTGTTTTAAAATAATTTGACCCTCTATTTTTATGTTTACAAGAATTAAGGCACAGGAATGCGAAGAAGCATATGATCTCACTCCATCACTGCAATCCATAGAAGAAAAGATCACCGCAAGGATGGGTGCATCAATACTCAATGCGGGCGACAACGCAAAATTTGAGGGTGTACTCTTCCTTATCTTTATTTCAAATTTTGCGCTATCACATTGCATTTTATTTTTCACAGTTTTATCACCGCATCCTCCCTGATTACCGCAATCATTGCCGAGTAGATAAATTTATTTGTTTACCGCATGTTGTTTCTTTATCAAGTATGATTTCAATGATGAAAAATATGCTTCTATCTCTTTCGTATATACTAGAGTCAACTTAAATCTTAAGATAGTCACCTCATGAAATATTTCTAGAAGTTAGGAGTTTGCTAGCTTTCTTTCAAACTCTCTTTACAATGCATTCTATGACCATCGCATGACTTATTTTAATTTCTTTTGGCAATGAGGACATTGCCGTATTTTAAATTTGGGGGCGAGGTATTTATTTTTGACCTGGCTATATATATATACATATATATAAATATTTGAGAATAAAAAATCCACTGTCAACGCAATGAGAAACCCATGTTGATAAGAGTTAAGTTGTGAAAGGCACTTACCCGTAGTTGGATGTCTGCATGACACACGTGGGGGTAAGCCAAAATGAAAGTAAGTCACCAAGATCAATGCATAAATCAATGACCGAAACTTCACTACCAAATTGGTATGAGTTTAGTCTAAGAAAGAGTGCATTGCTCGTAGTTGGATGTCTGTATGACACACAAGGGGGCAAGCCAAAATGAAGGCAAAGCACTCGGATTAGCATAAGGTCAGAAAAAAAATAGCAATGAAGAAAATTTTTGTGCAAGGATAAATCATTTGATACCCTGGTGGAAAATTTTCTTTTTGAAATAAATCATTCGATGTTCCGGAATTTAGTAAAGTCCTTTTGAAAGTTAAGCTTGTAATCCCTAAGTCTTAGAAATATTTTAAAAAGAGACTTGAATAAGACAAGAAAATTCTGGTATATAGGATTTGAATGAAGTATCCTTGAGAAATCTAGGAAAGAAAACTTTGTGGTTAACTTGCTAAAGGAATCTTTAGCTTATACTTGAGAACAAGCATTGTTTAAATTTGAGGGTGTGATAACGGGCAGAAATGCACGTTATCATAGTACTAAGTTCTTAAACAATGTTAGATTGCGTTGGTGAAATATGTTAAATTGTGTCCATTAAGCATAAATTCTATAATATTGCGGTCGCATTCGTCCAACACATTAGAGCAGTTGATCTTTACATTTTTTTGTAGAATATACATTAACGCAATGTAGAGATTGCGATCATAGGAATACATTGGTCGAGTGCAACTTCACCGCAAGACTTTACGTTGATCGTGCTCGCAAACATTCGCCCAAGAAGAATCACCGCAACTTGGTCAACGCAACATGGTGGGCGCATCCGGGTGAAAGGATAATTAAGAGTGATGGGACAGAAAGCTGATGATAGTCGGATCCAAATTAAGTTGACAGCCGATAACGGTTACAAAGTACATTCAGCTTTATTGGTAATAATCATCCGGCGCGTCAATAAGGAATTAAAGCTGTCCCATCTATACAACTGGGAGAGAGAGAAGTCACCTTTCACCATGGAAACTCTATAAATACCAAGTGCATTCTTCAGAGAAGGGGTTAAGCAGTCGATTACTTCATCACTTTACAAGTTCACGCCTCTGTCCATAGTTTTCTTTCCTTTTAAGGTGGATGCGAGGAAGAAGGTATGCCGGTAGATCGTTCCGATAAGCTTGGGAAAGCGCCGAAAGCTCCCAGATAGAGAGAGGGCCGATGCTTGCGGAAGCGGGAACAATTTTTAGATCAGAATAGAGATTCAGTGTAAAAAAGCCTTGGTTGGTAAGGAATTGCTACCAGGATCTCTACCTTTACTTTCCATTGTCATTTTGTACTCAACTCATTTATAAGAATGTAATTTCTTTCTCTATATCTGTTCACTCTCTGTTATTTAAGCATGAGTAGCTAAATTAGTTGAATGGGTTGAGAAGTAGTTAGCTAGCATATCTTGTAATTATCTGGTTTATGTACGCTTCATTCGTCTATTAGAAATACTAGGGAGGGTGGTCTAAGGACATGATCTAGACTTGGAAAGGTCAGGTCAGAATCTAGATTTGGAAGAACCAGATTAGAACGCATAAATGGGAGATAGGCGCTTAGGAATGAGCACTATTTGTTATTAACACATCACATGCATCTTAGTGATAAGGTATGATTGTATGCGGTCACCTTGCTTTCATGCATTTCGCATCAATGCATAGGACAAGAGTAGAGACTTAGGGATAAGCTCTATGGACATTTTGCATTCAACACATGCGTCCTAGACTTAGGAGCATCGCATTTACATTGGGAAATGACTTGCTGTGCATGGTTGTAACATGATCACAAAGTTTAACGCATTCCCGAGTAACACTAGCTAAAGGTCTTCTCAACCCATTCATCGTATACTCATTGCATCTATCAACGCAACTATCTTTCTCAAATCCACCGCCTTTATTTACTTCTTTTCATCAATGCAACAACACACCCACACTTTATTTATTTACTTGGTTACCATAAAGTTTTCAAAAACATTACCAATGCAATTATTTTTACAATTCCCTGTGTTCGACTTGGACTTACCAAGAAACTCAGAGGAATTTACACTTGAATTCCGTTGGGGAAACTTGAGTGCACAACGCAATCCATCAACGCATATCACCCATATTCATTCATAAAATAATGCATCACCTGCCTTGTGCCCACTCGATCCTCAAGCACCCCTTGACACGACCAACACTTATCTAGAAATTCTCTTTGTAAGGCTAGATCAATAAGTAACCGAGAGTTAAGTTCCCATACTTAAACATTTAACCCAATAATTTGCTTACTTAAACAATAAACATAATGAAAAGGGGGAAAGTAAGGTGCGAGTTTTACATACCAACCGTAATTAATACAACTTAATCATTTATTAACAGTTCCACCTTCCACGTTTTATGGGCCACAAAAATTTGAACAATGACCCAATACTGTAATTGTTAACCCTTCAGAATGCACAACCACAAGGCAGCTCTCAGAGCATCAAACGAATTGACATCAAGAGCCTCGATAAAAATGTCAGCTAATTAGTATTTCGTGTTAACATTCTCTAATAGAATATGTTTGCTTTCTACCAGATCACGAATGAAGTGATGTTTGATGTCTATATGTTTAGTCCGATTGTGTTGAACAGGAATCTTTGATATATTTATTGCACTCAAGTTGTCACAATAAAGAGTAATGACATCTTGTGAGACATCATACTCTTGTAACATGTGTTTCATCTAAATAAATTGTGTACAACTACTCTCTGTAGCAATATATTCAGCCTCAGCTATCAACAAGGAGACACAATTTTTCTTATTGGTGAACCATGAGATTGGATTATTTCCAAGAAGAAAAAAACACCCTCTGGAAGTACTCTTTCTGCCCTCTAAACTTCCAGCCCAATCAACATCACAACAGCCAACCAGAGAGATGTTAGTGTCAAATGAGTATAGTAAACCATATTCACTTGTCCCATTTATATACTTGATTATCTTTTTGGCACTCAGCAGATGACTGTTCTTTGGACATGATTGGTACCGTGCACACATATTGACAGCAAAGGCTATATCTATTCTACTAGTTGTTAGGTAGACAAGCTTCCAATAATGCTTCTGTATGCTCTCGTCAATTGTGTTCCATTAGTGTCTTTTGATAACTTTACATGTGTTGGAGCCAGAGTTCTCTTCATACTAGCATTTTCAAGGCCAAATTTCTTTAATAAGTTCTTGGCATATTTGCTCTGGAAAACAAAAATTCCCTCATCAAGTTGTTTTATTTGAAAGTCCAAAAAGTAGGATAGTTCCCTTACCATGCTCATCTCAAATTCTTATTGCATTTGTTTCACAAAGTTCTTGACCATCTCCTGCGACATTCCTCCAAAAACAATGTCATCGACATAGATTTGGACTACACCAAAGCTCCCAGGGGTTTTCTTCACAAAAAGAGTTTTATCAACATCACCCCATATGTACCCACTATTGACTAGAAATTAGGCCGACTATTCATACAAGGCTCTGGGAGCCTGTTTAAGACCATAAAGCATTTTGTTGAGTTTATATATATAGTTGGGATGAGAAGAATCAACAAAACTCTTGTGTTGAGCAACATACATTCTTCCTTCAGATATCTGTTTAGGAAGGCACTTTTCACATCTATCTGGTATAGTTTAAATTTCAAGATGTTGGAATGTGCACAAGCACAGCGAAAGTAAAATAGATATTTAGTACTCTAATTATGTTAATTTATAAAGAATAAGCATGAAAATAAATGTAAAAGAAAAGCTAGAGAATACAACCTTTGTAGCTCCAAATTGACCATCAATTCCGCTCCAATCTCATCACGAATCGGCTGTGAACTACTACAAGAGTCTTCACGACTATTCTCTGACCTTAGAACGAGATAATGGGATCCGATGAGTGACTAAAATAGGGATGAATTTAGTATAGAAATTGAGAGAGGATTGAGGACTTAATTTCTAAAACTCTTTTCGAATCTCTAAGTTGCCAAAAAAAAATTGTTTTTAAACTAACTTGAAAAATCAAATGGCCAAGAACTTTAATCTTTATGAAAGCATCCTATTTATATAGCATTTACATGCAATTAATGCAAAATTGAGTTAACCAAATTTTGATACTTCAAAATGCACTTAATTTAGTGGGATAAGTAACATTTTGTGGAATCAACACTTTACCAAATGAATTACTCACCAACTCACTAAAAGTTGGATTTTTCTACTAAAAATCATTATTGGATCTTTCCACTAAGTGAAGTAAACATTTTGAATTTTGATGATTTTGAAGTCAACATTTGACTTTAGTCAAATTTTAATTAAATACAATTTTAATTCAAAACTAATTTTGAAATTTCCTACTTAGTAAAGTCAACTTATGACCTTTGACCTTCAAAGCTTGGTGAAGTCAACATTTGACTTTGACCAACTTTGATTAATTTTATTTTATTCAAAATTAATTCAAATAATTAATTTTAAATTAAATTAATATTGAATAATTTAATTAATTTAATTAATTTAATTTAATATTCAATTATTAAATCCAACACTAATCCTGATGAATCCTTATTCATAGTTTTTATATTTAAATATTGTTTAATATCTTCAACTCTCTCTTTATCATTCAATTCCTAATTGAATCATATGTCGTTAAATATATTGCATATATTCAACGTTTATTCCCTAATTTGAATATGAATACTTCAAACTCATTCTTCACACTGTTCTAAGGTTTATTCCGATATGAGCTAGTAGAGGGACCTAATAGACCTATAGATCAAGAGTTCCATCTATCTGAGATTAATTGGCTAAACTTTTTTAATCAAATTAACCAACATTCGTTAACTACCAAAACACTTCACTAAAGTCCAGTAGCTACACTCTCCTCATTATAGATATATTTTTGTCCACTTGATTTAATAATGATTAGTAAGTCAATCCTCCACAGGTTATTCGTATTTACAGTTGAGTCAAAATTACCTTTTTACCCTATAATACATCTTGCTTCTTAAGTTTTCATTGATCCACTAATGAACAATTGGTTTATGGTCCTACCAATAAATCGAACCCCTCTCAGTCATAGAGAGGGCGGGGGCCCTTGTTCAAAACTAGGAGTTAGTAATTAAGGGAACAACCTATCTACTAACCTTGAAATCGGGTAGGAGTGAATTTCATCTTACAAGAATATGTCCTCAACTATCTACCCAGTTTTATCCCTAAAATGGGAGACTTATTGAGTGGTAATGTTGAGCCACTCTCACTCATGCAGATTAAAAGATAATCCTGAATAAACGGGAGTTCATAGTTAGCTAAGGATTAAGATCGAGTTACCTTAGGTCATCGAAATGAAATAGCTAGTTTTAACAATAAACAACGTTATAAAGAAAAGTGACTATATTCATTCTAGCCTTGCAAGAGGTGCAAAGGTTTCATCGAAGTCTATTTCTTTTAATTGAGTATAGCCTTGAGCCACTAACCTGGTTTTGTTTCTGGTCACATTTCCATTCTTGTCAGTCTTATTCTTGAATATCAACTTCATCCCAATTATATTCACAGACTTAGGCCTGGGAACAAGTGTCTAGACATCATTTTTGAAAAATTGCCCAAGCTCCTCTTGCACTGCAATGATCCAATATTCATCTTCAAGGGCTTATTTGACATTCTTCAGCTCCACCTAAGAAGTGAAACAGATATTACTGATCATTTCAAGAGAGTTTACTTTGCTTTTCCTTCTTATTGTTACCCATTTATTAAAATCGCCAATAATGTTACTAGTGTTGGGTTTTAATCCCTAAAACTCAAAGATAGTAAATGTAAATAATTGATTGTTATCAATAAGAGTTATCGATGTTATTTTAATAAATGTTATTGATTGTATTGTATTTCTTTTGTCTTAGTAATCCTAAATCCAATAAACTAACATCATAGGTTATCTTATGAGTCTTGAACTGTATGTGGAGACATACAAGGATTAATGTTCAAGATGTAGCCTAAAGACTCTATAGTATATGGATAAGGTTGGGTAACTTATCCCGATGACACTACGGATATGACACACTTTGTATTTGATACAGACGAAATGATCCAACACATTTCTATAGGTGACATGCGAGTGAGGTATCCCATTCAATGTGTTTGCATAAGATCGGACCGTGAAATAGTTACCACTAGATGTAACTTCATTGATTAGTTAGGTTTCTATTTCAATAGGATGACCTAGGCAACTTAGTCTTAATCCTAAGTCTATTATGAACTCTTGTTTACAAGGGATTGTCCTTTGATTTGTATGGATGAGAGTGGTCAGTTTGCCAACTCAATGTGCCTATCATTTTGGGGACAAGACCGAGTGGGGAGCTGGGAACATATTGATACAAGATGGATTTCACTTCTTCTCAACTGTAGGGTAAGTAGATGAGTCTTCCCTAAAGTGGTGTCTCTAGGACTTGAATAAAGAGCCCTACCCTTTCACTGGTCCAAGAGGGGATTCTGTTTAATGGTTAGACCATAAACAGGTTGTTCATTAGAGGAGCATTAGTACTTAAGGATAAAGAATTAACCCAGTGGTAAAACAGTAATTTTGACCCAACTGGTGTAACGAACACTCGTGAAAGACTAACTTGCTGTTATTGGTCTATATTCACGGACACAAAAATATATCTACACTGAGAAGAGAGCAACTTTGGGCTTTAGTGAGTGTACCCATAGTTAAAAATATTGATTAATGTGGTTAATGAATTTAGCCAATTAATCTCATATTGTTGGAGTTTCTGATCTATAGATCAATAAGGTCCCCTTCCTAGCTCGTAAAGGGAATTGAGGTAATTATGTCTTGAATTGAGTTTGAAATATTCAAATTCACTTAGGAAAATAGTATAATATACAATGATACATTATAATATAAAGTTTATATTTTAATTAAATTTTATAACATAAATTTAATTTTGGATATGATTCAAAATTAATTTATGGGAGAATTAAATATTTAAAGGAGTTCAAATATAAATTTAATATGAATAGGATTCATATTAAAACTATATGCTAAAATTAATGAGTATTAGATATGAAGGGATTGAAATTACCTACAACGGAAGAAATCGTGTCCCAATTTTAATTTTAAAAAACAATGATTAGAGGACGAAAACACAGGATAAATCAAACTAATTAAACATACTTTTTACTATACAAGAAGAAAAAGAAGGGTTAGGATATCACATACCACTGGCTGCTCTTACTGCATGAAATCTTAAGTTGCCACTTCACCCACTAATGGGTTTTAAGGCACAAGATTAAGCTAGCTGTTATGTTAAACGGTGCTTAAGGCACTAATCCAACCTTAACTCCCTCATTAACACTTTACTTTAGCTTGTCACACCTAGCCGCACCATCACCATTGCTAACACCCAAGTCATCACTTAAAGCTTCTCACACAGCTAACACTTAGAAAATTTGACCCGTCTAAATTTTCTAATGCCAAACTCATCACCTAAGCCTTCTTTCATGCCAAGGCTTCATTCAGGCTTCCATACTCGACAAAATTTCTACTCCTGTAACCACACACACTTCACCCGAGGCCTAACATAACTCAAGTTTCCTTCTTCCCATTCTTTCTTCCTTATTTCCCTACATTATGCCATTATTTCACCTATCACTTACTTAGCATTGTAATCACATGGCTATCATACTTAGGTAGAAAAAATAGGGTTTGGGATTTACAATTTACCTCCCCATACAAGAAATTTCGTCCATGAAATTTACCTAAAAAATACTAGTTAAATAGTTGGGGATATTTCTTCCTCATTTGCTCAACGGTTTCCCAAATGGCTTCTTCAATGCCATGGTTCCTTCATAGTATCTTTACCAAGTATCATCTTGTTCCTAAATACCTGTTCTTCTCTATCCAGAATTTCCATTGGTTTCTCTTCATAACAAAAATTCTCCTTGAGCTGTACTGGCTGTTCTGTTAGTACATGCAGGGAATCAGGGACATACTTCCTCAACGTCCATACATAGAGCACGTAATGAATACGAGCTAATTCTAGAGGTAACTTCAACTTATAAGCTGTTGGGCCAACTCGTTCTATAATCTCATAAGGTCCAATGTATTGTGGACTTGATTCCCATTTCCTTCCAAATCTAAGTATTCCTTTCCACGAAGATAACCGAAGGAATACCTGATCACCAACTCCAAACTTTAACTTTCTCCTTCGCTTATTAGCATAACTTTTCTGTCTATCTCGAGCTACTTTAAGATTATCCCTGATAAGCTTAACACTATTTGATGTTTGCTGAACTGGCTCTGGACCCAATAATTTTTGTTCTTCTACCTCGTTCCAGCACATTAGGGTTCTGCATGGTTTCCAATACAATGCTTTATATGGTGCCATACCAATATTCGAATGATAGCTATTGTTGTATGCAAACTCGATCGACGACAGTTGCGTATCCCAAAAACCCTTGAACTGCAATACGCATGCCCTCAGCATGTCTTCTAGAGTCTATATCGACAACTCTAACTGGCCATCTGTCTGTGGATGAAAAGCTGTACTGAAATGTAACTTAATGGCCATAGCCTTTTACAAACTAGGCCAAAACTTCAATGTAAACCTCGAATCACGATCTTACACTATCGACACTAGAACTTCAAATTGGCTCACTATCTTATTCACATACATCTTTGCCAATCGGTTTAGAGTGAAAGTGACTTTCACTGATAGGAATTTAGTTGTCTCTGTCAATCTATCCACAATCACCCAGATTCTGTCATACCCTAAGAGCGTCCTAGGCAAACCAAATAAGAAATCCATCATCACATGTTTCCATTTCCATTCAGGAACTGGAAGTGGGTTCAGCAATCCTACTGGCCTCTGCCACTCAGGTTTTACCTGTTGACATATCGAACATCGATCCACATACTCTGCTATCTATTTCTTCATACTAGGACACCAATACGATTTCCTCATTGTCCTATACATCTTCGTACTGTTTGGATGCATAGCATAGGTTGAACTGTGTGCTTCCTCTAAAATAGCTTGCTTAAGATGTAAAACATCAAGCACACACATTCTATCTTTCTTAAACAATGCCCCATCTGTCCTTAACTAAAAATCAATTCTCAGTCATCTACCTACCTCCTCTGCTATCTTCTGGAGATTTAGCGAAACTATTCACGTACAATATCATTTACTAAGGTAGGGTTGTACTTGGAAAGATGCCAATAGTCCACCTGTCTGACTAATTGCTATGGCAGCCTCAGATTTCCTAAATTCCTGAAGCAGCAATCCTCTCATCGAGCCAGTGATAGCTCTAGACACCATCGACTTCCTGCTTAGAGCATCAACTACCACGTTCGTCTTACCTAGATGATATTCAATTGAGCAGTCATAATCTTTGATCAACTTAATCCATCTCCTCTGCCTTAAGTTTAGCTTCTTCTGATCAAAGATATATTTTAAACTCTTATGATCCGTAAATATATGAAAACAATCTCCAAACAGATGATGCCTCCAAAGCTTTAGAGCTAAGACAATTGTTGCTAATTCCAAATCATGGGTAGGATAGTTGCACTCATGCTTCTTTAACCGTCGAGAAGCATAGGCTATCGTTTTTCTATCTTGCATCAACACACAACCTAGTCCTTGTCAGGACGCATCACAATAAATCTCAAACTCTTTACCTGGAGTAGGTAAAGTAAGCACTGGTGCTGATACTAATCTTTGTTTTAGTTCATGAAAAATATGCTCCCATTCTGGTGACCATTCGAACTTCACATCTTTTCTAGTCAGGTTTGTCAACGGAAGAGCTATCTTAGAGAAGCCTTCCACAAATCTCTTGTAATAACCTGCCAAACCTAGAAAACTATGTACCTCAGATACAATCGTGGGTCGCTCCCAATTAACTATTGCTTCTGTCTTCTGGGGATCTACACTGACTCCCGCTGCTGAACTATATGCCCCAGAAATACAACTTGATTCAACCAAAAATCACACTTACTGAACTTGGCATATAGCTTCTTTTCTCTCAACATTTGCAATAGTAGCCTCAAATGCTCCATATTTTCTCCTTACTACTAAAGTACATTAGAATATCATCAATGAAAACTATCACAAACTGATCCAGGTAAGGATGACATATCCTGTTCATCAGGTTCATAAACACTACAAGAGCATTTGTCAAACCAAATGGCATTACTAGAAACTCATAATGCTCATACCTGGTCCTGAAAGTAGACTTTGGAACATCCGCCTCCTTTACCTTCAACTGGTGGTACCCTGATCTCAAATCTATCTTAGGGAACATCGTGGCTCTCTTCAGTTGGTCAAAGAGATCATCTATACGAGGCAATGGATACTTGTTCCTGATCGTCAACTTATTCAACTGTCTATAATCAATACACAATCTGAGTGTACTGTTCTTCTTCTTCACAAACAAGACTGGTGCTCCCCAAGGTGGCACACTGGACTTATGCATGAACTTTCTCTCATTTCCAAAATCTTATGCTCTAATACCAACTTGTCACACCCCCTCCTAGATTACCCTCTTAACCTGAAAGGTAACATGACTACAGTAGTTACCAACCCTTTTTCTGGCACTTACTGCCTAACCTACATTCAGAACCTGTATAGAAACCTTAATATACATATACAACTTTTAACCATCAACATTTACATAACCAGAACCATCAGAGTATTCACATTCATAACCATAGGGTTTCACAACATATAAGATATAACTAATACATATGTACAGAACTAGATGCAGTGGGTCCCAAAACATAGTTACTAGTCCCTGAAAACCCTCCCCTAACATGTGTACATTATATATAGATGTTCACCAAGGTTCTTCACTTCTCAGTTATGTCCTCGGGTGACAGAGCAGCAGCAGAATCAACTTTGGGAACTTGACCACTACCTGGGGGTGGAAAAACATTTAGAAACGGGGTTAGCTAATTGCTCAATGAGTGACTTAAATAAAACTGGAATCTCATGCTTAAAACATTAACATAAATATTTAGGGTTTAAATTGGAAAACATATCAAGCAACTTTTCATAAATCATAAAGCATAAAACATAACATTGTTTCCCTTTGTAGAACTTACTGAACCTTAGTTGAGAATGAACATCTATCACTCTAATTCCCAACATCAAGCCATAGCCAGAATAGACCCTACTTCGATCTTTTCATACTGAACTATGACCAGGAGAGACCCTACGTCGATCTCTTTATTGAACTACCTACGTGCACGTGGTGTTTAATAAGTATTGTCAACACCTTAAGTACATTTACTTGGATACATTCCTTACCTTCAGTATCCGGCTCACTTAAGCTATCAAGTTCTTAAAGAGAATTAATAAAAATAGTTTTCAAATATAGCGTAGAAATCTCTTTAGGATTGAAGGAAATCAGACATGAGGATTTCTTTGAGCAGCGGAAGGATTGTTCCAAATTCCATTCGAAATTGAACACAAACAATTATAGTCTTAAAACGGAACTAATAGGTCATGCAACAATTAGCAATTATAGCATGCTAACAAGATAATCAAGGGATAGAGTATGCACTTTGAAGAACCATTCTTCAAAATCCCTCGATCGATCTACAAGCGTTCACAGAACAGCAACTCAGCCCTCGAACGCAACGAATGGAACAACAACATGATCAACAGCACGAACACAGTGATCACGAACCCAACGAATGGACTCCAGAACCTTGAAATCAATCGAGTTGAGTGAGGACACCACCACAATGGTTACCTTGATATTCTCGGTCTGAGAATCTAGGTATTGTGGGCTATGTATGAACTTGGTTAGAGGAAGAGACTAGAGGAACAACAATCGTGTAGACGATTGAGCAAGTAGAAGATGACACAGTCTATCGTATAAATGATGTGCTCAATTGTATAGAAGATGGCAGCATATCGTATAGATAATGCCACGTGATCGTTTAGCTACGACCAGCTGAGTGAACTATCGTATAGTTAAACTCCACGATCATTTAATCTCTCTACTAGCTATTGCTTAGTGAAACACTTTCACTTGATAGCTTTACCGTGAGTCATTTTCCGAAAGTAGCAACTCTCCTAAAATAGGAAACATTTTTCCTTTTATCTCATGACTACCATAAAACTACTAATAACCTCCCACTCAATTGGTTATTAGAGAAAAAGAGATAATTATCATATAATTAATATTATTATAAATAAATATGATAACCAACTTACCATATTATAATTATAACCTATCGTTTTAATATTTCATCTCATGAAACATATAAACCATAGTTCTTTTTCTTTTTTATGGTACTTAATGTAAATCATATTTACATTAATTCTCCACTTGATGTATCTCATACATCATACCAATTATATCATATATAATTGAATTTCCTCTTGTCAATTTGAACATTTCAAATTAACCCCAATAATTGATTCTCAACCTGAATCCATTGAGCTACCAAGGGGACCTTATGAACCTGTAGCTTGAAGCTCCAACGGTACGTGAATAACTGACTAAACTCTTTAGTTATGGGATCTACCATCCGTTAACTATCGGGCGCTTCATACTAAACTGACCAACAATTGCACTCTCATCACTATAGATAATATTTTCTGTCCATTCAACAAATCAATAGTGCGATAATCCTTCACAGATCGGTCATAAGTAACGCCTAGGCTAATTTACCTTTTTTCCCAGGTAGTTATATATAAAACATTTACTCCTTTAAATACCATTGATCCTATAAATGAAACATAAGTTCATTAGTTCCTACTTTGACTGAGTCTTCTTTTCCAAAGAGAGATGTGGCACTACGTTCAAGACCTGGAATCAAGCCCTTAAGGGAGCAATCTATCTACTTATGGTACAATCCCGTTCTCTAGGCCTTTGCCCCAAGACCTAGAAGGGAGTGTGAGGTTACACTTGTAGTATTCCAAGAACAATTTAAATTTAACATTTCCTCCTTATCTATTAAAGACTTCAACATATTTACGACACTCTATCTAACTTTCATACACATAGTTCAATTTCCTATATTCTTTATACATGATCCGTGTCATGCCCTGAGAATTTACCAAGTCCTGGTGTGTTGGTGGTTAGTAGACTCCTTCCTGAACACTCCGCTTTACTATCTGGGGGGGGGGGGGGGGATATAAGAAAACATTTTGAAGAGTATGAGCTACTAAGCCCAGTGAGTGGTTCTTTTAGAATAATAATCACTTTGCAAAACATATTTTTGGGAAATCAATCACATAATCACAATTCCAGTATAATTTATGCATGATCATGTGTACATTCATTCAATTATCAACCTCCAGTTCCATGCTATACGTGGTATGTTCATATCATAGGTATATTATCAATCATAACAACTTTTTATGGAAACTTTCCTATAACTCTCTTTTCCCGCTAGTCATGCTTAGGTAACTTGACTTATTTCCCACTGGTCGTTACCGACTATTATTTCCTGCCGACTGAGGCCGACTATATTTTCCCACCAAGTACCTTTTATTAAGCATGCTAACTTATGTAGTTCGGGTATAATCTCAGTTTCCATAGAAATTTCACAAACAATATCATGGCAACAACATAAAATCATAAGCATGTGTTTTGTACTTACATATGCATTTATTCATATATTAACGCATAAAACTAAGTAAACACTCACCGTAAGCAAGTTTTCCCACTAAAATCACCTTGAGAATACCTTCCTGAGAATTCCTCCATATCAATGGAAATTCCTTAACTAATACTTGTTATATCAATAAATAATGTCAAACTAGCCAAAATACAATTATATAATGAAAATACCAGCTTACCCTACTCAAATTTAGCCAAAATCCAAACATTAGCCTCCTTAGAGGTTATTTAGACCGTAGTAGGCAGCTGGGCATTGGCAGTAGGCAAGGTGGCCGTGCTGTGCCACACAGGGGACTGGCGCGTTTGGGCATGCATTGCATTGGGCGTGCGTTGGGCTAGGCGTGTGCTGGGATTGATGCGTCATATGAGGGAGGCAGCTGCGCTGGGCTGGCATGCGAGATGCGCTCAAGGTGTGGGCTGGCTGTGCGTCCGGCTGACTCAATGTCTCACCAACGCAACCTTTGTTTCTTTTGATCTCCATTCAACTTGGAAGCCTATAACTCAAACGTAACTCTCTAAATATGCTCTCAACACACAATTTAGGTGATGGTATGAATAAATTCCTCTTGCCTAACCCCTCTATTTATAGCCATTTCAAACTCACCCCATGGTGACAACTCAACTCCCATTTGTCTCACTTTGGAGCTGCCAACACTCAGCCTACCCAACCTAGCCTTGAGTTGTTCTCATTTCAGCTTGCCAGCCAAAATCTCCTTTTTTTGCATGAAATCTCCTTCACCCACCTTCTACTTGAGGTGATAAGACTTCAATTACATGAAATCTCCTTTGTCCACCTCCTACTAGAATTTTGTGTGATCCTCCTTTTGCCATATAAATTACACAAATACTTCACATATTTCTCTCCTTAAATTGTTTAAGACTTATGCTCGTATACCATTTTCATCCTCCCTTGAAGTTTTCCATCAATTAGCCTTACCCTTTATGCTTAACGCATAGCAACTCACCTTTCCTTCATTAAAGTCCCACTTAGCCAACGCATGAGTTGGCCATCACCAACGCATAGGGTGGCCGCTCATACTCAACACATGGCTTGCTAGGTGTGCTTGCTCGGCCTACTAAGCATGGATGCACGGTGCTGACCATCGACTCACATGTGTGCTGCCTAGGCGCTTGTGCGCTTGGCCCCATAGGCACGCTCGGCCGTATGTGTGTGTCTTGCTGCATGGGTGTGCCTCACCGCATGGGCGTGCGCTTGGCATAGTGCATCGATAGATGGCTGCTCGGTAGACTCAGCAACGCTTCGACGCATAGGATGGCTTGCTCGCTTGCCCGTTCGACGCTTGGACTTATGCATGAACTTTCTCTCATTTCCAAAATCTTATGCTCTAATACCAACTTGTCACACCCCCTCCTAGATTACCCTCTTAACCTGAAAGGTAACATGACTACAGTAGTTACCAACCCTTTTTCTGGCACTTACTGCCTAACCTACATTCAGAACCTGTATAGAAACCTTAATATACATATACAACTTTTAACCATCAACATTTACATAACCAGAACCATCAGAGTATTCACATTCATAACCATAGGGTTTCACAACATATAAGATATAACTAACACATATGTACAGAACTAGATGCAGTGGGTCCCAAAACATAGTTACTAGTCCCTGAAAACCCTCCCCTAACATGTGTACATTATATATAGATGTTCACCAAGGTTCTTCACTTCTCAGTTATGTCCTCGGGTGACAGAGCAGCAGCAGAATCAACTTTGGGAACTTGACCACTACCTGGGGGTGGAAAAACATTTAGAAACGGGGTTAGCTAATTGCTCAATGAGTGACTTAAATAAAACTGGAATCTCATGCTTAAAACATTAACATAAATATTTAGGGTTTAAATTGGAAAACATATCAAGCAACTTTTCATAAATCATAAAGCATAAAACATAACATTGTTTCCCTTTGTAGAACTTACTGAACCTTAGTTGAGAATGAACATCTATCACTCTAATTCCCAACATCAAGCCATAGCCAGAATAGACCCTACTTCGATCTTTTCATACTGAACTATGACCAGGAGAGACCCCTACGTCGATCTCTTTATTGAACTACCTACGTGCACGTGGTGTTTAATAAGTATTGTCAACACCTTAAGTACATTTACTTGGATACATTCCTTACCTTCAGTATCCGGCTCACTTAAGCTATCAAGTTCTTAAAGAGAATTAATAAAAATAGTTTTCAAATATAGCGTAGAAATCTCTTTAGGATTGAAGGAAATCAGACATGAGGATTTCTTTGAGCAGCGGAAGGATTGTTCCAAATTCCATTCGAAATTGAACACAAACAATTATAGTCTTAAAACGGAACTAATAGGTCATGCAACAATTAGCAATTATAGCATGCTAACAAGATAATCAAGAGATAGAGTATGCGCTTTGAAGAACCATTCTTCAAAATCCCTCGATCGATCTACAAGCGTTCACAGAACAGCAACTCAGCCCTCGAACGCAACGAATGGAACAACAACATGATCAACAGCACGAACACAGTGATCACGAACCCAACGAATGGACTCCAGAACCTTGAAATCAATCGAGTTGAGTGAGGACACCACCACAATGGTTACCTTGATATTCTCGGTCTGAGAATCTAGGTATTGTGGGCTATGTATGAACTTGGTTAGAGGAAGAGACTAGAGGAACAACAATCGTGTAGACGATTGAGCAAGTAGAAGATGACACAGTCTATCGTATAAATGATGTGCTCAATTGTATAGAAGATGGCAGCATATCGTATAGATAATGCCACGTGATCGTTTAGCTACGACCAGCTGAGTGAACTATCGTATAGTTAAACTCCACGATCATTTAATCTCTCTACTAGCTATTGCTTAGTGAAACACTTTCACTTGATAGCTTTACCGTGAGTCATTTTCCGAAAGTAGCAACTCTCCTAAAATAGGAAACATTTTTCCTTTTATCTCATGACTACCATAAAACTACTAATAACCTCCCACTCAATTGGTTATTAGAGAAAAAGAGATAATTATCATATAATTAATATTATTATAAATAAATATGATAACCAACTTACCATATTATAATTATAACCTATCGTTTTAATATTTCATCTCATGAAACATATAAACCATAGTTCTTTTTCTTTTTTATGGTACTTAATGTAAATCATATTTACATTAATTCTCCACTTGATGTATCTCATACATCATACCAATTATATCATATATAATTGAATTTCCTCTTGTCAATTTGAACATTTCAAATTAACCCCAATAATTGATTCTCAACATGAATCCATTGAGCTACCAAGGGGACCTTATGAACCTGTAGCTTGAAGCTCCAACGGTACGTGAATAACTGACTAAACTCTTTAGTTATGGGATCTACCATCCGTTAACTATCGGGCGCTTCACTAAAGACCAAAAATTGCACTCTCATCACTATAGATATATTTTCTGTCCATATCAACAAATCAATAGTGCGATAACCCTTCACAGATCGTTCATAAGTACAGCTAGGCTAATTTACCATTTTTTCCTGGTAGTTATATTTAACTCCTTAAATACCATTGATCCCTCTAATGAACATAAGTCATAGTCCTATTATGACTGAGTCTTCTCTTCCAAAGAGAGACTGTGGCCACTACGTTCATGACCTGGAATCAGCCCTTAAGGGAGCAATCTATCTACTTATGTCACACTCCCCTCTCTAGCCTTTGCCCCCAAGACCTAGAAGGGAGTGTGAGGTTACACTAGTAGTATTCCAAGACAACATTTAAATTTAACATTTCCCCCCTTATCTATTAAAGACTTCAACATATTTACGACACTCTATCTAACTTTCATACACATAGTTCAATTTCCTATATTCTTTATTACATGACCCGAGCCGTGCCCTGAGAATTTACCAAGTCCTGGTGTGTTGGTGGTTGGTAGACTCCTTCCTGAACGCTCCGTTTTGCTACCTGGGGGGGGGGGGGATATAAGAAAACATTTTGAAGAGTATGAGCTACTAAGCCCAGTGAGTGGTTCTTTTAGAATAATAATCACTTTGCAAAACATATTTTTGGGAAATCAATCACATAATCACAATTCCAGTATAATTTATGCATGATCATGTGTACATTCATTCAATTATCAACCTCCAGTTCCATGCTATACGTGGTATGTTCATATCATAGGTATATTATCAATCATAACAACTTTTTATGGAAACTTTCCTATAACTCTCTTTTCCCGCTAGTCATGCTTAGGTAACTTGACTTATTTCCCACTGGTCGTTACCGACTATTATTTCCTGCCGACTGAGGCCGACTATATTTTCCCACCAAGTACCTTTTATTAAGCATGCTAACTTATGTAGTTCGGGTATAATCTCAGTTTCCATAGAAATTTCACAAACAATATCATGGCAACAACATAAAATCATAAGCATGTGTTTTGTACTTACATATGCATTTATTCATATATTAACGCATAAAACTAAGTAAACACTCACCGTAAGCAAGTTTTCCCACTAAAATCACCTTGAGAATACCTTCCTGAGAATTCCTCCATATCAATGGAAATTCCTTAACTAATACTTGTTATATCAATAAATAATGTCAAACTAGCCAAAATACAATTATATAATGAAAATACCAGCTTACCCTACTCAAATTTAGCCAAAATCCAAACATTAGCCTCCTTAGAGGTTATTTAGACCGTAGTAGGCAGCTGGGCATTGGCAGTAGGCAAGGTGGCCGTGCTGTGCCACACAGGGGACTGGCGCGTTTGGGCATGCATTGCATTGGGCGTGCGTTGGGCTAGGCGTGTGCTGGGATTGATGCGTCATATGAGGGAGGCAGCTGCGCTGGGCTGGCATGCGAGATGCGCTCAAGGTGTGGGCTGGCTGTGCGTCCGGCTGACTCAATGTCTCACCAACGCAACCTTTGTTTCTTTTGATCTCCATTCAACTTGGAAGCCTATAACTCAAACGTAACTCTCTAAATATGCTCTCAACACACAATTTAGGTGATGGTATGAATAAATTCCTCTTGCCTAACCCCTCTATTTATAGCCATTTCAAACTCACCCCATGGTGACAACTCAACTCCCATTTGTCTCACTTTGGAGCTGCCAACACTCAGCCTACCCAACCTAGCCTTGAGTTGTTCTCATTTCAGCTTGCCAGCCAAAATCTCCTTTTTTTGCATGAAATCTCCTTCACCCACCTTCTACTTGAGGTGATAAGACTTCAATTACATGAAATCTCCTTTGTCCACCTCCTACTAGAATTTTGTGTGATCCTTCTTTTGCCATATAAATTACACAAATACTTCACATATTTCTCTCCTTAAATTGTTTAAGACTTATGCTCGTATACCATTTTCATCCTCCCTTGAAGTTTTCCATCAATTAGCCTTACCCTTTATGCTTAACGCATAGCAACTCACCTTTCCTTCATTAAAGTCCCACTTAGCCAACGCATGAGTTGGCCATCACCAACGCATAGGGTGGCCGCTCATACTCAACGCATGGCTTGCTAGGTGTGCTTGCTCGGCCTACTAAGCATGGATGCACGGTGCTGACCATCGACTCACATGTGTGCTGCCTAGGCGCTTGTGCGCTTGGCCCCATAGGCACGCTCGGCCGTATGGGTGTGTCTTGCTGCATGGGTGTGCCTCACCGCATGGGCGTGCGCTTGGCATAGTGCATCGATAGATGGCTGCTCGGTAGACTCAGCAACGCTTCGACGCATAGGATGGCTTGCTCGCTTGCCCGTTCGACGCATAGGCAGGGAGCTCGGCATATACCATCGACGCATGGGCTGCGCACTTGACGTACGGCCTGTGCACTTGTCCTCGACGTATGGCTGTGTGCTTGGCGCATGGCCTGTGCGCTTGGCCTCGGCACATGGCTTGCGTGCCTAGCATGCTCACTCGATGCATGCTTCCAACGCATGCCCTTGCATTTGTTGTATGCAAGGCCTTGGCCATTTTTCAAGTCTTCTTCCTTCCATCCTCCATGCACTCTTGCGTCCAACATGTTTTAAGCCCTTTATAGGTGTTTGGACTTTTTGTCATCTTTTTGGTTAATTTTGTTGTCCCCCCCCCCCCCCCCTGGTCTAATATCCTTTCTTAGGATTTTTCTTCTCTATTTAACTTCCCACTTTAGATTTAATGTTAGGGTCTTACATTTACCACCCTCTTAAAAAAATTTTGTCCTCGAAATTAAACGAAACTTAATTTACAACAGAACTTTTTATTTAATAATTTGCCTCCTACAGTTTTATTACACCACAACTTTTTATTCTAGTCTTCTAAAAATTTCTCTTTCCCTTTTCCCATGACCGACATATTGTCTCCTCTATCTTGAGTTAGTCCATATAGTTTTCCCAACGTCATTTTTCCTATTTCCTCTTTTTTCCCTCCTATAGTTCGTCCTCCTTCAATCGTCATTGATCTTCCTCTCGGGTTGTTTGGTGGTTGTACATTTTCAGTATCCATCAACTAAGGACATTCTCGTTTAAAGTGTCCTGGTCTGCCACATTTAAAATACGTATTCGACCGTTCTTGAGTTTTCTCCCAACATCTTCCCAGGTGATATTTATTATAGATCGGGCATCTTGGTTTTTGGTTAACGCTCATCATTGATTCCTTTATTTGGCTTTCCCGTTCAGGATCTGCTTTAGTGTTGGTAACTCCTCTTATTTTCCATCCACTTCTGCTTTCTACCCTAGGGGTAAAATTTCTTGGTTTTTTCCTTCGCCACCGACTCATTGATGAGTCTGTTTCGGTCTTACTTCTTTCGTCGTTAAACTTCTTTCTACTCTCATTGCGGCTTCTATTAGCTTTGAAAATTCTCCCCATTCTGCGGTTGCTATAACAAGAGTTCGAATTTCTTGTCTTAATCCTGTTTCAAACCTCTGATAGCGTTTCTTTTCATCCACCACTATGTTTAAAGCATACTTGGATAACTCTATATACTTTAATTCATATTCCGTTACAGTCATGTTTCCCTGCATGAGCTGTAGGAATTCATCTTGTTTCATATCCCTGAATGATCGGGGATAGAATCTTTCGAAAAATGCTTTTCGAAATTCCTCCTAAAATATTTCTTCTTGATCGCCCGTCCTATTCTTTAGTAGCTTCCACCAATCTTTTGCCTGTTTTTGTAGTAAGAATGTGGCAAGAATTACCTCCTGGTTTTCAGAACATCTCATCACTTCGAAACATTTTTCTATTTGATTCATCCATGCTTCTGCATCTGCAGGATCCTTTGTTCCTTCAAAGTTTGTGGCTCCTAATGCCTTTAGTCGTTCTATCCGATATTTCTTCTCGGGATTAGGTTGTATATCTTATAAGCTTGCTTGAAGTCTTTGGGTGAATTTATCAATTTTTTCTTCCTCGGATTTTTCTTTTGGATGGCTTGAGGCACTTTCACTTTCATTCCCAGAGGGTTGTCTCGTTCTACGTTTTCCACTTCTCAGTATTTTGTCTACAACCATTCACATATAAATTAGACATAGGTTATCAATATACTATTTTTATTTATGAACATTGTTGCTATTTACATTAGTAGTTTCTTCCAATCTACATAGTTATTTGTTTACTCGTTCTCCGATAGTCGTAAGTTTTCAAAGTTAAGACGCATCCTCTCGTTTCTCCATACACACCTTTCTTGAACATGTCCTATTTCCTTACAGAAAATACAGAATTTATAGGATTTCGCGTTGTTAGAGTCATAGGTGGGTTGTTCCTAGAATTCGATCACGATACGTTGAGGAATATCCTTCCTTCCTACACGCGCCCATTCTTGGTCAACCGTTAGTTCAAGCAGTATGTTGTTACTTCCTGAACTCGAACCTCCAGCCAGTTCTTGTTGATATTTTTTCCTGAATCTCTCTTGTTTTTCTCTGAAAGGTATAATAATTTTTGCGGATATGGCCTACCTTGCCACACCCATAGCAAATTTCGGTCCCTTTCAGACACAGACCGTTATGATTTTTACCACACTGTAGACATCCCATGTTAGTCCACCAAGTTTGCATTGTTCAAGGTAATAGGATATTCAGTATTATTGTTTACACTATTCTCAAATCTTTTAGGGTTTTCCCCTAGGTTAGCGCCGCGGTCTCCAGTTCGCGTTTCGGAGTCATTCCACCACCAGTCTTGTCTGCTCAGATTCATTTCCTACAGTGGACATTATTCAAGTTATTACTTACTAATTTCTTTATTTTCACTTCTTCTTTCTCATGTTTCCCTATATCCACTTATTATTCCTTTTTTTTTTCCCCTAACCTTTCCTGATTCCACTTTAGGTTTTCCTAGTATATTTCATTATATTTATTCCTTTTTAGGTTTTGACCGAGCCTATCTTCTAATATTATCTGGCTTCCCCACTTTAGGTAAGCCTTTTCCTGATGCCGCTTTGGCTTTAACCTATCCCTTTTTCCTTTACTCTTCCTAGATTCTATTTATAATTATGCTAGACTCAACTTTTCCAAGGTTTTATGTAAACATTTGCTCTGATACCAAGCTGTCACACCCCCTCCCTAGCCTTAGCCCCCAAGACCTGGAAGGGAGCGTGAGGGTACACTAATAGTATTCCAAGACAACATTTAAATTTAACATTTCCCCCTTTGTCTATTAAAGACTTCAACATGTTTACAACACTCTATCTAACTTTCATACACATAGATCAATTTCCTATATTCTTTATTACATGATTCGAGCCGTACCCTGAGAATTTACCAAGCCTTGGTGTGTTGTTGGTTAGTAGACTCCTTCCTGAACACTCCACTTTACTACCTAGAGGGGGGGATATAAGAAAACATTTTGAAGAGTGTGAGCTACTAAGCCCAGTAAGTGGTTCTTTTAGAATAATAATCACTTTGCAAAACATATTTTTGGGAAATCAATCACATAATAACAATTCTAGTATAATTTATGCATGATCATGTGTACATTTATTCAATTATCAACCTCCAGTTCCATGCTATACGTGGCATGTTCATATCATGGATATATTATCAATCATAACAACTTTTTATGGAAACTTTCCTATAACCCTCTTTTCCCGCCAATGTGCACATCGACAATTCTTTTTCCGCTAGTCATGCTTAGGTAACTTGACTATATTTCCCGCCGGTCGTCATCGACTATTATTTCCCGCCGATCGAGGCTGATTATATTTTCCCGCCAAGTACCTTTTATTAAGCATTATGTAGTCCTGGTATAATCTTAGTTTCCATAGAAATTTCACAAACAATATCATGGCAACAACATAAAATCATAAGCCTGTATTTTGTATTTACATATGCATTTATCCATATATTAACACATAAAACTAAGTAAACACTCACTGTAAGCAAGTTTTCCTACTAAAATCACCTTGAGAATACCTTCCTGAGAATTTCTCCATATCATTGAAAATTCCTCAATTAATACTTGTTATATCAATAAATAATGTCAAACTAGCCAAAATACCATTATATAATGAAAATACCAGCTTACCCTACTCAAATTTAGCCAAAATCCCAAAATTAGCCTCCTTAGTGATTATTTGGATCGTGGTAGGCAGTAGGCAGGGTGGGCGTGCTGTGCTGCACAGGGGACTGGCGCGTTTGCGCGTGCGCTGGGCATGTGTTGCGCTAGGTATGTACTGGGCGTGATGCGTTGTATGGGGGAGGCAGCTACGCTGGGCTGGCGCACGGGATGCGTCGAGTGAGGCGCGTGCGGACAGACGGACGCAGCGCTGCGTGCGTGCAGGGTGTGGGCTGGTTGTGCGTCCGGCTGACTCAATGTCTCACCAACGCAACCTTTGTTTCTTTTGATCTTCAATCAACTTGGCAGCCTAATAGCTCAAACGTAACTCCTAAATATGCTCTCAACACACAATTTAGGTGATGGTATGAATAAATTCCTCTTGTCTAACCCCTCTATTTATAGCCATTTCAAACTCACCCCATGGTGACAACTCAACTCCCATTTGTCTCACTTTGGAGCTACCAACACTCAGCCTATCCAACCTAGCCTTGAGTTGTTCTCATTTCAGCTTGCCAGTCAAAATCTCCTTTTTTTTTTTGCATGAAATCTCCTTCACCCATCGCCTGTTTGAGGTGATAAGACTTCAATTGCATCAAATCTCCTTTGTCCACCTTCTACTAAAATTTTGTGTGATCCTTCTTTTGCCACCTAAATTACTTAAGTACTTCACATATTTCTCTATTTAAATTGTTTAAGACTTATGCTCGTATACCATAGGCGTTTGGACTTTTGGTCACCTTTTTGAATAATTTTGATGTTTTCTCTCCTTTGCTCTAAAATCCTTTCTTAGGATTTTTCTTCTCTATTTAACTTCTTATTTTAGATTTAATGTTAGGGTCTTACAACTTACCCCTACTTTAGGGAAGGAATGAATTTCATCTTGTGTAATTGAGCTTCCAGCTCCTTAATCAGACAAATCCCCAAAAAGGTAGGCTTGTTGAGTTGGCAATCTGGCTACTCTCACCCATACTAATCAAAGGACCGCCTTCAAAGGCAGGAGTTCCCAAAACACCTAAGATTGAGGTCATGTCACCTATGGTCGTTTAGGTGAGATGTAAGCTTCAAATATCAACGATGTTATATAAAGAGAAAAATCATCTCATGGTTCAGTCTTATACAAATACTTTATATAGGACACCCCTGCTCGCATGTATCTACATGAATGGTCAGAATCAAACCACCTGTAGTATTTCACAGTACTTGTAAACCTCTACAAAGTGGGCTGTATTCGTAGTATCACCAGGATAAGGTATCCCTCCTTTATCCTTAAACTACAGACTTTTTTAGGTTATTACTTAAGGCATGATTTACTTGTATATCTCATATACATGCTTAAGTTTACATACAATAACCACGGATCTTTATTTATTGGACATGAGTAAATACAAAATGAAATAACTCTTATTTTATTCAAAACAATGTGTACAATGTTTACAAACTATGAGACTCCGGGAGAATTAGGACACCAATCCCAACAATGATACCTTCCCTACCTTCAGTATCCTTTTTTATTGTGTTTAGAAATACCAACGCATATACTTCGACAACCTTAGGTATTTCAAACATAGTACATTAAGCTTCATTAAACCTTAGCTTTACCCCTAACGCATGCTTCATACTTTGTAAAACAAGTTAGCTTAAATCATGCTAAACTAGCTTGTAAAAACATTAGCATGCGTTAGACATGGAAAACTCATATATTAGTAAACATCATGTGTTGGTCGTGCTTTCAATCATAGAAATAAGTTGCTTGAAATCACATAAAAGCTTAGCATGAGAATAACGTTGCAAAGCATAAACTTTATCATTTAGAAATATTAATTACTTACACTTGTCCCAGCCCTTAATGGTTTATAGGCTTCTTCTAGCTCTTCTCAGCCTCAAATTTTCAGCTACAAACTCGATCTCTACAGCTTGTTATCCTTTGAACATTATACCCTGTCCAGATTACTCGAATTCCAGACCAGTCTCTTCTTCCTACAATTTCACCTGTTTCCCTTCACATTTAGCTCAGGCATCCTTCACAAAAGTTGTTAAGAAATGAGTTAAATTACTAACCTCAAATTTTCAGCTCAAAATTACTCGTGGTTTGGTCAGGAGATTCTGATCTTTGAGCTGCTTGCTTATCCTTCCTAAGCAGCTGCCTGCTTATTCAACAATTTCCTGATTCAACTTCCAGAACAAATAACTCGAATTCCAGGCTTCATCTCAAGAAATTTCCTTCTACAAAGTTGTTTATAATTGAGTAAAAATTTTATCTTAAAATTTCAGCTCAAAATTTCTCTTGGTTTGGGCTGGAGCTTCTGATATTTGAGCTACTTGCTTATCCATCCCAAGCAACTGCCTGCTTGTTCAACAATTTTCAGATTCAACTTCTAGAGCAAATAACTCGAATTCCAGACTTTATCTTAAGCAATTTCCTTCTATAAAGATGTTTAGAATTGAGTTAAAAATCTTACCTTAAAATTTTAGCTCAAAATTTCTCGTGGTTTGGTCAGGAGATTCTGATTTTTGAGCTGCTTGCTTATCCTTCCCAAGCAGCTACCTACTTCTTCATCAATTTCCAGATTCAACTTCTAGAGAAAATAACTCAAATTCTAGACTTTATCTTAAGAAATTTCCTTCTACAAAGTTGTTTATAACTGAGTTAAAAATCTTACCTTAAAATTTAGGTTGAAACTATTCATGGTTTGGTCTGGAGCATTAGATCTTCATCGCTGTCCCCGATGCAACCGAGATTGGACCTTCTGGCAGATTCTTCACTCTCCGGCCTTCTTCCTTCAAGATCTATCTCCGGTCGCCCAACCTCTGAAACTAGACTTCCTCAGATTTTCAATGACACTGAAATATCTCAGATATCACGAGGGAAGTATCCAAAATGAGCCTTAGAATTTCTCCTTTCCTTTTATACTACCGGCTGCCCTTACTGCATGAAATCTTAAGTTGCCACTTCATCCACTAATGGGTTTTAAGCCACAAGATTAAGCTAGCTGTTAGGTTAAATGGTACATAAGGTACTATCCAACCTTAACTCCCTCATTAATGCTTTACTTCAGCTTGTCATGCCTAGCCACACCATCACCATTTCTAATGCCCAACTCATCACCTAAAGCTTCTCACACGGCCAACACTTAGACAATTTTGGCCTGTCTAAATTTTCTAACGCCAAACTCATCACCTAAGCCTTCTTTCACACAAAGGAGTCCTTCAAGCTTTCATACTCAACCAAAATTTCTACTCCTCTAACTACACACACTTCACCCGAGGCCTAACATAACTCAAGTTTCCTTCTTCACTCTTCCTTTCTTGTTTCCCTACATTATGCTATAATTTCACCTATCACTTATTTAGAATTGCAATCACATGGCTATCATACTTAGGCAGGGAAAATAGGGTTGAAGACCAATTCTTCACGTTTCTCTCCAATTCGCGTCATCTTCTCCCAATTTCAAGAACTCGGAGTCCACGAACACAGGAACAAACACCACCAAGGGGTCTTCCCCATTATTCTCAGGTATGGGAACCGTGCAGAATTGTGGGTTTGCGCTCAACTTTGGTAAGAGATGAGGAGAGAGCTTGAGAGATCTTTCTGAGAAAATCATTTTCTGCAGAATCCCATTTTTCACAGAGAGAACGAAAGGAAAAGAGGAGATCGAGTACACTTCACATCCTTTTTTTTTTTTTTTCCAGTTTGTTGGGAGTTTGAGAAAATTATGGGTGAGGGAGTTACAACTCCCTCCCTTATAATTTTATTAAATTCAAATTAAAAAATTTGAATTTGAATTAAATAATATATATATATATATATATTAACCAACTTAATATATACAAATATTAAACTATATGTTATACCACATATAACATATAACCTATAGTTTTTATATAAATGACATTCATATAATTTAATATTTGAATCACATTCAAATAACAACCCTACTCATTAAACTATATAAATTTAATATGAATCAAATTCATATTAATTTTAACATGTAGTTTCTATATGAATCATATTCACATAATTAATATTTGAATCATTTATAATATCTATTTCTCTCATAAATTTAATATGAATCATATTCATATAGTTAATATTTGAATCATATTCAAACATTTATTTCTTTTATAAAACTATATAATTTTAATATGAATCATATTCACACTAAATTTTAACATATAGCTTTTATATGAATAATATTCATATAATTAATATTTGAATCATATTCAAATATTTATTTCTCTCATAAAAATGTATTAACATTATATTATATAATGTATCAATATAAATTATTTAACCGTATCTTATACATTATTTTCTTTAATTAATTTGAACAATTCAAATCATATCAAAATTAATTTGATTCTCATTAGTCCTCATTGAGCGAACAAAGGGACTTATATTTCACACCCCCTCCCAATCCTTAAACCCCAAGACCGGGAATGGAGCGTGAGGGTAAATAAAAGCATCCTAAGACAATACTCATGTTCAATATTTCCCCCCATATTTATTACAAATTTTAATAAGTTTACAGTATTTCCCCTATACCTCTATTCACATAAGTAGATTTTCTCTCTATTCTTTGTTACATAGTCTGAGTTGTGCCTTGAGAGTTTACCAAATCCTGAGATGGTGGTGGTAGGTGGTGGACTCCTCTTCGAACACTCCACTTTGTTACCTGGGGGAGATATAAGAAAACATTTGGAAAACATGAGATAATAAGCCTAGTGAGTGGTATATTTTTTATAAACGAAACCTTGGCTTATCAAAAATAAATTTTTGGGGAAAACAGCATACAATCAACAACACATTAATACCATTTGAAATTCATTTCCTCAGCCCAAACCGCTGAATCGTTTCCTGTTGATAGTCAACTACTGTCAACCCAACAACACAATAACAATTTTATGGAAACTTTCCGTATACCCCATTTTCCCGCCAATGTGCACATCAACCATTTCTTTCCCGCTAGTTATTCTTAGGTAACTTGGCCATTTTTCTCGCCAGTCGTCACCAACTGTCATTTCCCGCCGACCGAAGCCGACCATATTTCCCCACCAAGTACTCTTTTCAAGCATTCTAACCATATCCGGGGTATAATTCTAGTTTCCATCACAATATAACATGCAATATCACGACAATCACAATAGAAATCACGCATCTCTACTCATGCACATTTGACATTACCCTCTACGTACAAGGCTCATATGTACATATACATACATAAATCAAAACAACACATAGTAACCATTCACCGTCAGCAAATCCTCCTAATGAAATTTACTTGTAAATATCTTCCTGCCATTTTCATTGTTTCCAAGAAAATTCCCAATTAATATTATTTCATAAATATATTTAAAAACCCCTTAAAAAAATACTACTAGCTTACCCTACTCAAACAGAATATGAATCTATGCAGCACCTCCTTCGAATTCCTTGCCTCCACCACCAACGACAGCTTTCCCACTAAATGCTCACTCTCTACTTAGAATTTTTACTACTGAAATTGTTTGGAATGAGTTTAATCTTCACTCCGAGGCCTCCAATTTATAGCCATCCCTAGCTTCTTTCCATGCGACAACTCACCATACGAATGGCTCTTCCTTAGGCTACCTACACTAACTCTGGCTAGCTGAGCTTTGAGTTGTCTAATTCTGGGTTTGCCAACCAAAATTATCTTAATTTGCATGTAATCTCAATCGTACACCATCCACTTAAGTTGATAAAAATATTCTTGCATGTAATCTTCTTTTGCCACTTCATCTACTTAATTTCCGAATTATTTATCCAAATTACTAATGAACGCATCCAGCTCTTCTCCAAACGCGTCCATCTATCCCAATCTCGCTGATTTCGCTCTCGTTGATCTCGCTCTCTCCCACTTTCTCGCTGGTCTCGCTCTCTCCACTCTCACTCTCTCCCACTTTCTTGTTCAAAATCTCGCTCTCCACTCTCGCTCTCTCACACTTTCTCGCTCAAAATGCTCGCTCTCTCCCACTTTCTCGCTCAAAATGCTCTCTCCAATCTCGCTCTCTCCCATTTTCTCGCTTAAACTGTTCTTTCCAATCTCGCTTGGCATCATGCATATGACAGTTATTTGGTCCAACGCTTCTATCACCGCATGCCCTTCGCAATACGTAGAAATACTTAAACCATTGTGTTATTCCATACTTAATTCATTTATCTTGGTTTTCCCGCGTCTAAATTCCCCATAATTTTATTATATTTCTTGTGTTTATATCCTATTTCCTCATGCCCTCCAAATTAGAGGTTAGGGTATTACATTATGGACCTATAGGTTGAAGCTTCAATGATACGAGATTAATTGATTAAACTCTTTTAATCAAATTAATCAACATTCATAACTGCGGTGTTCCACTAAAGACTGACAGTTGAACTCTTCACAATATAGATATACTTACGTGTCCATTAGATATAACTGATCAATAGTTGTGTTGACTCTTCACAAATTGCTTGTAAGTACATCTAGGTCAAATTACCATTTTATCCCTGTAGTTACATCTAACTCCTTAAGTACCACTGATTCCTCTAATGAACAATTAGTCATAATCCAACTATGATCGAACCTCTCTTGGACTAGGAGAAGGTAAGGCGACTCATTGTTCAAGCCCCAAAATCAGCCCTTAAGGGAGCAATTTATCTTCTAACCCTAACTATAAGGAATGAGTGAATTCCTTCTTATGTAGTTGTGTTCCCAGCTCCCCAATCAAATGAGTACCTAAAATGGTTGGCTTATTGAGTTTGTGGATCTGGCTACTCTCATGCATACAAATCAAAGGATCGCTCTCATAAGCAGGAGTTCACAAGTCACTCAGAATTAAGGTCAAGTCACCTATGGTCATCCTGATGGAATGAAAGTCTCTTCTAGCAACAGTGTTATAAAGAGAGACTTAACATTTCATGGTTCGGTCTTTATACAAACTCTTTTGTATAAGGTACCCCCACTCACATGTCTCCACAAGAATGATCAGGATCAGATCATTTGTAGTACTTTACAACAATTGCAATAACTACAAAGCGAGTCGTATCAGTAGTGTTACCAAGATAAGACATCCAACCTTATCCATATACTACAGACCATTTAGGTTATCACTTATACATGATCCACTTGTATGTCTCCACATACATGTTTCAGTTACATCAGATAACCTTAGATCTTAGGTTAATAGATTATTGCATAAGTAATATAAAATTAATCAACCATTGATTCAACTAACACATAAAACTACGAGACTTTAGGGCATACACCCCAATAAGATGCACACTAAAAACTCTAGTTTATGAGAGAAATACAATTGAATATGATTCAAATGTAGCTAAATTAAATATTTGATATTTAATTTGTTAATTATTAATTGGAGAATTAATTAATTATTAATTTAATATAATCTAATTCGATTTGATTTAATTAAATTAATTAAATTAAAACTATAGGTTATGAGAGATGTTTCATTTAAATATATTTTAAATGAAATCATTAATTAAATTTAATTTAATTAACTATTAATTTAACTAATTATTAATTATTTTAATTAATTAATTAAATTAATTATTTTTTTTGTTTAACTCCCACGTAGGGAGTCATTAGAAACGTGAGATAGCTTCCATGTTTCCTCTCTCTCCCTCATTTTTTAGGGATATACCTGTGTGATTTTGTTATGCAGAAAGATTCTGTGAATAGAACTCTCTCAAACTTTCTCCTTTTCCTTCTTCTTAATTAATAGATTGGTTCTCACAAACCAATACCAAAATTCTTAGAGAATAGGGAGGTTTCCAATTGTTAGTGTTTGTGGAATCCTAAGGAGAAATGGCCCTTTCATCTAAGTCGTCAATGAGAGTAAGTTTTGTTTCCTTTTCTTTGGATTATTGATTTCCTAATTATAATGCATGCTTAACCCAGAAATTTTATAGTAGGTTTAATTTTTTAAAAAAATCTCTATGATATTTTATTGTTTCTCAGTGTACTGGTATTTTGTTTTCTCAATTAGTTATCGAGTAAGGTTCTAATAATTCCACTGTGCTAAGACTTTTATCCCTACAATTGGTATCAAAGCCAAATCATAGAATTAATTTAAGGTTTTGAAATTTGCACTAGATTTGGTGGGTGAAATTGCATTATGAATATGGTTTGCAAATGAATGTTTACGATAATTTTTTTGCCATCGATTTATACATTTGATTCGAAAAATTTGTATACACCCCTACACTTTTTAGCATTTTATCATGTAATTAAAGTCTTTGTGAGTGTATGTTTAGAATTAGTGTTGTTAATGATGAAGATCAAGACCAATTTTGGCCAAAAATGGAAGAACAATCTATGAACTACCCATAATTATTTTCTAGTGTCGTAGCATTGTAACGCTGCATTTGGTGTTGTAACACTACGACGCATGCGATGCTAGGATTTGCTTTGTGTGAAATTCAGCTATCATTCAAGATGGTCCAATCTGGTTTGGCTGGTTCAAGTTGGTTTGGTCCGATTTTATACTGGGTTACCTTGGTTCATGGTTTTGGGATCTGGTTTGAAGTATTTCGAGTCGGTTCGAGTTGGTCTGGTCCAATTCTAGAGTGGCAGGACCTATTTTAGGATAAAATTTGTAAACTTATTATAGTTTATTGCTTTATTTTATCCTATGGGCCAAATTACCGGTTCATTTACTATTTAAATGCTTTATGTGTTGGGATTGGTGTCCTAATTCTCCCGGAGTCTCGCTGTTTGTAATATATACACATTGTTTATGAATAAAATAAGAGTTATTTCATTCTTTCATTTATTCATATCCAATAAACAAAGCTCCATGCTTATTGTTGTTGGGATTGGTGTCCTAATTCTCCCGGAGTCTCGTTGTTTTGTAAAGATACATATTGTTTGATGAATAAAATGAGTGTTATTTAATTCTAGCATTTACTCATATCCAATAAACAAAGCTCCTCTATTATTTTATGTGAACTTAAGCATTTATATGTGATATACAAGTAGATCATGCCTTAAGTGATAACTGGTGATAAAAATTTGGAAGGCATATATGATGCATGTCTTAGGATATACGTTTGTTCTCATGCGTCGGTGGTCATGCGTTGGAATGGAAAGTATGCGTTAATATCATATGCAATGACCATTGATGGCGGGAAATTAGAAGTCAATTTTACTTGACAACCCAAAATCCCGTGGATGCGGTATGCGATGCATGTTCCTAAGATATGCGTCGATAGTCATGCATCTATGGTCATGCGTTGGACTGATAATGCGTTAATGAATGTATGCGATGACCATGCGTCCTGCCACAAGTTTTCTTGCGCTCACGTAAAGTATAACGCGAACGAAAGTTTCTCGGGTAATCTGAGGTTGAACACAGGGACTTGTAGCCATATGTATGCGATGATGTGCATGCGGTGGTTTAAATAAAAGAATAGAGGTGATGTTGCTAAGTTAATCCTATTCTTACTCCTATCTAACAGACAACGCAATGAGAATGTGCATGAAAGGTAGAGATGAGACAAACCTTGACATGAAATAAATGTGTGGGAAAATAGATAAAATGCGGAGATGATTTCATTGCAACCCTTAAGAGTGACCGCAAGGGCAACCCTAGTCAAGCAAGCCAATGCGATCATGCTATACTCATGCACGACAAATCATTTTCCAATGGAAATGCAGTGCTCCTAAGTCTAGGATGCATGTGTTGAATACAAAAGTGTCCATAGAGCTTATTCCTAAGTCTCTACTCTTTTCCTATGCGATGTTGCAAAATGCACACAACGTTGCGGTGACCACATACAATCGTATCCTATCTCTAGGATGCATGCGATGGGTTAATAGTAAACAATGCTTATTCTTAAGCTCCTATCTCTTATATTATGTGTTCTAATCTGACTCTCCCAAGCCTAGATTCTGACCTGACCTTCCCAAGCCTAGATCCTGTCCTTAGACTACCCTCTCGAGTATCCCTAATGGACGTATGAAGCATACATAATACAAGACAATCGCATGAACTTGGTTGACGCAAGATTGTTACTATCCCTAGTGAACAATGCATACATTGCTTAATGCGTCCAATAACTTACCCTCCCAGGTAGTTGATTGTTGCTGACTTTACTCATAGACAAGCAATGCGTTAGCCTATAGACAGGCGTCGCAGCGGCTTCACACTAAGCAGATAAGATTACTCACACACTCACGCAACGCACACCTCTCAGTGGGTTGCTACATGCTTCATATCCCTAATCCACATGACTAAGTATGCGATACCCAAGCAATCCCACTAAGTGTTGCAATGAAAGTAAGGATGCTAAGCAAAGAAGATGGAGATGGAGTCGAAGGAATAGAGAAATGCATTGAAAACAAATTGTATTAATTCCTTAATTCCAAAATGTCATACAATACAATATAAGAAAGAAAGGAAAAGGAAATGACTGGTTGTAAGCAAAGATTTGCTCCCAGCAGATGTGCGTCAAAGCTGCCGGTGGTGCCATGGATGGGTAGAGGAACTGACTCTTTTGAGATCTAGCTCCGGTCGAAGGCTCCGATCGTCACTTGAAATGGATGAAGGAGATGAAGAACTCTCAAACTTCTTCTCACGCGTTCGTCTGGATCACAAGGATCCGCCCTAGGTGAACCTCAAGCGAAAACCTTGGATAACTTGAATTTCTGCTCACCGGCTTCTATTTATAGAGCTTGGGTCGCCGACAGCATTAATTGGACTGCTCTGAGTCTGACGTTCGGTGCGTTAGTCCTTTCTGAACCTCTGCCACTAACGGCTGTTAGGTGAAATATCAGCATCAGCTTTGGATTTTCTCGAGGTAGATGCGTTGATGCGTTCATTCCACCTACCTTGCGTTGATCCCATTAGTATGCGTTGTTGCATAGCCGCAATCATTCAATGGTCGCATTCGCTTAATACCGTAACTCTACATGATGACCGCAATCACTTGACGAGCGCAACTCTCATGCGATGGATGCATACGGTTGATGACCGCAACATCCATGCATTGATCGATGCATTTTCCTTTGAGATGGAGTGTTCCTTCGAATGCGGTGGTCCGGTTTTCGTGTTTGCGTCCATTTCCTGCATTATCTATAAAAATAGAACATTGAACGCATAATTAACGCAAAATAACGAGTTAGCTAAGATTCATCATGTTGATCGATGCAAGCTCACTTTCTCGTGAATTCCTATCATGATTGTCGCATATACTGCCTAACAACCTTCATAATTCTAAGTAAAAGGCCTAAGATGACATGCATTTTTGCATGTCATCAACCATGCATTCCTATCACAAGTTTTCTTGCTCTATCGCCAAGTATAATATGATCACAAGTTTCTCGTGTGATCTGAGGTCGAACTCAAGGACTTGTAGCTAAATATCATAAAGTAGTGTGTTTGCGGCGAAGAATAAAAGAATGTTGAGGGTTATAGGCTATGCACTACTCCTACTTCTAACTAACAGATTAAGCAGTGAAAGTATGACTGTGAGAGATGGAGACGCGACAATTGTTAATGCGTAGTAAAATGCATGGAAAAATAGATAAAATGGCGAGGATGTCTTCACCGCAACACTAAGCTTGATAACAAGTGTAACCCCAACCAACGCAAGCTATGCGATCATGCTATACACACTTGACGAAGACGCATACAATGTATATGCGATAGTGTCGAGAGGCATTAATTCTAAGTCTCTATTCCCGCTCACGTGCTCTCACACATAAGCAAGATGACCGCATACCACCATATCCTACTTAAAGAGTGCATACGCTGTGTAGTAGCAAACAGAGCTTATTCCTAAGTCCCCCTTCTTGCTTATGCGATCCAATCTGCTCTCCCGAGTCTAGATTTGGTTTTTTTTAGACTACTCTCCCAAGTATGCCTAAATGATGAATGAAGCACTCATAAGACAAGGTAATCACATAAAACATGGTTGACGTAAGATTATTCCTATCTCTAGTGAACACTTGCTTACGTTGCTTAATGCGATTAACTACATACCCTCCCGGGCAGTTGGTTGTTGTTGATTCTACTCATAGACAAGCCATTGCGTCCGCTTATAGACAAGCGTTACTACAGCTTCACACTAAGCAAATAGGATTTTCTCATAACACTCACGCAACGCACACCTCTCGGTGGTTTGCTACATGCTTCATAAGTCTATATCGCATGATTAAGTATGTGATACTCTAGCAGTCTTACTTAGCAGTGCAATGAAAGTAAAGGATGCTAAGTAAATGAAGATGGAGATGGAATTGAAGGAAAATATTGAAATGCATTGATCACAAAATATGTTAATCTCTTAAGCCACCATGTAATACAATACAAGGATAGAAGAGAAATGAAGGGTCAGATGGAACCAATGTCTTGCTTCCATCAGATGTGTGTCAAGGCTGCTGGTGGTGCCATGGATGGGCGGTGGAGCAAAATCTCTTAAGACCTAACTCCGGCGAAGGCTCCAGTCATCACTCGGAATGGTTGAGGGGATGAAGAACTCTCAAGACTATCTTCTCGTGCTTTGGTCTGGATCACAAGGATCCACCCGAAGGTAGCATTCAGGTAGGGGACCTTGGATTATTTGAAATTGTACTCTAAGGCTTCTATTTATAGAGCTTGATTGCTGACAGCATTTATGGACCTACTCTGAATCTGACACTCACGGCGTGATGGTTCTTTTCTATCTCTTTGCTACTCGCGGCGTGGTAGGTGGAATGTCAACATTATCTTTTTTATGATCCATGTATGCGTTTATGCTTGTATTCCACCAACCTTTCGATCGCCCTTCTATTATGGTTATTATTTTGTAGCCGCAATCTCCTTGCAGTGACCACATTCGCTTGATCGCCGCAACACCCATACGACGGACGTATGCAATCGCCGCATGCGATCATCTTCGCGATAGCCTGGCTTTCGTGCATGCGATCGATTTCTGCATTTGCTACAAAAATAAATAGTTGAACGCATAATAACGCATAAAAGTGGGTTAACTGAGATTCTTAATGCAGATCGATGCAAGCTCGTTTTCTCATGAATCCTTAGTATAATCGTCGCATATTCTACTTAACAACCCTCATAATTCTAAATAAAAGGCTTATATTGACGTACATTTCTGCCCGTCATCAATAACCTAAATAGGTCTGTAGTATAAAGATTAAGGTGGGATACCTGATCTTGGTGATACTACAGATACGGTTCGCTTTGTAGAGGTTTGCAGGTGTTGCAAACTACTACATATGGTAGATCCTGACTATTCATGTGGAGACGTGCAAGCGGGGGTGTTCTATACAAAGAGTTTGTATAATAACTAGACCACGAGATGACTAGACTTTATATATAACGTCGTTGATACTAGAGACTTACATCTCACCTAAACGACCATAGGTGACACGATCTCAATCCTGAATGTTTTAGGAACTCCTACAACTTGGAACGACCCGACCCCCTAGGACTTAAGTTAGGCCATTACTAAATATATGCATGCATGGAACTTAAAACGACACTCTTTTATGGCAAAATAAATGCTAAATAAATAAGGTAAGTGTAAAAGGTTTTCATTAAATTCAAATATTAAAAACAACAATAGGGTACCTATAATCATAAATGATAATAAATAATTCTGAAAATGATTCTTAATAGTAAGTTTCAAACATCAAAACTGAAAGTTAAGAAAAAAATGAAAAGAAATCTAAATCTCATGAGCGGAAGCATAAAACTAGTCATAGTGGCTCAATCACGAATTCCGCTTGTCCATCGCCGGTGCATCTCTACCCTTACCTGAAACAACAACATGAGAACGAATGAGTATAAACTGCTCTAGTCCTCATGGGACACATACATACATGAAAAACTTATTTCTATCCTACTGTAGTTAAGTATGCCCACTATCTCTAGTAAGTCCCGTAAGACCCATAACCTCTGGTGAATCCTAAAGGAAACACAATCTCTTACATACGCATGGTTATACATACACCTCTTTCATGTACACATAACCCACTTAATGTGTACCTCTTTCATATACATGGTTACGTATACACCTCTTACGTATACATATAACCCACTGAATGTGTACCTATTTCGTACACATGGTTATGTATACACCTCTTTCATATACACATAATCCACTGAGTATGTACCTCTTTCATACACCCTAGATCCTCTCTATATATGTAGGGATGTGTACCTCTTTCGTACACATGGTTATATATACACCTCTTTCGTATACATATAACCCACTGAGTATGTACCTTTTTCATACACCCCAGATCCTCTCTATAAATGTAGGGATGCGTACCTCTTTCATACACATGGTTATGTACACCTCTTTTGTATACATATAACCCACTGAGTATGTATCTCTTTCGTACACCCCAGTACCCTCTAGGTATGTATCATTTTCATACACACCAGCCCTAGTACATCTCTTTCATGTACTAGCACCCTTGATCGTGCATCACTTTCATGTAGTCACATAGTCTGGAAAGAAAAAGATATTACATCTAACTTCATATTACATATAACGTTCACATAATCATGAATTCTCTAAAATCTCTTGATCAAGGTCTTGATCATGTTAATTAACCTCAACATACGTAATAATCTAGTATTAATGGATCCACTCTAGTACATCACTTTCATGCACTAACTCATGTAAACAATCAAACATTTGAAATTTCATAATACATCATATAGCTTACACACTTTCATAATAAATCACATAAATAAGCACATCAACAAAATGCTCCAACTTTTACCTAACTTTAAGACATTCCCGTAGTAGTGTCGCTTAACTCATAATTTAGGGTAATGCTCAATCATCCTTTTAATATATCTCATAAAATTCTAAATCATGCTCATACATTAACATGTTTCAGACATATTATCACATGCTCATATATCTTTTCTAAACAGTCCATTAAATTCAGAACAGTCAAAATTATTCTGATAACTAGTCTTACAATCCCCAACATAAATCATAAATTTATCGGCATAAAGGCGGTTCCAATGGTAAGGTTACTTAACTAAACTTGGTAAAAAAACGCAAAACAAAATCTCCTTAGAACTTCTTTAGCACACTTGAATCAACCTAAAGTTGCGGCTTGGTCCAAGACAAATTCCAATACTCGATTTAATTAGCCAATCCGATCATGAATTAAATCCAAAATCAATAACTTAATTTTCCTACTATTACTCTCAATCCAAAAGAATAACCATCCAAAAACTTACAAAACTTACCGATCTTCACCAATTTTCTACAAAACAAAATGGTATCTAGCTTGATGGTCAATGCCTCAAAACTTCCAAACCTTGAATCTAAGTTTTAAACCAAAGAGAGGTTAATAATTTAACCCAAAATCAAAGGGGTGAACTTCACCTCCCAAATTATAAGGAAAAATAAGTCTTACCCAAGGTTTCCTCAAAATTACGGCAAAGATCAAGGCAATGGCGGCCGATGGCATGTTGACTTGTGGATGCCATAGATAGGCAACATGTTGCTGTCAGACGACATAAATTTTTTAGGCTAGCGGCTTGTAGTGAGGGTCTTGCATGAGGAGGGTTTGCGAGAGTGGGAGAGAAGGGGAATGTTTAGTTTACAGATTTTATTCAGTAGCGATTATGAACAAACTAGAGTTTCAAACAACGATCCAACCGTTCAAAATGAAACTCTATATGTCTCGAAAAGATTGACCAAATTTGAGCATGATGCAACGGTTCAAACTATAGCAATCGACAATTTTGTGGAAGCTGTCGCTGAAAAATCGAATTGCTTTCTCCCCAATTTTTTTTACCTCTTTTCACTCTCATTTAATTTCGAAAAAATCTCAATTCTTTTATTTTTTCCAAAATTTGAAAATATAAATAAAATATTTTATCATAATATCTCCAAGATCTCCAAATATTCTATTAAATTTAGAAATCAATTAACTTTTCAAATTATCTTAATTTAGGCTTCAAAAACCTAAATTAAAGGGCATAAGATCCATCAATTTTATACAAATTAAATCCTTCCAAATATTTAAATCAATTCAAAACCACATGAAATTAATTATCTCTTTTATTTTTATTTTTTTTAAGTTGGCCCTAAAATCCAAAATCAAAAGGAAGCAAAATTCAATATTTTCATGATAATCAATTCGAATATCTAATCAATTAAATTCAATTTAACCAATAAAAGTTTTTCAATTATTTCAGTTTAACCCCAATTTTCCAAATGAAAGGGAAATTTAAACTCAATAATTTTAGATAATTAATTTAAATTTTCCTGAAATTCGGGATGTTACACTGTTTCTCTTTGGAAGAGAGAACTCAATCATTGTAGGCTTTGACTTATGTTCATTAGAGGGATCAGTGGTACTTAAGGAGTTAGATGTAACTACACGACATAGCGTTTATTGGCCAAGCTGTACTTACGAGTAATCTGTGAAGGGTTGTCACACTCCTGATTGGTTAAGATGAACACATAATATATCTGTGGTAAGGAGAGTTCAATTGTCGGTCTTTAGTGGAATGTCTGGAAGTTAACGGATTGTGGATCCCATGACAAAAGTTTAGTCAGTTATTCACGTACCGTTGGAGCTACGAGCTACAGGTCCATAAGGCCCCCTTGGTAGCTCAATGGATTTAGTTGAGGATCAGTTCTTGGTGTTGCTTTGAAATGTTCAAATTGACAAGAGATATTTTGATTATATATGATATAATCAGTATGATGTATGAGATACATCTAGTGGAGGAGTGATGTAAATGAGATTTACATTAAGTACCATGGAATAGAAAAATAACTATGGTTTATATGTTTCATGAGATGAAATTTAAAACTATAGGTTATAAATATAGTTGGTTATCAATTATATTTATAATTGTTACACCTCGCACCAGACCACGCTCTTAGCCTAGAGAAGGGCGTGACTGCAGTAGTTATCAACCTTTTGGCTGACACTTACTGCCTAATAACTCTTGCGAAATAACTCTGATACCAAAATATAACTTATATACAACGGAATGTCTTTAAGCCAAAATTTATTAATTCAGAAACATAACATATTTAGAGTCATTACAACACTAGATTCACAAGTACCAAAACCCAAAAAACTCTAGTCCCTATATGAACAACAGTAAAATGTGTACAATATTAACAGTAACCACCTAAACCGACAGGTTACAAATCTCTTACTCCTTTAGTGGCAGAGCAGATGCAGAGTTATCTTCAGAGGATTTGACCAATACTTATAGGGGGGGTGAAAGAAAACATTTGAAAATGGGGTGAGCTTACACCCAGTGAGTGACTTAAGAAAGATAATTGATTCTCATGCAAATCTCAATAAAAAGTTTAACTGAAATATAAGCTTCTATAGTACTTGTACTGTAGTATAAACATTTTCCAAGCATAAAACATATAAAGCTGTTTTAATCATAAAACAGTAAAACTATTACTCAGTTGAGAATAACCCTTACTCTGGATAAAACAATCCCAACACCAACTACTAGTCAAGAGAAAACCCTTTTACTCAATCTCTGACTCTAACTAGCTACGTGCACGTGGCCATACTAAGTACCATCATACCTTAGGTACTTCTGTTCAGATACCTTCTCAAACGTCCTTCTGTATCTGGTTTTTTTGGTACCTTCTCAAACATCCTTCAGTACCAATAAATACCTTCTCAAATGTCCTTCGGTATCTAGTTAGGCGGATACCTTCTCAAATGTCCTTCGATATCACGTTTTAGGTAAAACTAGTCATAAATTACTTTCTCTTTAAAGCATGTAAAGTATAACACATATAAAAACATGGCTTTAAAGGTACTAACACATGCTGAGTATATTTATCACATATAAATCGTTTTTTAACAAGTTCTCACACATGCATGCGTTTAAAACATAACTCATGGTTTGCTTGGAAATTACTTTGTAAAACTAGCTGGTATAAGAATAATCTTCTTTAAAACATGCTTTCTATAACACATTGTAATCAAACATTTTAAGCAAATGTTTTAGTCAAAACGATTTAGCCACTCACCTTGATTGCTTAGGAGCTTTTCACTCTAGTAGCTCCCTTTTCTACCTCGGACTCCCTTTTCACCCCTAAAATCCAGATTCAATTTTCAGCTTAGATTGCTCATAGTTTTGGACCTTATTTTGAAATACTGCCTTCTACGAAAATATTCTAAAATGTCTCAGAAAGCTTACCCTAAAATTTGAACTCAGAAATCTTCGTGGTTTTGCCAAAATCACAGAATATTCAAGACTGGCCCAAGCTGATCCGACAGCCTGATCCTTCTATCTTCTTCTTAGTTTCCAGCCCGATCCCTTCAAGATTTTCTTCCGGTAGCCCTACTCTAAAAACTAGACTTTCAGAGATTTCAGGTTGCTTTGAAATCACTACAAACGCACAAGTAAATTGGGAGAACTTCTCATCCCAATTTGATGCGTCCTCTTCAGACCTCACTGTCCAATGCATCCTCTATGACGAACGCATGGATTTGGCTCCAACACAAGGTTTGCTCAACTTTCCCACTCTTTTTATGGTATTTCTGAATTTTAATCTAAAAAAGAAGTCTTTTGGCCCTATTTATAGGTGTCCAAACCTTCTCCAGAGTTGACACCACCTACTTGGCTGCATGGGCAATTGTCTCCTTCTCACCCCATCAACGCAATGTTTTGATCATTGCAAGCTAAGTGTCTTCCTCCCACTGTATGAGCTTCCAATCAGATGCCACTACCTCAAATTCTTAAGGCTTAAGGCTTTCCTTCCACACGATGATGTTCTCCTGCTGATCTCATCCCTTGTATGCGTCCAACTCTTGGATGTTCAACACATAACCCATACTCAATGCATAGCCTATCATCAACGCATAGCAAGCCAAATCACTACCATCACAATTCAACTTAGCCATCGCAAGAGCTAACCATCACCTATGCATAGGATGATCGTCCATCCTCGACGCATGGCTCACTAGGTAGCATTGCACGACTGGCTTGGCAAGGCACATGGTGCTGGCCACCAACGCATAGGCATGCTACATAGGTTGGTCGCTCGATGCATGGGCGTGCTAGCCGCTCGATGCATTTGGCATGCTTGGCTGCATGGCTTGCATGCGGCGCCTTGATGCTTGGCCAGGTGCTTCAGCGTATAGACGTGCTACTTTAATGCATGGGCATACGACGTATGCTGGCTATCGCTCGCTCGCTCGGCCGCAGGGGCTGCGCACTTGGTTGCATGGTAAGGCACCTCGACGCACGGCATAACTGCTCGGCAGGGCGCTCAATGCATGGGCGTGCTCGTTCGACGCATTGGCAAGGCATCTGACCGAGGCTGCTCGACGCATTGTATAGGCGCTGATTGAGGCTTCTCGACACATGGTTGGGCATTTGGCCAAGGTTGCTCGACGCATGCCACCCTCCAGCCCTCGTGCCATCCCAATGCCTCACTTCCATTTTTCTTCCTTCACCAACGCATCCATCACATCCAACGCATCCATCATCCAACGCATCCAACGCACCCAACGCATCCATCATCCAACGCATCCAACGCATCCAACGTATCCATCATCCAACGCATCCCACACAAAATTCTATACTTAGCCAAATTTTTCCCGATTTTCCCCAAGAGTTAAACTTCCAAATTTCCTCTTTTCTTCAAATCTCCACTTTTTCCTCTATCATTCCACACTAGTTTCCACATCAACCTACTCATCGCAGTAATCTCAATAGGGCACATACTCAAGTAGAGAAGTTAGGATTCGGGGTTCACATTTACCTCCCCCTTATAAAAATTTCATCCTCGAAATTTCGCTATAAGTCTATCAACTAAACAACTGTGGGTACTTGTTTCTGATTTGCTCTTCGGCTTCCCATGTTGCTTCTTCCGTGCTATGATTCCGCCATAGTACCTTTACCAATGAAATTGTCTTATTCCTTAAGACTTGTTCTTTTCTTTCAAGAATCTCAACTGGTTCCTCTTCATAAGACAAATTCTCTTTCAACTGTACCGATTGCTCAGGCAATACATGGGTAGGATCTGGCACATACTTTCTAAGCATTGCCACATGAAACACATCATGAATACGAGATAATTTTGGAGGTAAATCCAATCTATATGCCATTGGGCCGACTCTTTCTATTATCTCATAAGGTCCAATATATCTCGGGCTTAATTTCCCTTTCCTACCGAATCTGAGTATTCCTTTCCATGGAGATAACTTCAAAAATACTTTATCACCAACTTTAAACTCTAATTCTCTTCTCCGCTTATCAACGTAACTCTTTTGCCTATCTCGAGCCGTTTTAAGATTATCTTTTATAATCTAAACACTGTCTGATGTCTGTTGTACAAGTTTCGGACCTAGTAATTTTCTTTCACCGACTTCATTCCAACATATCAGAGTTCTACATAGCGTACCGTATAGTGCCTCATATAGTGCCATTCCGATACTCGAATAGTAACTGTTGTTATACGCAAATTCGATTAACGACAGATGCGTATCCTAACTGCCTTTGAATTGCAATATACATGCTCTCAGCATGTCCTCTAATGTTTGGATGGTTCATTTAGACTGACCATCCGTCTGTGGATGAAAAGCAGTACTAAAATATAACTTAGTTCCCATAGCTTTCTACAAACTAGGCCAAAACTTCGATGTAAATCTGGAGTCTCGATCTGATACAATTCAAATTGGAGCTCCAAACTGACTCACGACTCGATCAACATACAGCTTAGCTAATTGGTCTAGGGTATAAGTAACTTTAACAGGTAAAAACTTAGCTGTTTCTGCCAATCTATCCACAATTACCCATCTACCTTCATAGCTCATTGGTGTTTTAGGTAATCCAAACAGGAAATCCATCGTAATATGCTCCCATTTCCACTCTAGTACTGGGAGTGGATTAAGTAATCCTGCTGGCCTCTGTCTTTCTGGTTTAACTTGTTGACATATTAGGCACCTGTCAACATACTTCACTATTTCTCTTTTCATATCAGGCCACCAGTACGATCTCTTTAATGTTCTGTACATCTTCGTACTACCTGGATGCATAGCATAGGCTGAACTACGTGCCTCCTCTAGAATAGCTTGTTTAAGTGCTAAGTCCTTAGGTACGCATATCCTACCTTCTTTCAATAGCACTCTGTCAGCTCTTAATTGGTAGTCCGTCCTCAATCCTTTATTTACTTCCTCAGCTAACTTCTGAAAATCAGAATCCTTTATTGCTCACATAGAATATCTTCTACGAGTGTAGGATGCACTTGAAATGAACCTAATAACCCTCATTTTTTATCGATTGATAATGTTGCCCTAGCATTATACAACTCATGAATCAGTGTACCCTTCACTGAATTGATACTAGCTCTAGCTAATCTAGTTTTTTGATTTAAAGCATTAGCTACCACATTTGCTTTACCTGGGTGATAGTCAATTATGCAGTCATAATCTTTGATCAACTCAAGCCATCTTCTCTGTCTCAGGTTTAGTTCCTTCTGATCAAAGATATGCTTTAGACTTTTATGATCCGTAAATATATGACATCATTCACCAAACAGGTAATGTCTCCACAACTTTAGAGCTAACATAACTGCTGCTAACTCCAAATCATGTGTAGGGTAGTTACATTCATGCTTCTTTAACTGTCGAGAAGCATAAGCTACTACCTTTCTCTCATGCATCAGCACACATCCTAACCCTTGTCGGGATGCATCACAATAAACCTCAAACTTCTTACCTGGTGTAGGTAGAGTTAATACTGGTGCTGACACTAACCTCTATTTCAATACTTGAAAACTATGCTCACATTCTGGCGACCACTCAAACTTCGCATCTTTTCTGGTTAGGTTTATCAATAGTAGAGCTATCTTAGAAAAACCCTCCACGAATCTCCTATAATAACCTGCTAAGCCCAGAAAACTGCGTACTTCAGTTACATTCAGGGGTCGTTCCCAATTAACTATTGCTTCTATCTTTTGGGAATCAATGCTCACTCCGTCAGCTGAAACTATATGCCCAAGGAATACAATTTGATTTAACCAAAAATCACACTTACTAAATTTGGCATATAACTCCTTTTCCCTTAGAATCTATAACACCATCCTCAGATTTCTTTGTGCTTTTCTGCACTACTAGAATACACTAGTATATCAAACTGATCCAAATAATGATGAAATATCCTATTCATCAAGTCCATAAATACCACAGGAGCATTTGTCAATCCAAACGGCATTACTAGGAACTCATAATGTCCATACCTAGTTCTGAATGCAGTCTTTGGAACATCCGTGTCTTTCACCTTCAACTAGTGATAACCCAATCTCAAATCTATCTTAGAGAACACCGTGGCTCCCTTTAACTGATCGAAGAGATCATCTATACGAGGTAATGGGTACTTATTCTTAATGATCACCTTATTCAACTGTCTATAGTCTATGCATAATCTAAGAGTACCGTCTTTCTTCTTAACAAACAAGACTGGCGCTCCTCAAGGCGACACACTGGGTCTAATGTACCCCTTATCTACAAGTTCTTGTAACTGAACTTTTAACTCCTTCAGCTCCGTTGGTGCCATCCTATATGGTGCTTGGGATATAGGTGTTGTACCCGGAACTAACTCAATAGTAAACTCTATCTCCTTATCAGGTGGTAAGCCTGATAAGTCTTCAGGGAACACATCTAAGAAGTACATCCTCAGGACTTAGTTTTTTATCCTGTGAAACTACTACATAGGCTAAATAGGCTTCGCATCCTTTACTCAACAATTTCCTAGCCTTTACTGCTGATATTAAGCTTCCTGGAAGTATTCTTTTATTTCGTACCAGGGTTATCTCTTTTTCTCCTGGTTTCCTAAACACTATTTCTCTTCTAAAGCAATCCATAGTGGCATAGTGTTTACTTAGGAAATCCATACCTAGGATAACATCAAACTCTAGTAATTCTAATGGAATAAAGTTAACCCAAAAACTCTGATTTCCAAGAATTACTTCACAACTAGAGTATCTCTTACAGGCGTAGAGATAAACAAATCCTCATTCATACGCTCAGGCACTCTATCTATATGTAATGCACACATGCTAGATATGAATGATTGCGTAACACCAGGATCAAATAATGCATAAGCGGATTGATTATATAAAGTTATTGTACCAGTTATGACATCTGGAGCCTCTTTCGCTTCCTGGTATGTCATATCGTATACTCTACCCTGCTGCTGTTGCTATTGTTGTTGTTGTTGCTGTTGGGGTCATCCAGCTTACCCTTTCTGCTTAGCTACACCGGATCCCTCACCTCTAGTTCTGGTCACTCTAAGTTGGTTTACAGTCTGTGTAACTCCTCTTTGCTCATTCTGTGCTCCATGACTTAGCTGAGGACAATCTCTCTTGAAATGCCCTACTTGTTTGCATTGGAAACACACATTCCTATTGCCATAACATACTCCTATATGAGGCCTTCCACAGTTTACATAAAGTGGTTTCCTTCCTGTACTAGCTACTGACTCGCTAGCACCACCTGATACTGATCTACCACTCTGTCCAGCTGTAGGTCTTGACCTCTTTCGACTTGAACTTTGTTGGCTCATGCCTCCAAAGCTCCTTATACCCGACTGTCCAGGGAACGAGGGTCTAAATCTCTTACTTCTCGTTTCTCTAGGCATTATAAACTGTCCTTCACCTAGCTAGAGTACATCTTCCCTTGCTACACTCTAATCTACTCGGATAGCAGTCTCAACTAACTGAGTGAAATTCACCCAATTGGATGTAGAGGTAACGGGTGTACGTATCTTCCTTCTTAGGCCATTCTAAAATCTGCTACACCTCTCCTTTTCTTCTGCGATGATCGGAAGGGCATACTGAGATAACTTAGTAAATCTTTGTTCATACTCAGCAACCGTCATCACTCCCGGAGTTAGTCTAAGGAATTCCTCCCTCTCTGCTTCTTTAAAAGAACTGGGGTAGTATTTATCCTCAAATACTTGTCTGAACTCAAACCAAGTCATAGTTTTCGAACTACTTCTTCTAGCCTCTATCACTTTCCACCACTTTTCAGCCCCCTTCTGAAGCAAGAATGCCGCTAACTCGACCTTACGGTCCTCAGGGCACCTCATAACCTTAAAACATTTCTCAATCAAATCCAACCAGATCTCAGCATTTACTGGATCTGTGGCTCCATCGAACGTCGTGGCTCCTAAAGCTTTCAGCCTCTCGACGTCGAATTTCTTTTCTGAATCGTTTTGAATCGATCCTACACTTGCCGCCAATCTTTGAATGATTCTATCAAATACTCGATCCTCCATCTAGGGATCTATACCTACCCTTGGTGTACTTGACTTGTTTGCAAAAATTGTTTCCTACTCTACTGAGTCTCTAACTCTTTTTCCCTTCGGATCCGGGTCCAGTCCAACTTTAAGACCTTGCTGGTCGGGTCAACATTCCTCTCCTCAGTCTGCTTGCTCCGCTTGCCACTTCTCCTCAGCATCTTTGCCTAATTATTAGGTACAAATGTTAGGGACTTATCTATGGGACTTAATCTAATGCATGGACTCTCTCTTTCACCCAAAATCTTATGCTAGCTCAAATGTTTCCCAAGTTCACGTATACCTTTACTCTACTACCAAGCTATCACACCCTACCCCAGACCACCCTCTTAACCTAGAGAAGGGCATGACTATAGTAGTTATCAACCCTTTAGCTGACACTTACTGCCTAATAACTCTTACGGAATAACTCTGATACCAAAATATAACTTATATACAGCGGAATGTCTTTAGGCCAAAATTTATTAATTCAGAAACATAACATATTTAGAGTCATTACAACACTAGATTTACAAGTCCCAAAACCTAGTCCCTATATGAACAACAGTAAAATGTGTACAATATTAACAGTAACCACCTAAACCGACAGGTTACAAATCTCTTACTCCTTTAGTGGCAGAGCAGATGCAGAGTTATCTTCAGAGGATTTGACCAATACTTGTAGGGGGGTGAAAGAAAACATTTGAAAATGGGGTGAGCTTACACCCAGTGAGTGACTTAAGAAAGATAATTGATTCTCATGCAAATCTCAATAAAAAGTTTAACTGAAATATAAGCTTCTATAGTACTTGTACTGTAGTATAAACATTTTCCAAGCATAAAACATATAAAGCTGTTTTAATCATAAAACAGTAAAACTATTACTCAGTTGAGAATAACCCTTACTCTGGATAAAACAATCCCAACACCAACTACTAGTCAAGAGAAAACCCTTTTACTCAATCTCTGACTCTAACTAGCTACGTGCACGTGGCCATACTAAGTACCATCATACCTTAGGTACTTCTGTTCAGATACCTTCTCAAACGTCCTTCTGTATCTGGTTTTTTTGGTACCTTCTCAAACATCCTTCAGTACCAATAAATACCTTCTCAAATGTCCTTCGGTATCTAGTTAGGCGGATACCTTCTCAAATGTCCTTCGATATCACGTTTTAGGTAAAACTAGTCATAAATTACTTTCTCTTTAAAGCATGTAAAGTATAACACATATAAAAACATGGCTTTAAAGGTACCAATGCATGTTGGGTATATTTACCACATATAAATTTATTTTCAACAAGTTCTCACACATGCATGCGTTTAAAACATAACTCATGGTTTTCTTGGAAATTACTTTGTAAAACTAGCTGGCATGAGAATAATCTTTTTTAAAACATGCTTTCTATAACACGTTGTAATCAAACATTTAAGCAAATGTTTTAGTCAAAACGTTTTAGCCACTCACCTTGATTGCTTGGGAGCTTTTCACTCTAGTAGCTCTCTTTTCTACCTCGGGCTCTCTTTTCACCCCTAGAATCCAGATTCAAATTACAACTTAGATTGCTCATAGTTCTGGACCTTATTTTGAAATATTTTCTTCTACAAAAATATTCTAAAATGTCTCAGGAAGCTTACCCAAATTTGAGCTCAGAAATCTTCGTGATTTTGCCGGAATCACAGAATATTCAAAACTGGTCCAAGCTGATTCGATAGACTGACCCTTTTGTATTCTTCTCATTTTACAGGCCGATCCCTTTGAGCTTTTCTTCCAGTAGCCCTACCCTGAAAACTAGACTTCCAAAGCTTTGAGATGGCTTTAAAATCACTCCAAACGCACAAGTAAATTGGGAGAACTCCTCGTCCCAGATTGATGCGTCCTCTTTAGACCTCACTGTCCAATGCTTCATCTATGACTAACGCATGGATTTGGCTCCAACGCAAGGTTTGCTCAACTTTCCCACTCTTTTTATGGTATTTCTGAATTGTCATCTAAAAATGAAGTCTTTTGGCCCTATTTATAGGCGTTCAAACCTTCTCTAGAGTTGACACCACCTACTTGGCTGCATGGTCAAGTGTCTCCTTCTCACCCGATCAACGCAATGCTGTGATCATCGCAAGCTAAGTGTCTTCCTCCCACGTTGCCAACACATGAGCTTCCAATTAGATGCCACCACCTTAAATTCTTAAGGCTTAAGGCTTTCCTTCCAAGAAGACACATGGTTTTGATGATGTTCTCCTACTGATCTCATCTCTTGTATGCGTCCAACTCTTGGATGTTCAACACATAATCCATACTCAACGCATAGCCTATCATCAACGCATAGCAAGCCAAATCACTACCATCAAAATTCAACTTAGCCATCGCAAGAGCTAACCGTCACCAACGCATAGGGTGAACTTCCATCCTCGACGCATAACTCACTAGGTAGCATTGCACGGCTTGCTTGGCATAGGCGCATGGTGTTGGCCACCAACGCATAGGCGTACTGCATAGGCTGGTCGCTCGACGCATGGGCACGTTGGCCGCTCGACGCATTGGCCGTGCTTGGTTGCATGGGTTGCGCACTGTGTCTTGATGCTTGGCCGGGTGCTTCGGTGCATAGGTGTGCTACTTCGATGCATGGGCGTGCGGCGTATGCTGGCCATTGCTCACTCGCTCGGCCACATGGGCGTGCTTGGCCGCATGGGCTACGTGCTTGGCTGCATGGCAGGGCACCTCGACGCATGGCATAGCTGCTCGGTAGGGTGCTCAATGCATGGGCGTGCCCGCTCGACGCATTGGCAGGGCGTTCGTCGAGGCTGCTCGATGCATGGGCAGGGCGCTGGCCGAGGCTACTCGACGCATTGCATGGGTGCTGGTCGAGGCTGCTCGACGCATTGCATAGGCACTGGCCGAGGCTGCTCGACGCATGGCTGGGCATTTGGCCAAGGTTGCTCGACGCATGCCACCCTTTAGCCTTCGTGCCATCCCAATGCCTCACTTCCATTTTCCTTCCTTCACCAACATATCCAACGCATCCAACACATCCATCATCCAACGTATCCCACACAAAATTCTATACAGCCAATTTTTTCCAAATTTTCCCCAAGAGTTAAACTTCCAAATTTCCTCTTTTCTTCAAATCTCCACTTTTTCCTCTACCATTCCACACTAGTTTCCATATCAACCTACTCATCAGACTAGTCTTAGTAGGGAACATACTCAAGTAGAGAAATTAGGATTCGGGGTTCACATAATAATATTAATTATTGGATAATTAATTATTTTTCTTTAATAACTAATTGAGTGGGTGGTTATTGATGATTCATGGTAACCATAAGTTAAAAGGAAAATTGTTCATTTGTAGCTTCTTCCTTGTTCATTTGTATTTATCATGCTGTAATTTCTATATTGATTGTATAACTGCATGTTTCTGTTTTGACTGTAATTTGTAATGTTCATTCATGATTGTAATTTGGAATGATTTGTTTTTTGCTGCTCATGGAAATCTCGAGTTCAATTTCCTTCTATTGGTATCAGAGACAAGTTATTCTGATATTCCAAATTACAACTCTGTTTTGAACTCATTTTACAGTCGCGATGGTTTTCTACATTTTTGGTTAATCGTTTTCTACATTTGTGGTTGAGTTGATGAATGCTTCAGGTTTCATTGCCTTTAGTTAAATCTTTCAGTAATTACAAAGTGTTAATTGTAAGGGCCCGTGTGTTTTTAGGCGTAATTAACTTTGCAATCGAGTCTGTAATTCAAAGAGTTTGAGTTAGTTGAGTCATTCATGATGAAGCTTCGAAGCATGAGATATGGTTCTCAATGAAGAAGAAGACCAAGCGTTGGTCGTATTGTGTAGCCTCAAGTAAACAATCATTAGAATTTAACTAAGCGATCGTTTAGATTTTTCTAGACGATCGTGTAGTATTTTCTAAACGAACGTTTAGCTAATGCTAAGAGATGGGGTAAATCGTTTACTCTATCGCGTAGCGTTGGTTACCCAATTGCATAGGTGCTAGAGGTAGACAATCGTAGTGGGAGCATGTGATGCTCATCGTTAAGTAAAAGGCGCGCGTTAGACAATCGTGTAGTTAGCAAGCTTCATCACTTAGTGACTACCTACACGATCGTGCGTATGCGATACGGAGGCTCTAGCTAAACGATTACTTAGGTGATGGTGCTTTGTGGTATCATAGTCATTTAGATGATCGCGGAAGGCGGGCGTTGTGCGGAGCACGCTAGGCGAATCGTGTACTTCAGGCTTCATCGCTTTGTAAAAGGTACACAATCGTGTAGTAATAGCTAAACGATCATTTAGTTTTTTCTAATCGATCGTGTAGTAAATGCTAAACGATCGTTTAGCTCTAGGAGCGCTGGTAAGCGATAGAATGAAGTGTTTGTTTTATCGTGTAAATGATCACGGGGAGTTTAGTACACGATGGTTGGAGACGCGATGCTTTGCCCGAGTGGTTCAAGACCCGGTTCGCCTGTTTGAACTGGAGACTCCTTGTCTTTGTAATAGTTATCTTTTCTTTTGTGTTTTTAAGGCAATTTCACCCGGTTCATCAACATTGGTTAAATTATACATGTGATGTATGGTTCTTAAATGCCAAAGTGTTTGACATATAGTTCAAAACCCAGCTTAGGTTGTGCAATTATTCGTGCATCATATATTATAAATGTTATAATCAAGCATGAAGAAATTACTTGAAAGCATGCGCATGCATCATGAAATATAAGAGTTATATTTTGCATGCAGTGAGCATTATCATGCATCATCCTTTTATTATAAATGTTATAGTTTAAAGGTGAATGGAAGCATGTTTTGCTTGTTTCATTGCTGTTTTGTATAAGTGTTATATAAAAGAAGTAGCAATGAATGGACAATGCATTGAGCGTGACACTTAGGTTGTTTATAATCGTTATGAATTCCTTGCATGTGTTAGCTTAGCATTGTGGCGGTTGTTTTCATTTATAAGTGTTATAAAGGAATTTAGACCTAAAATCAATAATTTAGAGTTGCATGCAGACTTAGGGTGAACTCAAGTTTTTAAAAGGGTTTTAAAATTGGAATGAGATAGACCTAAGTTCAAGTGGTTCTAAAGAGTTTAGTAACCTAGATTAATCTTTTCAAATCAGTTTAATAGGATTAAATTGGTTGAAATAAAAGATTAAATTTGTTGTAAACCTATCCATAAGGGACCTTTTATCTAAGGCGAGTTCTGGCTAGGTTGGGGTTCTTAAGTTGACAGAAACGTAACACCCCTACTAGGGAACCTACCTGGAAAGGTGAATTAGATAGATTTGCAACAAGCATGTGACGATTTGGTCAAAGATTCCGTTAAAGAGTTTAATGGATGATGATCAAAAGTTATTTCACTTTCCAAGGTAAAAGTTACTCTTGGGCAAACCTTAGCCATGTTTTTTTCTAAATAAGCTAAACCTTAGGTTATAAAATACTCAGTTGGAGGAAGAGGCGTATCTGATATGTCTATGATTCCACTCACATTTCTCCCTGCATGTTCACACCGTGAGATTCATGCTTGGCCTCATGGTGCCCTAGATGCACCCCCCCTTCAGATGGTGTTTGCATGAGTCAATATCAAGGTGGAAGGAGAGAGTGTTTATAGTAAATGGGTGAAGGGTGTGTGTCAACACGTCCTATGGTCTCTGTCATTGGTTCACACTGTGAGATCATTCTGTACTCCCTCGTGTCACCTTTGAGCATCCCCCTTCGGATGGGTTTTATGTAGTTGGTCAAGATCAAGGTGAACTCCAAAAATGGAGAGGGTTGCTTTAGGTTTTTCCCCAATCGAATTTTTTCCCTTCGGATTGGCATTTTGGGATGGACCTTTAGAGCCTAAAATGATGGGTCACACTTATGGGAGATTGTTAAGCAAGTTAATGATCTCTTGACCAAATCAATGATGGCTAGTCGTTATAGGAGCAAGAGTTGTTCTGGTATTAATGACTAGTTGAGAACTTCTCAATTCAAAGGAGGGATAACTGACCTCCCTTCGGCGGTTTTTGTCCTAAACCTTTGAAGCGTCATTGCGAAACTAGATGTCACACGGGGTTCATGTTAGTTTTGCTAAAACCTTATTGGATGTTGTTTTGTTTTACAACGGGTATTTCCTTAAAACCTAATGTAGGTCAATGTGTTTTTCTTTTCAGCAACTCGTTAATATTTATATTTAAAGCTTTTAAAATGACCGAACACTTACAGTGGAAAGAATCGAAGGAAAGCTTTTAATATTTATATAACACGGGGTTCATGTTAGTTTTGCTAAAATGACCGAATTTCATGGCAAACGACCTTGATCCCACTACTCTTCAAAAGAGGAGACAAGACAGTAAATATGATTTATTGGTCTTGGAGACATGTTTGGTAGAGAATGATGATTCTTCCTGGATCTTAGATTTAGATGCTACCAATCATGTAATTTCCTCTTACCAAGGATTCAGTTCTTGGCAATCATTGCCACAAAGAGAGATGACTCTTCGAGTCGGTACTGGTGAGGTTGTTTTAGCTGTTGTTGTAGGCAGGCTGAAGTTATTTGTTGACAGGAAACGTTATCTGTTACTGGATAATGTTTTTGTAGTTCCTCATATTGAGAAGAACTTAATCTCGATTTCTTGTCTCATTGAACAAGGCTACATAGTCTCTTTTTATGAGAATAAAGTGTTTATTTTCAAGAATGGAATGGAGATTGGTTATGATTCAATGGAAAATAACTTATATGTACTAAGGTTGTTAGTTATAAAAGCCTTGTTTAACACAATACGACAACAACAACTAAAAGACCAAAGGTTTCTCCTAAGGAAAAGCTCATCTTTGGCATCTTAGGTTAGGTCACATCAACCTCAATAGGATTAAGAAGTTGGTGCATAGTGGACTTCTAAAGAATTTAGAAGAAAACTTCTTGTCGGTATGTGAATCATGCCTCGAAGGAAAGATGACCAAACGACCTTTTACTGGAAAAGGTTACAGAGTCAAGGAAGCCTTGGAGCTTGTACATTCAGACCTTTGTGGTCCGATGAATGTTAGAGCTCGAGGTGGGTATGAATATTTCATCTCTTTCATAGATGATTATTCACGGTTTGGGTATCTCTACCTAGTGCAACGTAAGGCTGAAGCTCTTGATAAGTTCAAAGAGTATAAGGCTGAAGTTGAAAACTTGTTAGGTGAGAAGATAAAAACACTACGATCTGATCATGGTGGAGAGTATATGGACCTCCAATTCCAGAACTATATGATAGAACATGGGATTGTGTCCCAACACTCGGCCCCTGGTACACCTCAGCAGAATGGTGTATCTGATGATAACTTGTAGAAATACAAGTTATTTTTGCCACCTTATCTAGATATTGCGGCCAAAAGTTAGTAAATATGCGCCGATTGTATAAAAATTAGCCTAGTATTACAATAATTATAAATGTTTACAATTACACCCACTACCACCATAAAGATGGAAGACAAGTTGAATTTTACTCTGTTTTGCAGGAGACCAAGTCACCGCTTGCGCTCAAGGCTAACGATAAACTGATCAACGCATCTCTGTCACATTGCGTCTATCAATCAACAATGAAGAGACGATTACCACAATGGCGGTGCAATGCGATAGTTGATCCAGAGCTGTTTTCAACCGCATGTGGTAATAAAAACAACACTGCATGTGAACCCATGATCGAAAGATGCAGCTGAGCAACACAAAAGCGGAGGATTGAGACACGTGTACAACTAACAGTTGTGCAGAATTGGCGGTCTGATTGCATACAGAAGGAATAATATCCCTCCATCTTTAGAATTATCATGACAATCATGTGAGGACCACAAGGCTGAAGTCAAAGACCTGCACCTATAAATACCCAGTGGTTTCAGAGAAAAAGTATGCTACGGGATACGGGGTAAATGCTGCAAAATTGTTGAGAGAAAAGGCTGAGCTGAGTGCTTGAGTGAAGAAATCCAGGAAGAAGACGAGATAAGGCCGAGAGGTGAATCTCAGATCTAACCTGCCAAACACCCGATTGAAAGATCTGTGCAAAGATCCCTGCTACCGGTAGAGCAAGCTTGAGAGGGAAGCTCTTCCTACCATCAAATCCATCCTATCCGACAAACAGATCTCCATCGAATCAGTGCCAAGACATTGGCACTTGTTCATATCTATTCTATCTCTTTCATCGTTGTATTTCATGTTTCCTTTATCTTTTCATTCACACACCATGTATCAAATGCTTAATAAACGTATTAAATGTTTCGATAGGTTTCATTTACCATCTTCTATCTATTTCCGTTCACCCATCAATCACTTTCTTCATGATGTCTTCTTAATTCCCTGATAAGCAATATGAATTAACTAAGTACTTAATCTGTGTTAAAGATATAAAATGCGTTTAGCTAAGGCATGCTAGACGGCATCTTCACCTGTGAGAGCAGAAGTGAAGATGCCATTCTGATCTATCGAGAGAAGGTCAGAAGAATGCATCAACTAAACCAAGTAGTACTTCCAGACATGGAAGCAACCTTGAGTTCATTACGTTAGTCTCTGTTTCACCACAGACATGTGGGACCACGGCTGATCACTGAAAGGTGTACGCCAAGAGAAGAATGGAACAACATTTATAGCTTCAATGCAATTGAAAACTTACGTTGTTTATATTATTTATCTTTCTCTTTCTATCCTGTTCATAAGACTTGCCGCTGCATTCCACGTCTTTGCACACCTATCACAGCCAGCCTTGACCCCAGCATCTTGTACATGAAGCTTGTATCTTGTATCATCTAGCTTAGGTTTATTGCATTTCATTTTATTATCGCGTCTTTACCGCTTTACTTTATTTTATCGCAATTTATATACCTGTACAAACAAATTTTTAAAGATTGAAAACCTGGTCACATATATCATGAACATACCATAATAACCTAAACCAGTCCCCGTGTTCGACCTCGGATCATACCGAGAAACTTGCGATGGAATTACACTTGGTTCTATCGTAAGGAAACTTGTGACAACGCATGGCATACTACATAAACACCCATCATTAATGCATATCTAGTGGTAGTATCACATCATTTCAAGCATAGAACATCAATCACAGTATATCTTAATTTCACCGTGTTACAAGTTTATGGCATCGTTGCCGGGGATTTGGTTAATGGTTTATTGTTTGAATATTTTTATGTTATGTGCAGGACAGATCTCTTTGTACTGGATGTTCAATGCGGAAAGCAGTCTGACGGCTTATAAGTGCTAGAGTGATCTGGTAATTCTAAGTGGACCCAAAGATCAAGTGTATTCTTTGCACAGAGGCATTAAGGCTAAATTAATTGGTGAAGAAGTATGGCTGATGAGAATGTGGCACCTGCTGGAAACCAGAGGGGAGATTTGCCAACATAAGATCCCTTTTTTGTTGCTGCTGATCAGAACATCCCTATGAGGGAATATGCGGCGCCAGATTTCTATAATGTTTCACCATGAATATCAAAACCAGTAGTCGAGGGGAATGCAAGCTTTGAAATAAAACCTATTATACTACAAATGATTCAGAATGTGGGGCGATTCGGAGGATTACAGGGAGAGGACCCACATGCACATTTGACAAATTTTGTAAACATGTGTAGCCCATTCTCTCTGCCTGATGTAACTCAAGAAAGTCTTAAACTATACCTATTTCCATACACATTGCGGGAAGAAGCAAAGAGGTGGGCCCAAGCATTAGAGCCAGACGAAATTAATGGATAGAAGCAATTGGTTGATAGGATCATGAACTCTTCCCTCCGTCTGTCAATGCAAGGAGGCGGGGGGAGGTTTTGAATTTCGAACAAAAGGGTTATGAAACCTTGAGCACCGCCTGGGTGCTATTCTGGCAGTTAGTGAAGAACTGTCCGCATATCAGGATTCCTGACAGTATTTTGATGGAAACCTTTTACAATGGCCTTGACCAATCAACGTAAGCAGTTGTCGATGCCCCTGCAGAAGGAGGATTAATGAATAAGTCATATACGGAAGCGAAGAACATATTGGATCGCATCTTGCGACATTCTGACGAATGGATTGATACCGGGCTTGAGATAAGAGGTTAGGAGCAAGAAAGATTAAAAGGGCCGATGTGCCAACAGACACAATGAGCGTATTGGTCGAACAAATGATCACAATGATCTCGCTCCTCCATACGGTGGCTAATCAATAGAGAACTCTCTCTCAAAGAACAGTGCAGGTTAAGGCGGTGACTCATGAGCCCACAGTGGATTGCATTCAATGGAGAGGGTAGATCTGGTAGACGTCTGTCCATGGAACAACAACCCGTATATGCTATGTATGAGAAATAAGGGGGTAACAACCACAACCCTGGTTGAGGAGGTCACCCAATTTTTGGTTTAGATGAAAATCTCAATCAGGAGGGCCATAGTTTCTATCAATTTAGTTATCAAGAGATCGAGGAAACCCTCCGGTCTTCACTAATCCGGACTGCAGCCCAAGAAATTCTCAAGGTACGCCACCCTGTGACCATCTGTTTGCATATGATACCACTTTCAGTACCTCATCTCTAGCGACATCATTAAAACATTATATTGAAAATAGCGAGGCAATGAGACAATCATAAGCTGATTCTCTCAAAGAATTAGAAGATCAGATAGATCAGCTTACGAGGGAATTAAAGAAGAAAACGCCTGGTACGCAACATGGAGGCTCGGAAGTGTCGGGGCCAAGAGGTAAAGAACAATGTCATGTAGTGACATTGCGGAGTGGCAGAACGACAGCCCCCATTATACCGAAGGTACCAGATGTAGTAACAAAAGTACCAACAAATTTAACTGTTAATGGTGACCAGTTACTGAATAATGGAAGCAGCCCCAGTTCAGAAGTAAGATCATTTTCAAAAGATAAAGCTTCTGAAGACTTGAATTCTCAATCAACGCAGCCTCCAACCAATGACACACAGCAAGCATAGGACCTCACAAAGTAGCAAAGTGACCAAGAAACACGGCAGGATCCTCTACCTTTCCTGTCCAAGCTAAAAAAGAAAGACGACAGCAAGCAATTTCAGAGGTTTTTGGACGTTATCCGACAGCTACACATTAATATTCCCCTGATAGAAGCATTAGAGCAGATGCCGAGCTATGTGAAATTTCTCAAGGATATTCTCGCCAACAAGAGAAAGATTGGGGAAAATGAAACAGTTGCACTAACATATGAGTGTAGTGCTATGTTTCAAAACAATCTCCCTACTAAAATGAAGGATCTTGAGCCCTACACCATAGGGGAGAAGATGGTTGGGAACGCGCTGTGTGATTTAGGGGCAAGCATAAATTTGATGCCCTTGTCAATTTTTAAGAAGCTGGACATTGACGAAGCAAGGCCAACCACGATCACATTACAGCTAGCCGATAGATCGATAAAGCTTCCTGAGGGCAAGATAGAAGATGTTCTCGTGCAATTGGACAAGTTTATCTTCCCAGCAGACTTTGTCATATTGGATTATGAGGACGATAGAGAGATTCCTATCAACCTAGGATGCCCATTTCTCGCCACAGGGCGAGCATTAATCGATGTGTAGAAAGGAGAATTGACCATCAGGGTCGATGATCAAGAAGTAAAATTCAACATACTCAATGCGTTTAAGTACCCAGGAGATATAAAGAATTGCCCATATATCGAAGAGCTATGGGGAGAATAGTGGCACGAACCCCTGACGGAAATGGAGGAGGAGGATTTTGAGGTCGGCGCAATATTGGAGGAGGACTGGGCCGCAATTCATATGGAATCTAATTTTGAACCGCTTAAGTTATCTGAACGGACATCGCAGCGCATTAAGCCATCTATAGAAGAGCCACCCGTGTTAGAGTTAAAGCCATTGCCAGTACACCTAAAGTATGCTTACTTAGGAAGTAACGACTCGTTACTGGTTATCATTTCTGCATCACTAAGTAAGGAAAAAGAATATGCTCTCATACAGATCCTGAGAAATAACGTAAAAGCATTAGGATGGACCTTGGCAGATATTCGAGGAATTAGTCCTTCGTATTGTATGCACAAGATCCGCCTGGAAGAAGGAAAGAATCGATCGGTAGAAAGGCAACGCCACTTGAACTCTGCCATGAAGGAGGTTGTAAAGAAGGAAATAGTAAAGTGGCTGGACGCAGGTGTTATTTACCCGATCTCTGATAGCAGTTAGGTGAGCCCAGTGCAATGTGTCCCGAAGAAAGGGGGGATGACAGTCATCATTAATGACAAGAATGAATTAGTTCTCACAAGGAAAACTACGGGGGGACAATCTTCATGGATTATCGCAAGCTAAATTTGGCCACTAAAAAGGACCACTTTTTACTCCTGATTCCCTCCTTCAAATGGTAAGCACTATATTTTATTAGTCGTTGACTATTTCTCCAAGTGGGTACAGGAAATTGCATGTGTCGCAAGTGATGCGGTAGTAGTCTCCTAGTTCCTGAAGAAAAACATTTTCACACGTTTTGGCACTCCCCGTGCTATCATAAGTGATGAAGGATCACAATTTGTTAACAACAATATAAAGGAACTGCTGCACAAGTACAATATCCTCCACAAAGTGACCACCGCATACCATCTGCAAACAAATGGCCAAGCTAAAGTGTCCAATCGGGAAATTAAATTGATACTTGAGAAGGTTGTCAAACCTTCACGAAAGGATTGGGCAATGAAGCTTGATGATTCGTTATGGGCGTACCAGATCGCATTTAAAACACCTATAGGAATGTCCCCTATGCGTTGGTATTCGGCAAAGTGTGTCACTTTCCCTTGGAGCTGGAATAAGCATTGTGGGCGGTCAAGAAAATGAATTTTGATTTAAAGAAAGCAGGGGAAGTGCGGAAAATGCAATTGGTCGAGCTAGAAGAATTGAGGAACAACGCATATGAAAATGCGAAAATTTATAAGGAGCGCACCAAGCATTGGCATGATTAACGCATATGCGACAAAAACCTCTAAGTCGAGCAGAAGGTCTTGCTTTTCAATTCACATCTGTGACACTTCCCGGGAAAGCTAAAGTCTCGTTGGTCCAAACCGTTCATAATTCGACAAGTACTTCCGCATGACGCGGTGGAATTATCAAATGACAACAGTACCAACATATTCAAAGTCAATGGGCAGCGAGTAAAGGTATACCATGGAGAAGACTGGCATCGCCAAGTCGACTCCATAGAACTAAGAAACTTTGAATAAAGAAGGAAGTAGGCGGTCCTTGTGTTGTCAAATGATCGCAAATTCTTAGGGACGAAAGTTTTGAAAAAATTCAAGTCTTCAACTCTTTTCTCCACTACTCATAATCTTCACTATCTTTTCAGCTATCTTTTCAATTTTCAGTTCTCTTAAAATAAAAAAAAAAAGCCTTTTCTTTGGGTTAAAATAATTTGACGCTCTCTTTGTTTTCCTTACAACGATCAAGGCGCTAGATTGCGAGAACGTATGCAAAGCAACACTGATCTTATTCCATCACCACAACCCAACGAAGAATGATTGCCCCAAGGATGGATGCGTCAATACAATGCGGGCGACAATGCTAAATTTGGGGGTGTACCTTTCCTTATCTTTAATTCAAATTTTGCGCTATCACATTGCATTTCGCTTTTCGAAGTTTTATCACCGCATCCTTCTTGATTACTACAATCATTTAACAAGTAGATAAATTTAGTAATTTACCGCATTCTGTTTCTTTGCCAAGTAAGATTTCAATGATGAAAAATATGCTTCTATTTCTTTCGTATATATTAGAGTCAACTTAATCTTAAGATAGTCACCTCATAAAATATTTCTGGAAGTTAAAGGTTTGCTAGCTTTCTTTCAAACTCTCTTTACAATGCATTCTAGAACATCGCATAACTTATTTTAATCTTTTGGCAATGGGGACATTGCCGCATTTTAAATTTGGGGGTAAGGTATTTATTTTCGACCTTGCTATTTTTGGTTCTATAAAAAAAAACATTTTTGAGAATAACAACTCCACTGTCAATGCAAAAGGGAAACCCATGTTGATAAGAGTTAAGTTGTGAAAGGTACTTACCCATAGTTGGATGTCCGCATGACACACGTGGGGGCAAGCCAAAACGAAAGTAAGTTACCAGGATCAACGCATAAATCAATTACCACAACTCCAATGCCAAATCGGTATGAGTTTAGTCTGAGAAAGATTGCATTGCTCATAGTTAGATGTCCACCTGACACCCATGGGGGCAAGCCAAAACGAAGGCAAGGCACTCGGATCAGCGCAAGGTTAGAAAAAAAATAGCAATAAAGAAAATTTTTGTGCAAGGATAAATCTTTTGTCATCCCGGTAGAAAATTTTCTTCTTGAAATAAATCATGCGATGTTCCGGAATTTAGTAAAGTCCTTTTGAAAGTTAAACTTGCAGTCCATAGGTCTTAGAATATTTTAAGAGTATACTTGAATAAGACTTAAGAAAATTCTAATATATAGGAGTTGAACGAAGTATCCTTGAGAAATCTAAGAAAAGAACATTGCAGTGGACTTGCTAAAGGAATCTTTAGCTTATGCTTGAGGACAAGCATTGTTTAAATTTGGGGGTGTGATAATGGGCAGAAATGCACGTTATCATAGTGCTAAGTTATTAAACAATGTTGGATTGCATTGATGAAAATTGATAAATTGCGTCCATTAAGCATAAATTCTATAATATTGCGGTCGCATGCGTCAGCGCATTGGAACTATTGATTTTTGTATTTTTTGTGCAGAATATGCGTTAAAGCAATGCATAGAATGCGATCATAGGAATACATCGGTCGAGTGCAACTTCACCGCAAGACTTTGCATTGATTGTGCTCGCAAACATTCACCCAAGAAGAATCACCACAACATGGTGGGCGCATCCGGACGAAAGGACAATTAAGATCGATGGGACAGAAAGTTGACGACAGTCGGATCTAAATTAAGCTGACAGTCGATAACGGTCACAAAGTACATCCAGCTTTATCGGTGACAACTATCTGGCGCATAAGTCAGGAATTAAAGTTGTTCCATCTGTACAACAAGGAAAGAGAAGCCACCTTTCACCTTTGATGCCCTATAAATACCATGTGCAATCTTCAAGAAGGGGTTAAGTAGTCGATTACTTCATCACTTTACAAGTCCCTTTGTTCATAGTTTTCTTTTCCATTTCACGGTGGAGCTAAAGAAGAGTGGTGATGTCAAACATCGTCCAAGGTAGCTCGAGAGAGAACCTTGGAGTGTAAGAGCAAAGAGCGGGTTGACTCTCGCGAAAGCGAGAATATCTTTAGAGCACGAGTAGAACAGTGTAACACCTAGTGGCAAGAAATTGCTCCAGGCTCTTTACTATACTTACATTGTTATTCTGTACTTCATCTTTTATCTATTCAATGGAAGTTCTATTTCTACATTTGTTCACTCTCTTAATACGCATGAGTAGCTAAACTAGTTGAATGAGTTGAGAAGAACTAAGCTAACATGATCTAGAAAATTCATTGCTTGCGATTGTCCTATTTTATGCTATGCGAAACATCCCTAGAAATAACCTAATGTCTCGAGAGAGTTAGGTTAGAATCTGACTTGAAAGAGCAAGATTAGGCCTGCATAAACAAGAAATAGGGACTTAGAGATAAGCTCTGTTTGTCAACTTGCATCGCATGCATCCTAGGAATAGGAATGATACTATGCGGTCACATATTTGTGTGAATGTCATGTTGTCATTGCATAAATAGAAATAGAGGTTTATGTGTAAACCCTGTAGACTTATCGCATATTTATCGCATGCGTTCTAGCCTTAGAAACCGTGGCATTCATGCCAAGAGGTGGTTTACTATTGTATGCATGTTGCCTGATCGCAAGGCATAAATGCAACCTAGGGAGTGTTAGCCGAAACCCTTCTCAACCCGTTCACTGCATATTCATCGTATTTCCCGTTACCAACTCTTTTCGAACTCTACCGCATTTATTATTATTTTCATTAAGCAACAACAAACCAACCAACCAACTTATTTATTTAATCGGTTACCGCAAGTTTTCATAAAACTCTCTAACGCAACTATTTTTAAAAGCCCCTGTGTTCGACCCTGAAATTACCAGGAAACTCAAAGGAATTTACACTTGGATTCCGTTGGGGAAACTTAAGTGCACAACGCTATCCATCAACACATATCATCCACATTTTCCACACTTAATAAAATAACGCATCAATAGGGCAGGCTGGTGTGGCGAACTGCGAAACAGACGCCTAATCAACTTGATATCCATCAGACCATCGATTTCCTCATAATCATCCCCCGGAGGGATGCCCCCACGTTCACACAACGCGCAGATCAGCCAAGGGAAATAAAGTTGTCCTCGTGGTTTGGTTTTAATGGCTTTGATTTGGTCCCTTATTATCCTCCCTACATCTAGAGGAATGCGCTGCATGATACAGTAAGTGGCCAGGATGCGTTCTCTTGAAAATGTCTCATCATGCGTTGTAGTCATGATGCTTTTCTTAATCAAATAATACCACAAGTTCGTGTTTGGTTTCAGGTCCCTAGAAGCTAACATCTTTACTCCATTTGATGTTTTCCATTTGCTTCCAAGTTTGGCCACTACTCTTAATGCATCTTCTACTTGGCTCGAAGTCGGATGTTCCAAGATGTGGTTGCCTTGTGCATCTGGGTTACTTGTGATATTGAACACTTCATTAATCTTATCAGCTGAAAAGCGCACCAAAACACCATCAACGAATGTCATGCTTCTCTCTATGTCAAACTCACTACTGTAAAATTGGCAGATAAGGTTGGGCCAAATTCTTATATGCCCAGATGACCCCAGCCCATTGCTTCCACAGTTTTAGTTATGTATGCCAGCAATGGTTGCATTCGGGGAAGAAGCCCTTCTCGGTAAGAATTTCACTAAACTGGTGCTTCCTCTCTGTGGTCTTTTTAGGTAACGCGTCGGTGACCTTCCGCTTGCCCGCCTCATGTGCTTTCGCTTCCCATGCCAGCTCCCTTAATTCATTTTCCAATTCTCTTTGGAAAGCTGACTTCTTTCACCCCTACCTTGCGGGCTGATATTGTTCCAATTCCTTCTCTAACGCTATATGCCTTGAGCAGCTCTCATGCATTGCACCCTCAGGACCGGATGCGGACTGCTCTTCTTCATCCTCCAAAACTAATTTTCTTTTTCTCATAACACTCTTTGTTTTCAATAGCCCTTCATTCGCGTCAGATTGACGAGGTTGCGATGCGTCCGGGCCAACATCCCTTTCTTCATCTTCTTCTTCTTCTTCTTCCAACTCAGCTTCAAGCATCATTGCACAGTGCTCCGCTTCATCGATTTCAAGTGATACGTTGGTTGGGTTAGGATGCATCACTTGTTCCTCTTCCTGGCCCTAATTCAAACTTGCCAAGATTGCTCCAAAGACTTCTTGCTCGTCTCTCTGAGCCAATTCGGCGAGTTCCTCGATGTTTCGCTTTGACGCAGGACTATCAGAGCTGGGCCTGGGTAGAGTGATTGGTGGGGTGCCGGATAGGGTATGCGGCGACCCTAGAGATGAAATGATAATTGGTGAACGCGGCGGAAGGGTTTGGCTGGCTACTTCTGCTTCAATCGGGTAAATGGTGGTTAAGGGTTGAATGGATAATAGGGGAGGTGGACGCACTGCGAGCGATGGCGCGTTATGGAGATAAGTAAGGATAGGGTCATGCGTCACACCCATGGAGTAATATTTGGAATGAACGGTGATGGAGTGGGCTTGGTGTAAGGTTTCTTGGCAGCCGCGGAGGAAGAAGGGCGTTCCTGCCTCGATTTTGTGGGAGTTTTGGGTTTTGGTTTTGCAATGGTTTGGGTTTTTGGTGGTTTTAGAGGAAGGGTTTTTGGTGGTTTTGATGGGTTTCGACCGAGATGGTTGCTAGGAAGTAAAAGAAGGCACGTCATGCGAAGGCTTGGTCCAAACGGGGGTTTTTGAAGTTCGGCGAGGATTTGGATGAGGTGACATTGAAGCAGACGAAGATGAGAAGGAGCTTACCGGCAACATGCCTCCATAGCTCATCGATTGGTTTTGGCTGTCAGATGCTGAAGACATTGCTGTCGAAGAATGATCGGAGTAACGAGCTTAATCGAGCGGCGGTGAAGGCTTCGGGCGCTAGGGTTTTTTTCGAAGAATGCTCTAAAGCCGATGGAAGAAGAGAGAAACGAAGGGTTGCACGTTTTATAGGTCTGGGGAGAGAGAATGGTGACGTCAGGTGGCATCTGACGTCCGCATTTATTAAGAAGACGAAAGGACGTGCCTAGGGCTTCCAAGCACTCGAGTGTTTTGCGTTTTCGAAATGCGTCCTTTCGATTTGGGCTATGCGTTGGCTTAAGTCCAACGTGTCAGTTTTATTCCCAACCTAAGCTTCTTCCGATTGCACACAACTTTTTTTTATTATTATTATTTAAAACAAATAAATCTCTTAACTAAGAAAGCAATAACATTCATCAATCAACTTAAAACGCAAAGACAAGCAAACGAAATAAACGAAGTAAACTCAAACGCAATGATAAAATACATAGTGCAAAAGGAATGAAGATAGAAGAAGCGTCCCTGGAATATGTGTCGATGTGAACACAGGGATGCTTCGACGCAAGCCTCAATTGGCTTCATGTAATACGAGGGATGACTTTTTTCGTTCTACACCATCTTCAAAGTAAGGCTTCACTCTTTGCCCATTTATCTTGAACGTATTTGTGCCATCCTTCCGCATCAACTCTACTGCTCCGTGGGGAAGATTGTTTTGATAATGAATGGTCCTGACCACCTTGACTTTAATTTTCCTGGGAACAAATGCAATCATGAATTGAATAATAAAACTTTTTGGCCAACAACAAACTCTTTCTTAATGCGTTGGTTGTGTCAACGTTTGGTCTTCTCTTTGTAGAGCTTGTTGTTCTCATATGCGTTCAACCGCCATTCCTCAAGCTCATTGAGCTACAGTTTGCGTTGATCACCCGCGGCGTCCAAGTTTAAATTCAACTTCTTTACTACCCAAAAAGCTTTGTGCTCCAACTCTAGGGGTAAGTGACAAGCTTTTCTGAATACTAAGAAGTATGAAGACATACCTATGGGAGTCTTATAGGCAGTCCTGTAGGCCCAGAGTGCTTCATCCAGCCTCTGTGCACAGTCTTTCCGCGATACGTTGACAACTTTTTCCAATATTGATTTTATTTCCTGATTTGATACCTCAGCTTGACTGTTGGTTTGCAGGTGGTATGCGGTAGCGATCTTGTGCCTGACATTATATTTGGCAAGCAATTTTGAAATGATGCGGTTAATGAAATGCATACCTTCGTCACTTACCAGGGCTCTTGGTGTTCCAAAGCATGTGAAAATGTTTCTGGTAAGAAACTTACAAACAGTCGATGCATCATTTCTAGCACAAGCTACTACTTCCACCCACTTTGATACGTAATCTACTGCAAGCAGGATATATTGTTGATCACAGGATAGGGGAAAAGGTCCCATAAAATCAATGCCCCAGACGTCAAATAATTCAACTTCAAGAATATTGTTCAGAGGCATTGCGTCCCTTGATGAGATATTTCTGGTGCGTTGGCAAGTGTCACACTTGCGAACATACTCCCTTGCATCTTTGAAGAGGGTAGGTCAGAAGTATCCGCTTTGAAGTACCGTCGCAGCGGTTTTTTGCCCTCCAAAATGCCCTCTATAAGAAGAGTCATGACACTCAACCAGGATGCATTGTGTCTCTTCCTCCGGAATGCATCGACGCATGATGGAGTCGAGATCTTGTTTGTAGACAAACGGTTCATCCCAAAAATTGTCGTGTACCAATTGTTTCTTTTGTTGAGATTTGAAGTAATCGGGGAATTGCTTGGTAGTTAAGTAATTAACTATGTCTGTGTACCAAGGTTCCCTGCCTTCAACTATGAATAAGCTTTCATCAGGAAATGCATCTTTGATTTCATTTTCTTGGTCTTGTATTTCCTGATTCTCTAATCTGGACAGATGGTCGGCCACCTGATTCTCAGTCCCCTTTCTGTGCTGAATATCAATGTCAAATTCTTGCAACAGCAGCACCCATCTAATTAATCTTAGTTTCGCGTCCTTTTTACTCATTAGGAACTTAATGGTTGAGTGATCTATATAGATGGTTGCTGATGCACCAACTAAATAAGATCTAAACTTTTTGATGCCAAACACTACAGTCAGCATTTCTTTCTCCATGGTTGTGTAGTGTTCCTGAGAGTCGTTCAATGTCTTGGACGCATAAGAGATGAGGTGTATTAAATTCTCTTTCTTCTGCCCCAACATGGTACCTACTGAAACATCACTTGCATCGCATATTAGAATGAAACGTTGCATCCAATCTGGTGCTATTAGTACCGGAGCTGTAGTCAACGCATATTTCAGTGTTTCAAATGCATCGCAGTAGATGTCATTGAATTCATAGGGCTGGTTCACTTCTAATAATGCACTTAGAGGTCGCGTAATTTGAGGAAATCCTTTAACGAACCTTCAGTAGAAGCAGCATGTCCTATAAAACTTCGTAGAGCTTTTACATTTGATGGTGGAGGAAGTTTAGCTATGACATCTATCTTGGTCTCATCAACTTCCAACCCAGCTTTAGATACCTAGTGGCCCAAAATAATGCCTTCAGTCACCATAAAGTAACATTTTTCCCAATTCAACATAAGATTTGTTTCCTCGCATCGAGCGAGGATGGCCTCCAAGTTATTAAGCATGATTGAAATGAGTCTCCAAAGACTGAAAAATTGTCCATGAAAACTTCAACAGTCTTTTCCAAGAAGTCAGAGAAAATTGCCATCATGCACCTTTGGAATGTTCCAGGTGCGTTGCATAGTCCAAAGGGCATGCGCCTGAACGCGAATGTCCCATAAGGGCAAATGAATGTTGTCATTTTCTGATCTTCTGGGTCAATTAAAATCTGGTTATAGCCAGAGTATCCATCAAGGAAACAATAAAATTCTTTTCCAGCCAGTCTATCAAGCATTTGGTCAATGAAGGGAAGAGGGAAATGGTTCTTCTTGGTTGCCGCGTTAAGTTTCCTATAGTCCATGCAGATGGGCCAGCCCATGACAGTCCTTGAAGGGATGAGCTCATTGTTACTATTGACTATCACTGTTGTTCCCCCTTTCTTGGGGACGCATTGAACTGGGCTTACCCAGCTACTACTAGATATAGGGTAGATTACTCCTGCATCCAACCACTTTAAGATTTCTTTCTTGACCACTTTTTTCATTATGGGATTCAGCCTTCATTGAGGCTCGATCGATCCAGTCTTCCCTTCTTCTAGCCTAATTTTATGCATGCAGTAAGATGGGCTGATGCCACGGATGTCAGCCAGCGTCCAACCTATTGCACGCATCTGCTTTTGCAACATCTGCAAAAGAGAATGTTCATTAGGCTTGGTAAGATTTGTGGAAATAATTACAGGTAAGGTTTTGTTTGTTCCAAGGAAAGCATATTTAAGGTGACTAGGTAATGGTTTCAGCTCTAGTTCTGGTGGTTCCTCTAATGATGGATGCATTGGTTTTGTCCTCCGCTCACTCAGACTTGGCGGCTCGGGTTCTTTCATGTTTTCTTCCAACGCGAGGACCTCGCAAACTTGGGTCACTTCCTCTTCAGGAAACTCTATTATGTTCAGTTGACATTCTTCACTATCCGGGAACTTCAATGCATTTAGCACATTAAACTTCACTTCCTAATTTTCCAAGTGCATGGTCAATTCTCCTTTATGCATGTCAATTAATACTTTCCCAGTGGCTAGAAAGGGTCATCCAAGAATAATTGTACATCCTTGTCTGCTTCATAGTCTAAGATGATGAAATCCGTTGGGAATATGAAGTTGTCAACTTTTACCAGAACATCTTCAATCTTTCCTTCAGGGTACTTGATCATCCTGTTAACGAGTTGAAGAGTTACAGAAGTGGGTTGTGCTTCACCAATTTCCAATTTCTTGAAGATTGAGAGTGACATGAGGTTAATGCTTGCTCCCAAATGACACAACGCATGTCCCATGCCCAACCCTCCGATTGAGCACGGGATTGTGAAGCTTCCCGGGTCCTTCTGTTTCTTGGGTAGTCTGTTGCTTACTAACGCATTGCACTCCTGCATTAGCACAATTACTTCTGTCTCGTTGATTCTCCTTTTCTTTGTCAAAATATCCTTAAAAAATTTGACGTATTTTGGCATTTGTTCCAAGGCTTCTACAAGTGGAATATTGATGTGCAGTTGCCTCAAGAGTTCAAGAAAATGCTTAAATTGTTGTTCATCATTCTTCTTCATCAAGCATCTAGGGAATAGTGCGTTCAGCTGCACCGAGGTTTTCCCGTGTTAGACGTGCTTGGCTCTGAATAGCTTCTGGATTCAGGCGTCCTTTCTTCTTGATCTTCTAATGTCGTTGGGCGTGTGTTGAGTTCTTTTGAAGGATTATTGGCTCTTGGGTTCATGGTTCTTTATTCAAGAGCTTTGCCACTTCGCAATGTCACTGCATGACATTGCTCTTTTCCATTGTTATTCCCTAGGGTTTCCGTGTTGCTAGGCAAGACTCCAGCCTGTCGATTCTTCAACTCACTCGCAATCTTCCCCACCTGTATCTCCAGATTTCTGATGGACGACGCCTGGCTTTTTAGTAATGCGTCATTCTGGGCAATATACTCCTTTAAGAGGTTTTCAAGCGGAGATGCTGAACTCGACGCATGACCTCCTCTATTAAAGGATTGTTGGTGCGATTCTTGCATTGGCTAGAATGTAGGCAGCGGTCCTTGCCTTTACTGCTGGTTTACCCCTGGGTGGTGTGGCTCCTGTTGATTACCTGCCCAAGAGAAATTTGGATGGTTCCACCATCCGAGATTATATGTGTTTGAGAATGGGTTATTTTTAATAAAGCATACCGATTGCAGATTTTGTGGGCAATTAGAGTAGGAATGGGGATCTCCACAGCCCATACAGCTAACCATGGGATGTGTGAATGTTTCTACCCGATTTACCTTTTGCTGGTTTGATGCGTTCCCTAGTGACATATTCTGCAAAAGGTTTGTCATAGTAGCCACTTGTGCAGAGAGCGTGGCTATTGTGTTAGAGTCAATAGAATTCACATTCTGAGATCGCCTCTTCCTTTCTGCTCTTGCATCGTAAGTGTCATCCACCCATTCCATATTATGCTTTGCAATGCGGTCCAATATTTCCTTAGCTTCAGTATAAGATTTGTCCATGATACCACCAGCTGCAGCTACATCGACCGCCATTTGAGACGCTCTATTTAATCCGCCATAGAAAGTCTCCATCTGGATGGTTAACGCTAATCCGTGACTAGGGCAATTCTTGACTAATCCTTTGAAACGCTCCCATACGGCACTCAAGGTTTCAAATTCTTCCTGCTCAAAGTTCATGATCTCTCTCCGCCTTCTTGCATTGGTGGTTGGTGGGAAGTATTTCTGCATGAATTTCTCCACCAACTTTTCCCAGGTTGTGATCTCACAGGCTCCAAAGCACTTACCCATTGCTTTGCGACATCACGTAGAGAATATGGGAATAAAGATAGCCTGATAGCTTCTGGGGTGATTCCAAGAATCACAAATGAGTTGCACGTCTCCAGGAAACATTTCATGTGGGTGTGAGGGTCTTCTCCCTGAGCACCCCCAAATTGTCCAACTGTTTGGAGCATTTGTAACATCACAGATTTCATCTCAAATCTAGTCCCATCTGGCGTTGGATATATGATCCTGAGTGAGAAATCATACAACCCAGGAGACGCATACTCCCTCATGGGACGCGTACTACTGTTTGCCATTATGATAGGATTTTGTGCAGCATGGGCTATTTGTTAAGCTATGTTTTGATTTGCTTGTTCGTCTGGCATTTGTTGTTGCCTGGTTTGTTGTCTGAGCAGTTGTTACCTTAACCTACGACGACGATTAGATCGATTTCTTTGTCGAAAGGTCCTTTCAACTTTGAGGTCGTATACAAGTTCAAGAGTGCTCTCCCTGCTCATAAATGTTTACAAGCTTCAGCTTAGCTCGTAATACTCCCTCAACTGAAGTGTTCCTACAAAAGATACAAGCAAAATTTCTAGTTAGTTTTGTTGCTGAATCCCCGGCAACGATGCCAAAAACTTGTTCGTTGATTTCATTATTCGAGCTTAGGAGTGTATTGTATAAAATAATCAAAAAAATAAGTATAAATATGAATGATGCGTTGATGCATTGATAACGCGTTGATGCATTAGTGATGTGCAACCGGACGCATGACACTCCTCTATTGACGTTCAAGTTTTCCTAAATCAGATCCAAGTATAAATCCAATTTAGGTTCCTGGTAAGTCCAAGGTCGAACTTAGGGATTTAGATTAAGGCTGACGCAAACCATGTTCGTCGAGTTGGATATCACCATGTTCGTCGCCCTAGGCTCACCATTATTTCAAGGTGTTGTGAGTGTGTGCAAGATGATACAAAAGGGTAGAGTAGAGAATGATAGGTCGAGTGAAAATGGAGTTTGATGCAAGTGATATATGTCGATCTAAGTTGGATGTACATGAACAAGAATATGATGCGAATGAGATGACTTGTTTATCTCCGTTTATGCGTTAGACTCTATTCGACTCTTCTCAATGTGAATATCATACAATACCTATCTCTAGGATGTATGCGTCAAACACAGGATGCAATAAAACACCAGTGCGTCTATCTCTAGATGTACTAGGCGTTCTAACTTGATGTTGGCTTACTTATTCTCTCAAATAGTTTAAGCTAAAGATGCTTTTACCAATTGATTTAGTTGGCTTAACCGTTCAAAATGAAATTTTGCATGATGTATAGATGCATTCAACATAAACAAGAAATAAACAATGGCAAAGTATGATAGATCAAACATGTGAATTTATAAAGAAACTAATTGTCTTTACAAAACCAATACTTAATCAGATGAAAAGATGAAAGTAATAAGTAAGATGAAATGAAATGAGTCAAGCCGCAGAGTAAAATCTATTGTCCTCTTTGGCTCAATTCTAGTTGTGTACAACCACTTGTGGAAGAATTGGAAGAAGTGTCTCTCTCGAGCCCGGCTTCCTCTGCTCCTTGATCGGCAATGATGGTGGTTCTCTTCCCTCTTTTTCTTCTCGACACCACAGCACAGCTCTAAAGATCTAAAACTAAGACTAAGTGTAAACGCAATAATTGTAATATGATGTAAGCCCATGCCATAACCTTGTAACGACATAGACTTTATGCGATGATATGTTATACTACTTCTAGATATGCATTATTAATGATGTTCTTGTAGTATGCTGTGCGTTTTCACAAGTTTCCTTGCATTGAAACCAAGTATAATTTCACCGCAAGTTTCTCGATGTGATCTAAGGTCGAACACAGGGACTGTTTGAGATTATTGCATTATGTTTGTGATAAATGCGACCAAGGGTTTTTCAATTTATAAAAGTTGTTGTGTACAAGAACATAAACATGCGATAAAGTAAAGTAAAGCAGTAAAGTTGCGATAATAAAATAAATTGCGTTAAAGTAAATTGCGATAAAGTAAATCTAATCTAAGATGATACAAGATACAGGTTTCATGATACAAGATACTGAGGTCAAGGCTGGCTGTGAAGATTATGCAAAGATCGTGTAATGCGGTGACAAGTCTTATGTATGAAGCAAAAACAGAAAAGATAATCAAGACAAACATCACAAGTTTCTTAATTGCGTTAAAGATATAAGTACGGTTCCGCTTTTCCCTTGGCATACATCTCTCGGTGATCGGCCACGTTCCCACATCTCTGTGGTGAAATAGGGACGAACGTAATGAATGCAAGGTTGCTTCCATCTCTGGAAGTACTACTTGCTTTAGTTAACACATTCTTTTAATCTTCTCTTGACATATCAGAATGACATCTTCACTTCTGCTCTCACAAGTGAAGATGCCATTTAGCATGCCTTAGCTAAACGCATGTTTCTCTTTATCACAAATTAAGTTACTCGTTTAATCCATATTAATTACCAAGGTATTAAGAAGACTTCATGAAGAAAACGATAAACGGAGGAACGAAAATAAACAGAGAAGTGGATATAAAAATGATCGAGACATTCAATATTTCTATTTAGCATCTGATACATGATTTGTGAATGAAGAGATTAAGAAGATGAAATACACTTGATGAAATAGAGTTTGAAACAAATAAAAACAAACGCCAACGTCTTAGTGCCAATTTGGATCGAGATTTGCTTGCCGATGTGAATGAAGTGAACAGATGGATGAGCTTCCCTCTCAGGCTTTCTCAACTGGTAGAAGGGATCTAAGCACAGAGCTTCACCGCGGGGATCTGGTAGATTCACACTGAGACTCACCTCTCGGCCTTGTCTCTTCTCTTCCCGGATTTCTTTCGATCAGTATTCAGCTCAACCTCTCTCTCAATAATCCAGCAGCAATTAGCCCTCGTATCAATTATATCCGTATCAAGTATATCTTCTCTGAATTCTATGGGGGTATTTATAGGTGAAAAGCTTTGACTTTTGGCTTATGGACTCAACTTCTTGTTGTTGAAATTCCAAAGATGGAGGAATAAATATTCCTTCTGTTATGCAATCAGACCATCAAATCTGCACAATGGTTAGTTGTACACGTGTCGCAATCCTCTGCCTTTGCGTTGCTCAGCTGCATCTTTCGATCGGTTGCTCGCATGTGGTGTTGTTTTTATTACCGCATGCGGTTGAAATTCAACTCTTGATCGACTATCGCATTGCGCCATCATTGCATTAATCGTCTCTTCATTGTGGTTTGACGGGCATAATGTGACAAAGATACGTTGTTCAGATTCTCATTGAGCCTTGATCGCAAGCGGTGACTTGGTTTTCTGCAAAACAGAGTAAAAATATCCTCTTCTACCATCTTAATGATGTTAGTGGGTGTAATTGCGATAATTCATAATTATTGTATTTCTAAGCTAATTTTCATACAATCAACACATATTTACTCTCTTTTGGTCGAGATATCTGAATAAGGCAGTATAAATAACTTGTATTTCTACAAGTTATCACACCCCCAAATTTAGATATATGCTTGTCCTCAAGCATATCTTCTACTCAGGAAATAATGCTAAATTCCTCTCCTATATTTTTACGTCGATTGGTTGCTTCGAACGTTACACTTAGGCACATTTCTTAACAACGTAATTTCCTTCTATCCTTGTTAATTCTTAACAAAGCCTTACTTTATTCTTCTATATAACAAAATTTTGCTCAAAGATGCTTTTCTAGTTTTTAAAACAGAATGTTTATATCTTCTTTGTCAAAACAAATTGATATATCTATATGCGGTGCTCAACACTTTGCGTTATTTCTTAGAGACTGTTGGTCATGGTTACACTCTTCATTTTGGATTGCTCCTACGGGTGTCATACGAACATCCAACTACGGTTGTGTGCCAATTTCAACTTTAACTCATGATATTCAGAGGAGTTTTCTCTTACATTCTTTTATTTTCTCTTTTATTGGATTGTTCTTGGAAACTCACCTTCGTTTTGGCTTGCTCCTACGGGTGTCATACGAACATCCAACTACGAGCAGGCTCCTTTCACAACTAAACTCTTATCAGGTTGGGAACTATTTTGAGGTTTTCCCTTGCACTGAAATTGGAGTTTGGCATAAGAATTTTTTATTTTTTTCTTTCTTTTATTATTATTATTATTTTTTTTTTTTGGGATATGAAAGTGAACGCATTTTCTTAAACATCGCATATTCTTGATCTTATCTGCTCAGACCTTCCCCACCCCCAAATTTAAAGATAAGCAAGGTCCTCGTTGTGTTGTTAAGATAGACTAAACAAACACAGAATAAAAAACTTCAAAAAGAAGGTTTGAGAAGAACTTTAAAAGATAAAAGGTAAAGTACTGCTAAACCAAGAATTAACTAAGTGTTAGGCAGAATTTACAAAGTATGGGAAATGTTTCTAAGTATAAACATATTATACATCATGGCAACACAATGAATAACACAAAAGTAAAAGATTCAAAACATCGCAAATATTGACAACGGATGATAAAGAAAAAGGCACAGACAAAAAGGAGTGAATATATATTCATTTGTGTTGAATATTAACAAAGTATACACATAATTAAAAATTAACGCAATACAAAATTGTTGCCTATACAAGAATCAAAGAATTTCATTAACTTAGAAAAAATAATGAATTGAATAACAAAATAATGAATGGAATTGTCTTTTGAATCTGATTCAGACGGGTGCATGATAAGAATTAGCACCGTGCTTCTATTAACGCAAATACATTTTTGCTGAGGACGGGCAACAACCATGCACCCCTGCAACACACCCCTTAACTAAACACATTTCTGGAGGATACCTCAACATAGTGCATTTAGCTAAGGATGGGCAAAGAACACATACGTGCACAACACACCCCTCAACGCAATGCATTTGGGTGTAATGGACGCAAGGTGTCTCTTGTTAACACACAATGCACCAATCATCGCGTTACATATCGGTTTTAAAATTTTCTTTTTAAATCATCAAAAATGCAAGTCGAAAAGAATTTACGATGTCTAATGTTTCATCCAATAATTCACAAAAATTAAAGAACACCGCTTCTAATGTATACAATCTAAAAGAATTAAACATGACATGAAAAATTAAATTGAAGAGAATTTCCGAAAGCATTAAATGCTACTTCTAAAATAGCAGTAAATAACATGATTTAGAAAGCAGTAAAAGAAAACTGTAAAGAAAGCAAGTAAACATAGATAGGGATGCTGATTGAAAGAAGTTCTCAGAATTACCGCAATCGCTTCCCCCGCAAATGGTTTAATCCTGCTTGCCCAAGTCAATGGTGTCCATGCATCGCTCGAAGTCACCTTTGTAGTACGGCTTAATCCGTTGACCATTGACTTTAAACACATTGTTCCCATCTAAAGTTGTCAGTTCCACTGTTCCGTGAGGAAAGATAGTCTTGATTTAGAACGGCCCAGACCAGCGACCTGGGAACAATCACAAATGAGCATTAAATAGTAATATCTGTTGACCTTCGGTAAATGTCCGATCATTTATCCAGTCATCATGCCACTTCTTGGTTTTCTCCTTATAGATCTTGGCATTTTCATAAACGTCCCTTCATCATTCGACCAACTAATTCAATTGTAGCTTCCGGACTTTCCCCGCACTTGCTAAATCAAACTGCAACTTCTTGCATGCCCACATCACCTTATGTTCCAACTCGAGTGGCAGATGACAAGCCTTTCCAAATACTAGGGCATACAGGGACATGCCAATTGGTGTTTTATAGGAAGTCCTGTATGCCCACAGCTTCGTCAAGCTTGGGTGACCAATCCCTCCTGGAAATATTGACTACCTTCTCCAAGATAGTTTTGATCTCTCGGTTAGAAATCTCTGCCTCCCCATTAGTCTGTGGGTGATAAGCAGTCGCAACTCGATGGTTGACGTTAAATTTAGTCAACAGGTTGGCAATTACACGGTTGATAAAATGAGAGCCCTCATTGCTGATTAAGGCCCGTGGAGTCCCATATTGAGCAAAAATATTCTTCTTAAGAAACTTCGCCACTGTGGCCGCATCATTCTTGGCACATGCAATAGCCTCAACCCATTTTCATACGTAATCAACCGCAACCAAGATATAGTGATGACCTTCTGATGGTGGAAACGAGCCCATGAAGTCAATTCCCCAAACATCAAATAATTCCACTTCTAAGATTGATGTCAATGTCATTTCATTTCATTTGGACATATTCCTCGTCCTCTGACATCTGTCGCATTGCACAACGTGGGCTTGGGCATCCTTGAATAGTGTTAGTCAGAAATAGCCACACTGTAGGACCTTTATGGCAGTCCTCTGCCCCCCAAAGTGTCCTTCGTAAGGGGACTCATGACACATCTCCAGAATGTGCTTGACTTTGTGCTTAGGAACGCATCGACATAATATATGATCAGGACTAAGTCCATATAGGAATGAGTCGTCCCATAAATAAAATTTGACATCATATCAATTTGACATCATATCTTAGGTTTTTCTTCTGTTGGTAAGTATAGTCATCTGGTATTTGACCGCAAACAATGAAATTCACAATGTCCACATACCAGGGAACATTAATGCCTACTGCCATCAGCAGCTCATCGGGGAATCTTTCTTCAATATCTTTTTCTTTACCTTGAACCTCGCAATTCTCCAATCTTGACAAATGACTCGTGACTTGGTTCTCGATGCCCTTCCAGTCTTTGATCTTGAGGTCAAACTCTTGCAGTAGCAATACCCACCGTATAAGCCTCGATTTTTCATCCTTTTTTGTCATCAAATACTTGATCGCAGAGTGATCCGTATACACCACAACGTTTGTTTCGATTAAGTATTGTCGGAATTTCTCCAGTGCAAATACCACTACGAGCATTTCCTTTTCTATGGTTGTATAGTTCTCCTATGCATCATTCAATGTTTTACTTGCATACTAAATAGGATGCAATACCTTGTCCTTATGCTGACTTAATACTGTGCCCACAGCATATCCGCTCGCGTCACACATCAATGCAAATGGTTGCGTCCAGTCTGGCGCCACCAGAATGGGTGCGGTGATGAGTGCATCTTTCAATATGTTGAATGCTTTGATACACGCATCATCAAAATTATATCCTTGGTCAGCTTCAAGGAGCGCACTTATGGGCCTTGCGATCTGGGAGAAGTTGCAAATAAATCTTCTATAAAACCCAGCGTGTCCCAGAAAGCTCCTAAGTGTTTTCACGTTCACTGGTGGGGGTAACATGGAAATTACGTCAATTTTTTCCTGATCAACTTCCAATCCTGCTTTAGAGATTTTGTGACCTAAAACTATTCCTTCTTCCACCATAAAGTGGCATTTTTCCCAGTTCAAAACAAGATTTATTGCCACGCATCTCTTCAAGACCTTTTCAAGGTTAGATAGACAGGAGTCGTAATTATTGCCGAAGACTGAAAAATCATCCATGAATACCTCGACTGACTCCTCCAAGTAATCTGAGAATATTGCCATCATGCATCGTTGGAAAGTGCCTGGAGCATTACAAAGTCCAAATGGCATGCGTCGAAATGCAAACGTACCAAATGGGCACGTGAATGTTGTCTTATCCTGATCTTCCGGCGTAATTGCTATTTGATTGTACCCTGAATAGCCATCAAGAAAATAGAAAAAATTCAAACCCCGCAAGTCTGTCTAGCATCTGATCAATGAACGGGAGTGGAAAGTGGTCCTTTTTAGTGGCCAAGTTTAACTTGCGATAATCCATGCAAATTCTCCACCCCGTAGTCGTTCTTGTGGGAATTAATTCATTCTTGTCATTAGTGACAACTGTCATCCCCCCTTTCTTTGGAACACACTACACTGGGCTCACCCAGCTGCTATCAGATATTGGGTAGATAACTCCTGCGTCCAGCCACTTCACTATTTCCTTCTTTACGACCTCCCTCATAGTCGGGTTCAAGCGGCATTGCCTTTCTACCAATCCTGTCTTTCCTTCTTCCAGACAAATCTTGTGCATACAATACGAGGGGCTGATTCCTTGAATGTCCGCCAAGGTCCCTCCTAAGGCCTTTGCGTTATTTCATAAGATCTGTATGAGCGCATCTTCTTTCTCCTTACTCAATGATCCGAAAATGATAACTGGTAGCGTGTTGTTACTTCCTAAGTAAGCATACTTAAGGTGCACGGGCAACGGCTTTTGACTTTAGCATAGGTGGCTCTTCCAAAGATGGCTTAATGCATTGTGAGGTCCGTTCAGATAACTTGAGCGGTTCAAAATTTGATTCAGTATGAATTGCGGCGCAGTCCTCCTCCAATATTGCGCCGATTTCAAGATCTTCTTCCTCCAGCTTCTTCAGGGGTTCGTGCCAATGTTCTTCTCGTAGTTCCTCAATATATTGGCATTTTTCCATGTCACCTGGGTACTTCAATGCATTGAACATGTTGAATTTAACTTCCTAATCGTCGACCCTGATGGTCAATTCCCCTTTTTGCACATCGATCAGTGCTTGCCCTGTTGCGAGAAATGGGCGACCCAAGATGATAGGGACTTCTCTGTCAGCTTCGTAATCCAATATGACAAAATCTGCTGGAAAGATAAACTTGTCCACTTGCATGAGTACATCCTCTATCTTACCCTCAGGATGCTTTATTGATCTATCGGCCAACTGTAATGTGATCGTAGTTGGTCTTGCGTTGCCAATATCCAGCTTCTTAAAAATCGACAAGGACATTAGATTTATGCTTGCCCCTAGATCACACAGTGCGTTCCCAACCATCTTATCGTGCAAGGCAATGTAAAACTGCTAAGGTCCTTCATTTTAGTGGGGATATTATTTTGAAACAACACGCTGCATTCATACGTTAACACAACTGTTTCATTTTCCCCAATCTTTCTTTTATTGGCAAGGATATCCTCGAGAAATTTTACATAAATCGGCATCTGCTCTAGTGCTTCTATTAAGGGAATGTTAATGTGTAGCTGTCGAACAATGTCCAAGAACCTCTAAATTGTTTACTATCGTCTTTCTTCTTCAGCCTGGATGGGAAAGGTGGAGGATCCCGCCTTTCTTCTTGTTGCGTTGATTCTGACGTTAAGGTCCTGTTCTTGCTGTGTTTCATTATCTAGAGGTTGCGTTGATTGAGAATTCAAGTCTTGAGGAGCTTCATCTTTTGTAGGTGAACTTGCTTCTGAACTAGTACTTTTTCCATTACTATTTGATTGGTCATCATCGACAGTTAAATCTACTGGTGTTGTTGTCACATCTAGTACTGATGGCATAGGGGCTGTTGTTTTGCCACTTCTCAATGTCACTGCGTGACATTGTTCTTTGATTCCCTCATAAGCTGATCGATCTACTCTTCTAATTCTTTAAGGGAGTCAGTTTGCAATTGTCTCATTGTCTCACTCTTTTCAATGTAATGTTTTAACGATGTCTCTAAAGTCGAGGTGCTGCAAGAGGTATCATATAAGAACGGTTGGTCACATGGTGATATACATTGAGAATTACTTGGGCTATAGTCCCGAGTACTAAAGACCGGAGGGTTGCCTCTATCCCCTTAATAACTGTTCTGATAGAAACTATGGCTCCCCTAGTTGTGATTCCCATCCCAACTTGAAGTTGGGTGATCCCACCAACCAGGGTTATAGATGTTGCCAAACGATTCATCATAGACAAAATATACGGGTTGTTGATTCCATGGGCAGACTTCTACTGGATGTCTCTCTCCACATTGGACGCAATTCATTGCGGCCACGTGAGTCACCGCATTAACTTGCGTTGATCCTTGAGAGAGAGTTCTTTGTTGGTTAGCCACCATTTGGAGGAGTGAGGTTATTATGGTCATTTGATCGACCAGTGCGCTCATTGTATCAGTTGACACATCGGCACTTTCTACTCTTTCTTGCTCTAGACCTCTTACCTCGAGCCCAGTATCAATCCACTCATCAGAATGTCACGAGATGCAATCCAAGATATTCTTTGCTTCCGTATATGATCTGTTCATTAATCCTTCCTCTGCGGAGGCATCAGCAACTGCTTGTGTTGATTGATCTAAGCCATTGTAAAGGTTTTCCATCAGAATACTATCGGGAATCCCGATATGCGGACAACTCTTCACTAACTGTCAGAATCGCACCCAGGCAGTGCTCAAGGATTCATAACCCTTGCGTTGACAGTTGGAGGGAAGAATCTGTTCATGAACCCATCCACCAACTGTTCCCATGCTTTAATCTCATTCAGCTCTAATGACTGAGCCCACCTCTTTGCTTCATCCCGCAGTGTGTACGGGAAAAGATATAACCTAGGTCTTTCTTGAGTACATCAGGTATGGAAAATGCGCTGCACATGTCTACAAAATTCGTCAAATGTGCATGTGGGTCTTCTCCTTGTAATCCACCAAATTGACCCATATTCTGAATCATTTATAGCATGATTGGTTTTACTTCAACGCTTATATTATCCTCAATTGTTTGTCTTGCAATTCCTGGTGAGAAGTTATAGAAATTTGGTGCCGCATAATCCCTCATAAGGATGTTATGGTCAGCAGTAAGAAAAACTGGATCTTGCGCTGGCAAATTTTCCCTTTGGTTCTATGCGGGAGCCTCGTTATTATTAGCCATGCTTCTTCACCACTTAATTCGACCCTGATGAACTCTTGTGCGAATAATACACTTGATCTCTGGGTCCACTTAGAATTTCTGGATCACTCCAGCACTCATAAGCCGTCAGACTGCTCTTCACGTTGAACAACCAGTAGAAAGAGATCTGTCCTGCAAAATACCACAAACATACTCAAACAATAAACCATTAACCAATCCCCGGCGATCGCGCCATAAACTTGTAAACACAATAATTATAATATGATGCAAGCCCATGCCATAAACTTGTAACGAGATAGAATTTATGCGATGATATGTGATACTACTTCTAGATATGTGTCATTAACGATGTTCTTGTAGTATGCTGTGCGTTTTCACAAGTTTCCTTGCATTGAAACCAAGTATAATTTCATCGCAAGTTTCTCAGTGTGATCAGAGGTCGAACACAGGGATTGTTTGAGGTTATTGCATTATATTTGTGATATATGCGACCAAGGGTTTTTCAATTTATAAAAGTTGTTGTGTACAAGAATATAAACATGCGATAAAGTAAAGTAAAGCAGTAAAGTTGCGATAATAAAATAAATTGTGTTAAAGTAAATTGTGATAAAGTAAATCTAATGTAAAATGATACAAGATACAGGTTTCATGATACAAGATACTGAGGTCAAGGCTAGCTGTGAAAATTATGCAAAGATCGTGTAATGCGGTGACAAGTCTTATGTATGAAGCAGAAACAGAAAAGATAATTAATACAAACATCGCAAGTTTCTTAATTGTGTTAAAGATATAAGTACGGATCTGCTTTTCCCTTGGCGTACACATCTCGGTGATCAGTCGCGTTCCCACATCTCTGTGGTGAAACAGGGACGAACGTAATGAATGCAAGGTTGCTTACATCTCTGGAAGTACTACTTGCTTTAGTTAACGCATTCTTCTAACCTTCTCTCGACATATCAGAATGACATCTTCACTTCTACTCTCACAGGTGAAGATGCCATCTAGCATGCCTTAGCTAAACGCATTTATCTCTTTATCACAAATTAAGTTACTCGTTTAATCCATATTAACTACCAAGGTATTAAGAAGACTTCATGAAGAAAACGATAAAAGGAGGAACGAAAATAGACAGAGAAGTGGATATGAAAATGATCGAGACATTCAATATTTCTATTTAGCGTCTGATACATGATTTGTGAATGAAGAGATTAAGAAGATGAAATACACTTGATGAAATAGAGTTAGAAATAAATAGAAATAAACGCTAACGTCTTAGCACCGATCTGAATGGAGATTTGCTTGCCGATGTGGATGAAGTGAACGAATGGATGAGCTTCCCTCAGGCTTGTTTAACCGGTAGCAGGGATCTAAGCACAGAGATTCGCGGTGGGGATCTGGCAGATTCGCACTGAGACTCACCTCTCAGCCTTGTCTCTTCTCTTCCCGAATTTCTTCCGATCAGTACTCAGCTCAGCCTCTCTTTCAATAATCCAGCAGTAATTAGCCTTCATATCAATTATAGCTGTATCAAGTATATCTTCTCTTAATTCTATGGGGGTATTTATAGGTGAAAAGCTTTGACTCTTGGCTTGTGGACCCCACTTCTTGTTATGGAAATTCCGAAGATGGAGGAATAAATATTCCTTCTGTTATGCAATCAGACCATCAAATTTGCACAACGATTAGTTGTACACATGTCGCAATCCTCCGCCTTTGCATTGCTCAACTGCATCTTTCGATCGGTTGCTCGCATCCGGTGTTGTTTTTATTACTGCATGCGGTTGAAATTCAGCTCTAGATCGACTGTCGCATTGTGCCATCATTGCGTTAATCGTCTTTTCATTGTGGTTTGATGAGTGCAATGTGACAGAGATGCATTGTTCAGTTTCTCATTGAACCTTGATCGCAAGCGGTGACTTGGTTTCCTTCAAAACAGAGTAAAAATATCCTCTTCTACCATCTTAATGATGTTAGTGGGTGTAATTACGATAATTCATAATTATTGTATTTATGAGCTAATTTTCATATAATCAACGCATATTTACTCTCTTTTGGCCGCAATTTCTGAATAAGGCAGCATAAATAACTTGTATTTCTACAAGTTATCACTAAGCTAAAACTGAGACTACAAAACTGAGAGTTGAGAACTTGGAACTTCTAACTTGGTGGGATTTCTTCTATTTATAGGCGTCGATCTTCTCCAACTTTATGATGGGCAGCATTAAATTCCATACCCTGGTCAGCCGTCTGACACTCAGATGCTTTTCAGACGTCGTCCACTGTAGATGCCCATGCTTGCAAGTGGTGATTTGACACAAACAGCCTAAATCAATGAATCTTCCTTGCGTTGAATCCCTCTGATGCATGCCCATGCGTTAGACTTTGCCTGCGACACTTTTCTTAATCATGCATTAGCCTCTTGTTGAGATCCTGCAATATCATGCGTTACTGCCGTAGTACTTTAGCAATAAACATTCTTTTGCATGAGTTTGATAATGTTCAAGTAATTCCATGCATTTCTTCTAAAAATGATGAGATTTTATCATTAAAGAGCCTAATTTTTCCAACTTTTGAGCCACAATAACTTGTATTTCTACAAGTTATCACAATTCTTCAATCTGAAATAGCTGTTCATCTGGGAACACTGCACTCACCTCTGACTTATTGCGGTCAACCTCAGGATTTTTCAATCTAGATAAATGATCTGCAATTTAGTTCTCTATCCTCTTGCGATCAATTATTTCCATATCGAATTCCTGTTGGAGGAGAACCCATCTTATCAACCTCGGCTTTACGTCCTTCTTTGTCATCAAATATTTTATCGTCGAGTGGTCAGTATGGATGAGTAATTTTGTTCCCAGCAAATATGCTATGAATTTCTCCAACGCAAATATTACCGCAAGTAACTCTTTTTCTGTGGTGGTGTAGTTATTTTGAGCAGGGTTTAAAGTCTTACTCGCATATGCGATGGGATGTAGTATTGTTTTTCTCTTCTGTGCTAGCATTTCTCCCATCGCATACCCGCTCGCATTGCACATTAATTCAAAGGGAAGTGTCCAATCTGGCGCGATCAACACGGGTGCGGTCGCCAGTGCGTTCTTCAAAATCATGAATGCATTGCGGCAATTTATCATCAAAATAAAATTTTCTATCGGCCTCCATCAACACACACAGCGGTTGTGCTATTCTTGAAAAGTCCTTGACAAAATGTCTGTAAAATCTGGCATGTCTCAAGAAGCTCCTGACAGCCTTTACACTTGTTGGAGGTGGGAGTTTTTCAATTGCTTCAATTTTTGCCTTGTCCACTGATAACGGGTAGAAATGCACGTTATCATAGTGCTAAGTTCTTAAACAATGTTGGATTGCGTTGATGAAATATGTTAACTTACATCCATTAAGCATCAATTTTATAATATTACGGTTGCATGCATTCATTGCATTAGAGCTGTTAATTTTTGTATTTTTGTGCAGAATATGCGTTAAGCAATGCAAGAATTGCGATCATAGGAAATCATTGATCGAGCGCAACTTCACCGCAAGGCTTTGCGTTGATCATGCTCGCAAACATTCGTCCGAGAAGGATCGTCGCAACTTGGTCAGCATAACATGGTGGGCGCATTCGGGTGAAAGGCTAATTAAGCACGATGGGACATAAAGCTGATGACAGTCGAATCCGAATTAAGTTGACAGCCGATAATGATCACAAAGTACATTCAGCTTTTCGGTGATAATTATTTGACGCATCATTCAGGAATTAAAGCCATCCCATCTGTACAACCATGAGAGAGAAGTCGTCTTTCACTATGGATGCTCTATAAATACCAAGGGCATTCTTCAAAGAAGGGGTTCAGTAGTTAGAGATTTCATACTTCAGTTCGAACACTTTTGTTCATAGTTTTCTTTCATTTTAAGGCGGACGTGAGGGAAGAACTTGTGCAGGCAAATTGTTCCGGTAATCTTGGGAGAGCACCGGAAGCTTCAAGGACAAAGAGAGGGTCGACGCCTGCGGAAGTAGGAACATCTTTAGAACAGAATAGAGATTTCAGTGTAAAAGCCTCGGTCAACAAGGAATTCCTACCATGCTCTCTATCTTTAACTTCCATTTTCATTTTGTATTCAACTCATTTATAAGAATGGAATTTCCTTCTCTATATCTATTCAATCTCTATTATTCACGCATGAGTAGCTAAATCAGTTGAATGGGTTGAGAAGCATTTAGCTAGCACAACTAGGGAATCCTCATTCTTTGCGATTATCTTGTATTATGTATGCTTCATTCGTCCATTAGAGATATTCGAGAGGGTAGTCTAAGGACAGGATCTAGACTTGGGAAGGTCAGGTTAGAATCTAGGCTCGGGAGAGTTAGATTAGAACACATAATACAAGAGATAGGCGCTTAAGAATGAGCACGATTTATATTAACGCATCACATGCATCCTAGAGATAAGATATGATTGTATGCGGTCACCTTGCTTTCATGCATTTTGCATCATCGCATAGGACAAGAGTAGAGACTTAGAAATAAGATCTATGGACACTTTTGCATTAAACACATGCGTCCTAGACTTAGGAGCATCGCATTTACATTGGAAAATGACTTGCTGTGTATGGTTGTAACATGATCGCATAGTCTGACGCATTCCCAAGTAATGCTAGCTAAAGATTTTCTCAACCCATTCATCACATACTCATTGCATCTATCACACAACTGCCTTTTCTCAAATCTGCCGCATTTGTTTATTTTCTCATTAACGCAATAAACAACAAACCTGATGGAAAAAACGACATGCACAGCGGAAATGAGAATCAATTTTACTCTAATTGCCTAAAATAAACATGCAATCCTAAAAGAATTAATTAAGGTTATTTTGAAATAATACCTTTGAATCTCCCGAAACTCGTCTATCTCCGCTCAAACATGAACCGGACAACCACTAGAGCTGACCTACTATCCTCTGGACTCAGAACCGGGTTGTGAAACCCGATGGATGAAGAACCCAAGAGAGAGAAAAAAATGGAAATAGTATAGTGAAATTGGGTTGGGTTTGGTTTTTTTTCAGCCCAATTTTAATAACTAACTTTAGAAAAAGTCCAAAAGTCTTTAATCCAAAATCACAAGCCCATATTTATAGAAAAGAGTCATGCAAAATTGCATGAAAAAACTTCACAAAATCCCAACACCTAGAATCTACTTATCTAAGTGGGCTTAATGTCTCCATTATAAGCCAACACCTAGCCTACTATTTTGTTAGTGGAATTATCCAACAAAAGTTTGGATTTTCCCACTAACTTTAGTCAAAGGGCAAAATAGTCATTTGGTAAAAGTCAAACTTTGACCAAAAAGTCAACATTATGAATTTTTATGATTTTTTTGTGTTGACTAATTTTGACCTCCTGAGCATGAATCTCCATTCATTTTCTCGAAATTCAAATCATAATTGAATATAAGGTCGGTCATAGTTTGAATTTTCAAAATCAAAAGTCAACTTTTTGACTTTTTACATCTTTGACCATTTCCATTATTTCCGAGCTTCCGAATATGAACGTATTCATATTCTTGATATTTAAATCACATTTAAATATTAAATCTTTATCTCTAAACTAAAAAATCGATCACTATATCACATATACTTGTCGGTTTCTCTCTCTTCACCTAATTTGAACAATTCGAATTATTCTATCATACTGTTCTAAGTTTATTCCATATGAGCTAGTAGGGGAACCTAATGGACCTATAGATCATGGACTCCAATGAACCGAGATTAGTTGGCTAAACTCTTTAGACCAAGCTAATCAACATTCATTAACTAACGGGTCATTCCATTATAGTCCCGTAGTTGCACTCCCCTCACTATAGATATATTTCTGTCCATTTGAAATAACCATGATTAGTAAGCTAATCCTTTACAAGTTGTTCGTAATCTCGGCTAGGTCATAAAAACCGTTTTACCCGAGACTACATCTTATTTCTTAAGTTCCACTAATCCTCTAATGAACAATTAGTTTAAGGTCCAACCTATAAACCGAACCCCTCTCGGGCCAATGAGAGGGTGGGGCCCCTTGTTCAAGACCTGGATTAAGTACTAAAGGGAACAACCTATCTACTATCCTTATAATGGGTAGGAGTGAATTCCATCTTGCACCCTATGTTGCCAGCTATCTACCTAATCTTACCCCTGAAATGGGAGGCTTATTGGGTCAGCGATAATGAGCTGCCCTCACCTATGCATATCTAAGGATAACTTCGAGTGAACAAGAGTTCATAGTTAGCTCAGAATTAAGATTAAGTTACCTAGGTCATCAATTAACGAAATAGTCAGTTTTATACATTAAACGACATTTAGAACGTAAAAGTGACTATTTTAAGGTTCAGTCTTATGTAAACTCTTTACATAGGATGCCCCCATTTTCATGTCTCCACATGAACGGTTTAGGATCACATCGTTTGTACTAACTACAAAATGGGCCGCATCCATAGTGTCCCCAAAATAAGGCATCCAACCTTATTCATACACTATAGACCATTTTGACTATATATATTTGAACTTGATCCACATTTATGTCACTACATGAAGTTCAAACTTAAACTTAATAGCCTCGGAACCTTAGTTTATTAGATTTATGAATATAGAATTTAAATTTACTAAAGATTTTCAATAACTGCTTTATTGAACAAGAATATGATATTACAAACTACGACTTTTAGGACATAAAATCCAACAAACTCCCACTTGGACTAAAACTCCTAGTAGGATCAAACGATGCTGAAATTAACTGTGAGAAATTAATATTACATATGAGTACAATAAACATATGAATACAATAAACTAGGGCATTCACGCCCAACATAATCTCCCACTTGTCCTAGTTTAGAAACAACATAGACCTAAACTCTATAGGTGACCCTCAAAAACTTTAGCCGTGAGGGTTTTTTTAAAAGGATCAACAATGTTTTGCTCAGAAGGTATCTGGGTCACTACAACGTCACCACGGTGTACGATTTTCCGGATAAGGTGGTACTTGAGTTCGATGTGCTTTCCCCATTTATGGCTTCGAGGTTCTTTTTAATTTACAACTGTACCGCTGTTGTCACAATACAAGGTGATGGGTAGATACATATTTGGAACAACTTCAAGTCTGTCAAGAATTTCCTCAGCCATACTGCTTCTTTTGCTGCTTCGCAAGCAGCTACGTATTCAGCTTCCATTGTGGAGTTCGCTATACAGGTCTGTTTTACGCTTCTCTATACTACTGCTCCTTCGTTAAGAGTGAACACTGATCCAGATGTAGACTTTCTAGCATCTTTATCAGTTTGGAAATCAGAGTCAGTGTATCCAGTAAGGATCAGATCCTTAGCACTATACATGAGCATGTAATCCCTAGTTCTCTTGAGATACTTAAAGATGTTCTTAACGACAGTCCAATAATCACGTCCAAGATTAGACTGGTATCTACTGACGATCCTTACTGAGTAGCATATGTCAGGTCTACTACATAACATTGTATACATCACGCTTCCAACTGCGGAGGCATAGGGAATATTTCTCATATCCTCAACTTCTTGAGGTGTCTTAGGACATTATTCTTTTGACAGATGAATTCCATGTCTGAAAGGTAATAGACCCTTTTTGGAATTCTGCATTTTATATCTAGACAACATTTTGTCTATATAAGATACTTGAGACATGGCTAGTATCCTATTCTTACGATTTCGAACAATTTGGATCCCAAGAATATACTACGCATTTCCTAAATCTTTCATTTGGAATTGTGTATCTAGCCATTGTTTAACATCAGTAAGATATCCTACATCATTCAGAATGAGTAGAATATCATCGATATATAAAACTAAGAATGCTATAGTAGAATTGACGATCTTTTTGTAAACACAAGGCTCGTCAACATTCTGTTCAAAGCCATAAGATTTGATCGCAGTATCAAACCTTATATTCCAAGATCTAGAAGCTTGTTTCAACCCATAAATGGATTTTTGAAGTTTACAAACCTTCTTGACCTTGTGCAATAAACCCCTTTGGTTAAGCCATATAGATACTCCCTTCAAGATCGCCATTTAGAAAGGTTGTCTTGACATACATCTGCCAAATTTCATAGTCATAAAAAGTGGCAATGGATAAGAGTATTCGTATTGAATTAAGCATGGCAACGGGAAGAAAGTTTCTTCATAGTCCACTCCCTCTCTCTAGGTATAACCCTTTGCTACAAGTCGAACCTTAAAAGTTTGTACTTTACTGACTTGGTCTCGTTTTCTCTTGTAGATCCACTTACAACCAATTGGTTTTACATCATTTGGTTGATCTACAAGTTTCCAGATAGAATTGAAGTACATAGACTCCATTTCGAGGTCCATGGCTTTGACCCATTGATCACGGTCCACATCTTTCATCGCCTGTTCATAGGTCGATGGATCCTCTATGTCGTCATCAGGTATGACAACTTGTGTTTCTATTAAACCCAAGTAACAATCAGGCTGATGAACAACCCTCCCACTACGTCGAGGCATTCTCAACTCTTGAGAATGATGTGACTGACCAGATGTACTAGTTTTATCTACTACTTTAGTAGATGAACTAGCTCTATCTGTAGCGTCTTTTGAAATTTCTTTCAACACTATTTTACTACTTGGTTGATGATTTCTAATGCGGTCTTCCTCTAGGAATGTGGCATTTTTCGATACAAATACCTTATTCTCTTGAGGATGATAAAACAGACCACTCCTTGTTTCCTTTGGATAACCTACAAATAGGCATAATTTTGAACGATGTTCCAATTTCTTGGGATTTTGTACCAACACGTGTGTTGGGCAACCCCAAATTCTAAAGTAACGTAAACTACTTTTACGCCCTTTCCATAGCTCATAAGGTGTTTCTGAAACACTTCATTTTTTAGATCACAACTCAGAAATACCGTAAAAGAGTGGGAGAATGGAGCAAACCTTGCGTTGGAGCCAAATTCATGCATTAGACATAGAGGACGCATTGGACAAAGTAGGACACATCAACTTGGGACGAGGAGTTATCCCAATTTACTCTTGCGTTTGGAGTGATTCCAAAGCCACCTGAAAATCTGAAAGTCTAGTTTTCAAGGTAGGGCTGCCAGAAGAAAAGCTCGAAGGGATCGGGCTGGAAACTGAGAAGAAGTCAGAAGGGTCAGGCTGTCGAATCAGCCTAGGCCAGTCTTGCATATTCTATGATTCCGGCCAAATCACGAGGAGTTCTGAGCTCAAATTTTAGGATAAGCTTCCTAAGATATTTTAGAATATGTTTGTAAAATAAAGTATATCAAAATAAGATTTAGAAGTATGAGTAAAGTGAGTTGTAATTTGAATCTGGATTCTAGGGGTGAAAAGGGAGCCCGAGGTAGAAAAGGGAGCTACTAGAGTGAAAAGCTCCTAGGCAATCAAGGTGAGTGACTAAAACATTTTGACTAAAAAATTTGCTTAAATGTTTTATTACAACGTGTTATAGAAAGTATGTGTTAAAGAAGAATATTCTCATGCCAACTAGTTTTACAAAGTGATTTCCAAGCAAGCTATGAATTATGTTTTAAACGCATGCATGAGTGAGAAGTTTGTTAAAAAGCTATTTATATGTGCAGGATGCGTTAGTACCTTTAAAGCCATGTTTTTATGTGTTATATTTTACATGCTTTAAAGAGAAAGTCATTTATGATTAGTTTTACTTTACATGCTTTAAAGAGAAATCCTCTAAAGATAGCTCTGCATCTTCTCTGCCACTAAAGGAATAATAGATTTGTAACCCGTCTATTAGGTGGTTACTGTTAATATAGTACATATGTTACTGTTGTTCATATAGGGACTAGGGTTTGTGGGTTTTAGGACTTGTGAATCTAATGTTGTAATGACTCTAAATATGTTGTGCTTCTAACCTAATAAATGTTGGCCTAAAGATATTCCACTGTATATAAATTATATTTTGGTGTCAGAGTTATTCTGCAAGAGTTATTAGGCAGTAAGTGTCAGCCAGAGGGTTGATAACTGCTGCAGTCACACCCTTCTCTGGGCTAAGAGGGTGGTCTGGGGCGGGGTGTGACAATGAATTCCATCTTGCACCCTATGTTCCCAGCTATTAACTTGATCTTACCCCTGAAATAGGAGGCTTATTAGGTCAGTGATAATGAGCTGCCCTCACCTATGCAGATCTAAGGATAATTTTGAGTGAACAGGAGTTCATAGTTAGCTCAGGATTAAGATTAAGTTACCTAGGTCATCAATTAATGAAAAAGTCTATTTTATACATTAAACGGCATTTAGAACATAAAAGTGACTATTTCAAGGTTCAGTCTTATGTAAACTCTTTACATAGGATGCCCCCATTTTCATGTCTCCACATGAATGGTTTAGGATCACATCATTTGTACTAACTACAAAATGGACCACATCCATAGTGTCCCTAGAATAAGTCGCCCAACCTTATTCATATAATATAGACCATTTTGGCTATATATATTTGAACTTGATCCACATTTATGTCACTACATAAAGTTCAAACTTAAACTTAATAGCCTCGGAACCTTAGTTTATTGGATTCATGAATATAGAATTTAAATTTACTAAAGATTTTCAATAACTGCTTTGAACAAGAATATGATATTACAAAATACGAGTTTTAGGACATAAAATCCAACAAAACAAACAATTTATTTACTCGGTTACCGCAAGGTTTTCATAAAAATTACCAACGCAATCTTTTTCATAAGTCCCTGTGTTCGACCCTGGACTTAGCAGGAAACTCAGAGGAATTTACACTTGGATTCCACTGGGGAAACTTGAGTGCACAATGCAATTTTATCAATGCAAAGCATCCACATTTCCACTTCATAAAAACAAGCATCAAATATGTGTTGACGCAATGCAAGAATTGCAATCATAGGAAATCATCGGTTGAGCGCAACTTCACCGCAAGGCTTTGCGATGATTGTGCTCACAAACATTTGCCCGAGAAGGATCGCTGCAACCTGGTCAGTGCAACTTGGTGGGCGCATTTGGGTGAAAGGCTAATTAATCACGATGGGAAAAAAAGCTGATGACAGTCAAATCCGAATTTAGTTGACAACTGATAACGATCACAAGTACATTCAGCTTTTCGGTGACAAATATTCGGCGCATCATCAGGAATTAAAGCTTTTCCATCTGTACAATCATGAGAGAGAAGCCGCCATTCAGCTTAGATGTTCTATAAATACCAGAGGCATCCTTCGGAGAAACGGTTCACCAGTTCACTATTCTTTATTCCACAAGTTCGTACGCCCTTGTTCATAGTTTTCTTTCGATTTAAGGCGGACACGAGAGAAAAGGTTGTGCCGATAGATCATTCCGGCAAGCTTGGGAGAGCGCTAGAAGCTTCAAGGAAAAAGAGAGGGCTGACGCTTGCGGAAGTGAGAAAATATTTAGAACCGAATAGAGATTACAGTGTAAAAGCCTCGGTCAGCAAGGAATTGCTACCAGGCTCTCTACCTTTAACTTCCATTGTCATTTTGTACTCCACTCATTGATTGAAATGGAATCTATTTCTCTATATCTGTTCACTCTCTGTTATTTACGCATGAGTAGTTAAATTAGTTGAATGGGTTGAAAAGCACTTGGCTAGCACAACTAGGGAATCTTCATGCTATGCGATTATCTTGTATTATGTATGCTTCACTCATCCATTAGAGATACTCGGGAGGGTAGTCTAAGGAGAGGATCTAGACTTGGAAAGTCAAGTTAGAATCTAGGCTCGGGAGAGTCAGATTAGAATGCATAATCAAGAGATAGGAGCTTAGGAATGAGCACTATTTGTTATCAATGCATCGCATGCATCCTAGAGATAGGATATGATTGTATGCAGTCACCTTGCTTTTATGCATCTTGCATCATTGCATAGGAAAAGAGTAGAGACTTAGGGATAAGCTCTATAGACACTTTTGCATTCAACAAATGCGTCCTAGACTTAGGAGCATCGCATTTGCATTGGAAAATGACTTGTTATGCATGGTGGTAGCATGATCGCATAGTCTGACGCATTCCCAAGTAACGCTAGCTAAAGATCTTCTTAACCCGTTCATCACATACTCAGTGCATCTATCACACAACTGACTTTTCTCAAATCTGTCGCATTTTGTTTATTTTCTTCATTAACGCAATCAACAACAAACCAACAATTTATTTATTTGGTTACCACAAGGCTTTCATAAAAATTACCAACGTAATCTGTTTTCACAAGTTCTTGTGTTCGACCCTGGACTTACCAGGAAACTCAGAGGAATTTACACTTGGATTCCGCTGAGGAAACTTCAGTGCACAACAAAATTTCATCAACGCATATCATCCACATTTCCACTTCATAAAATAGAGCATCAAGTTTTTGGCGCCGTTGCCAGGGACTTCGGCAAAATAGAGTGCTAACGGTAATTTTTCTAATTTATTTGCAGACTCTCAATCTCTGGCGAATTACGACACGGAAATTGAGAGGACATTTAGAAGGAGACTGATAGACCGCCAACAGCAACCACAATTAGATAAAGAGGAGATGGTGGAGCAGCCTAGAAACGGAGCACCAAATTATAACAATGTCATGGCGAATCCAATTCTGTTGGTAAACGATCGCAATAGACCCATTAGAGACTGTGCATCGCCAAACCTCTATGATTTCTCTCCAAGAATCATGAGGCCTGCCCTCGACGAAAGCCGGTTTGAGATGAAACCTGTGATGCTGCAGATGATCCAGACTATAGGATAATTTGGAGGAAGGCGTGGCGAAGACCCACATGCCCACCTCTGAGGCTTTATTGAAATTTGCAATACTTTTGTGTTCTCGAACATCTCTGCCGAAGAAGTTCGACTAACTTTGTTCCCATTTTCTCTCTGTGATTAGGCTAGGAAATGGGCATATTCTCTCGAACCGGGAGAGATAACTTCATGGGAACAAATGGTGGAAAAGTTTATGAAGAAGTATTTCCCACCAACTGAGAACATTAAGAGATGGAAATTAATAACAAATTTTGAAGAAGAAGATGACGAATCACTCAGCGATGCTTGGGCGAGGTTCAAGCAGCTGGTAAGAGACTCTCCACACAATGGCTTACTAGACTGCCTGCAAATAGGAGGCCCCATTGTTTGTGAAGAAAGGGCAGGTCAATGCAATTACTCAAACGATCGCAAGTTGTATCATTTGCGGAAATGCTCACCCGATGGAGGAATGCCCAACAAACCCGCAGTCGGTATGCTTCATGAGAGATAATCCCTATTCCAATACATATAATCCCGGGTGGTGAAACCACCCAAATTTTTCGTGAAAAAATCAACAACAAAGCTCTCAACCTGTGGCACAAAAAGAAGAGCCACCTGGATTTTTTCCGCAAGACAACGTTCCAGCGCATAGCTAAGCTAACAGCTCACAATCACTGCAATCTTTGTCCTTAGAGAGCTTGTTGAAGCAATACATTGAGAAAAATGAATCAGTGCTTCAGAATCAAGCTACATCCATTAGAAATCTTGAAATCCAAATGGGAAAAATTATGGGCGAGCTGAAAAATAGACTGCAAGGAGCGTTTACGAGCTCAACTGAGCTCCCTCGTAATGCTGGGGGTAACGGGAAGGAACAATGCTTAGCAGTCTCCTTGCAAAGCGACAACATGACTGCGAAAGTAGGGGAGAAGCCTATCACAACCAACTTGAATGCAGTGACAATTGAAGACCCGTTGACTTATAGTTTGGAGAAGCCCGAGAAAATAGACCTTGAAGTTGCGTCCACCTTTAAGCCTCTATATCTTGAAACAGAAGAAGTCCAACCACCAGCAACTCCGCAAAGACTAAAAGAGGAACAAAATAAGGAAGGAAAGATCACAATAGTGGCTGCAGTGCAAAATGCTATGATCCCACCTAAAATGGGCGACCCAGGAATCTTCACGATCCCATGCTCTATCAGAGGGACCTACAGTGGCCAAGCACTATGCGATCCTGGGGCAAGTATAAACATAATGCCGCTATCAATCTTGAAACAATTGAATACTGGCACACTTATGCCGATAAAGGAAACTCTCCTGCTCGCTAATAGATCCCAAATACACCCTGAAGAAGAGTTGAAAAATGTCGCACTTTCAATCGATAAATTCAAAAACTTGATGCCGGGAAATTGGAAGTCAATTTTACTTGACAACCAACTTCCCTTGGACGTGGTATGCGATGCATGTTCCTAAGATATGCGTTGATAGTCATGAGTCGATGGTCATGCATTGGAGTGAATAATGCGTTAACGAATGTATGCGATGACCATGCGTCCTGCCAAGTATAACATGAATGCAAGTTTCTCGGGTAATCTGAGGCACTTGTAACTATATATTTGCGGTGATTGTGCATGCGACGGTTGAATAAAAGAATGGAGGGGATGTTGTTAAGTTAATCCTACTTCTATTCCTATCTATCAGAAAACGCAATGAGGATATGCCTGAAAGGTAGAGATACGACAAACCTTGACATGAAATAAATGTATGGGAAAATAGATAAAATGCGGAGATGTTTTCATTACAACCCTTAAGAGTGACCGCAAGGGCAACCCTAGTCAATGCAAACTAATGCGATCATGCAACACTCATACAATAGTAATCCACCTCTCGGTGTGAATGCTACGGCTTCTAATATTAGAACGCATGCGATGTCTGTGTAGAGGTGTCTATAGGGCCTACACATAAGCCTTTAATTCTTGTCTATGCAATGATACACAAACAAGGCAACCACATATCATCATTCTTATTCCTAGGGTGCATGAAATGCAGTGTTGACAAACAGAGCTTATCTCTAAATCCCTATCTTTTGCTTATGCCGATCTAATCTCACTCTCTCGAGTCTAGATTCTAACCTAGCTCTCTCAAGTCATTAGGTTCTTTCTTTAGACTCTCTCTCGAGTAGCTCTAAAGGGGTGTTGGGCACAACATAAGACAAGACAAACACATGAACTTGGTTGACGCAAGATTGTTACTATCCCTAGTGAACAATGCATACCTTACTTAATGTGTCCAACCATTTACCCTCCCAAGCAGTTGATTGTTGCTGACTTCACTCATAGACAAGAAATGTGTTAGCCTATAGACAGGCATTGCAGCAGCTTCACACTAAGAAAATAAGGTTACTCACTCACTCGCGCAACGCACACCTCGCAGTGGGTTGCTACATGTTTCATACCCCTAATCCACATGACTAAGTATGTAATACCCAAGTAATCTCACTAAGTGTTGCAATGAAAATAATGATGCTAAGCAGAGAAGATGAAGATGGAGTCGAAGGAACAGAGAAATGAATTGAAAACAGATTGTATTAATTCCTTAATTCCAAAATGTCATACAATACAATGTAGGAAAAGAAAGGAAAAAGAAATGATCGGCTAGAAGCAAAGCTTTGCTTCCAGCGGATGTGCGTCAAGGCTGTCGGTGGTATCATGGATGGGTGGAGGAGCTGATTCTCTCGAGATCTAACTCCGATCGAAGGCTCCGGTCGCCACTCGGAATGGATGAAGGAGGTGAAGAACTTTCAGCCATCTTCTCACGCATTTGTCTGGATCGCAAGGATCCGCCATAGGCGAACCTCAGACAAAAACCTTGGATAAAATGAATTTTAGCTCATCGGCTTCTATTTATAGAGATTGGGTCGCCGACAAAATTGATTGGATTGCTCTGAGTCTGACGTTCGGCACGTTAGCCCTTTCTGAACCTTTGCCACCAATGGCGCGGTAAGTAAAATGTCAACATCAGCTTTGGATTTTCTCGAGGTAGATGCGTTGATGCGTTCATTCCACCTACCTTGCATTGATCCCATTAGAATGCGTTGTCGCATAGCCGCAATCATTTAATGGCCGCATTCGCTTAACATCACAACTCTTCACGATGACCGCATTCGCTTTGACGAGCGCAACTCCCATGTGATGGATGCATACGGCTAATTACCGGAACATCCATGCATTGATCGATGCGTTTGCCTTGCGATGGAGTGTTTCTCCGCATGAGGTCATCTATGCGATGGTCTGGTTTCTGCGTTTGCATTCATTTCCTACATTGGCTACAAAAATAGAACATTGAACTCATAATTAACGTAAAATAACGAGTTAGCTGAGATTCGACATGTTGATCAACGCAAGCTCATATTCTTGTGAATTCCTATCATGATCGACACATATTCTGCCTAACAACTATAATCACATAACTTGTAATGCTGAAAATGTTGTGTCTTTCTTCTTATTACTTATAGCATACGAACAAATATAAATATGGATGAGTGAACAACAAGCTCATGTTGCCATAAACTTGATGACGTAATGATGGAAATGGACTTTGATGAAGGAAGGGTGAGTTGCTATGCGTTGAGGATCAAAGGTAAGGCTAATTGATGGAAAACTTCAAGGGAGGATGCCAATGGTATACGAGCATAAGTCTTAAACAATTTAAGTAGAGAAATATGTGAAGTATTTAAGTAATTTAGGTGGCAAAAGGAGGATCACACAAAATTCTAGTAGGAGGTGGACAAAGGAGATATCATGCAATTGAAGTCTTATTACCTCAAGTAGGAGGTGGGTGAAGGAGATTTCATGCAAAAAAAGGAGATTTTGGTTGGCAAGCTGAAATGAGAACAACACAAGGCTAGGCTGGGTAGGTTGAGTGTTAGCAGCTCCAAACTGAGACAAATAGGAGTTAAGTTGTCACCATGGGGTGAGTTTGAAATGGCTATAAATAGAGGGTTGGGCAAGAGGAATTTATTCATACCATCATCTAAATTTTATGTTGAGAGACTATTTAGAGAGTTACGTTTGAGTTAGTAGGCTGCCAAGTTGATTGGATATCAAAAGAAATAAAGGTTGCGTTGGTGAGGCATTGAGTCAGCTGGATGCACAGCCAGCTCACACCCTGCACGCACGCAGCTCTGCGTCCGTCCGTCCACGTGCGCCTCGCTCGATGCATCTCGCGCACCAGCCCAGTGCATCTACCTCCCCCGTGCGACGCATCACGCCCAGTGCAACGCACACCCAGCACATGCCCAACGCAACGGATGCCTAAATGTACCAGTCCCCTGTGCGGCACAGCACGCCCACCCTGCCTACTGCCCAACGCCCAGCTGCCTACCACGGTCCAAATAACCTCTAAAGAGGCTAATTTTGGGATTTTGGCTAATTCTGAGTAGGGTAAGCTGGTATTTTCATTATATAACGGTATTTTGGCTAGCTTGACATTATTTATTGATATAACAAGTATTAATTGAGGAATTTTTATGGATATGGAGGAATTCTCAGAAAGGTATTCTTAAGGTGATTTTAGTGGAAAAACTTGATTTCGGTGAGTGTTTACTTAGTTTTATGCGTTGATATGTGGATAAATGCATATGTTTACTTAGTTTTATGCGTTGATATGTGGATAAATGCATATGTAAGTGCCAAATGCATGCTTATGATGTTATGTTGTTGCCATGATATTGTTTGTGAAATTGTTATGGAAACTGAGATTATACCCAGATTACATAAGTTAGCATGCTTAATAAAAGGTGCTTGGCAGGAAAATATAGTCGACCTCGGTCGGTGGAAAATAATAGTCGGTGACGACCGGCGGGAAATATAGTCAAGTTACCTAAGCATGACTAGCGGGAAAAGAATTGTCGATGTGCACATTGGCGGAAAAAGTGGGTTATAGGAAAGTTTTCATAAAAAGCTGTTATGATTGATAATATATCCATGATATGAACATGCCAAGTATAGCATGAAACTGGAGGATGATAATTGAATGAATGTACACATGATCATGCATAGATTATACTGGAATTGTGATTATGTGATTGATTTCCCAAAATATGCTTTGCAAAGTGATTATTATTCTAAAAGAACCACTCACTGGGCTTAGTAGCTCACACTCTTCCAAATGTTTTCTTATATCCCCCCCCCCCTAGGTAGCAAAGCGGAGCGTTTAGGAAGGCATCTACTAACCACTAACACACCAGGACTTGGTAAATTCTCAGGGCACGACTCGAACCATGTAATAAAGAATATAGAAAATTGAACTATGTGTATGAAAGTTAGATAGTGTATTGTAAACATGTTAAAGTCTTAATAGATATGGGGCGAAATGTTAAATTGAAATATTGTTTTGGAATATTACTGGTGTACCCTCACGCTCCCTCCCAGGTCTTGGCGGCTAAGGCTAAGGAGGGGGTGTGACAGATTGATGGGCGCAATGCGACGTAGATGCGTTGTTCAGTTTATCTTTGAGCCATGAATGCATGTGGTGACTTGATTTCCTGCAAAACAGACATGAAACATTCTTTTCTACAATCGCAATGGCGTCAGTGGGTGTATTGACGACAATTTATAATTCTCGTATTTCTTAGCCAATTTCCATACTATCGATGCAACTTTTCTTCCTTTTGGCCGCAATATCTAAATAAAACGGTATAAATAACTTGTATTTCTACAAGTTATCAACAACCTTCATAATGCTAAGTAAAAGGCCTAAGATGACATACATTTCTGCATGTCATCATCGGCAGACTTCCTCATTTTGGATTATAAAGTGGACGAAGATGCGCCCATCATATTGAGATGACCATTCCTTTCAACCGGTCGCGATCAAATTGATGTGTGCAAAGGGGAATTGTAATGAGCATTCATGGGGAAAAACTCCAGATTAAGGCAGTAAAGATCCCAGAGGATAAAGAAAAGAGAGAAAAGCCACCATGGACGTGAACAAACTAGCCTGGAATAAGTGGTCCCTGAGTATTATATGATTCAACCTCATCAGGAACACAATCATTTTGAATATCCTTTTCCCGCATCAAATACTTCATGAACTTTTATCTTACTCGTTATTATCTATTATCGCAATTACTTTGTTTTACTGACTATCTATCTACAATGTTCTTATTCTAAAAAAAAGAAAAACTTGTTGTTTTGTTTTAAATCATTTGACCCTTTCTTTGTTTGTTTACAATGATTAAGGCACAGGATTGCAGAGATGTTACTTGAAGCAGCAAATTATCTCACTCTATCACCGCAATCCAAAGAAGAGAGATCGCCACAAAGATGGATACGTCAATACACAATGCAGGCAATAGTGCAAATTTGGGGGTTTACTCTTCCTTATCTTTATTTCAAATTTTGCGCTATCACATCGCATGTTATTTTAAAAGCTTTATCACCGCATCCTCTTTGATTACCGCAATCATTTGATGTAGATAACTTTAGAAGGTTACCGCATGCTATTTCTTTGCCAAGTATGATTTCAATGATGAAAAATATGCTTCTATTTCTTTCGTATATACTAGAGGCAACTTAGTCTTAAGATAGTCACCTCATGAAATATTTCTAGAAGTTAGGGGTTTGCTAGCTTTCTTTCAAGCTCTCTTTACAACGCATTCTAAGAACATCACATGACTCATTTCAATCTTTTGGCAATGAGGACATTGTCGCATTTTAAATTTGGGGGTGAGGTATTTATTTTCGACCTTGCTATTTTCTAAAAAAAAAAGAGAGAATAACAACTCCACAGTTAACGCAATGGGAAACCCATGTTGATAAGAGTTAAGTTGTGAAGGGCACTTACCCGTAGTTGGATGTCCGCATGACACACGTGGGGGCAAGCCAAAACGAAAATAATTCACCAGGATCAACACATAAATAAATGACCACAACTCCACTGCCAACTAGGTATGAGTTTAGTTTCAGAAAGAGTGCATTGCTCATAGTTAGATGTCCGCATGACACCCGTGGGGGCAAGCCAAAACGAAGGCAAGGCACTTGGATCAGCGCAAGGTCAGAAAAAATAATAATGTTACAAAATATGCAAGGATAAAATCATTTGACACCCCGGTGGAAAATTTTTCTTTTTGAAATAAATCATACGATGTTCTGGAAATTAGTAAAGTCCTTTTGAAGGTTAAGCTTACAGTCCCTAGGTCTTAGAAATATTTTAAGAAGAGACTTGAATAAGACTTAAGGAAATTTTGTTATATAGGATTTGAACGAAGTATCCTTGAGAAATCTAGGAAAAAAACTTTGCGGTTGACATGCTAAAGGAATCTTTAGCTTATGCTTGAGGACAAGCATTATTTAAATTTGGGGGTGTGATAACGGGCAGAAATGCATGTTATCATGGTACTAAGTTCTTAAACAATGGTACTAAGATCATAGGAAATCATCGGTCGAGCACAACTTCACCGAATGGCTTTGCAATGATTGTGCTTGCAAACATTCGCCCGAGAAGGATCGCCGCAACCTGGTCAGCGCAACTTGGTGGGCGCATCTGGGTGAAAGGCTAATTAATCACGATGGGACAAAAAGCTGATGACAGTCAAATCCGAATTTAGTTGACAACTGATAACGATCACAAGTACATTCAGCTTTTCGGTGACAAATATTCGGCGCATCATCAGGAATTAAAGCTTTTCCATCTGTACAATCATGAGAGAGAAGCCGCCATTCAGCTTAGATGTTCTATAAATACCAGAGGCATCCTTCAAAGAAACGGTTCACCAGTTCACTATTCTTTATTCCACAAGTTCGTACGCCCTTGTTCATAGTTTTCTTTCGATTTAAGGCGGACACGAGAGAAAAGGTTGTGCCGGTAGATCATTCCGGCAAGCTTGGGAGAGCGCTAGAAGCTTCAAGGAAAAAGAGAGGGCTGACGCTTGCAGAAGTGAGAAAATATTTAGAACCGAATAGAGATTACAGTGTAAAAGCCTCGGTCAGCAAGGAATTGCTACCAGGCTCTCTACCTTTAACTTCCATTGTCATTTTGTACTCCACTCATTGATTGAAATGGAATCTATTTCTCTATATCTGTTCACTCTCTGTTATTTACGCATGAGTAGCTAAATTAGTTGAATGGGTTGAGAAGCACTTGGCTAGCACAACTAAGGAATCTTCATGCTATGCGATTATCTTGTATTATGCATGCTTCACTCGTCCATTAGAGATACTCGGGAGGGTAGTCTAAGGACAGGATCTAAACTTAGAAAGGTCAGGTTAGAATCTAGGCTCGGGAGAGTCAGATCAGAACATGTAATCAAGAGATAGGAGCTTAGGAATGAGCACTATTTGTTATTAATGCATCGCATGCAACCTAGATATGGACACTTCTGCATTTATGCATCTTGCATCATCGCATAGGACAAGAGTAGAGACTTAGGGTTAAGCTCTATGGACACTTCTGCATTCAACACATGCATCCTAGACTTAGGAGCATCGCATTTGCATTGGAAAATGACTTGTTGTGCATGGTGTTAGCATGATCGCATAGTCTGACACATTCCCAAGTAATGCTAGCTAAAGATCTTCTCAACCCGTTCATCGCATACTCAGTGCATCTATTACACAGCTGATTTTTCTCAATTTCATCGCATTTTGTTTATTTTCTTCATTAACGCAATCAACAACAAACCAACAATTTATTTATTTGGTTACCGAAAGGCTTTCATAAAAATTACCAACACAATCTGTTTTCACAAGTCTTTGTGTTTGACCCTAGACTTACTAGAAAACTTAGAGGAATTTACACTTGGATTCCGCTGAGGAAACTTGAGTGCACAACGCAATTTCATCAACACATATCATCCACATTTCCACTTCATAAAATAGAGCATCATCCACCTCCAGCCCATCCCTAGATACCTTATGCCCCAGCACAATGCCCTCCTTCACCATAAAATAGCATTTCTGCCAATTAAGCACGAGGTTCGTCTCCTCACATCTTTTCAATATCTAATCCAAGTTGTCGAGACAGACTTCGTATGTGTGCCCATATACAGAGAAGTAGTCCATGAATATTTCTACAGAGTCTTCGAGATATTCTGAAAAGATGGCCATCATGCATCTTTGGAAAGTGCTCGACGCATTGCAGAGGCCGAACGGTATGTGGCGAAAAGCAAAAGTTCCATACAGGCAAGTGAATGTGGTCTTTTCTTGATCTTTAGGAGCAATCATAATCTGATTATAATCGGCATACCCATACAAGAAGCAGTAGAAGTCATTTCCAGCTAGACAATCCAGCATTTGGTCAATGAAAGGTAAAAGGAAATGATCTTTCTTCATTGCTGCATTCAACTTGCGGTAGTCCATGCAAATACGCCATCCGATGACGATCCTTTGTGGTATCAGCTCATTATTTGCGTTAGGGACTACCGTCATCGCATCTTTCTTCGACACGTACTGCACGAGGCTGACCCACGTGCTGTCTTCTATCGGATAAATGATGTCCGTATCTAACCACTTGATTATCTCCTTCTTTACGACCTCCTTCATCGTAGGGTTGAGTCTGTGCTAATGTTCGATCGATCCCTTGTTGTTTTCTTCGAGACAAATTCTATGCATACAGTATGCGGGGCTAATTCCTCGAACGTCTGTGAGCGTCCAACCAATTGCTCTCATATATTTTCTCAAAATGCTCAGCAGCGCATTCTCTTGGTCTTCATTGAGTGCAGAGGAAATGATTAGTGGTAGCTTTTCGTTCTGCCCCAAAAACGCATACTTTAGGTGGTTAGGCAGGGTCTTCAGCTCTATTATTGGTGGTTGTTTTAAGGACGGTTGCATTTTTTTTCTTTCTTCATTTACTATTGGCTCTTCTTCTTAGGTTGCGATCATCTCATTTTCCTTGTTTGTTTTTTTTTTTTTTTTTTTTTTGTGATCGCATTACATGCAACAATGGATGCAATTGTATCCTCATCTTCATTTTCATCTTTAGGCTTCTTTTCTTCATTTAAACTTTGTTCATCGTCGGATTCATTAAGGTCTTCTTCATCAGGATATTTCATGGCACGGATAATGTCAAACTTGAGCTTTTGTCCATTCACCCTCAAGGTGATCTCTCCTTTGTGCACATCAATCTGGGCACGACCTGTTGATAAAAATGGTCGCCCCAAGATGATGGGCACATCATTGTCGGCTTCGTAGTCCAACATGATGAAGTCGGCTGGTAATATAAATTTGTTGATTGTAACCAGCACGTTCTTCACCTTTCCCTTTAGGTGCACCAAAGATCTATCTACTAGCTGGAGAGTCACTGTCGTGAGTGCAAGTTGCCTTACATTCAACTGCTTGAAAATTGACAAAGGCATCAAGTTGATGCTGGCTCCAAGATTGCATAACGCCTGCCCGATGTACAATCCTCCAATGGAGCAAGGTATAGTAAAACTCCCAGGATCACGCATCTTCGATGGGATTATAGATTTTGAGCTATGCGTCAAAGCCACTGTGGCGAACATACTAGTGCCTCTCTTCTTTGTCACCATATTCTTTAGAAATTCGCATATGCAGGCATTTTCTCAATTGCTTCAGTGAACGGAATATTAATATGCAATTGTTTTAACATATTCATGAAGCGTTGGTACTGTACCTCGTCATCTTCTTCTTTCTGAGTCTCTATGGGAAAGATGGCAACTGTACTCTCATGGTCCCCTGTTCTTTTGGCTCTGAGGTGGACGCAATTTCTGGCTCTATCGCTTCTTCTTCTCCTTCTTCTTCTCGAGTCACTGCAATCTCTGGTTCCAACGCAATTGAAGCAGCCCTGCTCGACTTCTTCTTCCCCCCTACCATAGTCTTGCCACTTCTCAATGTCACGACTTGACATTTCTCTTTACCCATACCCCCTAGGTTGCGTGGGAGTTCCGTTGAACTCGGTAGGGCCCCTTGCGGTCTATTCTTGAGTTCACTCGCAATCTGGCCCATCTGTAGTTCCAGGTTGCAGATAGACGTCGCCTGGTTTTGAAGCACAGTTTCGTTCTTCTCAATATCTTGCTTCAACAACTTTCCAAAGAGGAACATTGCAACGCCTGCGAACTGTTGGCTTGATTACTCGTCTGACCATTATTTCGCGGGAAAAATCCAGGTGGCCTTCTTTTTGCGCCATTGATTGGAAATTTTGCTGCTGATTTTTCCACACAAAGTTGGGGTGGTTTTTCCACCCAGGGTTGTACGTGTTAGAGAACAGGTTATCTTCACAAAGTAGATTGAATATGGGTTTTGCAGGCATTCCTCCATTGTGTGTCCTTCACCGCAAGTAACACACCTTGCGGTAGTCTGATTGATTGCGTTCGCTTGCCCACTATGCATTGTTAGGCTATTGTGACTCCCTATATCAAGTTCATCATCGCAGTCATCTAACTCTGAAGTGATGCGATAGCACCATTATTTACGTCACTATCCTTTATTCTCAATCTTTGATCGCTCTCTCTCCAGTCCTCGTGATTTTTAGAGATGCGATCAAGGATGTTCTTGGCCTCATCATACATTTTGTCTAGCATACCTCCAACGACTGCCGCATTGACACCGGTCTGTGAAGCAGGGTTTTCGTGATAAAAAAAATCTCCATTTGCAAGCAGTCTGGTAATCTGTTGTGCGGGCAGTCTCTTACCAGCCTCTTAAACCTTGCCCAAGCATCGCTGAGCGATTCGTCTATGTTCTGTTCAAAATTGGTTATTAATTTTCTTCTCCTGGCATTCTCAGTTGGTGGGAAATATTTCTTCATAAACTTCTCTACCACTTGTTCCCAAGAAGTAATCTCCCCCAGTTCGAGGGAGTACGCCCATTTCGTGCCTGATCACACAAAGAAAATGGAAATAAAGTTAGTCGAACTTCTTCGGTAGATATATTTGGGAACACAAAAGTGTTGCAGATTTCTATGAAGCTCCGGAGGTGGGTATGCGGGTCTTCGCCACGCCTTCCTCCAAACTTTCCAGCAGTCTGGATCATTTATAGCATCACCAGTTTCATTTCGAATCAAGATCCATCAAGCGTGGGCCTCATGATTCCTGGGGAGAAATCGTAGAGGTTGGGCGATGCATAGTCTCGAATGGGCCTATTGCGATTGTTTGCCAGAAGGATTGGATTCGCCATGACATTGTTTTCATTTGGTGCTCCATTTTCAGGTTGCTTCGCCATATTATTTTTATGGTTGTTGTTGGTGGCTATCTCTCAGTCTTCGTCAAAATGTCCTCTCCATCTCTGGGTCATAATTCATCAGAGATTAAGAGCTGCAAAGAAATCATAAAAATTACCATTAGCACACTAAATTGCCGAAGTCCCCGGCAACGACGCCAAAAACTTGATGCATTGTTTTATGCGGTGAAATAATGAAAGGAATTACGGTGATGGAAATGCGTTGTGCAACAGGTTTTCTCAGTAGAATCCAAGTATAAATCCTACTGAGTTTCCTGGTAAGTCCATGGTTGAACTCAGGGACTAAGGAAAACAATATGCGGTGGTAATTTTTAAGATCACTTTGCAGTAACAAATAAATTAATGATAGGTTGGTTTGTGTTTGCTGTGTAAAAAGTATACGTTGGATTTGAGAAAAGATTGATTATGTTGTAGATACAGTGAGTATGTGGAGGAACGGGTTAAGAAGTTCTTTAGCTAGCATTTCTCGAGAATGCATTCAAACTATGCAATCATGCTACACTCATGCAACAGCAAATCATTTTCCAATGCAAATGCGGTAACTCCTAATTCTAGGACGCATGCGATGAATGCGATAATGTCCATAGAGGTTATTCCTAAGTCTCTACTTCTTGCCTATGCAATGATGCAAGATGCACACAAAGACAAGGTGATCGCATACAATCATAACCTATCTCTAGGATGCATGTGATGCGTTAATAGCAAACAGTGCTTATTCCTAAGCTCCTATCTCTTTGTTATGTGTTTCTAATTTGACTCTCCCAAGCCTAGATTCTAACTTGACTTTTCCAAGCCTAGATTCTATCCTTAGACTACCCTCCCGAGTATCTCTAATGAACGAATGATGCATACATAATACAAGATACTCGCATAGAATGAAGATCCTCAGTTATGCTAGCTAAGTGCTTCTCAACCCATTCGACAGATTTAGCTACTCATACGTAATAAACAGAGAGTGGACAGATATAAAAAAGTAAACTCCATTTCTATAGATAAGTTCAAAGTATAAAATGACAATGGAAGATAAGGATAGAGAGCCTGGTAGCAATCCCTTGCTTCCTAAGGCTTTTACACGGTTAACTCTATTCTGTTCAAAAGATGTTCCTGCTTCCACAGGAGTTGGCCTTCTCTCTGATATTGACGCTTCTGGCACTCTTCCAAGTTCACCAAAATGATCTCTCGGTACAATCTCACTTCCCTCTCTTTCGCCTTCTAAATAAAAGAAAAACTAAGAACAAGGTTGCTTCTAACTATGGAGAAAATGATCTAACTGTCGAACTAGACGAACTCTTTCACTGAAGGTTGCCTTCGGTATTTATAGAGCTTCAGGGTGAAAGGCTTCTTCTCTCTTATGATTGCACTGATGGGATGGCATTAATTCTCTGTCTGATGCGGCAAATATTTGTCATAGAAAAGTTGAGTGTACTTTCTAAAGTAGTTCGTTAGCGGCTTGTCAACTTAATTCGGAATCGACCGTAATCAGCTTTCTGTCCCATCATGATTTATTATGCTTTTCACCCAGATGCGCTCACCAAGTTGCGTCGACTCTATGCGGCAACCTTCTTGAGCAGATATTTGTGAGCGCAAATCACCACATATCCTTGCGGTGACACAATCTTTTGATGTGCTCGACCGTTGATTTCTTGTGATCACATTTTCCGCCTTGCGTCAACGCATATTCTGCACAAAAATACATAAGTTAACTGTTTTCATGTGATGGACACAGCGACCGCAATATTATGAACTTAATGCTTTTTGGACGCTATCTTATATGTTTTCATCAACACGACCCTACATTGTTTTATAACTTAGTACTGTAATAACGTGCATTTTTGCCCGTTATGAACTACCTAACCCAAATTGTAAAGGTTGGGTTGGGTTTTTTTTTTTTTTTTGGGAGGGATGGGTTGGGTTGAAAAAAATTTAAATTTTATTTTTGGATCGAGTTTCGGGTTATTGAAATTATTGGTGGGGTTGACCCTACCCGACCCAATATATATTATATATAATTTGTAAACCCTAATCTCAGTTCACACTTCACGATCTTTCTCCCTTTTTTGTGCCTCCCTCCCTCCTTCTTAGGGTTATATGATTTTCAAATTGGTGTGTATTGGAGAAGGAAAATGGAAAAAAAAAAAAAAAAAAAAAAAGTCAACCCGATGACCTAACCTGAAAATATTGGGTTCTGTTGGGTTAGATTGACCCTTCAAAATGGAACCAAGAGGGTTAAGCTAAAGCCATCCCAAAAATACGGGTTGGTCCAAAAAAAGTACCTAACTCGGCCCAACCTGAACCATGTACACCCCTACTAATAATGATGAGTTAAGCAATTTACAATGTAGTATTTATCTATAATACACCAATTACTACAGTAGTTCACGTAGAGCTCAACTCCCAGATCACCTAGGCTCCCCCTAGATGTGAGACTCCCTCTCAAATGTACTTAGGCTCCCCCTAAGCTTGATATTAGTGATGCCACTCATTATTGTTGACATAATTTTTAATCTAAGCTACAAGTCCATGTCCTCTAACCAGTTCCCCGGCAACGGCGCCATAAACTTGTAATGCAAATTTTAGATATAAAAACTACAATGCAAGGTTTAAGTCCATGCGATACTACTTCTAGATATGTGTTAATAATGAATGTTCTTGTAGTATGCTATGCGTTGTCACAAGTTTCCTTGCGTTGGAACCAAGTGTAATTCCACCGCAAGTTTCTCGGTGTGATCCAAGGTCGAACACAGGGACTGTTTGAGCTTATTACATTATGTTTGTGATACATGCGACGAAGGGTTTTTTCAATTTATAAAAGAGTTGTGTACAAGTATTTAAACATGTGATAAAGTAAAGTAAAGCGGTAAAGATGCGACAATAAAATAAATTGCGATAAAGTAAATCTAAGCTAAGATGATACAAGATACAGGTTTCATGATAGAAGATACCGAGGTTGAGGCTGACTGTGAAGATTATACGAAGATTGTGTTATGTGGTGACAAGTTTATGTGCGAAGCAGAAACAGAAAAGATAATTAATACAAACAGCGCAAGTTCCTTAATTGCGTTAAAGATACAAGTATAGTTCCGCTTTTCCCTTGGCATACACCTCTTAATGATCGGCCACGTTCCCACATCTCTGTGGTGAAACAAGGACGAACATAATGAATACAAGGTTGCTTCCATCTCTGGAAGTTCTACTTGCTTTAGTTAATGCATTCTTCTAACCTTCTCTCGACAGATCAGAATGGCATCTTCACTTCTACTCTCATAGGTGAAGATGTCGTCTAGCATGCCTTAGCTAAACGCATTTATCTCTTTATCGCAGATAAGTTACTCATTTAATTCATCTTAATTACCAAGGGATTAAGAAAACTTCATGGAGAAAATGATTAATGGAGGAATGGAAATAGACAGAGAAGTGGAAATGGAAATGATCGAGACATTCAATAAAACTATTTAGCGTCTAATACATGATTTGTGAATGAAGAGATTAAGAGAATGAAATACAATTGATGAAATAGAGTTAGAAACAAATATAAATAAGTGCCATCGTCTTGGCACCGATCTGGATGGAGATTTACTTGCCGGCGTGGATGGATCGTGCGGAAGGATGAGCTTCCCTCTCATGCTTGCTCAACCGGTAGCAGGGATCTAAGCACAGAGCTTCACGGCAGGGATTTGGCAGAATTGCACTGAGACTCACCTCTCGGCCTTTATCTTCTCTTCCCAGATTTCTTCGGATCAGTACTCAGCTCAGCCTCTCTCTCAATAATCTAGCATCAATTAGCTCTCATATCAAGTATATCTTCTCTGAATTCTATGAGGGTATTTAAAAGTGGATCAAGTTTGAGTATATAGCCAAAACGGTCTATAAGTATAGGGATAGGGTTGGGTACCTTATCTTGGAAACACTATAGATACAACCCACTTTGTATTTAAGACAAATGATGTGATCCCAAATCGTTCATGTAGACACATGCGGTAGGGGCATCCTATGCAAAAGATGTTTGCATGAGACCGAACCATGAAATAGTCACTTTTCTTTATAATGTCGTTTACTGTTAAAATTGATTGTTTCATTTCAATGACCTAAAGTATCTCGATCTTAATCTTAAGTTAACTATGAACTCTTGTTTATTCATGATTATTCTTTAATCTGCATAGGTGAGAGTGGCTCAATATCACCGCTCAATAAGCCTCCCATTTTAAGAGTAAGACAGGGTAAATAGCTGAGGACATAGTCCTGCAAGATGGATTTCACTCCTATTTAATTCCAGGATTAGCAAATAGGTTATTCCCTTAAGTACTGACTCCTAGTCTTGAACAAGGGACCCCGCCTTCTCTATGACTGAAAGGGACTTGGTTTATTGGTATGACCATAAACTAATTGTTCATTAGTAGATCAGTGGAGACTTAAGGAGGAAGATGTATTATAGGGGTAAAATGATAATTTTGACCCAGCTATAAATACGAATCATCTGTGATGGATCGACTTACTGATCATGGTTAAATCAAGTGGATAGAAATGCATCTACAGTGAGGACTGTACAGCTACTAGGCTTTAGTGGAGTGTAAAGGTAGTTAAAAAATGTTGGTTAATTCGATTAAAAGAGCTTAGCCAATTGTCTGATCCCTTTTTGGTGTCGTCCCCAAAAAGAACTACGAATCAAAAGAAGATTTATAGACTACACCGAACTACTCCTATTACTACTAAAACGTAGCAACAATGGTAAGTGCGGGGTCAAACCACAGAGAGGCATAGAATTAAATCCCTCTTAAATTAAATTTGACTGTGAAAACCGATAAAAATGGGTTTTTGTTTTGATTGATAGAAAACATGCAAGAAAATAAATTGCAAGGGATAAATGTAAACAGGGATTGGTTCATCTATTTCTCTGCTCAAGTTAGACATTCAATGTAATTTCAACCATCGTTTTCATCCAATTGACTATGCAATCGAATTATGAATATATAACTACTCATTTGATTCAATCTAACTAGTTTCTACAAAGGTGGACAACTAGCATGAATCTAACCGAGAAAGGGTCCTAATTATTAATTAAGGTCGGAAAGTCAATACCCTAACTAATCTACCTGCTTCTAAATTCTATTGAGTTCAATAGTGGCCATATAAAACTAAAAACACATGCTTTACGATTTAGGATTCAATTATGTCAATTAATTGTCAAGAAAACCATATTCAATTAACCAATTTAATCTTAGAATCTAACAATTAAATGTTCTAGGAATAGCCATCAAATGCCTAATTTACTATTACTACTTAGGACCTTAGCAAAACTAAAAATCATTAGCATGCATGATAAAGCGTGAAAAGTCAACCTCAATAATCATGCTTTAGAATTAAAATAGATTCTAAGAAAAACATAATTTTAAATTGCATACATCAATTAGGGCAGAAAACTCATGAAATTGACATCAAATCCTTGATCCAAGAACGAGACAGAGAATTACCTCATCATTTCATGGAGAAACCCATGAGATACCACCCAATCAATGATCACAATAAAAAATAAAACTAAAAACTAACCTAATGATACTGAAAACATTGAGGGAAAAGAAGAAAGCTCGGCCTCTCCTCAGCCTCCATTGAATTTTAGTTAAAAAAAATTGATCTAAACCCAATGAGAGGAATTTATAGAATTAATCACAGCATTGCAATGCCGATGGCAGTGTTGCAACGCTGCCCTATGTTAGGGTTGAAGACGAAAGCGCGCGCACAGACCAAATTAGCATCAAGGTATTCGGAGGGTTAGCAATGTTGCCCTACATTCTAGCATTTTATCTTCAAGCATCATGCGAGCATTGGGTTTATGCAGGGCATGAGTGTTGCGACGTTGTCTAGGGACATTTTGGTCATTTTTACTCTTTTGAAGTCTAGATGCTCAAATCAACTCCAATTTGCTTCAAATTAACCCCATTTAGCTCCAAATGCTCAGTTCTACCTCATGATTGCTCAATACCTACAAAATAAGATAATTAACATATAAAATCTACCAACGAGCTTGAGTTAAATTAGGAATTATAGCTCTTTTTGAGAACTATCAAATACCCCCAACTTATTTTTGCTCTCTGAGCAAGGTAGAAACACACATTCAAACAAAATTTTATTCACAAATATCATGCCTACTCTTAAATCATGCTTGGTTGTTACTCTAGCCTTAACAATTAAATAGGATGAAATTTGCAATCAACAATGAAATTCAATTACAATCAATCAATGAAGCACATCTTTAAGCATAATTCTCAATCTATTCATGCATGAATAACCCTTGAGTTTTTCTAGTTAAGCTTGCACAACTCAGAAAAGTTTTATAAGGTTCTCAATCCATTCCCCTAATCTGGCTTGGTTATCAACCTTGGACATACCTAACTTGAGAAAAGGAAACAGTAAGACAGTGGTGCCTAAACACACACACAAAACATAAAAGGCATTTCTTTTACCTAAAGGTCTAACTTTCACACTCGACCATCGAGAACCTATCACTCTTTTCTCGGGGTCGCTAACTAGACACGGCGAAGGTAGCTCTTTTCTCCTCTATCCATGCACACACACCACTAATTTCTTTCTTCTTTTTTTTTTTCAGGCAAGTCAGTGTTCGTCTCCTTTTTTTTCTTAATAATTTTTTTTCTTTCAAAATTGCAACTAATTTTCTTTTCTTTCTTTTTCTTGTCTCTTTTTTTTTTTTATATCTAAACTAGGTCCTATTTTATCCACTTTATCTAGTTTTGCTCTAAAACAAGTATGCTTACTTTTAAGTCAAAGGTGGACCTTTTGGGGTAACAACAGAAATATAAACCAAATAACCCAATTCTAAGCATGCAAGACTTTAATTTTGTAAAACAATGACTTAAAGATGCATGAGAGATAAGAAAATTTTTTTAAAATGGGCTAAAAATCATAATGATGCTCTCTTAACGTTATTTCATGCAAGTTTAATCACAGAAAGAGTGCGTCATAAACTACTCATTGTAACAACCAAAGCAGCAAAGCAAACACAGCAAGCAAAGCATACATCATCAAGAAATATAGTTCGAGCACAATGTTCAAGGAATCCAAATCATGCTCAAAATTAATACCTAACAGGTAACCACCCTCAATTTAAAATCACACATTGCACCCAATTTATCCTAAGTAAAGCTCAAAAATAAAAAAGGGAACAAGGGAACAGAAAACCTTCCCTGAAAATATTTTCATGCACAGGATGTGGGTTGGGTACCGCTCTCTTCATTTTGGTTTTATTTTCTTTTTGGGTTTTGGAGAGACCTACAAAAAATAAGAAAAACAAAAGAAAAGGAAGAAAATGAAGAAAAGAAAGCAAATAAAATTAATCATTTAGCTGCCTCTAGGAAGCGCATATGTTTAACGTCGGTTGCTCGACGTGACCTGTCCCTTGTCAAGATACAAAGAAATTCTCGTATTTCTCTGGTCCTTTATTTGATGAGTCAATATGGCTGGTAAGGCTATAAGGGTTCCCAACTTTTGAAAAGAACCAGATAGGTCGAATTTGGAATTTTTTAATCTTTTCAAAAAAGGAAAAAAGAAAGAATTAAAAAGCTCAAGCGACCCTAAAGAGTCGAAATAAATAAAGGACTCAACAAACTCTGACTCAACTGACTTAACTGACTCATGAGGAAAAGATGAGCAACAATCAAATACTTATGAAATGCCAAAGGGAAGAGAAGAAAGAAGTTTGGTAGCCTCTAACTCTTTTACCTGAGACTCCTCGAAATGAAGTACGGGCTCATACTTAACCTCACTAACTTATTCTAAACATGGCAGAGGATCAATATCTTCATCATCATCGGTCTAGGGGAATTCCTCGATAAGATCAGCCTTAGTGCCACAAATGATGGGAAGCTCTAAATAATTTTCCAATGTCAACACAGAATGTGAAAGCTGAGGGATACGATGGACCTCAACTGGCACGAGGGCTTGAGTCTCTAGGTAAGACTCAATAGACTCCTGCTCGCAGTGAGAAAAATCATTAGCAAGTTCATACATTAAGGAATCCAACATCTTATCTTGACCAGAAAATTGAGGAACCAGCTACTCAACAGGATCATCAATGTGAGTCACTCCACTGCTCAATTCAGTACATCCAGAAAATGGTTGCACCCAAGACTCTTCAAGTCTCCCAATTGATTCAGTAGTCTGAGTAACGAGGTTACACAAATACTCAGTTCTAGCTTCATGTCCGAAATAGAAGCTATTCTACTGGAAACTCAAGGGTTCTTGATGATGATAGGGACGTTCCTATACAAACTCACCGAAGCTATTAGAAAGTTCCCTAACCAAATCTTCTAAAGAAATACCTGAATTAGCAAAAGAAGGATGCATCGGTAATGGAGATTGGCTAAGCACCTCCTAAGGAGGATAATATTCGTGCCCAGAACCACACAAAACCTAAATCTGTTCAATAGCCAAAACTTGAACAATAGAGATTAGCTCAGATATTTAACTTTTAAGCTCATTCAGCTCACTTGCCTTTTGTTCTCGTCGCTGAGCTGCGTACTTCATACGAAGCACATAATAGATATTCATATCATCATCCATGAGAAAACAAGTAGACACAAGAAAAGAAAAATATTTTTGGGTTTTTGAAGTTTACAAGTCAAATTCAATTAAAAGAGATTAATTGGCTTGCCTCACTGACAACAGCGCCATTTTGTTTGAGCCCTTTTTGGTGTCATCCCAAAAAAAAACTACGAATCAAAAGAAGATTTATAGATTACACTGAACTACTCCTATTACTACTAAAACGTAGTAATAGCGGTAAGTACAGGTTTAAACCACAGAAAGGCACAGAATCAATTCCCTCTTAAGCTAAATTTGACTGTGAAAAGAGATAAAAACGGGTTTTCATTTTGATTGATAGAAAACATGCAGGAAAATAAATTACAAGGAATAAATGTAAATGAGGATTAGTTCATCTAGTTCTCAGCTCAAGTTAGACATTCAATGTAATTTCAATCATCATTTTCAGCCAATTGACTATGCAATCAAATTATGCATGCATAATTACTCGCTCGATTCGATCTAACTAGTTTCTACAGAGGCTGACAGCTAGCATGAATCTAACTGAGAAATCGTCTTAATTATTAATTAAGGTCGAAAAGCCAATACCCTAACTAATCTACATACTTCTAAATTCTATTGGGTTCGATAGTGGCCATATAGAACTAAAAACACATGCATTATGATTTATGATTCAATTATATTGATTAATTATTAGGAAAGCCATATTCAATTAACCAATTTTATCTTAGAATCTAGCAATTAGACGCTCTAGGAATAGCCATCAAATGCCTAATTTACTAATGCTACTTAGGACCTTAACAAAACTAAGAATTATTAGCATGCACAATAAAGCATGAAAAGTCAACCCTAATAATCATGCTTTGGAATTAAAATAGATTATAAGAAAAACATAATTATGAATTGCAAACATCAATTAGGGCAGAAAACTCATGAAATTGATATCAAATCCTTGATCCAAGAACTAGATAGAGAATTACCCCATCGATTCATGGACAAACCCATGAGATACCACCCAATCTGTGATTACAATCCAAAATAAAACAAAAAACTAACCTAATGATACTAAAAAACATCAAGGGAAAAGAAGAAGGCTCGGCCTCTCCTAAGCCTCCATTAAATTTGAGCAAAAAAATTTGACTTAAAACTAAAGAGAGGAATTTACAAAATTAATCATAGTGTTGCAACGTTGATGGCAGTGTGTTGGGTTGTATGTCCTAAAAGTCGCAGATTGTAAAGTTAAACATATTCTATTATTGGCATTTATTCAATAAAGTTGTTGTTGAATATATAAATTGTATTTAAAAAGATTAAATCCAATAAACTAAGATCCATGGTTGATGCATGAATCTTGAACTTTATGTGGAGACATAAAGATGGATCAAGTTTGAGTAAATAGCCAAAACAGTCTATAGTAAACGAATAAGGTTGGTACCTTATTCTGGTAATATTATCGAATGCAACCCACTATATAGTTGTTACAATTTGTTGTAAAGTGCTACAAACGAAGTGATCCTGATTCGTTCATGTGTTGATATGAGGAGTAGGGGCATCCTATGCAATAAGTTTGCATAAGATCGGACCAAGAAATAAGTCACTCTTGCTTTATAACGTTGTTTACTGTTTAAGACTGACTGTTTCAAATAAATGACCTAGGTAACTCGACCTTAATCCTGAACTAACTATGAACTTCTGTTAATCGGGATTATCCTTAGATTTGCATAGGTGATGGTTGGCTCAACAGCGCCGACTCAATAAGCCTCCCATTTCAGGGGTAAAACCGGGTAGATAGTTGGGGACATATGGTGCAAGACGGAATTCACACCTACCCAATTAAGGGATAGAAGAAAGGTTGTTCTCTTTAGTACTGAATCCAAGTCTTGAACAAGGAGTCCCACCCTCTCATTGGCCCGAGAGGGATTCGGTTTAGTGATTGGATCACAAACCAATTATTCATTAGATAATCAAATGGAACTTAAGGAGCAAGATGTAATTTCAGGGATAAAATAGCATTTGACCCAACCGTTATTGCTAATAACCTGTGAAGAGTCGACTTACTAATTATGGTTAAATGAAATGGATAAAAATATATCTACAGTGAGGAAAGTGCAGCTATCGAGCTATAGTGGTGTGACTCGATAGTTAACGAATATTGATTAATTCGGTCTAAAGAATTTAGCCAATTAATCTCAAATCGTTGGAGCTCATGATCTATAGGTCTATAAGGTCCCTCTACTAGCTCGTAAAACATGAACACCTTGGATTAGTGAATTGAGTGATTTTGAAATGTTCAAAATCAAAATTAAGTTTTCAATTTGAAGTGTTCAAATTGAATTAGGGTTTGAATTTTAAATGTTCAATTTCAAATTAGAGTTTGAATAATTATACTCGATATAATTAACGTTTGATTCTGTTGAAATTAAACAAAATTGGAGAGTTTAAAATATTTAAAAGTTGATTTAAATATTAATTACATGAATAGGATTCATGTATGAATTAGGTGTTTGATTAATTTAATATTTAATATTTAATTATTATTTAATTATTTAAAATTGTTTAATTAATTAAAACCAAATTAATTTTTCAATTTTAATTCAATTTTATAAATTTATTTTAATTGATTTAATTTTGAATTAAATCAAAAAATAAAATTGAAAAATCAATTTTTCATATTGGAAATCTCCAAGTTTATTAACTAGCTTGGTGGAGAAACACATTTCCTACACCTAGACCACTTCCAACTGAAAATCTGAAGTGGAAATCAACATTATAGCTGATTACTTCATGTAAATCATATATAAAAACACTTCAATTTTGATTTGAGAAGAAGATGATGCTGAATCAACTTCAGTTTTTCTACAGAAAATAGTTTCTGCTCAAACCCTCTCCATCCTCGTTCACAATTCACTTCAATCTTGAGTTCCAAAATTCAAGGATGAGAATAGTAGAGAAGACACTCTTGGTTATCTTCTACTGATTTGAAGATCAAATTCATGGAGAGCAGCTTGGATTTGGAGGAATTCTTCAAAGGTGTTAATTTTGGAAACCCTTTTATCTTGAAAACTATGTTTGCATGCTTTTAGAACTCAAATTAAGTGTAATTAGAGTGCTTATTTATTCTGATTGCTTCTGTTACATGCTTGTATATTCCATCACAGCATTGCAATGCTACCCTGCGTTAGGGCTGAAGAAGGAAGCACACGCACAGATGATGGTAGGAAACTGGAAGTCAATTTTACTCGACAACCAAAATCCCGTGGACACGTTATGTGATGCATGTTCCTAAGATATGAGTTGATAGTCAAGCTTCGATGGTCATGCATTGGACTAATATTGTGTTAATGAATGTATGTGATGACCATGCATTTTGCCACAAGTTTTCTTACGCTGGAACCAAGTATAATTCCAATGCAAATTTCTCGGGTAATCCGAGGTCGAACACAGAGACTTGTAACTATATGTTTGTGATGATGTGCATGTGGCGGTTTAAATAAAATAATGGAGGGGATGTTGCTAAGTTAATCCTACTCTTACTCCTATCTAACAGACAACGCAATGAGAATTTGCATGAAAGGTAGAGATGCGACAAATCTTGACATGAAATAAATGTATGGAAAAATAGATAAAATGTGGAGATGTTTTCATTGAAACCCTTAAGAGTGACTGCGAGGGCAACCCTAGTCAATGCAAGCCAATGCGATCATGTTACACTCATGCACTGCAAATCATTTTCCAATGGAAATGTGGTGCTCCTAAGTCTTAGATGCATGTGTTGAATACAAAATGTCCATAGAGCTCATTCCTAAGTCTCTACTCTTGTTCTATGCAATGATGCAAAATGCATAAAAGCAAGGTACCACACCCAATCGTATCCTATCTCTAGGATGCATGCGATGGGTTAGTAGCAAACAGTGCTTATTCTTAAGCTCGTATCTCTTGTATTATGCATTCTAATCTGACTCTCTCAAACCTAGATTCTGATCTAACATTCCCAAGCCTAGATCCTGCCCTTAGACTACCCTCCCGAGTATCCCTAATGGGCGAATGAGGCATACATAGTACAAGACAATCGCATGAACTTGGTTGACGCAAGGTTGTTACTATCTCTAGTGAGCAACGCATACATTGCTTAATGCATCCAACCACTTACCTTCCCGGGTAGTTGATTATTGTTAACTTTACTCATAGATAAGAAATGTGTTAGCCTATAAACAGGCGTTGCAGCATCTTCACATTAAGCAAATAAGGTTACTCACACACTCACGCAATACACACCTCTCGGTGGGTTGCTACATGCTTCGTATTCCTAATCCACATGACTAAGTATGCAATACCCAGGCACTCCCACTAAGTGTTGCAATGAAAGTAAAATGTTAAGCAAAGGAGATGGAGATGGAGTCGAAGAAAAAAAGAAATGCATTGAAATAGATTGTATTAATTCCTTAATTCAAAATGTCATACAATACGATATAGAAAAAGAAAGGAAAAGAAATGGTCGGCTGGAAGCAAAGTTTTGCTTCCAGTGGATGTGCATCAAGGCTGCCGATGGTGCCATAGATGGGCATAGGAGCTGACTCTCTCGAGATCTAGCTCCGGTCGAAGGCTCTGGTCGTCACTCGAACTAGATGAAGGAGGTGAAGAACTCTCAAGCGTCTTCTCACGCATTTTTTCTGGATCGTGGGGAAAATCCCCGGTTGAGGGATAATCTCCGGATGGCTTGAATTTTAGCTCGTCGGCTTCTATTTATAGAGCTTGGATCACCGACAGAATTAATTGGACTGCTCTGAGTCTAACGTTCGGCGCGTTAGTCCTTTTCTGAACCTCTGCCATCAACGGCGTGGTAGGTGAAATGTCAACATCATCTTTTGGATTTTCTCGAGGTAGATGCGTTGATGCGTTCATTCCACCTACCTTGCGTTGATCCCATTAGTTTGCATTGTCACGTAGCCACAATCATTCAATGGTCGCATTCGCTTAATACCGCAACTCTACATGATGACCGCAATCGCCTGACGAGTGCAACTCCCATGCGATGGACGCATACGGGTGATTACCACAACATCCATGCATTGATCGATGCATTTGCCTTTGCGATGGAGTGTTTCTTCGCATGCGGTCGTCTATACGATGGTCCGGTTTCCGCATTTGCATTCATTTCTTGCATTAGCTACAAAAATAGAACATTGAACGCATAATTAACGCAAAGTAATGGGTTAATCGAGATTCGACATGCTGATCGACATAAACTCATATTCTCCTGAATTCCTATCATGATCGACGCAATTTCTACCTAACAACCTTCATAATTCTAAGTAAAAGGCCTAAGATGACATGCATTTCTGAATGTTATCACACCCTCAAACTTAAAATCATGCTTGTCCTCAAGCATGCTTTATACTTAATAAATTCTAACTCACCTTCATGTTTTCCTTTGCAATGACCAGCTTCTCAGAATATAATTTATACACACCTTTGACCATCACTGCAATGCTCTCCTCCACTTTGGCTACTTCTTCAAAAAGATCTTGTCTAAGTTAAATCCGACAAGCCTTTGCTCAAAAATTTTTATTCATTCCCCGCAACTTTGTGTTTAGCTTTTGAGATTGCGTTCATTCAAAATACTTCAAAAATTTGAGATGGCTTATTCAAATGCAGCGTAGAACCTGGTTACATCTGATAACTTATAGAAATACAAGTTATTTATACTGTTTCATTTAGATATTATGGCCAAAAGAAAGAAAAGCTGCATCAATTGTATGGAAATTAGCTAAGAAATGCGAGAATTATAAATTGTCGTCAATACACCCACTTACACCATTGCAATGGTAGAAAAGAATATTTCAAGTCTGTTTTGCAGGAAATCAAGTCAACGTATGCGTTCATGGCTCAAGATAAATTGAACAACACATCTACGTCGCATTACGCCCATCATTCAGGAATGAATAGGTGATCAACGCAATGACGACGCATGCGACAATCGATCAAGAGCTAAGCGATCAACACAACTTCAACCGCATGCGGTAATCAAAAACAACACCGCATGTGGGCAAATGATCGAAGATGTAAAGAGCAACGCAATTGCGGAGGATTCTAACACGTGTACAGTTAACCGTTGTACATTTCTGACAGGATTGATTACGTAACAGAAGGAATATTCACTCCACCATTTCCGGAACTGCTTTAACAATAAAGTGGGGACCACAATGCAAAGAGTCAAAGCTGAGCTTATAAATAGCTCCGGCCATTGCACTGAAAAGACATGCTTGAATACAGAGAAAAGTGTATATACTGATCTAAGAGAGAGACTGGTTGAGCGACTAATCAGACTAGATCCGGGAAGAATTAAGAGACAAGGCTGAGAGGTAAGTCTCCGAGCAAGAATCCTTCTGATCCCCTCCGTTGAAGCTTTTTCGAAGGTCACTTCTACCGGAAGAGAAAGCCTGAGAGGGAAGCTCTTATCTGTTCATCCACTCCACACGCCAACAAGCAAAACCACCGTTTAGATTTGTGTTAAGACGTTGACACTCTTCTATATTTGTTTTTATCTCTTAAACGTCAATTTTATTCATCTTCTTAGTCTATCATTCACACCATGTATCAGACGTTTAATTCTATAATTAAATCTTATGATCGTTTCCATCTCCATCTCTTTGTCTATTCCCGTTCATCTGTAATTCACTTTCTCCACGATGTTTTCCTAATCCCTTGGATAATTAGCAATAATTGAGCAAATGAATTAATTGGGTTAAGGAAATAATTAAGTTTAGTCAAATCATGCTAAACGGCATCTTCACCTGTTAGAGCAGAAGTGAAGATGTCATTCTGCCTATCGAGAGAGGGAGAGAAGAATGCGTTTACTAAAGCGAGAAGTACTTCCAGAGATGATAGCAACCTTGCGTTCACCACGTTCATCCCTGTTTCACCTTAGAGATATGGGGACGCGGCCAATCACCGAGAGATGTACACCAAGGGAAAGCGGAACCTTAGTTACATCTTTAACGTAATTAACAAACTTGCGATGTTTGTACTAATTATTCTTTCCTCTTCTGATTCATCCATAAAGCCTTGCCATCGCATACCACGATCCTTTGTATAAACTTCACAGTCAGTCTCGAACTCAGCATCATGTATATCATGTATCTTGTATCTTGCATCACGTTAGCTTAGGTTTATTTTTGTCGCACTTTATTTTATTAACGCAACTTTAGTTTATTTGCACAATTTTACTTTAACGCAATTTAATTTCCTATACAAACACAACCTTTATTAATTGTAAAAACACCGGTCGCATATATCACAAATGTAACACACTAACAACAAAAATCCCTGTGTTCGACCTCGAATCACTTCAAGAAACTTGCATTGGAATTATACTTGGTTTCAGTGCAAGGAAACTTGTGACAACGCATTACTCCATAGCATACTACAAGCATTTAGTTAACAACGCATATATCTAGAAGTAGTATCGCATAAAGTGTGCATAAGCAACAACACAGCATAAGACTACATTTCAAGTCATCAAGTTTATGGTGTCATTACTGGGGATTAGTAACGGTTATTGTTGAGTATGTTTGTAGTATTTTGCAAGACAGATCTCTTTGTACTGGCTGTTTATCATGGAGAGCAGTCTGACGGTTTATGAGTACTGGAACTGATCCAGAATTCGAGGCTGACCCAGAGATCGAGCGTACATTTCGCGCATGGGCACGTCAGAACTGAGCGAGGCGAAAGAGAGCCAACATGGAAGATAATAACAATGATAATGTGGCACCTGAAGTGAATCAGGGGGTGGGACGACCAGCACAAGATCCTATTTTTCTTGCAGCTGACCGCAACATCCCGATGAGGAACTATGCGGCGCCCAATCTGTATGATTTTTCACTCGGAATTTCAAGACTGAAAGTTGAGGAGAACGCAAGATTCAAGATTAAACCGGTCATGCTCCAAATGATTCAGAATGCGGGGCAGTTTGGTGGTCTGCAAGGTGAGGACCCACATGGCATCTGATCAGTTTTGTCGAGATGTGCGGTAACTTCTCTATACCTGGCATTACCCCAAAAGATATCAGACTATATCTCTTCCCTTACACCTTGAGGGATGAGGCCAAGAGGTGGGCTCATTCACTGGAGCCAAATGAGATTACTTCCTAGGATCAGTTGGTTGAGTGATTTATGAAGAAGTTCTTCCCTCTGGCAGTCAATGCAAGACGAGAAAGGAAGTGCTAAACTTTGAATAGATTGATAACGAGACCTTTAGCACTGCCTGGGTGTGATTCAGAAGACTGGTGAAGAATTGTCCGCATATCAGGATACTCGATTGCGTCTTGATGGAAACATTCTATAATGTCCTGAACAGATCAACGCAGGTTGTTACTGATGCCTCCGCGGCAGGAGGTTTTATGGATAAAACATACACTGAGGCCAAGGTCATCCTTGACCACATCTCGTGGAATATGGATGATTGGGTTGATGACGGGTACGGAAAAAGAGGCACAAAAGAAGAAGAAATGATACTGCCATTGTCCCTGCGGAGACAATGACAACTTTTGGCCGTACAGATGGCCGCGGTAACCTCTATCCTCTAGTCGATGGCGCTTAATCAAGGTGCCCTCTCCCAAGGATCAGTGCAACCCAATGCGCCGGCACAAGTGGCCACAATCAGTTGCATCAATTGTGGAGGAGGCCATGCAGCGAAAATGTGCCTATCGAACATGCAGCAAGTATGTGCAATCCAGAACAATCCCTACAGCAACATATATAATCCTGGTTGGAGGAATCACCCTAACTTTAGTTGAGGAAGGAATCAGAACCAAGATGGGCCAAGTAACCATCAGAATAGCAATTCAGGGAATCAAGGAAACCCTCCACCTTTTCAACCCAATCAGAATCGAGGTCAACAGAGAATCGCACAATCAACATTCCTCTTCTAACACCTCTATTAATTCATTGGAGTCCCTGCTCAAGCAATACATGGATAAAAACAATGCGGTGATGCAGGCGTAGGCGTCTTCAATCAGAAACTTGGAGATTCAAGTAGGGCAGCTGGCATCCGAGTTACATAATAGAACACCTAGAACGTTGCCAAGCAATTCTAAAGCCCCTAGATCTCACGGGAAGGAGCAATGTCCTTGAAGACATTGAGCAGGCAAACTTGATCGCCTGCGGAAGTGTGGATTGCATTCATCAGGAGAAAATTATCTTCCGGACAATATCTCAATTCTATATTTACTTGCTTTTTGAATTTATTGCTTTATGAACTTTGTCATTTATTGCTTCATTCAATTTATTTTTATGGCTTTATGAATTTATGCTTCATTTAATTCTCTTGCGTTTATTTCCATGTTCTCTTTATTCCTTATTTTTTCTGTCTTAAATGCGTTATTCTTAAAATTGGTGAATGATTGTTTAATAAGAAAAGAATTATTACCACAATGTCCGTGTGACTTGCGTTAAAAAAATAATAAATAAATATAATATAATATAATATAATAATAAAACAATCAACACTCGGTATGCATTGCGATGATGGGTGCATCTTGTACCAATAAGATACAATTTGCATTCATCCAACTCAAATGCATTGCGTTGAGGGGGGTGTTGCACTCGTATGTGTTCTTTGCCCGTCCTTATAGAAAATGCACTATGTTGAGGTAGTATTGCACTAGTAGAAATATCGTGCGCCCGTCCTCCAAAAATGAATTGAGTTAAGGGGTGTGTTGCGGGGATACATGCATTGTTGCCCGTCCTCTGCAAAGATGCATTTGCGTTGATGGATTCATTGCGTTGATTCTTAACCTTGCACCCATTCGAATAAAATACCAAAGAAAATTATTTTTGAAAATTGAGAAGTCTAATCGCTTCAGCTTCCAAGGAAATGATGAATTTGCAGACGAAAGGATGTATGACTCTGCAACTTCATAAATGTGAGGCGCACGGCGGAAGGCTTTTTTAGTATCTCGAAGCCTGCCACCGCAGAATCCGTGTTGGGCCCATCAAGGCCTAACCTATAAATTATGTCTCTTCGTCTTAGGTCGTTTACTTGCTTCATTTTGCAAATAGAAACCCTAGAGCTTTCCATACCAAACTTTCTTCCTTCCCAAAACCCTAAAGAAATTTTCCAGTTCTTTTACTCTGGCATCCATGGCAGACCAGTCTCCCCAACCATCTTCTTTACCCTCATCACCCTTGAAATCCCAACTCTCTATGCGAGAGGCAGCATTCCTTACAGCCAACCGTCGTCTTTCCACCCAGCCACACACTATCCCTCAAGTCGCCGGAAGACCCTGGCAAAATCCTTTAGCAGCCAGGCCACTCCAGTTCAAAAGGGAGCAGAGTTCTGAAAGCACCCTACTCCCAACATTCTCCTCTGAGAGTGAAAAGAAGAGACAGGACGATAAGGAGGTGTTTGGGAGAATTCTCAACAACTTGGAGAAAGGAGGAGGACTGCCTGAAGCTAGGGTTGTGGACAAACCATTGCCTTTGGAGGAGGAGATGGAGGAAGCATCAAGGAGAAGCGCTCTGGCACTCTTGGATCTTAAGGAAACTGGTAATGCAGAATCCTCTGAGGGACCCATTAGGGTTGCTTTAGAGGAAGAAGTGGCGGAGAAGCAGTCGGAAGTGGCTGAAGAGAAGAAGAAGAAGATCAAAGAAAAGAGGGTTGAAGGAGATGAGGAAGCCCATCCAATCAAGAAGAAGGAAAAGAGGACGGATGAGAAGAAGGAACGCAAGCGGGAAGAGAGGCGCCTGAAGAAGAAGGAAGAGAGGAGAAATAGGGCTGAGAGCCTAGAATTGGATGGAGAATCCACCTCCGTGAGGGAGGACAAGGGGGAATCAGTGCAACTAAGAGAATCAGCATAACCTGAAACTGTGAATAATGACTCCACTGTCAACGCAATAGAAAAGAGAAAAAGATAATATGCTGATGGAGATGGGATTTTTCCCCATGCCAACGCCACTACCAGACCTAATTACAAACGTTGTACTGGAGCACGGATGGGAAACATTTTGCCAGTGCCCAGCCATCGTCATTCCAAAGGTAGTGCACAACTTCTACAATGGACAGCTACATGGCACCAAGGATGTGGTGACCACAAAAGGGCAAATGGCGTCTTTCAGCACAAAGGACATCAATGAATTATTCTTGATGAAGAGCAACCCAGATGCAGTGGGTAATAAAATCATTAATGATCCTACTGAAGAGCAGATGAAAGATTCGCTGCAAAACATTGACGCAACCGCGCACTAAGTGGACGGTTTCATTAAAAGGCATCAGAACTCTGGCGTCTAAGACACTGCTTCCCGAGGCACGGCTTTGGGTATATTTGGTAAAACGATGACTCATCCCGACTTCCCATGACAAAACAATTTCAAGGGTTGAGTCATGGCCACATATTGCATTGCACGCGGCATTCCAATTGATGTGGGCCAGTTGATCGCAAAGAAAATTCGAGGTTTTGTGGGGCACATAAGAGGTTAGTATTTCTTCCCATGGACCGTCTCAAGTTTATGCCTGTCAATGGGTGTAGGCATTCAGGAAGAACCCATGCCTGAAGTTCATGGCCTCATAAACGTCAAGATTTTGAGGTTGCTCCTTAAAGATTCCCCACACTGCCCCGAGCTCCCATTAAAGAGGCATGTCATTGATTTAAATGCGCCGCAGCAACCTAAGCCAAAGAAACAGCGCAAAGATGACAAAGGAAAAGGGAAAGTCCAAGACTCACCAACACAAGAATCAGAACCCTTGAACCCTTTGCCTTTGATAATTCACCCTCCAAGCCCTCCCACACAACCTTCTTCTTCCCTTCCCGAGCATTTCACCGACCTTCTCCTTACCCCTGATTCTCTAACCGCATATCCAGTAGCTCCATCCTCACCTTCAGCATCATCACCGCAACTTCCCCTTCCACCGTCGCATGTTGATGACCCACGTAATTTGGGCAAAAGCACTTCTGCCCAACCCCAAAACGTCGATGGCGAAACATCGCAGGCACAACCTACCATTGCCTCCTTAGCTGCTGAACTAGTAGATATTGAACCCTTCTTGCCCAACAACAAGAACTCTTCTCCCAATAATAGGCCTTCTTCTGCCAGATATTAGATGCGGTACACGAGCAAGTAGAAGATTTACAACGCAATGCTGTGATGACAAGGCAGGTGATGATCAATATTCAACGTAACATCTATACGATCCACCTAAACCAGAGGCAACTAGCGGAGCACAACCATGAATACTTTAACTTCTTGACAGCGTATCTTCATGGTCCCATGGTGCCTCCACATCTCCAGCAGCATCTACACTTCAAAGAAGCTCCTCGCGTACCTCATCAAAATCCTCCACCATAACCTCCTCCTTCTCAATAACTTTACATTTTTTTTATTGCGGTCATTCTTTTATTTATAACTTCATTTATTATTTTTCTATGTATAGAAGCTCATTCTTTGATTCTTTGTACATGCAAAAAAAATTTGTATTGCGTTAATTGTAATTCCTTGTATACTTAGTTAATTTTCAATACAACTAAGTAACAATTCTTTCAACTACGCAATAGCCTCTTCTTTATCATCCTTCGTCATTATTTGCGATATTCTTGATCTTTTATTTTGCATTATTCATTGTGCTGCCATGATGTATAATATGCATACACTTAGTAGCATTTCTCGCACTTTGTATTTTCTGACTAACACTTAGTTAATTCGTGGCTATAGCAATGCTTTACCTTTTATCCTTTAAAACTCTGCTCAAACCTTCTTTTTGAAATTTTGTCTAAATGTTTGTCTATTCTGTCCAAACAACACAATGAGGACCTTGCGCATCTCTAAATTTGGGGGTGGGGAAGGTCTGAGCAGAGAGATCAAGTAATGCGGTCATTAAGAAAAATGCGTTCATCCATCCAAATAAATAAATAAAATTTCATACAAAACTCCAATGTCAGCGAAAATAAAACTCCAAAAACAATCCCAACCTGATATGAGTTAAGTTGTGAAAGGAGTCTGCTCGTAGTTCGATGTTCGCATGAAACCGTGGGAGCAAGCCAAAAAAAAAGTGGGTTTCCAAGAACAACACAATATGAAAAGAGAAAAATGAGAAAGAAAAATAAAAGAAACAAGAAACAACTCCTCTGAAATTCAAGAGTTAAATTTGAGATTGGCACACAACCGTAGTTTAATGTTCGCATGACACCCATGGGAACAAGCCAAAATGAAAGGTGTAACAATGATCAACAATCTTTTAATAAATAACACAAAGTTTGACCACCGCATCCAGACGCATCAAGTTGTTTTGACAAGAAGAGGTAAACATTCTTTTAAAAAATAAAACAAAAACAAAAACTAGAAAAGCATTTTTTGCAAAAATTTGTTGTATAGAATAAAGTAGGGCTTTGTTATGAATTTTCAAGGGAAGAAAGAAATTGCAATGTTAAGTAATGTGCCTAGGTGGAACATTCGGAGCAACCAATCGACGCAAAAATTTAGGATAGGAATTGAGCAATATTGCTTAATAAAAGATATGCTTAAGGACAAGCATATATCTGAATTTGGGGCTGTGAGAACTTGTAGATTTATACTGTTTCATTTAGATATTGCGGCCAAGAAAAGTTGTGTCAATTGTATGGAAATTAGCTAAGAAATGCGAGAATTATAAATTGTCGTCAATACACCCACTTACACCATTGCGATGGTAGAAAAGAATATTTTAAGTCTGTTTTGCAGGAAATCAAGTCAACGTATGCGTTCATGGCTCAAGATAAACTGAACAACGCATCTACATTGCATTGCGCCCATCATTTAGGAATGAATAGATGATCAACGCAATGACAGCGCATGCGACAATTGATCAAGAGCTAAGCAATCAACAAAACTTCAACCGCATGCAGTAATCAAAAACCACACCGCATGTGGGCAAATGATCGAAGATGTAAAGAGCAACGCAATTGCGGAGGATTCTGACACGTGTACAGTTAACCGTTGTACATTTCTGACAGGATTGATTGCGTAACAGAAGGAATATTCACTCCACCATTTTTGGAACTGCCTTAACAATAAAGTGCGCACCACAATGCAAAGAGTCAAAGTTGAGCCAATAAATAGCTCCGGCCATTGCACTGAAAAGACATGCTTGAATACAGAGAAAAGTGTATATACTGATTTGAGAGAGAGACTGGTTGAGCGACTAATCAGAGTAAATTCGGGAAGAATTAAGAGAAAAGGCCGAGAGGTGAGTCTCCGGGCAAGAATCCTTCTGATCCCCATCGTTGAAGCTCTGTACGAAGGTCACTTCTACTAGAAGAGCAAGCCTGAGAGGGAAGCTCTTCTCTGTTCATCCACTCCACAAGCCGGCAAGCAAAACCACCATCCAGATCTGTGTCAAGACGTTGACACTCTTCTGTATTTGTTTCTATCTCTTTATCATCAATTGTATTCATCTTCTTAGTTTATCATTCACACCATGTATCAGATACTTAATTCTATAATTAGATCTTATAATCATTTCCATCTCCATCTCTTTGTCTATTCCCGTTTATCCGTAATTCACTTTCTCCACGATATTTTCCTAATCCCTTGGATAATTAGCAATAATTGGGAAAATGAATTAATTGGGTTAAGGAAATAATTAAGTTTAGTCAAAGCATGCTAGACGACATCTTCACATGTGAGAGCAGAAATGAAGATGCCATTCCGCCTATCGATAGAAGGTTGGAAGAACGCGTTCACTAAAGTGAGAAGTACTTCCAGAGATGGAAGCAACCTTGCGTTCACCACGTTCATCTCTGTTTCACCATAGAGATATGGGGACGCGGCCGATCACCGAGAGGTGTACGCCAAGGGAAAGGGAAACCTTAGTTACATCTTTAATGTAATTAACAAACTTGCGATGTTTATACTAATTATTCTTTACCCTTCTGATTCATCCATAAAGCCTTGCCATCACATACCACAATCTTTTGTATAAACTTCACAGTCAATCTCGAACTTAGCATCATGTATATTATGTATCTTGTATCTTGCATCATGTTAGCTTAGGTTTATTTTCATCGCACTTTATTTTATTAATGCAACTTTAGTTTATCTGCACAATTTTACTTTAACGCAATTTAATTTCCTATACAAACACAACCTTTATTAATTGTAAAAACACTAGTCGCATATATCACAAATGTAACACACTAATGACAACAATCCCTGTGTTCGACCTCGGATCACTTCGAGAAACTTGCATTAGAATTATACTTGGTTTCTGCACAAGGAAACTTGTGACAACGCATTACTCCATAGCATACTACAAGCATTTAGTTAACAACGCATATATCTAGAAGTAGTATCGCATAAAGTGTGCATGAGCAACAACACAGCATAAGATTACATTTCAAGTCATCAACACCCTTCATTTTGGCTTACCCCCAAATGGCACAACCTGCGGGCATCCAACTTCGGTTGCATTTCATGTTCAACTCAACTCTTGTCTCATTTTTTTTGGCTTACGCCAGACAAAGGGGTTGTGCTTATGCGCTGATCTTAACGACTTGCTTTCGTTTTGGCTTGCCCCTACATGTGTCATGCGGACTTCCAACTTCAAGTAAGTGCCTTTCACAGCTTAACTCTTATCAACATGGGTTTCCCTATTGCGTTGACAGTGGAGTCATTATTCTCAAAAGCTCACTTCAACTCTTTTTTTTTATATAAATGATCACAATATAATGAACGCAATTCTCCGAGACTGCTGCCACCCCCAAACTTAGAGGTTGGCAGCGTTTTCACCGCAAAGCTAAAGACAAAATTACAAGAATGTGATAATAAATATTTGAACAAAGGTTTGCATAAAATAAAACTTAAAACTTTCAAAATTTGAAGAAGCTAATAAAAGCAAAGAATTCCTTGCATTGATTAGTTAGAAAATGCAGTGAACTATATGTACCATCATAGAAACATCGCAAAACAATGCAATCGGGAAAAAAGAATTTCAAAAAGATAAGGCATACAAGATAACAAGAAAAAACCTTAAGCAGAACAATGCATACGCTCATGCGTTGGAATCCACGTGATTGAAGCCATGTGTTGACAGGTGAAAGGAATTCTTCCGTTGAACTACGAACCGAGGAGACTTATTGTTGCACCTACAAGAGAAAACATACCACAACCAAGGAAACAGTCATATATCCAAAATAAGAATTAAAATAAAATAAAAATAACCTATACTAAGAAAGCAATGTAAAGATAGAGTAGAAGATGTCCCTGGAAAAATAAGAGTGTTGTCACTGCATGGAGTCTTCCATGCAGGAGATGACTCTCAACTGCTTGGGTCATGTTGCCCTGACCATTGGAACTTCTGACAATTGTTGGGTGCATGTTGGCCACCATGAGCTTAGAACTGCCTTCAGCTCTTTTGCGACTGATTGCCCTTCTACCTTGGGGTCAACATTGGCTTTCAGCGCATCGCCTATACTTCAACATTGTTTGCAACCTGGCCGCACAAGCTGCAATACACCCAAGATAAAAAATTTGCTCGCAGAGACACAAAACTTAACAAACATTTAGCTCCCAAGTCCCCAGCAACGGCGCCAAAAACTTGATGCTCGTATTTATGAAGTGGAAATATGGATGATATGCGTTGATGGAATTGCGTTGTGCACTCAAGTTTCCCCAGCGGAATTCAAGTGTAAATTCCTCTGAGTTTTCCGATAAGTCCAGGATAGAACACAAAGACTTATGAAAATAGATTGCGTTGGTTTGCCCACCTTGCGATGTTGGGCTGCTAATCGCCATTCCTTGGATCAAATTCATCATTGCGATCATTTGGTTTTGTAATGAAACAATAGCACCACTGTTTGCGTTAGAGTCCTTAAGTCTCAATCTCTGGTCATTCTCTCTCTAGTCTTCATGGTTCTTAGAGATGCGATCAAGGATATTCTTTGACTCATCGTATGTTTTGTCCAACAAACCACCAGCGGCTGTCGCATTGACAGTGGTCTGCGAAGTGAGATTCAAACCATGATAGAAAATCTCCATTTGAAGGTAGTCTGGTAACCCATTATATGGACAATCCTGGACCAACCTTTTAAACCTCGCCCAAGCATCGCTGAACGATTCGTCCATATCTTGTTCAAAATTTGTAATAAGTTCGTCTTGCATTCTCAGTAGGTGGAAAATACTTCTTCATAAATTTCTCCACTACCTACTCCCAAGAAGTGATCTCTCCCGATTCAAGAGAATATGCCCATTTTCTAGCTTGATCACAGAGAGAAAATGAGAATAACGTTAGTCGAACTTCTTCAGCAGAGATGTTCGGGAACACAAAAGTATTGCAGATTTCAATAAAACTTCGGAGGTGAGCATGCGGGTCCTCGCCATACCTTCCTCTGAATTGACCTGCAATCTGGATCATCTGCAGCATCATCGGTTTCATTTTGAATCTGCTTCCGTCGAGGGCAAGCCTCATGATTCTCAGAGAGAAATCATAAAGTTTTGGCGATATTACAATCATTTGCCAACAGAATCGGATTCCCCATGACATTGTTATCATTTGGTGCTCCATCTTCAGGCTGCTCCGCCATCTTTTCTTTATCGGGTTGTGGTTGTTATTGGCGGCTTCTCAGTCTTCTTCTAAATTTCCTCTCAATCTCCGGGTCGTAATTCGCCAGAGATTGAAAGTTCTGCAAAGAAATCAAAAAAAATTACCGTTAACAAACTATTTTGCCGAAGTCCCTAGCAATGGCGCCAAAAACTTGATGGCGGGAAATTGGAAGTCAATTTTACTCGACAACCAAAATCCCGTGGATGCGTTATGCGATGCATGTTCCTAAGATATGCATTGATAGTCATGCGTCGATGGTCATGCGTTGGACTGATATTGCATTAATGAATGTATGCGATGACCATACGTCCTGCCACAAGTTTTCTTGCGCTAGAACCAATTATAGTTCCAACGCAAGTTTCTCGGGTAATCCAAGGTCGAACACAAGAACTTGTAACTATATTTTTGCGGTTATGTGCATGCGGCAGTTTAAATAAAAGAATGGAAGGGATGTTGCTAAGTTAATTCTACTCTTACTCCTATCTAACAGACAATGCAATGAGAATATGCATGAAAGGTAAAGATGCACAAACCTTGACATGAAATAAATGTATGGGAAAATAAATAAAATGCGGAGATGTTTTCATTGCAACCATTAAGAGTGACTGCAAGGGCAACCCTAGTCAACGCAAGCCAATGCGATCATGCTACACTCATGCACTACAAATCATTTTCCAATGGAAATGCGATGCTCCTAAGTCTTGGACGCATGTGTTGAATACAAAATGTCCATAGAGCTCATTTCTAAGTCTCTACTCTTGTCCTATGCAATGATGCAAAATGCATAAAAGCAAGGTGATCACACTCAATCGTATCCTATCTCGAGGATGCATGTGATGGGTTAATAGCAAATAGTGCTTATTTCTAAGCTCCTATCTCTTGTATTATGTGTTCTAATCTGACTCTCCCGAGCCTAGATTCTGACCTGACCTTCTCGAGCCTATGACCTGCCCTTAGACTACCCTCTCGGGTATCCCTAATGGACGAATGAAGCATACATAGTACAAGACAATCGCATGAACTTGGTTGACGCAACGTTGTTATTATCTCTGGTGAATAACGCATACATTGCTTAATGCATCCAACCACTTACCCTCCCGAGTAGTTGATTGTTGCTGACTTTACTCATAGACAAGCAATGCGTTAGCCTATAGACAGGCATAGCAGCTTCACACTAAGCAAATAAGGTTACTCACATAATCGCGCAACGCACACCTCTCGGTGGGTTGCTACATGCTTCATAGTCCTAATCCACATGACTAAGTATGCAATACCCAAGCACTCCCATTAAATGTTGCAATGAAAGTAAAGATGCTAACCAAAGGAGATGAAGATGGAGTCGAAGGAATAGAGAAATGCATTGAAATAGATTGTATTAATTCCTTAATTCAAAATGTCATACAATAGAATATAGAAAAAGAAAGGAAAAGAAATGACCGGCTGGAAGCAAAACTTTGCTTCCAGTGGATGTGTGTCAAGGCTCTCGATGGTGCCATAGATGGGCGGAGGAGCTGACTCTCTCGAGATCTAGCTCCGATCGAAGGCTCTGGTCGTCACTCGGAATGGATGAAGGAGGTGAAGAACTCTCAAGCGTCTTCCCACGCATTTTGTCTGGATCGCGGGGAAAATCCCCGGTTGAGGGATAATCTCCAAATGGCTTGAATTTCAGCTCGTCAGCTTCTATTTATAGAGCTTGGATCGCCGACAGCATTAATTTGACTGCTCTAAGTCTAACGTTCGGCGCGTTAGTACTATTCTGAACCTCTGCCACCAACAGCGTGGTAGGTGAAATGTCAACATCATCTTTTATATTTTCTCGAGGTAGATTCGTTGATGTGTTCATTCCATCTACCTTGCGTTGATCCCATTAGTTTGCATTGTCGCGTAGCCGCAATCATTCAATGGCCGCATTCTCTTAATACCACAACTCTACATGATGACCGCAATCGCCTGATGAGTGCAATTCCCATGCGATGACGCATATGGGTGATTACCACAACATCCATGCGTTGATCGATGTGTTTGCCTTTGCGATGGAGTGTTTCTCCGCATGCGGTCGTTTATGCGGTGGTCTGGTTTCCGTGTTTGCGTTCATTTCTTGTATTAGCTACAAAAATAGAACATTGAATGCATAATTAATGCAAAGTAATGAGTTAGCCGAGATTCGACATGTTGATCGACGCAAACTCATATTCTCGTGAATTCCTATCATGATCGACACAATTTCTACCTAACAACCTTCATAATTCTAAGTAAAAGGCCTAAGATGACATGCATTTCTGCATGTCATCAACAGACCAAATTAGCGTCAAGGTATTTGGAGCATTGCAACGCTGCCCTACATTCTAGTGTTCTGTCTTTAAGCGTCAGGCGAGCATTGGGCTTATGCATGGCATGAGCATCGCGACGCTGTCCAGGGACATTTTGATCATTTTTACTCCTTTGAAGCCTAGATGCTCAAATCCACCCCAATTTGCTTCAAATTAACCCGTTCAGCTCCAAATGCTTGGTTCTACCTCATGATTGCTTGGTACCTACAAAATAAGATAATTAACATATAAAATCTACCAACAAGCCTGAGTTAAGCTAGGAATTATAGCTCTTTTTAGAGCTATCACCAATTAATCTCGGATCGTTGGAGCTCCTAATCTGTAGGTCCATTAAGTCCTCTTTCTAACTCATATTGGACTAAACCTTGAAATAGTGTGACGAGTGAGTTTGAAGTGTTCATATTCGAATCAAGGAATAAGCATTAAATATATGTGATATATTTACTCGGCGTACCATTCAATTGGGAATTGAATGATAAAGAGAGAGTTTGAGATATTTAAATAAGATTTAAATATCAAAACTATGAATAAGGATTCATCGGGATTAGTTTTGGATTTGATAATTGAATATTAAATTAAATTAATTAAATTATTTAATGAATTATATAATATTAATGTTGACTTCATTTAGTGGAAATATCCAAGAACAATTTTTAGTGGAAAAATCCAACTTTTAGTGAATTAATGAGTAATTCACTTAGCAAAGTATTGATTTCACAAAATGTCACTTATCCCAGCAAGGTATCAAGAGCCTGATTTTGCTAGTGTGGCATTGAGTGCTTCCATTTCTTTGAGTAATAATGAAACTTCCAGCTTTGAAGAAGCAACAATTAGCCCAGATGCTAGGCAATAGATTGAGGCTATGAATGATGAAATGAAGTCCCTCAATCAAAATGACACTTAGAGATTAGTACCTTTGCCTAAAGGGTACAAACCTATCTCATGCAAATGGATTTACAAGTTTAAAGAAGAAATTCTAAGTGTGCAAAAGTCTAGATTCAAGGCTAGGCTTGTTGCAAAGGGGTTCACTCAAAAGGAAGGCATTGATTACAATGAGGTGTTCTCGCCAGTTGTGAAGCATACTTCCATCTAGCTTCTCCTTTCTCTAGTTATGCAAAAAGATTTGGAGTTTGACCAGCTAGATGTAAAGACAACTTTCTTACATGGGCTGTTGAATGAGACAATTTATATGAGACAACCTCAAGGCTATGTTAAAAATGGAGAAGAATACCTTCTGTGATTGTTGAATAAGTCCATTTATGGTCTAAAACAGTCACCGAGATGCTAGTATGAAAGGTTTGATGAGGTGATCTCCAAGATGGGGTTCAAAAGAAGCAATTTGATTGGTGTGTTTACACAAATACTAGTAGTTTCAAGGAATCGGTCCATCTACTTCTCTATGTAGATGACATGCTGCTGGCTGGGAGATCCAAAGAGGAATTAAAGCAAGTGAAAATGCTTCTTAAGAGAGAATTTTACATGAAAGACCTAGGGGAGTCAAGGAGGATCCTAAGCATTGAAATAGAAAGAGACAGAAAACAGGGTAGATTGCTTGTTAGCCAATCTGAATATTGTTCAAAGATATTGCAGAGATTCAAGATGGAGAATGATAAGCCAGTAGGTACTCTTCTTGCTCCTCACTTCAAGCTTTCAGCTGCAAATAGTCCAAAGAGCACAGATGAAGAGCATTTGAACTATATGAAGGTTGTCCCTTATTCCCAAGCAATGGGATCTCTTATGTGTCTTATGACTTCTACACGATCAAACCTGTCCTATGCAACAAGTATGGTCAGTAGGTACATGGAAAATTCTGGTAGAAGACATTGGAAAGTAGTCAAGTGGATACTAAGGTATCCATATTCATCCAAGGAGGCAAAAGTCTTATATAGATAGAATGAGCCATCCAATGATGCAGTTTATGGTTATGTAGATGCAGACTATTCAGGAGACTTGGACAGAAGACGTTCCCTATCAGACTATGTTTTCCTATAAGGGAACAATTTGATCAGTTGGAAAGCTACATTGCAGCCTGATGTGGCCCTTTCCATAATAGAAGCTGAGTTCATCGCATTGTCTGGGGCTGTGAAGGAAGGTTTGTGGCTGAAAGGTTTACTAAACACTTTCGGCATAACACAAACTAAAGTCATAATCTATTGTGATAACTAGATCACAATATACCTATCTAAGAATCGGCAGTTTCATAGTAGAACCAAACATATCGATATCAAATATCATTTCATCAGAAAAGAGATTGAGAAAGGGGAAGGTCGAGGTAGTGAAGATTCATACCTCGGATAATGCAGTTGATATGCTAACCAAAATTGTTCCATTAAACAAGCTTGGAAGATGCTTGGACCTTCTTGAGTTCGAGTTATCTGAAAAAGATTAGCTCAAGTCAGCTCAGTGAAGCAAAGAGGGAAGGAATTCTAGATGCTTACAAAGGTGGAGATTGTTTAGAAAGACTCGAAATCAAAAAGTAAAACATCGCAGCAGGCAGTTGAATGGTTGTCGACCTCTTTCTGTTAAGTGTTGTAACCACCAGAGCTCACCATCGTTGACCGAATCTCCTGCACATATATAAATGAAATAAAACGAGAGATTAAGAGAGTGAACAAAAATTGAAATAGCAAGGCATTCGTTCTGTTCTACTTTGAAGAGCAATAAAAGAGAACCTCCCAATTTGCACAGTGGATGTAGGCCTTTGGCTAAATCACTTAAACTCCTGTATCTTTTCTTCTTACCTCTACGATCGTTTAGATTTTGCTAAGGTATCGTTTACACGATCATGTAGTTCCTATCGCATCATGTACACGATCGTTTAGCTTCACGCTCAATCTTCTATACGATCGTTGAGCTCCTCAGCTATCGTCTATATGATCGTTTAGCTTCAGTCAATTATCGTCTTCCTCCTATCGTTTACGTAATTGGCCTATCGTTTAGTTATTAGTGCATCGTCTACACGATCGTGCAGGCTTTTGGTAAATGACAGAAGGATTTTCAAACATCTATATTCTATTTCCCCTGACTCTTGAATTGTTATCAACCGTTATATATGAGTGTTTTGTGATTATTAACGTGAAGATCTAGTCATCTGGGATTACAGCCTTTTGGAAAACCAAGTCATTATTAAATGATGAGATTAATAGGAATACAACAAATCCATATATATGATGCGACTATTATTATTATTATATATGAGGGGGAAAGGGTTGGACAGCTCAAATTTTTGTTACCTTGAGAGTTGCCATGCCATAGAATTGAACCAATTCACCAGTTGGGGAATGGCCTCTGTAAGGAAGGACCTTCAAAGAAACCCCAATGCCTAAATTTGAAAGCAATGAAAGGAGGAGGTGAATAAACTTAAATAACTTCCCATGGAAATCCTCTTGGAAAACAAGTCTTGAAGTCATTATAAGCTGATTCTTGTGTCTCTTCCTCTGCTTTGTAAAATTGAAACTCCTTTGGTAGACTACTCTTCAGCATTGCATTGAAGATTCCAGTCCTTGGTACTTCTTCTCCTGACACCCCTTCTCTTCCTACATAATATATAACAAATGGACTTATTTGAGTTTTTATGAATCAATTAACCTAAGTTTAAATACTAGCTACTTTGGTTCTTGTACTTTTGATTTTGATTCATTTTGGTCTCTATACTTTTTAAATATTCATTTTGGTCCATATACTTTCAACTTTGGTTCATTTTTAATTCCTATACTTTCAAAATATTCATTTTGGTCCTTGTACTTTAAAAAAAAAAAGTAAATATTTTGATCTCTTCATTTTTATTTTTACTTCATTTTCAAGGATCAAAATGGACAATTTTTTAAAGTTCAAGTACTTCGACGAATCAAAATTGAAAGTGCATTAACTAAAATGAACATTTTAAAAGTACGTGGACTAAAATGAACCAAATTCAAAATTACAAAGATGAAACTAGTATTTAAACCATTAACATAATTAAGATAAGTATGCAAAATAAAACCAACTCATAAAAAGTAAGTTGAGTTGATCACAGTTTTCATATAGTGTGTTAGGAATAAAAATTAATAATTTAAAGTGTGTTTAGTAAAGCTTGTTGAAGTATATGTGTTTTTATTTTTTAATTTTTAAAAAACAAAATCTTAGTAAATAATCTCAAGAAAATTGGATAAATTTAACAACTATCTTTTAAGAAACTTTTAAAAGATAAATTATTCAAATTGGATAATTGCAAATTATGATAAAAGATGTGGATGATATAGGCTTAATTTTCAAAAACAAAAATAAAAAACACAATAACTACTAAACGGGCCTTAATTTTTCATAGATTTTTGTTGGAGAATAGAAATTTGAAAATTAACCCATGTCGTCGAGAGAAGGAGGTAGCTATTGTAATATTAATTATTTTGAATATACCAAAGTGAGCATAGATCAAGTGGTATTTGAAATGTATAAGCGACCATGAGGTCCATGATTACAATCTCTCAATCCCTATACTTTAAAAAAAAATTCTTCCAATTCTTATTGTACTTAAAAAAAAAAAAATAGTTCTTTTGAATATAGCATACAAGTCTAATCTAATTCAAATTAATATTTAATCCAACTCAAACTACATCGAATATATATAATTGGGGGGACACTAATTCAATTCGAAATGTATTTAATTTTAATAAAATAAATCATTACTATATTTTTTATATTAAATTATAAAATTGATCCTCACGTTTTTTTAAAAGTTAAAAAAACTGAAACATCTTAATAGCCAGAGGAAAAGAAAGCAAAAGCGATTCCCGTAGAATATAATATATAGGAGCTTTTGTTTCAGCCAAAGAGAAGTAATTTTTAACGATCTCAGAACCACCCATCTTTCGTTCGTGTTTCTTTTTTATTATCAATTTTTCCTTTACCAAGCCCAAGTCTTTTACTAAAATATACAAAAGAAAAAAAAAAAAGGCTAATTGTATAAATAGAATTCAAGCCCAAAATAATAGAATATGTAGTATAAGGATAAAATAATTGTATATATATAGATCAAAAAATGATAATAGACTAAAAAACTCATGTTTAACTACCATTTTGTTCGCTTCTTCCCAGTTTTTTCAAATTAAAAGCTATCACTGATAGCAACTATCAGTGATAACCACCGATAATTGCTATCAGCTGCTATCGCTGATAGCCTCTATCAATTGCTATCGATGATAGTTACTATCAGCAATAGCTTTCAATTTGAGAAAAATTAATACGAACTTGAAATATTAGCTTTTAATTTGCTATCAATTATTAGTAGCTATCATTGATTCACTTTCATCAATTGGAATCAACGTTGAAATATTACTACTTAAGGCTATCAGTGACTATTATCAATAATAGATTTATAAATAGTGAGCAACTTCGAAAGAAGACCAACAACTTTGATTACCATAGTAGTTATCACTAATAATCCTTTATCATGGCTATCACTGATAGCAGCTATCAGTCGTTATCACTGATAGACTTTCATCAATTAGAATCAACCTTGAAATATTAACACTTAAGGCTATTAATGATAGACTTCTATAACTGGTTATCACCTTTGAAAGAAACTCGATATATAGATATCACCTAAGTTTTATCACCGATATCACTAACATCACTCATATTGTGACTCTCAGTGATAGCTTCTTTACTGATAACATCACTAATAAGATGTTATCAATGATCTCACTGATATCATGCTATCAGTGATAGTTCTCTATCACCGATAACGTGCTATCAATGGTAGCTGATATCATCGATAACGTGCTATCGGATAGCTTTTATCATCGATAACATGCTATCAGTAGTAGCTTCTATCATTGGTAACATGCTATCAGTAGTAGCTTCTATCATTGGTAACATGCTATCAGTAGTAGCTTCTATCAATCATAGCCACTGAACACCTTTTTGCCCCTTTCTTGTCCTTCCCAAATATTTATAAGTCCCTTTTCTTTTCGATGATAGCTTCTATCACTCATAAACATGCTATTAGTGATAACTTCTAGCCATTCCACTTACATTTTAGTTCGAGATTCAACTTTATTAATTAAATTCACTAAGTTGGCTATCAATGATAGATTTCTATAAGTGGCTATTAACTACAAAAATATAATCAAAGATTAAGCTATCAATGATAGAAAATATTAGTGGCTATCACTGATAGACTTCCATTTGATGTTTATATTTATTATTTGTTATAATAATCAAACGTGATGATTGACTTATTGGTGTTAAGTCACTTATAAACTGAGTATTTTTAAGTCTTGCGTATGGACCTCAACCTCATAATTTTTGTGAAAAAGAGGGGAAGAATAAATCATTCAAATAAAGGAAAGAAAAATTTTAAAAATAGGAGAAAGAGAAGAAGCAAAAACTGAAGAAAAAAAATTAAATAGAAAAAAGAAGTAAAAATCGTACAAATGAAAGAAAAACTAAAAAAAAAAAAAGAAAGGGAAGAAGCAAAAAATTGGAGAAAGAAAATAAAATAAAATAATAAAAAAATAAGGGAAGAAGCAAAAATTAGATAAAGGAAAGAAAATAAAAAAAAAAAAGGAATACGCAAGAACTGAAGAAAGAAAATTAAAAAAAAAAAGAATAAACAAAAATCGAAGGAAAAAAAAAAGAAAATTAAAAAAAGAAAATGAAAGAAATGAAAAAAAATAAACAAAATAAACAAAAATCGGATAAAGAAAAGAATAAAAAAGAGAAAAAAGAGAAAAAAGAAGCAAAAACTGAGAAAGAAAATAAAATGAAAAAAAGAAAAAATTGAGGAAAGAAGTAAAAATCGAAGAAAATAAAGAAAATAAAAAGACTAAAAAAAGTGTACAACAAGATAAGACAAAAGATGGTGAAATTGGATATTGAAAAAAAAAACAAAAAATAACTAGTCAACTCATCTATATTTACAAATATTTTAAAATTTTAATATATTTTTAGATTTTTTTTCCTTATTCTACTATGTATTACAAATATAAAAAAAAAATACTAATATCTATCTCAATTGATTGATATGGGCACGTAAGGTAAAGATGCCTCAACAGTAATTATTTCAAAAAAAAAAACAAAAAAACTTAAAATGTAAGGATATTGCAATAATTGTCGTTCAATCTGTCTTGATTGAAAATATGATGAGCGGGATAAAAATATAAATATGAATGCACGTTTGATAGGAATTAACTATCCAACGCTACAATGAAAATAATACAAATATATTCGAGTTTTAATTTCATGGTTTGTTTAATAATGATTAGAAAATATATATTTTTTATACACATCTTTTGAATTTTTTTTTAATTGAATTTTAATTTTGTTTTTGTATAATGACCTAATTGTTAATTGATTTTTGTATTTTATATGTCAAGTTTATTTTTACGTCTTTTGGTGATAATCATTTTGAAATATTGTTTATAGATATTAGAAATCGTTAAACTTTAATTAAGTGGAAAGTGTCTCGACAAATGGCAAAATAAAATGTTGTTTTCAAATCTAGAAAAATGATCTAAAATATTTATAAATATAATAAAATCGTAATTTATCGTTAGACTGTGAAACTTGACTATTATTTGTAAATTTGTAACAATTTTATTATTTAAAATAATTTTCCAAAAGCAAATTCACCATTGTCATTTTTGGTATAACGTTGGCAATCGTCGGTTTATCTTTTGACCGAAAGGATGATGAATGATTTTTATAATTGTGTTGAACCATCAATCAGATTGAATTTCAAAAATTTTAGTGTTGAACGATTATATAAAATTTAAAAATAAAAATAAATTCACAGTAATAGTACGATAATTTTGAATACTTCATTCTTTGGGAAAATGTTTTTTAAACAAAACATTGAATTTTTTTTTTTAATTAAAAAATTAAGAGAACAAGTCATAAATATTCAAACAGTTTTTTTTAGAAAAATTTAAAAAAAAAAAAAAAAAAAAAAAAAAAAACTAGGGGGTTGGGGGGTAGGTGGGGCGCGTGGGGAAGATATACAAAGGACAAGTTAAAAAAAACAAAGATAATCAATTTAAAAATAATAATAAATAATAAATAATATAAAAGAGAGAACATAAAATCCTTTTTGAAGTTAAACAATAACTAAAAACTACTATTTCGAAATAGCTAAAAGACATCAATTATCATTCCAAAAGTCGATCATTCCACTTCACAATATTGAATTCAAAAAATTACAAAATAAAAAGAAGGGAAAAATACATTTTTAGTCTCCAAAATTTTTGAAATAGAGTTCATTTCTTGTGAAGTTCGCCTCATGAAGTAACTTCACGAGACGATTTCTCATGAAATTCATCTCGTGAAGTTATTTCCCGAGAAAAACTTCATGAGACAAATTTAAATCCAAATCATCAACTTAGTCATCAAACCACATCAGAATTTAAATAATTTCCTTGGATAGATCTATTAATTTAAAGAGTTCTAGGACCTTTTAAATCTATTATTGAAAATTTAGGGACTAAAATGACTAATTTAAAACTTCAGGGATTAAATGCACTTGTTCCAAAAAACTCGTACACTAAAGAGGTATCTTTTCCCAAACAGAAAAAAAGATACTCATAAACTGCACAGGAAATTCGAATTCCCATCAAAATTTCCAGCAAATAGAAATTGTTTCAACCAAAATTCTCAAACTTGTATAACTCCGGCCAACGCTTTGAGTTCTTAAAAACTATTATCACATTGACAAATGAGTTCTTAACCTAAACAAGTCATACTCAACTGAGGTTAATTCACATCTTCAACTGAGAACAATCAGTGCACAAAATTTATACATAGAACAAAGCGGTAATGTGTAAATGGTGTTTCTGACTTTACCAATTTAAAATATCTGAGTTGTTCAGTACCTAGTGACGAATCGACTCGATACTAAATTGATCTGCAGTTTCAATCTCTCTTAAGTCGAGAGACATCGACAAGGTATTGATTCAGTTGCTGACCAAATATCTTTGTAGAGAAAGATTCGATGATGTGTTGTCGGGCTTCCCTACCCATTCTTGCTGCCATGGCAGGATCCTGAATGAGTTTTGCCATTGCCAGAGAGAACTCTTGAGGATTAGGCGAACAAAGAAATCCCGTGGTGCCATGTTTTATGGTCTCAACTGGACCCCCACTGTTGCATGCAATAACAGGCTTGTAAGCTGCCATGGCTTCCAAAGGAACAATGCCAAAGTGTTCATCCTGCATTAATTCATATTATTGTAAGAACAAAAGATAGGAACTCTTAGGAATGTGTAAAGGGAAATGCACAAACCTTCGGCGTGTAGAGGACACATAGACACTGCGAAAGGAGGGCGTTTCTTTCAAGTGTTGAGCAGGATGTGATGAAGGTAACACGTTCAGATACACCTTCTCTTTCAGCTAAATTCCTGAGCTCCTCCAAGTATTCAACATTCTCTCTTAGCCGTTTATCAAAGCCTCCTGCAATAAAATGTGAAAAGAAAAATGTTTAAAAGGGTTGTACGATGACAAAATAACTCTGCAGAAGAACTCCAGAAAATAGAATCATCGAGTAATATGGTGTGTAGTTTAGACTGCATCAAACTTGAACATCGAGTCACAGTTATTAATGTGAGGCAGAACCCAGATAGAGAATGAAGCATGCGAGTCCATTAACTAGCTAGCCCAAAATTCTACATTTGAGACTTGATGTTTAGTAAGAGCTGAGGTATTAAACTATTTGGTAAAATCTCCCAGCAGATCCCATCCTATTCTATTACAGTAATCAAAATGAATGCATAACTGAAGTTTCTTGAAAAGAAACGATTTTCAAGCTTGTACAAAGTCCTCTTAATTATGCTAGCAAATCACTTACTTCCCATGCCAAAGTACTTCTACTGAACATTAAGATCTAAAACCTCCTTTCATTATAATAATTTTTCAATAGGATCCACACCCCATTCTTACTTGATTGGAGACAAACACTATTGCCAATAATAATAACTTTTCAATAATGATTCACGCCCCCATTCTGGATAGGAGACAACACTAATGCCAAATATTTATGGTCGATGAATGATCCACCATGCACCATCAACAAAACAACAGAATATTATTTCACTCCCACTATGCATGATAGTACTAGGGGAAAAGGTTGAAACTTGCCAGCAACGACCAAGGAAACATCAGCTACATTGTAATCTTGAAGAGTGCCTCCTTCAAGTGTGCCAAGCTTAGCAAAGGCTGAGATAGCTAATTCAATGTTTTTCTTCCTTTCAAAACGGTTGATAGAAAGAAAACTCAACCTGATGTAAATGAAATTATAAGAATTGAAGCGAATATGACAGAGAAGAACATTAAAAATCATAATAACAACAATAATTTTCTTATTATTATTTTAAAAATAAATAAATAAATAAAAAATCTATGTTCACATTCTGCAGGTCAAAATAAAAAGTTTTTCAACTCAAAGGAACAAGAGATATACAAACATGTCCGTTACTTAGAAGAATGGGGCTCATCAAACTGATCTACGTTGACCGCTGGATAAAGAACAGCAGGTCGAATTCCTCGTGAATTAAGATGTTTGAATGTCTTGGCAAAAGTGGATGCAGTAAATTTGCTATTAACCAATATCAAATCTGCCATTCCTGTGATTATGAAAAGCGATAAATGCAAATATCGAAGAGTACGATGAATTCAATATTGAATAAGGGTAAGAGTTGAAAGAAATAGATGAATTGTCAGAAACTATACCGGTTGTCAGTTCTTCAATAAAGTCTATGGGTTTTCTATACAGCCTCCTCAAAGTGGTCGTGTGCTTGGCCAGTAAGAGATCCGGAAAATGACAATAAAATACAACCTGGATAAGCATGCAGCTTCTTTAGTCAACCATGATAAAGTGACATCTGGACAACTTTGGGAAAAGGTCCATACCTTTGATGACCTTTTCAGTTTAAGTATTGGAACAACAACAGAGACTTGATCTGCTAGTATGACATCAAACGATGGCCACATGAACAGCATGCAAAGAGTGACAAAAATACACCGTAGATATGCACAGATTGCATGAAAGCGGTAAAAGATGTGGCGAGGTAGGAAATCGCCATACACGGTAACTGTGAACTTCCCTGCTACAAATGAAAGCATTAGAATGAAAAGCTAAGAAATACTATAGCAGAAATTTGAAGAAAATTATAAGCAATCACTAAAGAAAAATGGGGCCGTTAAAATTTCTCAGCATAGAAGTTTCTCCTTTACACGGCAAAGGAGTTGATATATTATACAGCGAATATATTATTCCTTTATCATAGCCCATCCTACACAAAGGCCTCAGTCCCTCGCTGAAATTGAGACTATGATATAGTTTAGAAGATATTGTTAGATGACATCTTTGAGTTCAAAGATACTAGAAGTCTAGAACAAGTTTTTTCTATTTCACATTTTTTAAACTACGTCAAACTCTTTTCTTCATTGGAAAAATATATATCCTTCCCAATAGCAAATTCATTGAAGAAAAAGCAGTAAAACACACCAGCAAGGGTCTCCTCAAAGCACCGATTTTTGTCGTGGTGCGACGTAAAAATATGGACATCATGTCCATGTGAAGCAAGTTCAACAGCAGCATCTACAATCAATCTCTCAGCTCCACCTGTGTACACTACTCAGTTAATAGCTATCTATGACAGTGAACTCTGAAGGTTAGAAAATATATTCATGGATACAAAATTAGAACAATAAGAAACATAGATTGGAGGAGATTTTTTCGTCCATTGATTCTAATTTTAAATATCTTCTATCTTTAAAAGATGAAAGTTGAACAAAGAAATTAAAAAGAGAAAAAAAATTAAGAAATCAAAAATGAAAACTTCGGATTGAATCTCAGAATTATTCTTTGAACAACTCAACTTCCATTCAGTTGGAAAATTTATTGCCCAAGTTGCATGGCTAAGAATTAAGAAATCCATCCTTAATTTTCTTCTGTTTTCTGGATGATCTTTCGTAAACTAATACCCTTCATTGTTTTTTTTTTTTAAATGAAAACTAATACCCTTCATTGTTTTCACCTATTAGAATATAGAAACAGATGTGGAGAAGACAACTTAAAAAATATAACTGATTATAACTTCCGTTTGCTGAAATTCCTTTCAAAATGTATGTTAAATTACCACCGGAATCAAAATTTTAAACTTTTGATCTAAGTTAAGTTTAATCCTTTCAATGTATTCTCAACCTGTCCCTCGAAGGTTAACATGTTAACCATTAATAAGAAATGAAGAAGAAAACAATAACATACTCAAAAAGTCGCACCAATTTTTCCAATGTATTACTAACAAATTAAGAAACAAATTTACCATATGAAGAATCGGACACATAAAAAATAAAATAAATTCATTAAAAAAAGAAAACATCGGAAATTCAAAATTATTAAGTTTAACAGGCCAGCATTCCATATTTCCAAGGAGAAAAGAGTAACAACTCGAATCAAAGCAAACAAAAATCAATTCACATAATGTGCCGGTGCAATCCGCTAAGCGTCTAAATAGATAACATTCCGTAATGCACTTACACGCCATCCACCAGTGTATAAATACTTTATCATCTTCGATAAATCAAAATTCTAACCAATACAAAGAATTAAACAACAGATCATGAAAAAGAGAGGTGTTGATCGAAATTTAGCAATTGAATCAGTAGAGAAAACTGATGTCGTTACCTATACCAAGGTCTGGGTGGATTATGGCGATCCTCATATTCGATCGCCTTTTTGCTTCCATCGTTGTTTCCACTTCTCAGCTTCACGAAAACGAACTCGTTGCAGAAGAGAGAAGAAAATCCCTCGGAGCTTCTGCCGATCAGGGAGTTTTCCATTAGTGGGCTCTCGGCCTTTTTCACTTTCGGCCCAAAAAAGAAGGTTGTTTCAGGCCCATATTTAAGAAGATGAACTCCAAATATTACGTTATTTGTGTACATTTTAGATAGTTTGATTATAAAATTAATCCATGAAATTTTGATTGTGGTATCATTTAGTTTTAGCTTTAAAATGTATTGATTATGCTTTTGAATTTTGAACGGGTAATTCTATCTATTTGATTAGATTATTCATGATCTAAGAAAGTGTAGACAAGGTAAAGTGGCACGTACAACATACTCTCTTTCTGAAACAACTTATAAAATCTTTTTTTAGACTACATTTAATTCATACCTCATATGAATGTCATATTTCTTTATTTACTTGCATATTGTAAACTTTGTGCTTGAAGTACAAGGTTTAGATTTTTCAAACCATTTGCTAGGCTAAGCACTGTGTAATGGTTGACATATCAATAAAAATGTTGATTTTAATAAATATTTTTAGAGGAAACTTGAAATATAATAATGTCTAAACTAGACTAAGTCATTTAAGAAAAAAAAACATTAAATTTCCACTACTAATATTATGGGTGTGTAATTGGTAGTTGGTATTTTTTTTTGTTTATGTACTTTTATACTCTCAACTTTTTATATACGACGGGTAGAATTATAAATTAATTTCTTAAATTGATAGTGTTTATAGAAACATAAAAAATGAACTATTAGACGATGACACGAAGAAACAGTTCTACTATAGATAGAATTCTTAGTTAACTTCTTAAATTAGTTTTTGTTTTTGAAAATTAAACATATTTTTTATACATTTCTTACAATGATTTACATCTTTCTTAATTACAATGGTTGATTTTTAACTAAATTCCAAAAACAAAAACAACTTTAAAATTTAGAAATAAAAATTATATCCATAAGTTTAATTTTCAACCGATTATCGAAGTCTCAATAATTAATTTGAATTTTCAAATCATCCACCAAATACATGATATCACAAAATCAAAAATCAGAACAAACCCAGGCACAAGATCAACTGCAACAAAATCAAAAACATTGAGGTGAATAAACAATTCTCATCCCTTTTAATTATATATTACATATACATAAAGATTTAAAGAAGCCATAGTGCTTGCTAGCACCACAATATTGTTTTGTTGCTCTCAACTTCAATTTTTCTTTTTTAAGTGGTCACAATTACACAACAATAGCACCATGTACAAAGAAAAAAGCCTTTTTATAAATGAAGCCCCATTTTCTGAAACAAATTTTGGTAGAATATACTACTATTCGCACGCCAGCTTCGTGCCAAAGCTCGTAAGGCAAATGGCAAAAGCCTGGAAAGCTGATAATGGCTGCCTATAATCCATAGTAAATGTGTCGTCGCCTACCTTTCCAAACTGTAGTAGAACTGTTTCTTCGTCCCCTTTACCTCCAGGCTGGCTATGGTCAACAGTAGCGACAAGTTGAAAGTTTTTAACAGATGCTACTGTAACCCGACCGTGAAAATTCAAGCACCAGCATTGCAGGTGCTCGTGCCACCTAGGAGCCTTATTTCTTAAGATTGTCAACCCAGATGAGGAAGAAAGAGAATCGGATTTCTTCATCTTCGAGTTCTCACAAGATTTGTTGTTTCCATTGTCTTCTGATACTGGGCACTTTAGAGAGCATATCATTCGCCTTGGGCCTCTTGATTTCAAAAGATTAAATTTGTAAGAGACTTGCCCAACCTCAAAGTTACCTGCTGACACTTGTGGGCTAATTTGCTTGCTTGCAAACCGGCGGCTTGATTTACTGCTTGATGGCTTTGCACCATTATGTGGTGGTTGGCTGTCGTAAATGGTAAAATTGGTGCCAAGAAAATCGGAGCTGCAAAGTGATCAGAAAACGGGGTAACAACTTAGTGCACGTTATTAAAAGGAAAAGAGATGCTACTTTTAAAAGTCGTAGCAAGAAAATTGAAGCTGGCTAACAATTAAATCATTTTGCATACAATACTGCAGAAAAAAGTTCCCTTTTTTCTTTTTGCATTCAAATGAAAAGATATTTGGTAACTAACTAATGATCTCTGTCTAAAGTCTCGGAGTAGACTATCTAGCGTAAGTAAGCACATTGTAGCATCAAGAAATTCTTTGCAAACCATCTACATGGCTCCTCTATAATCAAAAACTGCATTTCATACTATGGTTCTCACAGGCATAACCCGCATAAACATTTCTAAAGTTATTGTTCATCCTGCCCTTCAACTGGAGAAATTCTTTTTCCTCTTGTTAAGGAATTTCCCCTCAGAATTAGTATCTCTCTCTCTTTCTCTCTCTCTCTCTCTATATATATATATATATATTTTTTTTTTTTTTTAAAAAAAGACGCTTGAACTTCTAGCCCATAAACATAAACACAAATTGGTTTCCTCAGGTAAACTGGAAAAAAGTGACTCTATGACATTATCGCACTAGAGATTCATAGTTCCATTTAAAATTCCCAAAAGAAGCTTGGCAGTGTAGGAAAGAAAGATCGGGCTGAAGATATAAATATTCCCACAATTAATAAAGTAAAAATAGCTTGCAGCAGGCATCCCAGTGTATCAGATATCCAAAAGAAAAGAAAATAGCATTTGAAACTAAAGATGCAAAGAGCATGCACCGAAACAAACAATTGGTTCTGACTAAATATTCGCTCAACAACTATCTTACCTTAACTTCCCCACATAAGCATTGCTTCCTTGGGATAAGTCTTCAGCATCAAGAGATATTATATACTCAGTATGAGCTCCATGCCTATATCTCCGCGCGGCTAAGAGAAATTTTCCCTTATCTGTAAATGCTGGAAAGGTAGGGGAAAAACCCAAAAATGAGCTAATATCACGCATACAAATTTCTCTATTACTAATAGGTAATGACAAACAACAATTAGGTAAGATGCATAATGATGAGACTAAAAACTAAATAAGGTATAAAAAGGGAGAGAGAAGCAAGGCCTGTCAGTCATCAATGACAACCAATACAAAGACAGGACACAAAAGTTGCAATTTAAGTGCAAAGAGCTATATATATAAATTATAACATTAAAATAAATCTTTTGGTATGTTAAACACATGGATTTCTGACGTTGGTCATCTTTATGCTATGCTTTGTAAAGGAAAATCATAGTTGGAGAAGAACAAAACAGAAAGTTGATATTTCTCTTGGTAAAGATTCATATCTCTAACCTTTTGGTCGAAGTTATAATGCCTAAATCAGTTGATAAATGCTCAAGTTAGAAAAGTTGAAATTTCTCATAAATTCAATTAATGATTCATGTGTGCATGCATGTGCACAAGGGAAAGAAATTACGCTAACCGGTTAATCCAATATGGTTATCAATCCTAACTGAAGTTATTAAACACAGGCCTCCTTGATTGCCCATGCCAGCCTCAATGAATCCTTGTTTAGAAGACAAGAAACACTTCTAATCTTGACCAGGCCTTTCAGAATAAACAGTACGAAATAAACAAAAGGATAAAAATTCGTAAGACTGGATAAAAGAACCACAACTTGCATATTGAAAAGTATTCCAACCACCAAAATGAGTGTTTAAGAGAACAAGAAAAATTAAAATCATCTACAAAATGCACAGATAACAAACAAAAAAAAAAAAAAAAAAAAAAAAAAAAAAAAATCACCCCAAGGCATGAGTGTTACATTCTCAACATACTCATCAGTTGCATTTCAACCATAAAACCCAAAAGTATGCTTAAGTTGTTCCGCTAGTTAACTAAATTCTAAAACTATGATATGAAATGTTCAAATCAAAATGTGATCTTGGACCCACATTCAAAAGAAGATAAACGAGTCCATCATATTATTTATTTGGGTAATTCTGCAAGTGTTTAGGCACCCTCTTCAATGAATTTTGAAGTACTTATTAATTGCCACCATATTCATGCTTTGAAAAAAAAATATATGCATTTCTTTTTAGTTTTTGCATGTTGAATCAAGAGGGAAGAGGAGCGTAGACCAATCTCCTTAGTCATCCGTAAGTTAGATGACAATATTAGGTGGGTAATATTGCGTGAAATATGAAATTTTGCTCCAATCTCAGTGCTATTATACATTACCCTTTTTACTCCACAAATTGAATGATTACACCAGAAGTTACTCACATGGTGTAAGGGCAAGATAAAGGAAAAACGTTGAAGTCTTCTTGTTCCTTTTTATAAGACACTGATGTGGAAGATCACTCGGTCCAGGCTGCAATAGACATTACCATATTTAGATGAACATTCAGACACTAAATTTGTATCACGTAACAAATAATTACAATAAGATCAATGTTCCATCAGGATTCAAAACACACTAACGTTTTCTTTCAACAACTCATAAGACAATGTTTTCGGATAAAATTCAAAACAGAACTCTACTAACACGAAAGGAAATTGCTTTATAAAGCTGATAGTTCAGAAGTTATTTAATTTCAGTGCATGTACATCAATGCAACAAGTACGTGTCATTAATCATTCAATACAACAAAAGTTTGGAATCGGCCCGACCACAACAAATAGAATACTCTATATTACATACATAGCTGTATCTAATCAACGTCCAGAAAGTATATCATTAATCTAGACCCCCAACTACTTCCAAATCCATCCGGAAATCACGAACATGTGCATAACCCCGCACATTTTTCAAAAAGTAACGCGGTGTTGTGAAATCTAATCAATCGATCCCAAATACTTCTGAGATTAAATTCGAAAAGTAATTCAAATAATTAAAAACCGAATACACGTAAAAGATAGAAAAACAATAATCACGTGGACGCGAAGGAGCAAAATGTTTAGACGACGACAAGGTGCATACAATTTCATCGATTAATATCACACAACGACAGGAGACAACGAAATACCTGTTTGAGGCAAGAAGGGAAAGTAATTTTCCCGGTATGAGGTGTAGCCCTGGCGACCTCTTTAGTAATATCCCGCCAACGCTTACAGACACAAGCACAGGAAACAACGTTCTGGCGGTTAGGCCAACCATCTTCTGAAGCCTCGACTCGCTGAATGATCTCCCGGAGAAGCTCCGGTAGCATGGAAGACCAAGCGGATTCAGCCTGAAAGCGATCGCCGCCACTCCCTCCGGGCAGAGCGGAGGCATCATCGAAGTCGGAGGCGGACAAGGGAAGAATTCCGCCAAGAGCGTTGGGATCTCTAGAGGAAGACTTGGAAGAAAACTTCCGAGAGAGAAAGGATCTGCGAAGAGACATGGCGGTGGTAAGGTAATTAGGGCTTAGGCTCACATGGCGAAAGAGGAGAGAGAGAGGGGAGAGAGATTTTAGAGAGAGAAAGCATGGGAAAGGAGAGAGGAAGAGAGAGATGTTAGAGAAACAGGGCTGTGAGAAAAGGGGGAAAGAAGGAAAAGCGGAAGATGCGATGAGGCGTTGAGGACAGTGCTGTGAGTTTAGCGGTTTTATGAGGCGAGAAATTAGAGTTGGGCTTTTCCACTCTGACGACTCGGTCCATTCCAGACAATTTAAGTGCAATTTTTCCCATCTGACAATGACTTCTTCTTTTATTATAAAATTTTTAGTTTTAAAATATTTCTGTATTCAATCAAATATTCTTTTTTTTCCCTCTTTTTTTATTCCTTTAAATAAATAAATAAATAATCATTTATATTTTAAAGTAACTTCGAAAATTCTATAGTACTTTTATTAGGTATCACAAATTGGATTTGGTCGACTTGGATTTAAGTAGGTATGACCATTTTTTTATGTAAAAACTTTTTAGTTTGATTCTAAATTTTCTAAGGATATAAAAAAACTTCTAAAATATTTTTACGATTTTCAAAAATACAAAAAATAAAAAATATATATTTACACAAATAATAAAATTTAATTATCGTTGTGATAGATATTGTCATCAATGTCTATCATAAATAGACATTTATGAAAGTCTATCAGTATAGAAATTGTTATAAATCTATCATTAATAGACGTTGATAAAAGTCTATCAATGTCTATTAGTAACAGAAATTGAGTCTATCAATGATGAAAACTGATTGAAGTCTACCATTGATAGAAATCAATACAAGTCTATCATTGATAAAAATCTATCCGTGTTTATCAGTGTTTTTTTTTTTTTTGTTATTTTTGTAAATAGTTTGACATTTTTCTTATTTGTGAAATTTTCTCTTATTTTAGTGGAAATCGTTAGTACTTTACTCAAAAATACTCTTAAACTTTCAAAAAAATTATTAATACCTTTAAATTTTGAAAAATATTAGGGATATTTTGTTCAAAAATACTTTTCAACTTTTAAGATCAATCATTTAAACTTTAAAAAAAGAAATTAAAACTTTGTTTACTTAAAGTACTAACCTTTTAAAAAAAATAGATGGAAAGCTTTGGTATTTAGCTTAAAAAGTATTTTCCAACATTTAAAAATTAATATTCTCAAACTTTCAAAAAAAGAATGTTAAAAATTATTGTAATGTCGTTTGACTTTCGGTCAAAATTATTGTATGGAAACCCATTTCGAGTAAAATTGAGGTTCCTCATTTTAAATAGAGATGAAATTAAGGATGTTCATTTTAATTTTAGAGACAAAAATAAATAACAGTTTCTCTTAAAAAATATATATAGTTATAACTAACGAAGATTTTGAGACATTCAATTTACTCTCCAAAATGAAAATTCTTTAAACATCTAGAACATAAATTTTTTGTCTTCGTTTTCATTTGTCTCGACGCCTGTTTTACATCATGAAAATAGTTACATGGTTATGTCATGTGGTTAATAAGTAGTTTTACAGTGCATTCTCACTAACCTAAATATTATTGGAGGTCAAATTTTTAAAACGGGAAGTCAAACAGTTTAAATTGAGGTTTTAACCATATTATTTTGTTATTTTGTTTTTTTATTATTTATTATCTTTTTTTTTTTAAGAATTCTGTTAATTGAAAGAAAATTTAAGTTTAAAATGATTTGTTACTAGCCTAAAGCCAAAATTTAGACCTAAGTCACTCACATGGTTTCAATTTTTCATTCAAAAAATCTAAATCTTTTTTTAATGTTAATAGTAGTTTTGAAACGTCTATATAATTCAAATATATTACAATATTAAAAAATAAAGTCATTTTTTAAATAAAGAGCATAGCTAAAAAGTAGTTTTTATAATTTAGTCTATTATATAAACAGGTATAAAATTTAAATAAAAAGTATAGTGAAATAAAATTATATTTTTACACCTCAATTCAGTGAAGTCAGTCAGATATTTTTAGGTAAAGTACACATAAATCAATAATTATTTTTATTGTATTAATAAAAAGTCTAAATTTGTCTAGACATTAGTTCTATATAAATATTCTGCAAATTTTGTCTTTAGAAACGCGTGCATCACACGTGGTTAAAATATTTAGAATATAAATTTTTAAATGAGTATGGTTAAAAATTAAAAGTAATGAGAAAGATAATGACTAGACCAATATGCATGTGTTATTTGGTTAATTTGGAAAACGAAAAACAAAAAGATCTATATTTATTATGTGAAATAATACCAAAAAAAAGGCGTAAGGATGTATTATGTTAAAAATAAATCATTTGTAAAGAAGTATATCTTCTTAAAATAAAAAAATAATAATAATACTTATTGTAAAAAATAATAATAATAATAAACAACAACAACAACAGAAAGAAATTGTTTAGATGCAGTATTTCATATGCAAAATTGCCCAAAATATACAGGCCATTAAGATTTGGAGTTAGGGTGAGTCTGAAAATAAGGCGATATCCCTCCCAGATTCTCCGCCATGAGATTTTCTTCCTTGTAGCAGTGCTATCCTTGAGCGTCTCCCTCTCAATCTGTTCGTGCTTTGTAAAATCTTTTAACGGATCTTAATTCTTTATTATCTGATGGGAAAAAGCTGAAACTTTTCGATGAAGGAAATGTCCTGAATGAAGAATTAGATGAAGATTCATGGCTGGAAAACTTGGAAACCTGATCGGCGATTTCGTTGATGTGGAAACTGACCAAGAAAATTACTGTTGGGTGAAAGTATGAGAATTATAATTCTAATTAATATCACCAAATCCCTTCGCCGTGGTCTCAAGATAAAAAGAACAAATTATTCTAATAGTTGTTGGTTTAATTTACAATATGAGAAACTACCTGATTTCTGCTTTCTATGTGGATGCATAGGCCATACACTCAAAGAATGTCCATCTTCAAAACCCCAAATTCAGATGTAAATGAATCAATTCAATTTGGACATTGGTTAAGGTATAATCGTTCAGCTCATCTAAATAAAGCTTCTCCTTAGTCTCCATCACTTGATAAGATCATTCTTTTCCTAGAAAAAAATTAATCCATTCAATAATGATTCTAGTAATTCATCCTACCAGAAGAATTCTATTAATGAAACCCATCAGGATCCTCCCGTCAGTAAACCTAAAAGTTGGAAAAGATTAGCAAAAGAAATATCTTCAAAAACTATTGCAATCAATCCAGTTGAAACTTTTAAAAGGAAGGATGTAACTATTGACAAGAACTTTATTTGTTAAAAAAAAAAAAAGAAAAAGAAAACAACACTTGATATCTCAAAGGAATACTAAGACTCCCTTGGCAAAGGCTGGTCAATAGTACTGCTTCTACCAATGAAAATCCTTTGTTGGAATGCTCATAAACTGGCTAACCCTAGAGCATTCCAAAGATTACAAGAGCTCGCCCGCACCATTAACCCTTAATTTCTTTTTTTATCTGAAACTAAAGGTAGCACTGCTATTACAAATCATATTAAAAGTGTAAATGGTTTTGAAGGTTGTTTCACAGTTAATAGTGAAGGTGCAAAGGTGGTGTTTGCCTTCTATGAAAAAAAGATTCCTCTATAACAATCCAATCTTAATCTCCTCGCCATATTAGATGTTAGTATATGTTGGAATAAAAAAGTCTGAAGATTTTCTGGAATTTACGATTTTTCAAAATCAAATGAAAATCATCTTACTTGGAATTTTTTAAAGAAGCTTCACGATTTAGATGATCATCCTTGGTTAATTGGTGGTGACCTTAATGAAATTATATAGAACCATAACAAACTAGGCGGTCCAATCAGAGCCAACTCATTATTGGAGAACTTCAGAGAGACTTTAGATGAATGTAATTTAAAAGATTTAAATTTTAATGGAGACATTTTTACTTGGTCTAGTATTAGAAAAGGGGAAAGAATTTACGAAAGATTGGATAGATTTCTTTGCAATATTGCTGATAACTTTAGAAATAGAAGTTGTTTTCTCTTTTTATCTAAAAGAATTAGGAAAAATCATGAAAATTGTGACAACTTGGTAAGAAAATCATGAAATTAATTATATTATGCAATCACATATGTACAAAATCTTATAATCCACAAAAGTTATAAAAATCATGCTTTTTGAATGCAAAAATCTATTCATGCGATCACAAGATGTCACCGCAAAAGAAATTCCTAGTGCCAACATTGGAATCACATAGCTTCATGCGATAAAACGTGACATGATGCAAGGGTCGTGGAGGTCAAATCAAAGACCAAGTTGGTAGTTGACAAGAAAGCTTTGTGGCAGAGTCAATGAACTTCTGACATAGAGTAGACGGCGCAACAAGATATGAAAATTAATGCATCTTGTTAGTACAATCATTAGTGAGAGATGAAGAAGTTACTCTTTGATGCCTATAAGTACTCAAAGAAATCTCCATCTTCGAGAACAAATGGAAGAGAGCCAAGACATTGGAGAAAACTCTGCATAAATCTTCACTTAAAAAACAATTCCCTCCGAGCCCTCATGAAATCTTGAGTGAAAGCTTAAAATTTCTTCCTGAAAAAAAGGGGAAGCCCGCCTTCAGCACAATCGTTGCAAAGTAGTCATCCACAAAGTCGGAAGGAGAAAGGAATTGCACTCCATGGCTTGATATTTTATCTCTAACTCTTTTCCTCTACTATTATTATTATTTATATTGAGTAAAACGTTGAAAACTCCTTTTATCAATATAAATGCATCCATAGTTTATTGTTTATCCATCTCTCCATCTTCAACCATGAGCAACTAATTTCTTTATGGGTTGAGAAACATTGCAACTAACATGAACTAAGTTAAGTTTAATCGTGCGCTCAACTTGTTTTATGTATGCTTTATAAACTATTTGAATAAATCAAAAGATTGTATTAAATAGAATGAATCCATGTTTGAAAATGCAAAGGATTTAGACCTCATAAAGAAGAAGAAATCATCTTTAGAAATAAAGAGACATCTTTGGCATCAAAGACTCATTGCATGCATCCTAGAAATCGGACATTGTGGCTAAATACACTAAGAAGTGTAGGTTATGACTATTTGAGTAATTCGCTTGAACGCATGATCTATGCATTTACTTAGGAATTGTTTGTGAATATTTCTCTCAACCCTATTTTATTCATTGAAAATCTACATCTCTCTGCATAGGTTGTTCTACTTACGATTGTGGCTCCTATCACATCCACCACCATTTATTTGCATTAGTGATAGAATAGGGACATCAACTCATCACATATTTAACAACAATTTGCGTCAAGATCGAAACGATTGTTGTCATCACATCAATAGAATGCAATCTCTGGGCTCAACCCTGGACTTACAAAGATTCTAGTTAGATTTATACTTGGGTCTAATTAGATAAAACAATGCGTTTCTAAAGGCATCACATAGCACCCAGTTCATCGCATAGTAAAACGCATCAATTGCATTTGAAGAACTATTCCCTAACCTTAAGGTAATCAATCTTCATTAGGTAGACTCGGATTATAGACCAATCATTTGCAATCTAATCATGCAGAATCGAATGAGTAAAAACAAAAAAAAAATCATTTAAATTTGAAGAGTCATGGACTTTACATATGGAATGCAAAGAGATTATTTATCCTGCTTGCAATTGAAATGACTCTCATCCGCATATTTATCCTCGTAAAGTAAATCTTAATTCTTGTGCCAAAGATCTTGGCATCTAGGGAAGGAAAATTTTAAATCAAAGAAGGAACAAAATTAAGTTATGTAAAAATGAGTTAAAGGAAGAATATAATAAAGGTTCTCATATTGATTTTAATTAGTTCTACTTGTTAGAATTTGAACTTGACCATTTATTAGAGGAAGAAAAAAATTTATTTGGAGCAAAGATCTAGGGAGGATTGGCTTCATTTGGAAGACAAAACTCTAAATGGTTCCATAAAAAGGCATCGTTAAGAAGGAGAAAGAATGAAATGAATGGCATAATTGATAATAATGGCTTCTAGAATGAAGATTCTTCAATCATTGAGAAGACCTTTTTATCATACTTTGAAAATATTTTTACTTCTTCTTGTCCCTCTCAATCTAATATTGATGCACTTCTCAATACCATCTCTCCTAAGGTAACTACAGAAATGAATGATATTTTACTATCCCATTTTACTGAAGATGAAATTAAATATACAGTTCATCAAATGTTTCTTACAAAGGCCCCAAGGCCTAATAGATATTCAGCATTTTTTTTCCAAAAATATCAAAATATTATAGGTAAATGTACTATAAAAAAAAAATGTTGGAATATCTTAAACAACAAAACTAGTATACATTTTATAAACTCTACTCATATTGTACTAATTCCTAAAATCCCTAATCCCTAATCCCTATTAGTTTATGTAATGTTTCATATAAAATCATCTCTAAAACTATTGCTAACAGATTAAAGCCTTTTTTTGGAAGGATTAATTTCTCTGTTTCAAAATCCTTTCATTCCTAGATGAGCTATTCAAGACAATATTATAATTGGCCATGAATGTTTGCATTTCATCAAAATCTTAAAAAAAAAGAAAGAAAGAAATGGTTGAGTTGCAATAAAACTCAATCTTAGTAAAGCCTATGATCGTGTTGAATGGAACTTCCTAAAGGGTATCTTAATTAAACTTGGGATTGACTCATCTTGGGTAGCTTTAATTCTTGAGTGTATTTCATCAACAACCTTTTCAATTTTATTAAATGGAGAACTTAAAGGTAGGATTGTTCCTTCTAGAGACCTCCGTCAAGGAGATCCATTATCGCCTCACTTATTTCATTTTGTAGCTGAAGATATATCTTCTTTAATTCAAAATGCTATTTCAACTAAATAAATTTTAGGTCTTGGATTCAACCTTTCAAGCTCTACTATTGCTCCAATGATTGTCTCATCTTTTGTAAGGCCTCTGAAGTGGATGTAATTAACTTTAAGCATATATTTCTTCTATATGAATCTGCTTCAGGTGAAAAAATTAATTTGGATAAATCTTCTATGCTTTTCTCTACTAACATTAACTGGGATCGTGTAGGTTTTTTAAGCAGCTTGATAGGTATTCCTTATGGTGATAATTTAAGTCACTATTTGGGCTTCTCCTCTTATCTTTCAAGGAACAAATCAACCAACTTCATCTTTATTCGGGACTGTATTTGTAAAGTGTTGTCCAAAGATGGAAAAGAATATTTTTCTCCAAAGTAGAGAAAGAAATACTAATCAAGAGTGTCGTCAATCATTTCTAGCTTATGACATGAGCTTATATTGGGTTTTATATCCTAAAACCCATAGTTTATAAACAATAAACTTATTCTATTATCAATAAAGATGTTAGTGAGGTTTTATTCAATAAAGTTGTTATTGAATATATGAATTGCTCATTTCGTTTTAGAAAGAAGAATAAATCCAATAAACTAAAGATATATGGCTATTATATGAATATATGAACTTTATGTGGAGATATAAGAGTGGATCAAGTTCAGTAATAATCAAATTGGTCTATAGTATACGAATAAGGTTGGGTACCTTATTCTGGTAACAATATCGGATGCGACGCACTCTGTAGTTGTTACAATTTGTTGTACAGTGCTACAAACGAAGTGATCCTGATTCATTCATATATTGATATGAGGAGCAAGGGTATCCTATGTAATGAGTTTGCATAAGATCGGACCAAGAAATAAGTCACTCTTACTTTATTTTTTTGTTTACTGTTTAAGACTGATTATTTCAAAGCAATAACCTAGGTAACTTGACCTTAATCCTAAGCTAACTATGAACTTCTGTTTATTCGGGATTGTCCTTAGATTTGCATGGTGAGAGTTGGCTCAACAACGCCTGCTCAATAAGTCTTCCATTTCAGGGGTAAGATCAGGTGGATAGTTAGGGACATAAGGTGCAATATGAAATTCACTCTTACCCGCTTTTATGGATAGTAGAGAGGTTGTTCCCTACTAACTCCGGGTCTTGAACAAGGGGTCCTACCCTCTCATTGGTCCGAGAAGGACTCAATTTAGTAATTTGATCACAAACCAATTATTCATTAAAGGATCAACGGGACTTAAGGAGCAAGAAGTAATCTCGAGGACCTAGCCGTTATTACGAACAATCTGTGAAGAGTTGACTTACTAATCATGGTTATGTCAAGTGGACATAATATATCTATAGTGAGGGGAGTGCAACTACTGGACTTTATTGAAGTGACCTAGTAGTTAACGAAATGTGGTTAATTAGGTTAAAGAGTTTAGCCGATTAATCTCGAATCGTTAGAGCCCATGATCTGTAGGTCCATGAGGTTCCCCTACTAGCTCAAATCGGACTAAACCTTAGAACAGTGTGACGAACGAATTTAAAGTGTTCAAATTTGATTTCTAGAGCAAAGTGTTAAATATATACGATATATTTAATCTAAACATTTGTGAATTAAACATAAAGAGAGAGAAAATATGAGATATTGAAATAAGATTTAAATATGAAGATTGTGAATAGGGATTCATATTAATTGAGTTTAGTATTGGATTTAATAGTAAATTAAATTAATTTAATTGTTTAATTAATTATTTAATATTAATTTAATTTTAAAATTAATTATTAGAATTAATTTTGAAATTAAATAGAATTGGTCAAAATTGCATCAAAAGCCAAAATTGTTGACTATGTCAAAAATGCAATGAAAATCAAAATGTTGACTTTTAACTTTGAAAGTCAAAAAGTCAATTTTCTTGACTTTATACTTTGAGAGTCAAACTTTGTACTTTGACCAAGTTAGTAGAAAGATCCAACAATTGTGAATGAAAAATGCCAACTTTTCCATTGCTAAGTGTTGTCTTCAATTGAAGACACTTGCCCCATTTATCCCACTTTGAGTTAATAGATTTTTTAGTGTCAAATTTTCATCAAACTCAAAGTTGCATGTTTTGCATGTAATGGCGTTAAAAGAAAGAGTTTTTTGAATTTTAAAGGTTCTTGGTCAAGTGAAAATTTATGAGATTATTTGATAATCTCATAATTATTTTCTCTAAAAAAAACTCAACATTTTCCTCTCCAAATTAGTCACGCACTGAATCCCACCATCCCATTCTAAGGTTGGAGAATAATCGGGAAGACTCTCGTGGTGGTCTACGTACCGTTCATGAGGAGATTGGAGCTATTTTGGAGAAGATTTAAGTCTATAAAAATTGTATTTTTTCTATCATTTTATACTTTTTTTAATTGCATGCTTATTTTTTGAAATTAACCTAATTAAAGTACTTTAGATCCATTTTTCCTTCCGCTGCGCATTTGTTCGTTCCATCAGCTTATTCAGATTACCTAAACTTTTTTGTAATAATGCTACAAAATCATTTACAAGATTTCGGTGGGGTTCAAAAAGGAACAAAAAGAAGATTCACTCGATGAATTGGAAAAAGCTTTGTTTACCAAAAGCCCTGGGGATATGAATTTTCGTAACTTAGTTGGTTTTACTAAAGCCTTAATTGCAAAACATATTTGGAGAATTCTAGAATATCTTGAAGGTTTAGTTTCGATTATCCTTAAGAACATTTACCTTAAAGACTGCTCAATTTTAGAGGCTAATATTGGAGCTAATTTGTCGTTCATCTAGAAAAGTTTTGTTTGGGGAAGAGATCTTCTACATCAAGAATTACGATACATAGTAGAAGATGGAAAATCAATTAATTTTTTCCTTGATCCTTGGATCCCCAGACCAATTACCTTCAAACCAATCTGGTTTAGCCCTTTGTCATTTACCCTTTTAATGGAAAATTTTATTTGTTCTTCAGGCAACTGGAATGAAAATTTTCTTAACGACTTACTAAAAAGAGAAGATGCTGATTTGATCAAACAGATACCCTTAAACAGATGTTTACCAGATAAAATAATTTGGCATTATGAAAAATCATGTGTATATTCAGTTAAAAGTGGTTACCGTCTGTTTATGAAGAACCTTATTGATTTCGAAGGTTGTAGGGTTAATCATATGACAAATGTTTGGGAAAAACTATGGAAATTAAAAATCTCTAAGAAGATTAAACATTTCCTGTGGAGAGCCTTACATAATAGGTTGTCTAGCAGAACATTATTGAGAAAAAAGGGGAATGGAAATCGTACCTTATTGCCTTTTATGTAATACAAAATTTGAAACAATTGATCATGTTCTGTTCGATTACCAAAGAGCCTTTGATGTTGGTCTCAGATTGCTAATTACCCCTTTCTCTTTTAAGATTTCAATTTCAGCCTGCCGGACAGATGGATTTAAATTAACAAATTTTGTTCTCAAGAAGAAATTGAATTATTTGCAACAACATGTTGCTGCCTATGGTCTGATCATAATAAAGTTGTACATGGATCTCGTATTCTTGAATCTTCCATTTCGAGATTATATATTAGAAATTTCCAGATCTAAGAAATCTATTCAAGATTCCCCTAAATCATTTAATGTGATAGTTCTTAGAAGTGTCTTTCTCCTGGAATGATGAATATCAATGTTGACGTTGTTCGGATTGATGCCCTAAATCTCGTGGACATTTAGTAGCATTAACTCACAAAACCAAAAGGTTATCTTCTGTAGCTTAAACACATATGTAGAAACATACAGGTGGATCATGTTTAAGTGATAACTTAAATAGTCTATAGTATTTGGATATGGTTGGATACCTCATCCTCGTGACATTACGAATACGACTCGATTTGTAGATGTTACAATTGTTGTAAAGTGCTACAAATGATCTGATTCTGATCATTCTTGTAGAGACATGTGAGCAAGGTATTCATACAAAGGAGTTTGTATAAGACCATGAAATAAATAATCTCATTATATAACGTCGTTAATAATAGGGACTTACATTTCACTAGGATGATCATTGGTGACATGACTTGAATCCTAAGTGAGTTGTGAACTCATTTGTATGAAGGCGATCCTTTGATTTGTATGGGTGAGGGTGGCCAGATTGCCGACTCAATAAGCCTACCATTTTAAAGATTCGTCTAATTAGGGAGCTGGGAACACGGCTACACAAGACGAAATTTACTCCTTCGGTAAGTAATAAATTGCTCCCTTAAGGGCTGATTCTGAAACTTGAACAATGTGGCATCACACCCTCTCTTGGCTCCAGAGGGATTTGGTCATAGTTAGACTATGACTATTGTTCATTAAAGGAATTAATGGTACTTAAGTGTGAAGGGTCATCACACTTTTAGCTAGTTATATCCAATGGACATAGAATATATCTGTAGTGCAAATAGTGCAGTTGTTGGTCTTTAGTAGAATAATCGGCAGTTAATGGATGTTGAATAATTTAACTGAAGAGTTTAATTAATCATTCAGGCACCATTGGAGCTTCAATCTATAAGTCCACAAGGTCCCCTCTATAGCTTAACAAGGATTATTAAGAATAAATTTTGGATTAATTTGAATTGTTCAAATTAATTGAGGGAATTAATTATATATGATATAATTAATATAATATATCTGATACATTATAATATAAGTTTATTTTAAGATGAATTAATTATTTGAATATGGTTCAAATACTAATTATATGGATAAGATTCATATAATTAAATTTAGTATAAATGTGATTTATATTAAATATTTTGATTGATTGAGATAATTAAAAACTATAGGTTATATTGTAATTGATATAATATAAATACTGTAGATTATGTGTTATATATGATATAACATATAGTTATATATATGTGTGTGATAATTATTTAAATTAAAATTAATTTTTAATTTGTTTTAATTTTTAAAATTAAAGGGAGAGAAGTAACATTCCTCCCCTTAATTCTCTCTCGGTTAATCACGTAGGGAGTGGGCAGTTTGATTTTAGACGAGATTATCTTCTTCACATAAGATTTTTTTTAGTTTCTTGCTCTCAGAGTACTGTATCTCAAGTTCTATCTAAATTTCCCAAGATCACTCCTTCCCTCTCAATCTCTTTCCCTCTTCCAAAATCTCAAAGCCCATACAATTCTTGAGAATTCTCATTCCCTAAGTAGAATATAGAGAAAATTTTTGTGGTGGTGTCCTCATTTGCGGTGCTCGGTTCGTGATTGATCGTAAACATTTTGGAAAGGGAATTTCGTGAAGAACAGTTCTTCAAAGATAAGTTTTAAGAACAGTTCTTCAAGGATAAGTTTTTTTGAAACCTATTCCTTTCTTTATTGCATGCTGTAAAATTTTCCAGTATAATGCATAATTGTTATTCTGTAAATTTTTGTATTATGTGTAAAATTAAAAATTAGGACGATCTCACTTTCGGTATGGAACTTCACCGTCTCTTAAATCCTTTGGATGAGAAATCATTCTTCAATGGGTGTTGGGGTGATTTGTAGAAATGCGAATGGTAAATTAAAAGGATTAACTCTTGGCTACTATTCTTTTCTCTTAGATCCTCTTCTAGCAGAACTGCATGCAATCTTGGAAGGAATTCGTGTGGCTGAAATCTGGGGATTGGAAGATATTATCATTGAAGCTGAGTGTTTGGAAGCTATTGACTTGATAAATGGCAAATCTTCATCTCATTCTGAAGTTGAATGTATTCTATATAAATTCTCAACTCTACTTCTATCTTCAAATCTATTTCATTTTTTTCATATAAATAGGAAACTTAATGGAATCGCTCACGAGGCAGCTCATAGAGCTAGAAAATTTAGAATGTCTAGGGTTTGGTGTAATAACTTTCCTTTTTTGGGTTTTATCACTTGTTGATAAGGATGTATCTCACATTTATGCCCTTGAGGCTGAATGAAGTATTATTTTATATATATATAAAAAAGGATATAGTATTTCAATTTAGTTAAAAAAACAATTGAATGTTCTTAACATCTAATATTATATATAATTGAGGTTATTATTGCAAAGGTGAAAATAATAATAAACTATCAAATAACCTCTAATTTTGGTGGAGAAAACTTCAAAACAGTTTTTTTAAGTTATATCTCCTTACAATATAAAAATGGTTTAGAACTTAATCTTTTTTCTATTGAAAAAATATATGTATATATATGTATGTAATTTTTTTTTTAATTTTGTGAAGAGATAAAATAATTAAAACAAAAAAAAAAAAAAACAAAGAGGTTCCTTAAAGAAAAATAAAATAAAGTAGGTACAAAAATATGGAATTATGTGTGGATTGGATAAGAATTATTGGAATTTCTAGTGGTAAAAGTGAAATGTGAAATCAAATATGGGTTGTTTGGGGCGTAGAATTGAGATATGATGTCTGTGGAGTTTATATGTCTATGGAGTTCATATGTGTTCATATGTCTGTGTTTGGGGTGCAGAGTTGAATTCATATGTCAGTGATATCTGGTACAATTTTTTTAAACCTAAATAAATAGCTTTTATGATGACTATTTTTGTTTATAATTTTTTTATTCAATAAGTCTACATATCTTTTGTTTGAATAAAATATGGATTGTAATTTGTTTTCATTTTTTTAAAGAACACACATGTATTGTTGATCTTGAAATATGGTCTACGGTTTAATATTGGATCATTCATTCCCAACATGCTTTTTAAACAAAAACAATCATTTTAAAATTTTAATTTCTTATTAGTTGGTTTGTTAAGTTGGACAAAATTATTTGGATTAACTTGATGAAGAGAATTTTTTAGTTAAATATCAAGTGGAATAAAACACCAAAATGTATTCATAATATGATGGCCCTATTGATGTATTAGGAATATCCTAAAACTCGCAGTTTGTAAACATTAAACATATTCTATTCACAATAAAGTTATTATTGAAATTTCTATCAATAGAGATGTTATTCTATTGCACTCTTTTATAAATCCAATAAACTTTTTATAAATCCAATAAACTAACCAATGGCTATAGTATGAATACTTAAACTTTATGTAGAGACATAAAAACGGATCAAATTTTAGTATATAGCCAAAAAGGTCTATAAGTATATTGATAGGATTGGGTACCTTATCCTAGGGACACTATAGATGCGGCATTCTTTGAATATTGATACAAACGATGTGATCCCAAAATCGTTCATGTAGAGACATGCGAGTGGAGGCATCCTATGCAAAAGACATTTACATAAGACTAAACCATAAAATACTCACTTTTTTTTTATAAACAATCATTTGTTGTTAAAACTGACTATTTCAATTCTATGATCTAAGGTAACTTGACATTAATCCTAAACTAACTATGAACTCCTGTTTATTCGGGATTATCCTTTAATCTGCATAAGTGAGAGTGGTTCAACATCATCGCTCAATAAGCCTCCTATTTTAGGGGTAAAATCGGATAGATAGCTGGAGACATAGTTCTGCAAAAAAGAATTCACTCCTACCTATCTTAGGGTTAGCAGATAGGTTGTTTACTTAAGTACTGACTCTTGGTTTTGAAGAAAGGGGCTCGCCTTCTCATGGTAGAGAAGGATTTAATTTATTTGTTGGACCATAAACAAATTGTTCAATAGATGTATTACAGGGGTAAAAGGGTAATTTTGACCTAGCTATAAATACAAACGACCTATGAAGGATCAACTTACTAATTTTGGTTAAATCAAGTGGACAAAAATATATCTATAGTGAGGAGAGTGCAACTACTGAGCTATAGTGATATGTCTCGGTTGTCACACCTCCTCCCAATTTACCCTCTAAAATCGAAAGGGGACATAACGGTAGCAGTTATCGACCTACTTGCTAGTACCTACTGCCTAACTTAAGTGAAACCTGCTTAAAAAAATCCTTAATATGCAAAAACGATTTAGCAGTAAATCAACTATAACTTTAACCAGCAAAAACAAGCTAAATACAATTCGGAAAGACAACAAACATATGTCCAATGAATAGTACGAACATGAGTTCCAAAATAAAATCCACAAAATCCCAGGCCCTCTTAAAATATGTGTACATCAAACAAGCTTAACCTAAGCTTCTTCCTTCCTAACCGAGCTTTGAGTAGCAAGTAGTAGTGGGTTCAACCGCGAGGAAACTTACCGCTACCTGAGAAAAGGAGAACATTTGAAAACAGTGAGTTGGTTGCCCAGTGAGTGATTCATTGAAATACAGTTTGTCTCAAGCCTTTCATATACATTATTGTAAACAAATAAACATGTTGGAAATAATCTCAAAAAACGTACATAGTATCACACATTAATCATAACGTCATAATCAAACGTACTGTCAAACCTTAGTTGAGAACGAGCATTCGTAGATAAAGCTCCCAACGTCCATTCGTGGCCGTGAGACCCATACTTCGATCCCGTTATAAAGACTGTGGCCTGGAGACCCATACTTCGGCCTCTCATGTAGAACTACCTACATGCATGTGGAGTATACTAAGTACCATCAATACCTTAGGTACTTCCTCGGATATCTTCTATACCTTCAATATCCAATTTATTAGAATCGTAACATTCATAGAAGATTTGAGTACCATAAGCTTTAGGCATAGCACTTACCTGCTTCTGCCATAAGAGCACTATTACGATTCAACATGCATGCTTCACACATTATTATGTAGTTTGCAATACTCTTTCATTCAATCATACACTAGGATTAGTAAAACTCGTCTAATTGACTTAAAACATCATGCTTAAGAAATGTCATGAATCCTTTAAAACATAAGTATAAACTTTAGTTGCTTGGAAAACCCATGAACACTAGCATGAAATTCATTTGGAATGCATGTTCCTTTTATATACATATTTTTTTTAAAACATTTAGTCACTCATGGATCTTTAGGCTTGATTTTTCCTAAGCTTGGTAGGCCTCTCCAATGGACATAGCTCCTACACATAAAAGAATAAGAGTTTAGTTACTACTTTGGTCTCCCTTTTGAAACTACTCTTTTAACCAAGCTCATACTTGAAAACGAAGCTTCGACTCGTTTTAACTAACATTAAATGATGAAGGTGACTCGTGATATTTGAAACCATACATTGGAGAACAGAAAAAAAAAATGGCAGCTATATTTGAAACCATATGCATATATCACTTCTTCTATCCAAAGCAATGTCGCCATCCTTAAACTTATGGTTGCGAAAGGATTGAGATGTGAATTTTGTGGTATCAAAACTTCCTAATATTAATGCATATGAGCATGCATTGCTCGATTAGTGTGTACTATCTGCTAATCTTACGGCAATTTTCCACAATGTCATCAAGTTGGTTGTTTTGTTGATAAAAAGACTTTAAAATTTTACATGAAATTCTTGTTCATGGTTCATATTTGGAGGAAAATAATAGTTACGTGATCAATGAAGATTCATCTCCTCCAATTAGTGTCAAGTTACGAGCAATATCAAACAATTTAAAATTACTTTATTTTTCGATATCATTGTATTTAAAACTCCAACAATCGAACAAAATTTATAAGCTAATAATGAACAAGATGTTGTGAATTCAACTACTCCTCGTAAAACTTTGAAGGTTAAATTTGACAATGCTATGTAAATTTGTCAATCTCGTGACTTTTTAATATAATTTATTCTTCTTTCCTTTTTGTTATGCAGAAATTACTTATGGAGTATCTTATGAGATTTATTAACTCAGCATTCAAGCAATAAGTTGATGTTTTTTATTCTGTTTGTTCTTTTAGTTTGTAGTTTTTCAATTTTCTATCGGTCAATTTTCTCTTCCTTTTACTATTATTTGCTCTTCAAATGGAAGAATCTAAACAATTGAACGTTAAGTATGTCTTAAAATTATCTTTTCAACCTCTGAAAATGGTTGCCTTTCAAAAGATCAATAAAAATCTTTCACTTCCCATGGTATTGGAGAGAAGAGAGCAACATTAATAATTAAATTTCATAGATAATGGTTAGAACCTTGTAAGAGTGAGTAGCCACTCTCACACAATCTCGACCAACCCAAATATATACGCATATATATAAATTTTCATATATTATACTTTATATATTAAAAATTAATTTTTATTTTTTAAAAAAATATACTTAGCTATATCGTAGTTTTTAGTTAAACATGATTTTTTTTAAGTGTTAACATTGAATAAATTCTATAAGACAATTAAACACTAAATAAAACCAAAGTAATAAAAATATATAAAATAAATCAAGTAAGATACAAATTTATAAATTTCAATAACATTTCCTTAAGAAAATCTAAAATGTACATATATATTTTAAATAATTAAATAATTAATATTTAATGGGTTAATCTAATGGATCAACTTAAATATTGATGAACAATTGCATAGGTAAGAATTGAATTGTCGACATTTGTAATGATAATTGATGTCTTATCATGATTTATGCTCAAATTGGATCGACCTTAATGAAATATTATTTGAATAAAAAATGGTAAGGTTAAAAATTATTTGTGATCCTGAACTTTTTAACAATTTAGTCGTTAAACAATAAGAAATTTTAATTTAATATCTATATTTTATGATTTGTAACGATTTAGTCCTTATCATAAAAATACCATTGAGATATAATGAAATTTCATACATAGGTAGATTAGACTTCATATTTATACTTTACGAAATTATTTATAAATTATATATATATAAAGATACTTCTTTATTAAAATTGATAATAAAGTTTGATGAGATTTTTTAAGGACTAAATTGTTACGAATTGGAAAATATAAAGACTAATATTGTTACATATTAAAGATAAACGATTAAAGCATTACAAATTTGAAACTAACATGTTACATGGTACAAATTAAATTTAGAAGGGTTTAAATCAATTTTTTCATTTAAGGACATGTTTAGGAGTGGTTATAGAAAAGTTAAAATAAATTTTGTCATTTTTTAAGTCATTGTAAAAATATATTTTTAATGGTTCAAACCCAATTTTGATGAAATGAAAATTAGACATAAAATTAAGGATTATGTTAATTTTGAGTGATTAAAGGTAGAATAGATTTTAAACAATTCAAATGAACTTCAAAAAAAAAATAATAACTTTTTAGGACAAAAAAAATGATTTTTAACCAAGATTGTAAAATAGTGGAAAGAAGTTAGGAAGGAAGAGAAATTTGTACAAATGACTTCTTTCTAGAGCTAATTGAAAATTAGTCCCAAGTTTAAAAATTTAAGTAAGTTTGACTTTTTGCTTACATTCACGTTATGTGAAACTACCATTTTAATCCAGAGGCTTCTTCCTTCTTCTATATGCAGATTTTTTTTTTTTTTTTCAATCTAATTTGCAGCTTTTTTTTTAAAAAAAATCTAATCAATTATTCAATTCTTCTTCAATTGATTCTTCTCATTCTTGAACTGATTCCTTTGATTCTTCTTTTCTTCATTTGCTCAATCGCACTTTTTTTAGAAATAAGGAGAGTGAACAAAAAAACGAGAGTAACAAGATTTATGAACATAAAAACGCGAATTGAGAAGAATGATAGAATGAGCGAAAAGCAAGAAGAGAGAGTAAAAAGATTTGTAATTACAAAAAGCAAATTGAGAAGGAGATGAAAATGAGAACCAAAAATAAGAAGCAAGAATTGAGAGCAAAATCCTGACGTGTACCTTCTTAATAGAAAATAGTAATTTAACATGATGCTAATGTAAATAAAATGCCAAAATTTATTGTTATTTAAATTTTGGGCTAGCTTTCATTTGGGTCCTTTGTAATAAAAAAAAATCTCAACGGCGAAGGGAAATGAATGAAAAATAGTGAAAGAGGACAGAGGAAAGACAGAAGGAGAGGGTTGAGAGATAAGGAACGAATCAGAGAAGAAGGCTCTGCTTCCGTCTTTCAATTCTTCAATCTCCTCTCTTTCTCATTCCCCAATGAGTAATTTCGCTTCCCCAGCCAGGTTATTCACTCCTCTCTTTCCCAATTCTTCCTACTTTCTTCTTTTCTTTCTTCTAATTGCTTTCCACTAACCATTTTCCTCCTATTTTTGCAGCGCCTGCACTTCTCTGGGATGGAAATCTTCGAGCTTCTTACTCGACTCGCCCCTGAAATCTACCAATTCCATTAATTTGCTTGTTTCAGCGAGACGGGTCTCCAATAAACCCATCTCTGTTGCTTGTTCCTCTTCCTTATCTGGTATGCTTTGTTTTTTCTATGAGCTTCTTTTCCGTTTTAGTTACCGCTCATTTTGAATTGGGTTACTCTCTGTTTTGGCATTGAGAGATGTGGTAGTTTTGTATATGGAGATTCGTAATTTGTGTGAATTGTTGAAATCCTGAATATGGGGTTTGGTGTTTTAGTGGGGGCTGGATTTTTGTTGACTTAACTGAGTGGAATTTTGGAAAGAATTTCATTGTTCGTGGTTGCGGGGATTTTATTTAACTGTTTGCTGAGTGGTGAAGCTGTCCTGCAAACTACAAACTGTTGATATTTGCTTACGCAATCTCAATCAGAGTGTTATGGTGGGGAAATTGTTGGATGACTAGCACTGTACAAGCGTTGTAAACCATGCTAAAACGTTATGATAGTTTATAGGCTTCTTGAAGTGTAATGCTTGGCAAGTGGCAACCTAATGGAATTGAACTTGAACCTGTTTGATAACCATTTAATTACTCCTTTTGGGGCTGTGCCGTTAAAATTCACCCAACTCGATTGTACCCATTGTTGGAACTCCAGTGTCGATGTCATTGAACGGGTGAGTTGCTAATCCCTTGGGAACCATTCCTTTGGAGAACTTTTCAAATAGTACAGATGATGTTCGTTTAAATTACCTTCAATTTCTTGATGGCGTACTTCTTTTCTCCTTTACGGATTCAGATTCCCTAGGCCAGTGACCTCTTTAACGTGATAAAAAATTTTGAGAAAACTTTCTGGTTTGAAAGTTAATCTGATTAGTTGTACTTTAGTTGGTACTTATATTCCTTCCCATGAGGTGCAGATGTTTACTGATCTATTTCATTGTAACAAGGGTCGAGGAAGATTTATAAATGTTGTCCTTGGTTTTCCTCTAGAGGCCAGCCAACTCCAACGTGTAAAAGAATTATCTTCAACAGACTTTGAGCGTCCAACTTTTAGAAGTGAAGAAAGTTCCCTCATCTCCAAAATGATAGACTTACTCTACATGGTTCACATGGTTCTCTACTCACATGTGATAAAAAAATTAACACAATTGCTTAAGGATACCTTGCCATTTGTTAAGACATGATTTTCTAATCCTTTAGGAATATTTATAACTCTTGAAATTTCTCGTCACAGGATTTTGGAAGGAATTGACAGCAACAAAAGGATCTCTTTTATTTTATTATATCTTTAACATAGTTATGCTTGTGTTTAACACTACAGTTCTTTCCTTGTATTTGAATTCTGAATTATGGGTGGTGCTTATTTTCACTTTTCAGTGAATATTTTGGTCAGATCCTCCACTATTGGTGAAGGCAGCGAGAGGAGATCCTGTTAGTCGCCCACCAGCATGGATGATGCGCCAGGCAGGAAGGTATATGGCAGTTTACAGAAAACTTGCAGAGAAATATCCATCTTTCAGAGAGAGATCAGAAACAACTGATCTCATTGTAGAAATTTCATTGCAGCCTTGGGAGGCCTTCCATCCAGATGGAGTTATAATTTTCTCCGACATCCTAACCCCTCTACCTGCATTCGGCATTCCTTTTGACATAGAAGACGTAAGAGGCCCTGTTATTCACTCACCTATTCGCTCTGAGGAGGGATTAAAAGCTCTTCATCCCATTGACCTGGAGAAAGTTAACTTCGTGGGGGAGTCACTTAAACTGCTACGCAAGGAGGTAGCTTTTGTCTCAGTTTCATGCTTATAAAGAAAAAGGACAATATTTTGTATCTCCAAATGTTTGATAGTAAACAACTTTGAAGTCGCTTTTTGGATTGTTCGTTTTGTATAGGTTGAAAGCAGTGCTGCTATTTTGGGTTTTGTAGGAGCTCCTTGGACAATTGCAACGTATATAGTGGAAGGGGGTACGACACGAACATATACGACGATTAAGAGAATGTGCTACACAGCACCACATGTGTTGAAGACTCTTCTTTCTCATTTGACAGAGGCAATATCAGAATATATTATTTACCAAATAGAACATGGGGCTCATTGCATACAAATATTTGACTCATGGGGTGGACAGTTGCCACCTGATATGTGGGAGTCCTGGTCAAAGCCGTATATTCAGAAGGTAAGCTGTCTTGTCCCTTTTTAAAATTCCTTTCAACCATTCAACATACTTCTTTTCTTTAGCTGGCCAATTTTCTGATAGAGAGAACTTGGATCAAAGCAAGCCGCCACCTCCATTTCTTTAACGACACCTTATTGGCCAATTTCAACTTAACATAACATGATGAATCCCTAAAATGTCAGGATAAAATAGATTAAGTAGCAATATCGGTAACTTGCCAATCATGATCTCTTATACTTAGTCATCATTGGGGGTCTTTTTTGGCAGATTGTGAGTACAGTAAGGGGCAAGTGCCCTGAAACACCACTTGTTCTCTACATCAATGGAAATGGCGGCCTTCTAGAGCGTATGAAAGGAACAGGAGTCGATGTTATTGGGCTTGACTGGACAGTAGACATGGCTGACGGAAGGAACAGATTAGGAACTGATATCAGTGTACAAGGAAATGTTGACCCTGCTTATCTGTTTTCTACTCTTCCTGCTCTAACTGAAGAAATTCAAAGGTTTGTCATTGAGCTTCCTGCTCATCTTTGTTTATGGCTGATAAGTTTTAGAGTGTTGGGCCTACTGTTTAAGTGCCAGGAGAATCCGGTTCTTGTTATTTGCCCCTCTCTAACTTTCTGTACCTCACTTTAAGGAAGAACCGTACAAGCTGATGGTAACTGGCTAAGAATGGAGTCCCTATCCTAGAATCCTATTCAATTGCTTGCTTCATATAAAATAATGGCAGAAGTAGCATATTGCATGTAGATACATAAAAAGTATCTCTTGTTCTAGTTTTCCATTTCCTTATTGATAAAGGATTTCATGTGATTTGGCTTCTTTCTTAACCTTTAAACATATGGTTTTGTTCGTAGGGTTGTGAAATGTGCAGGACCAAGAGGACACATTCTAAACCTCGGACATGGCGTCCTTGTTGGTACACCAGAAGAAGCAGTTGCACATTTCTTCGATGTTGCTAGAAGTTTGAACTTCGATACCTTGTCTCAAGATTTGACAGCCCAAGAGCCGAAATTGGTAGCATAGTTGAGTAAGAGCAATACTCGATCATTTTGTTTAGAATTGGTCGAGTTTTTTACAACCCTGTTGGAAGCAGCACAGACATTTGATTTAACATTTGGCTTTCAAGTCCTGAGATTTCTGTGTACATGCTCAAGGGTTGGCCTATTTTGTGTGTGTTTTTTTAGCCTCTTTATGAAATTCTGTATCAGTTGTAGTAAAACCCTCCAATTTTTGAAACAGTGGTCTCTCTCTCTTCCTCAAGAACCCTCTTCTTGTTTTCCTTCTCCTCTTAGTGGAATCCCTCTATCTCTCTCTCAAGGACCCTTATCTTGATTTCTTTTTCTCCTTAGTGGGATCCCTCTCTCTCTCTCTCTCTCACACACACACAAAAGCACCCTTATCTTGTTTTTCCTTTTCCTCTTAGTGGGATCCCATCCCATATAACCTTTATTCCAAAGGCTGTTTTGAAAGGGATTGAACAGAGAAAAACGAGAATCATACATTTCTAAAATTACTCGATATTGTGAAACGATCTTACTCGAACAAGGTCTATTCTAATAGATTGTACAACACTCAGTTGTGAGCATTATTTGTCATGGTGAAGAATGGTTATTTTCCACCTCCAATCTCAAGAAAGGTAGTTTCCTCATTAAAGAAGAGAGAAGAAAGAGTGTCCTCACCAAAGAGAGCCTCTTCTTTCTCTCTTTTTCAAGGTACTTGTAATGAAATGACATCAACAAAGGGTAAGAGAGAGAAGAGACTGGTGAAACGAGTCAAATAGACTTTAATACTCGCTTTGGTTTCATCTGGCTCAAACTTATGGGCGTTGACCTCTTTCAGATTTTTTGTTTCTAATAAGAAAAAGTGTCTTGATTTTAATTTCTAAATTACTATCTTTAGGTCTACGTTTGTTGGGACAGTTGCTGGGATTATCAAAACACGTATATGGTCTACAACTTTTGCAGCTAAAATAATAATAAATAGTAAACAGTAGTGATATAATTTAGAAAATTTGGAAGTTTCTTCTAAAGAAATTGAGCTCGTTTGCATCTTACAACTTTGTTCATTCTGTTTTTGCATCATAATATCAAATATAGTAAAGTCCAAGAAGAAAAATATAAGTAAAATTCTAAAATTTAACCTCTATAGTTTAAAAAAAATTAAAATTTAATAGAACTTCATAAAGAGTTCCTATAGTTTGATAAAATTCTCATAAATAGTTACTAATGATATCTAAATTCTAAGCTTTTTTTAATCTTAGAGACCAAAATTGTAATTTAATCAAAAATCAAATATATTAAGAATGGAAGAAACTTAAAGGACTTGTTCAAAAGATATTTTAATGATAACAATAATCCGTTTGCCCAGTTCCTTGTTCACTTTTTGTTATCTATTTATTTTTGGTTAAAACACACGGGAAAATTTGTGGCTATTTAGTAATAAATATTTAATTCTTGGTCTAATAAGTTCTTAAATCTTCATTTTTGAGTAATAATTCCATGACAAAGTTAAAAATTCTAACTAATCTATTAAATATAAATTTGAATATTATATTTTATGAAACTTTACATTTGAACTGTGTCTAATATATCTAACTTTTAAAATATCAACGTTAAAGAACCAAATAAACATAAATATAAACATCAAAATTAAAGGACTCAATTTCAATTTTACTAATTTTATTAATCATTTACAATCATGGTATTCAATTTTTACGATGTTTTCTTTTCATTATATCATAAAAAAAATACAAAATAAGTGAAAAAAAAAATATGAATATAATATAAATATAAAATACTTTTTTTTTTAATTTTATTTTTCTAGTCTTTTGCACAATTTTTATCCTTAGTTTTTACCCTGTGGTGATCACTAATTTTATCACAAATAATATTCTGAATACATTGTGCATCACTTACCATATTATTCATTAATAATTTGAACTAAAATCAGCAAAAGTGAAAAATAATCATCCATTACATAATTTTAAGAACTCAGCCAACAATCATAGATTCAGTATACTTGTTGGCATTTACTTTTAAAATATTATTATAAAAAAAATATATTCGATACCAAATGTTGTCAATTTTTTTGAAATTGGATTTCATTGCTCCTCTTGCAATGATCCTTTTAGTTTTCTAATTCTCATAAAAGATGGGAGATAATAGAACTTAGAGAAGAATGTAATTCATCTAATAATCATCATCATACAAAGTATGGGGCACATACTCCTGCCGAAAGAGACGCAACTTTAGAGACCGTTACAATTTGAGAGAATTTTGACACTATAAATTCTTCCAAATATTTCATTAAAATCCACACCAAATGGAACCATAGAGACATTAGATTGATGTTATTAAAACCGAAAAGAGTAAAAGGCTACTGCACTTTCCCTTTTTAGGCACCACTTGCGTATAATCGAGTCCATTCCTTTGCTGATAAGATCCAAATCAGAAAATGGTGTCAGTCACAGACTACAACAAAGGAGTATATGCTAATTTCTGTTGAGCTAATCTCATGTTGCTATTTATCATATTCTTCATTCTTCAATTAAAACTTAGGCGTTCATATTGTTTAATTAGGACTACGAATAACAAAATTCAGATAAAAAACTAACCATGATATTAGAACTTTAAAGAACATACGATCCAAATTGACACGGTTAAATGAAGACCACAAAAGGATAATTATTAAGCAAAAAGGTTAACTTGCGCAATGATTTAGACAAACTCACCTGTTTCAACAGCTTCTGCCTCATTCGTTTTCCAATGTTTGGCAATGTTCTCGGAAAGTGGATCATCTGGGTTTGGAGCACTCAGAAGTGCTTGAATACTAACAGAGTGATAGAAAAGGTAACTATTACTAAAAAAATTTCATAGAAAGGGGGCGCGGAACAAGAATAGACGAAATAGATGCCTCTGGTGATTGAATTTCTTCAACTTTTGTATAGTTATTGGAACTTTTGTAGATAGATAAAATTTCCCAAGGAAATGACCGCAGTTAATAATTTCAGCTCTCTAAACCAATGTGTGCATTACAAAATTCATGGGGTCAAATTCTTAGATTTGTATTTCTTCGAATTAATTAGATGAGTGGAAGAATATCAAAATGTTCAAAGCTAATAGCCTAATATTCAGTCACTGAAAAATCACACTTAACATTATAATAATACCTTAAAAGTACCGTTCGTATCTGTAGAGCTGGACTCCATTTGTCTTTCAGAATATCAAGGCATATCCTCCCAAGCTACATTACAGAAAATCACACCATCAATAACCAAACTGCAGCATGTTGGTTGGAGTGGCAATATGAGGAACCACGCAAGTAGACATATACCTTGTCAATATTTGGATGATAAATCTTTGTGAGAAATCGAACCTGCACCACAAAAAATAATCGCACGAAAAAAATAAAAATGTTAAAGTGTAAATGGAAAAGAAAGCAGAGGAAAGGGAAAAGATGGCAGTGGAGGCAATCAAAACAGGTTTCAATAAGTTCCAAAAGGACCACAAAGTGCACCTAGATACAGAATCTGCAGTTATGGAACATCAAGGAGGCATCAAATTGAACTCTTAAAAAGAACATTCAACGTTGCTTAAACACTTCCCTTGTTTTACATCTCTTTTATGGGTGGATCAATTTTTTATTAATAAGATTAACCAATTGAGTTAAATTAATAAAGTTAACGAGCAATGAGTGTCAATTGTTTCAGCATAAACCCCCCTCCCTCTCAACAGGTTTGACACATATACAACCCCACTCCTACCAAATACTTGACTACATACACATGTACTACAAAAAATAAGTAATAACGAATGATAATTGAAATATCATCAGTATGGAACAAATCATTAAATCCTTGAACAGCTTATTCACTTCCACAACAGTCCAGTCTGACAGACAAATAGTCCTCATATATAAGTTAAGAAAACAAAGTACTTTCAGGCATACTTACATCACTAGGTACATTCTACAAGAATTAACAATAGAAACTCCAAATATAAAGATTGGTTAGATTTGTTCTAATATTAGCCTAATTGAATTACAAGTTTGGGGGATGCTCTGGGGATCGATTTTGTAAATGTTCTGAGGAATGCATCCCCTGTTTCGTTCAGGCCCATACTTTTGTGGGCCTCTCCTTGTATTTTGTTCTTTCATCTTCTTGACGAAATTTGATTTTCTATACAAAATGAGAAAAGGAAGAAGTTCGCAACAACTGGACCTCTAGCAAGAACTAGCCAAACAAGTTTCCTCTCAATCTTTCAAAGCTATGTGCCTATGCCTGACAAAGCAGTCATAAAATAAGCCACTCCATCTCCAACCATGAGGATCTACCTACCAAAAACTCCCTTCAGGTAACATCAATTTTCTCCCATATGTTTCATAGATCAACCAAAATTGAGTTGTATTGCAAATGTCAATGACATGATTCATGAGAAAAACTGTGTATGTAAAGTAAATTATGATGACTTTGATCTTTTTATGCTGTATCAGTACAAGATAGGGAACACTTGCGACTTGTGAGAGGGGATGAAACGAAAGGGACAGAATATTACAATGATGGCAAATCCAGTATCTGATGAAGCTTTTAGTTTTACCACTTTGATGATGCATAAGTGAAATCATAATTCAAGAAATAAATACACGAAAATATAAGTAGCTAAATAAGTCTAAGAAATTTTAACAGCACATTTAGGGTAAGAAGTTCTCAAATGATCTTGAATGGTATTTGGAGCTCCTCCGTTGGCCCTGGTTTTTACTGGATACTTCTGTTAATACATCTTTGCTTTTAATGAAAAAAAGTTTACTACTTCCTTTTAAGAATATTAGTGGAAGAAATGAAAGTAAAATTTATCTAATTAGCTCAGAAGGAAAGAATTACAAATCACCTTGGGAGCAGCCATAGGATATTCCTCAGGTAAAAAAAGTTCCAACTTGAAAACTCCTCCTGCCAGTGTACTTTGAAGTCAGGACAAATATGCACATAAAAACATATAGAAATTGACTAACGACAGTAGATTTGACAATGGGTCAGGAGAAAAAAAAACCCAAAGGTGAAGGAATACATATAACATTATTCAATAGAAACAGTGAAATGATAATCAGAATACACCGCTAAATAAAATTTATTCCATGCCCAGTAAACTATAAGCAGCATGTTCCCGAGTTTAGCATTTAAGAAGAGTAAAATTCCATTATATCAGTAGACAGAAAACCAAAGTTAGAAAGGAAGATAAGATATATTTTTCTTTGAGTAAAAGATAATTCCATAGTTGATCTTCACTTTGAATATCAATTTCAAGATCAATAGCAACAAAACTTAGGCGAATCTACACTTGCATACAGTTGGTTCTATAGCCATTCACGTGTCAAGAGAATTTGACACTCCCACAACCACAACATACTGTCAAGTAATTTACCTTCATAGGGTGACTGAGTCGGGCCAAGAATCATGACGTTAAAATATCGCATGTTATCTTCTGACGGCGAGGCACTAATCCCAGGGGCTAAAATCGCACAAAATATCAAAGATCGAGATCAAATAAATCAAAATAAACTTCGACTTCATACTAATCCAACGAATTAATCAACCCAAATAAAAAATAACTCCCAGCAACAAGATCAGGAATCAAATAACCCCCACCCTCGATGAGAATCCGAAACTGACCTGGTTCACTGAGGAGACGCTGAGTTTCCTGCGATTGATCACAAAAAGGAGAGGAGAGAGATCAATTCCAGTAGCAAAAAGAACCCAATTCTACTAACACATAAATCTAAGAGAAAAACCGAAATCCAAAGAAGGAAACGAGACCATTAATTAGCGAAAGGAAAAAATCAACAAGACATGGGGATCGGAAAAAAGGAAAGGAGATCGTGAAGAGGATCGGAGATGTTACCTTGATGATTCTCCGGGGAAGATTACTGTTCGCCATTGGAAGGTGGATTGAAAGGTTGCGATAGGGTTTAGAGGAAAGGAAGAGAGAGAAATTGGAGAGGAGACGCTTTCCTCTCTCTAGATTATAAAAGACTTGAAGGAAGCTTTGAAGGTGGGAAGGTTCTGATGCACGACCCAATTATTTGTATCTTTCTGCCTCCATAAAACACACTCGCTTATATATTTTTCTTTTTCGTTTTATATTTTCTACCCATTTTTCTTCCTTCCCAATTTTTTTCATTTCATTTAAAAAAAACCCTAAAATCTTATTTTTTATTTTTTATTTTAAAAATTAAATCTATTTTCTATCAATTTCTTAACATAGCTGGCATCTTTCTTAATTATAATAATATCATTTTTTATCGAATTCTTAAAAAAAATATATATTTTAAAAAACTAGTTCTTTTTTTTAGTGTTTAAATTTTGACTTGGTTTTTAAAAAGGTGGATAAAAAGTAGACAACAGAATAAAAAATTTAGAGATGAAAAAAATATTTGTAAACTTAGTTTCCAAAAACTAAAAATAAAAAATTAAATTATTATCAAACGAGATTTAATATTTGGTTTATTTGATCATTAAACTTGAAAAATATATTCGAGTTTTTAACAAAGGTTTATTTGGAGTTTCGTATATTTACACACTGAACAAATGTTTCGAATGAACAAACGTGTTTAAACTGTGTAATAAAGTTTCAAAGTGGGTTCAAATTCTTGTTAAATTATAAGAATTTTATGTAAAGTATTTCGGTGTAATTTAGGAGGTAACTAAAATGCTAAAAACATTTAATAATATAAAATTCAAATTACTAAAAATTTAATAGCAAACAGAACTTTTTACTCTTAAAAAAAAAAAGGCTTCCAATTACTAAAAGTTGGGACAAAATAACATTTATGTTTTTCTAAACAACGACACCAATTATAATTGGTTTACATCTTTTTATTGAAATGTCAAATGTAGTTTGTAATTTTTTTTTTCCTTATAAGTTGATGAACTAGAAAAAAAAAATTAAAGCACAAAATACTAGAAATAAATAAATTCAAAATATAGTAATTAAGTTTGATAATCATTTCATTTTTTTTTTAGTTTTTAAAAATTAAGCTCATTTCCTCTTATTTTCTTACAATGATTTGTATTTATTTTAAATGTAATGATTTTTTTTGTTGTTAAATTAAAAAAAAAAAAGTTAGTTTTGAATTTTTTTTTAATTTACAAAATTTAACTTGATTTTTAAATAGTTGGTAAAAAGTAAATAATTAAAGAAAGAAATTTGGAGATAAAAATAAGTTGATTAAAAAAAAGGAATAAATCTATGTTCATCAAACCAATTTTTTTTTTCTTTGCAATTCATTGGTTGATATTTACCAAAATCCAATTCGAAGTGCAAAAGTTGGTGGGTCTACCATATTAAGGAGTTTTAAAAAGATAAAAGTATTTTGTTGTTTTCTTTTTTAATTATAATTCTCCAAAATATGATACTTATTTTTTAAAAAGAATATATAAAACAATGGCCAAAGGACAGAAACAATCCAGACCACAACCACATCCGCATCCCAGAGGCAGAAATATATATTATATATATATTAAAAAAAAAAAAATTAAGTTGGTCTAAAATTTTTGTTCTAAATAAAACTATTTGGGGTTGTTTCATGGATCAGACTTGAGGCGGGTTTGGTATCTAAGTCCACCTTTATTTGGAGCAACGATTTAGGAGCCAATGTTTCAAACACTCTTTTTTATAGGTGTGAATGGTAAAAATTATTCAAATTCATAGGTTAAATTTTTTTCTTTTTCTTTTTTTTTTTTAATTCAATCTAAGAAGTTTGTCGGCCAACTTCTGAATACCACCTCCAAGGACTATGTCAACAAACTCCGACCACCGCCAGCCGACCTCTGATTGTCATTTCCGGCGAACTTCCGGCCACCACTAGCCAATCTTTAAAAACACTTTTAGTATACAACAAACCAAACAAACTTATATATAAAAATACTTCTAAGAAAGAGTGTCAAATGTTTTTACTTTAAGGAGCTTTTATCAAGAGTGTTTAAATAAAAATGAAACTTAGAAAAACATTTTTTTCTAAGTTATTCCAAACAAGCCCTAAATTACGATAATATTTTTTAAAATACATTTTCTCTTTCTTCAAATTATTTATTCTTTTGGAGATTTTTTTTTAAAAAAATATCATTATTTATTAGATTATCTTTTTTAAAAAAAAATTATTTATCTTCTCTTCTTTGTTTAACATTAATGATTTCTTTATTTTAAGAGATTTCATTTATTTTCTTTTATCTTTCTAGCTTACATAGATGTATAGGTTTTGGAAAAAAAAATACTATTTTGAAAATTTTATAACCAGAAAAAACTTCTCTTACATGCTAGATTGCAATTCTGTAATTTGGTATATTTATTTAGGCTATATGTGTAGAAAGTCCTAATATAAATTAAGTGATAAAAGTCTATGGAATTTCATTTCAAAACTTAGTAAATCAAAATATCAAGTTATTATAACAATAAATTACATAAAATTATAACTGAAGGAACTCGTATTGAAATAGATCCTTGAGCAGAAACGAATCGTCCAAATTCCATTTTTATTGAAAACTAAATTTACAGTAAACATACAAGATATGTATTCAATATAAATTACAACATGCTTAAACAAGAAATAAAGGGTTCAAGAGATATCACCTTTAAATAACCTTTCTTCGTATAATTCCCTTGAACAGTCATGAGCCTCGAACTCAACAACCTCTTGAAGACCTTCAAGAACTTCTCAAACCAAATAGATCGGACACTACTACAGTGAGTCTTTGGTATTCTCAGGGTGAGAACCTAGGAGTAGTGGGCTTTGACTATTTTGGTTAGGAGGGATTGTTTGAGTTTGGAGGAAGAAGATTGAGACAACACATAGAACGTTTCTGTTATTCAATCGTATAGTAATCTCACATTAGCCGTAGAAGGAATAAGAGAAAAACATTTTCTTTTATTCCTCTTGCCACAAAACCAATAACCACTCACTAAGGTGGTTTAAGATAAAAGAAAGAAATTATTATTCAAAATAATAAAATAATATTAAACTATATGTCATATCGAATATGACATATAACCTATAGTTTTAATATTATATCATATACAATATAAACTATAGTTTCTTTTCTCTATTTTATGACACTTAATATAAATCATATTTATATTAAATTTAACAACTACGAATCACATTCATGGAAAATATAATTGAATCTCATTCAAATATTTATTTCCTCCAATTAAACCATAATGTATCAAATACATTATAACAATTATATCATATATAATTGAATCAATTTAATTATATCATATATAATTAAATTCCTCTTATTAATTTGAACAATTCAAATTAACCCAAAAACTGATTCTCAACTAAATTATTTTGAGCAGACCTTATGGACATGTAGCTTGAAACTCCAACGATATGTGAATAATTAATTAAACCCTTTAATTACATTATCCACAATCCTTTAACTGTCAGGCACTCCACTAAAACTGACAGTTGTATTCTTTGCACTAGAAATATATTTATGTGTCAATTGAATATAACCAATCAACAGTACGACGACCCTTCACAAATTGCTCATAAGTACAGTTGGGCCAAATTATGGTTTTTCCTCTGTAGTTACATCTAACTCCTTATGTACCATTGATCCATAATAATAGATCGTAGTCCCACTATGACTAAACCCCTTTCGAGTCAGGAAAGGGTGTGGTACCACATTGTTCAAGACTCAGAATTAGCCCTTAAGGGAGCAATATCTACTTACCCCTGCTTCGGGGAAGGAGTGAATTTCATCTTGTGTAACTGTGTTCCCAGCTCCCCAATCAGACGAATCCTCAAAATAGTAGGCTTATTGAGTTGGCGATCTGACCACACTCATCCATATAAATCAAAGGACTGTCCTCATAGGCAGGCCTTCACAACTCACTTAGAATTCAAGTCATGTTACCTATAGTCATCCAAGTGAAATGAAAGTCTCTATTATGAAAGGTGTTATATAATGAGACTAAACATTTCGTGGTCCAGTCTTATACAAACTCCTTTGTATAGAATATCCCCGCTCGTATGTCTAATACATGAATTATCAGGATCAGATCATTTGTAGCATTTTACAACAATTGTAACACCTACAAAGCGGGTCGTACTCGTAGTGTCACAAGGATAAGGTATTCAGCCTTATCCATATACTACAGACCATTTAGGTTATTACTCAAACATGATCCACCTATATATCTCCACATACATGTTTAAGTTACAACGATAACCTTGGATGTTAGTTTATTGATTTGTGGTTGATGCAACTAAAATATCACATATTTTATAGACAAGGGGAATAAAATATCATATATTATTAATCACATAAGAGTTTGTTCTTTACAAAATATAGGACCCTAAGAGATTTAGGGCATCAACCCCAACTAATGCTAGTGGGGTGTACAAGATAATAAAATACAAATACACAAAACAATAAATTAGAGCGTAATACGCCCAGTACAAGAATAACTTCAGTCAAATCTCTATTTCAAAATTTAAAATAAAAACAAAAACAAGAACAAATATTCCTCTTTTTTGTTTTTGTTTATTTTAAACTTATTTATATTAAAATAATTTAGATGACAAATTTAAACTAATTTAAAATCTAACCACAGATTAAATATAAGGATATTTATAATAGATTGAACAATAAGGGAAAAATCTAAAAATATAACACCTCTGGAAGTGTTGATCAACTTTCAATTTTTTTTTCTTTCTAATTTTCAATCCCATGTCTTGTTGCACTTTTTTAAATTTTCTTTTCTTTCTCCAGGTTTTGCTTCCATCTCCCCTATCTCCTCATCTCTCCAAACATTTCCCTCTCTCCCTCATTTTTCCATTTTCCATTAGAATCATTAAAAAAAGAATTACGAGACTGAGTTCAAACCCAAGATTTGAAAGTGCTTAAATCATAAGTGACTTAACACCAACAAGCCAATAATCAAGTTCGATTATTATAATGAAACGTTAAAAATATAAATAGCAAATGCAAACAGATTTAAAATAACCTACTTTTTTTAGTCATCAAGTTTGCACCATTTTTAGAAATATTTATTAAAAGTTTGAAATAAAAAACGATAATAGTTATTAAACAAGTTTGTTTATAAAAAAAAAAAAAGAAGAAGAAAAGAAATGAGAACGTTATCAAACAGGTAATAGTTTTTTTTATAGGACTTTAAGAGTATGAAGTATATCAGTAATATCACTGATAACATATTAGTGATACAATGATATAGTGCTATCAATGAAAACTTTTATGCACAATCAAACAATTTCGAGGAATCATTTCATCTCAAATACTATATTACATAATACATAAGTACTATTGGTGATATTATTTACATTGATAGTAATAGAAAGATATCATTCACAGTAGTTATCAATGATATCCTTTATGACTATCAATGTAGAAGGATATCATTTGATACCTATGTGCATCGATAACGACATACGAACAAACTGCATGTGTCAACAAATTAATCAAAATACCTTGATTATTTACAAACAAGTATTACATGATATCAAATTCAAACAACAAAAAAAAATCAAAACATTACCATTGATAGAAACATATAAGCAATAGCCACTATTTGGCTATCATTGATAGAAACATATCAGTGATAGTAATTGATAGCCCATTTCTCAAATTGAAAGCTATAACAAATAGCAGCATCACTTATAACGGTTATCAATGATAACAACTGATAGTACATTTCTCTAATTGAAAGTTATCATTGATAGCAGCTATCGATTGCTATCACTAATAGCAGCTATTAGTAATATTCACCGATAACAGTATCATTGATAGCAACTGATAGCAATTATTATTCATAGCAACTGATAACACATTTATTAAATTAAAAGTTATCACTAATAGCAGTATCATTGATTGCAGCTATCCGTGATAGCAACTAATAGCACACTTCTCAAATTGAAAGCTATAACCGATAGCAACTATCAGTGATAGCAATTGATAACACACTTCTCAAATCGAAAAGCTACCACTAGTAGTAGCTATCAGTGATAATTACTGATAGCACCTGTCGATGATAGCCACTGATAGCAGCTAGTGATGATAGCCATCGCTAGCACACTTCTCAAATTGAACCGGAAAGCAACACGCAAAATGGTGACTATATGTGGGTTTTTAGTCTTTTGCCATTTTTTATTCTATATATGCAATTATTTTATCTTTGTACTACATATTCTATTATTTTGGACTTGAATTCCATTTGTGCAACTAGTCCATATAAGAAAATATTTCACAAACTCAAGATTTATAAATCTGCAATTTATTCCTAGGTTTCCTAAGCTTGTATTCCAAACACATGTTTCTTAAACCTAGATTTACCTGCATTCCAAATACAGTTTTCTTAAACTCAGACTACCTAACCCTCCCAGCTTAATCCTTAGGCTTAACATTCCAAACATAGAAGCCAAACGCCTCATTTTGTACTAAGAATAGAATGTTTAGGTTTGTGTTTACTTAAGTACAAAATAATTTTAAATTTTCTATGTAACTATATAATATCAAGTAAGAGGTCAAATATTCATATGGAATAAAAATAAAATATAAAAAACGTTCCTAAAATTTTAAAATTTTAGTGTTCAATAAATTCATAAACCTTAATTTATAATATAAAGTTTCAATTTGTTTCTAATAGATTTATACAAAATTAACTCACGACCTATTAAGCTTGAACCTAAAAAGTATAGGGTTCTATTTTTTGAAAAAAAAAAACAAACCTCATTTTATTCGGCCATTTGGACAACAGAAGAATTTAAATCCAATAGAGCGGAAAAAAAATAGGGGAAAATTTTCCTTCCAAACACCAATCGGAGATATATCCTTAACTGATTTGGCAACAATATCAAATTTTAAATTTCAAAACTAATTTTTATATTAAATTTAAAATTGATTCGAGTAAAGAGAAATTCAAATTTTAAAAACATTTATACTTTATAGTAAAAAGTTACAAAAAAAAATATATATATATATTTGGAATTTTTTTTGCTATAAAATATAAATATTTTTTTTATATTTAAAAAGATCTCGATAATAAAAATATAAGGTTCTATTAGATACAAATTTTAAAATTAATTTTTGCATAATCAAAATATAAAAATTTCCAAGCCAATTTGTATGCAACACGGAAATTAGTTGAATTTGCTGGGAAAAAAAAAAAAAAAAAGCAAAACAAAGGAATAATTGAATTATGACCGTGGGTCTGTGTATGCGTCAATCCAACGCTAGAAATCTCTCCTTTCCTATATTAGGTGGGTTTTGGCCCACAACTCTCCCATAATAGATGACAGTTAAAACAAGGTTGATTCGAAAAATAACAAATTTTAAAGTTTTATTTATAAAAATCAGAGGCAATCAGGTTGGTTCTTTTAAAGTTCAAGTCGATTATCTCGCTAACTTATGGTTGAGTCGACCGATTGACTAATCAATTTTGTCAGTTTTGTTTTTATCATTATTAAAAAAAATGTATACCAACGATTTTCATATCTATTATTTCTAAGTCATTTTGCCCCAAGTTAAATGTAATTTTTCTTTGACATTTTTAACCTATGTTGTTAATATATACTGCTTTTTCTCTATTGTCAATGGCCTTTTTTTTTTTAATAACATCAAAGGAAAGTATATATTGTTACTTCAATTTCTAAGAAAATGGAAAATGTTTGTAAGACAAGAATGGGACTTTGTCGCTAAAGTGGCTAGGCATGGTTTTACTACTGTTTCTTTTAATTGATGCTCTAATTAATTTTTGCTTTTTTCTTCATCTAATCACAATGTAATAAAGGAGCAATTTATCTACTTTAACAATAAGAAAATAGTGAATTCTTTCTTGTTTAACTGTGTTCCCAACTCCTCAATCAGATGAATCCTCAAAATGGTAGGCATGTTGAGTCGGTGAAACTGACCACTCCATGAGGACCGCCCTTATAGGCAGAAGTTCACAACTCACTCAAGATTAAGGTGAAGTCACCTATGGTCATCCTAGTGAAATGTAAGTCTCTTTTAGCAACTTTGTTATAAAGTGAGATTATTCATTTTGTAGTTTTGTCTTATACAAACTCTTTGTATATGATACATTCGCTCACATGTCTCTACATGAATGATCAAGATCAGATCATTTGTAGCACTTTATAACAATTGTAACATCTACAAAATGAGTTGTATCCGTAGTATCACTATGATAGGTACTTGGCCTTATTCATTTACTATAGACTGTTCAAGTTATTACTTAAACATGATCTATGTGTATGTCTCAATATACATGTTTAAATTATATCTAATAACCTTGGATCTTAGGTTATTAGTAATGCAACTTAATGTCAAATAAAATACAACTTATTTTTATTAGATAAATAATATGTTTGTATAAATACAATTTACAAATTGCAAGACCATGATATTTAAGGCATCAACCACAACAAATTGCAATGCTAATGCTAAGCTTCCTCTGCTTCGACTATTCATCTGAATTGCTTCGTTCTTATTCCAAAATTTTCCAAATTGAAGTCAGAACCTCACCACGAGCAACACATACAAAATTCAAAATGCAAAAATTGGGAAGAATTGCAATTTCGATTGCAAGAATTAAAATGCCAAAAAATACATCGAGTCTAGCAGTAAACAACTATGCCAATTTCGAAACATCCAACTGCAAACTGTCAACATTCAAAATGCAGAACATACATCAAATAAAAACACTGAATTGATGTTCGAAAATGAAAATTAGAGATACAAGATGATTCTAATACCAATATAAGGGTTTGAAATACCCCGAAGTAGAAGCAAACAAATGCATGTGTCTAGATTTTGTTTTACAGAACATGAAATTACAGAGTAAAGGAAACAGGATAAACATTTTACACTAATCATGCTTTTTTATTTATGAATTTACAGAGAGGATAAGGGATTGAGAAACTCACCCTTGAAGAACCTTTCTCCTTTACTTTTCTTCTTCACAGCAAGAACGATCACAAACTGACTTCTTCTCTCGAACTCGAACACTGAGAAGACAATAATCCAACAAATGTTGCTCCAAATTAATACCACCACAAGAAATCTGAGTTATTCTTTAGGATGAAAATCAATAGAGAGGTGTGAGCTTCTATTGATTAATTTTAGTAAGGGACAATGAGAAAGTTTTTTTGTTGGAAGGATTCTCTTTCTTCACACACACCGAGAGCACACTAAAATGGAAGGAAGAAAATGAAGATAATAAAACAAACCTCCCCACTTTGATGTGTTGCACGTAACAAATGAGGGAAAAATGGGTTGAATGGAGTTATCAAAATAAGTCCCTCCCAATTTTAATTTTCTAGATTCAAATAATTGAATTTTAATTTAGTATATATATAAAATATATACTAAATTAATATGAATCATTAAACCTATAATATTAATATTAATCATTCCTATTAATTTTAACTTATGAATCCCATTCATATAATTAATATTTGAATCATATTCAAATATTCATTTCTCTCATTAAAACTTTATATTATAATGTATCACATATATCGTATTAATTATATTATATACAATTAATTCTCTTTAATTAATTTAAACAATTCAAATTAACCCAAAATTAATTTGATTCTAATTCTTATTGAGTTAACAAGAAGATCTTATGAACTTATAGATGAAGCACCAATGATACTTGATTAATTGATTAAACTCTTTAATTAAATTATTAAATTAATCAACTTTGATTAACAGTTAGTCACTCTACTAAAGACCGGTAGCTGCACTCTTCGCACTATAGATATATTTCTATTCCATTGTATATAACCAATCAACAACACGTTAGTCCTTCATAAATTGCTCGTAAGTACAGCGAGTCAAAATTATCGTTTTACCCCTATAGTTACATCTAACTTCTTAAGTACCATTGATTCCTAAATAATAATTAGTTATAGTCCAACCATAACCGAATCCCCTCTCGGGCTAGGAGAGGGTGTGGCACCATATTGTTCAAAACTCAGAATCATCCCTTAATGGAACAATTTATCTACTTACCCTAACAATAGGGAAGGAATGCATTTCTTCTTGTGTAGTTGTGTTTTCAACTCCCCAATCAAACGAATTTCCAAAATGGTAGGCATATTGGCGAAACTGGCCACTCTCATCCATGTAGATCAAATAATCGCCCTCACAGGCAGAAGTTCATAACTCAGTTACGATTAAGGTCAAGTCACCTATGGTCATCTGAGTGAAATGTAAGTCTCTTCTAGAAATTGTGTTATAAAGTGAGACTATTTGTCCAATCTTATACAAACTCTTTGTATAGGATACCTCTACTTACATGTCTCCACATGAACGATCAGGATCAGATCATTTGTAGCACTTTACAACAATTGTAACACCTACAAAGTGGGTTGTATGCATAATGTCACTAGGATAAGGTACCCGACCTTATCCATCTAGTACAGACTGTTCAGGTTATTACTTAAACACGATCCACGTATGTCTCCACATACATGTTTAAGTTACATCTAATAACGTTGGATCTTAGTTTATTAGTTTTTTATTAATGCAACTAAATGTCAAATAAAATACAACTTACACGAAATTTAGGACACCAACCCCAATAACAATCTTGTTGTAAAAAAGTATTTAGGCCCTTCAGCAATAATTCTCAACCCCATATTAAACTCTTCCAAACAAAGGAGGGATTGTTACCTAATTCTGCTGAAACAATACCAGTCGTTTCATGATATATATGCTTCAAATCACCAATAGCTACTAAGGACTGAGGTTTAATAATGTTGATTCTCCAAATTTGTTTAGCTACCGGTGCCTGATTAAATCCCTCGAGATCACAAAAATTTAGACCTCCACAAGCTTTTGATAGACATAATTTATCCCAACTTTTCCAAAGTACTTTCCTATGGTTTGCATAAGAGGGGAGAGCTTGTCCCACACTCTTTATTAATATTTCTATCCCTGCTATTGAAAGCACTTCTTGTTTCCAACTTTGAAAGATTTTGCAAACCATTTCACTCAATGTATCTGAAATCCCTGGCTTTACTTCAAGTGAAACAAGTTGGTAGGCTGAGATAGCTTCCCAAGTTTTTGACTTATTTTGCACCAAGCAATGAGCTTAGGTATTCGCCTCTATCATCATCAACATTGGGAGATTTTGACAAATTAATGCACTCGTTAGAAGCTTGTTCATTTGCCTTATACAATACAACACTGTCATCCGCCAAGGAAATCAATGGACAAGAGGAAGAAAATGAGACACCAGAAATCAAGCGAGATTCATGAATTTTGGCCATAAAGTTATATCTTCACTTGCCTGCGATTTTTTTGTTTATCAGAAGCTTTGTTGAAATTCATGAGATCTAAAAATTTCAAGAGGGATTCGTGAATTTTGGCCATAAATTTCAGTTGTCATTTAATCTAACTTGAAATAGTCGAGGTATAAGTGTTTTTCTTTTTAAATTTTAAATCTTTATATCTAATAATCAATAAAAAAAAAAAAAACTTTCAAATTCAATCTAAAATGCAAGACAATTTACTTAAACCACACTTTTTTTAAAGGTATTAATTAATTGAATAACAAGTTCACAAGTTTTATTTTAGTATTTTAAGATGAGAGGGAAGAAAACTTTTGAATATATTAGTATTTTACCACGTGCGGTGCATGCGTATTTATAAATTTGACTTTAATTTTTTTTTTTTTTTTTTTTTGTATATTTTGTTGAAATATTACTCAATGTAATTATTTTATATTTCACTTATGATTAATTTTAGACATTCTTATAATATAATATTCTTTAGTCTAAATAATTTAATGAAATAATTTTTAAAACTTATTCCATCTCTACCATATTAAAAGTGCGTAAAATGAGATAATCTTCTACTTCCCATTTTACCCTCTAAAAGCAAATAACTATTTTACCCTCATACTCCTTATTTAGGGATACATTCTCATTATCTGCCTTAACACCCATATCCCTCGACACCTATGAGAAATCCCAACACCTTCCATCAACAACAAAATCAACCCTTACCCACATAATTGAAAATTCAGAATTCCAAAATCACCCAATATAGACATGGAGGAAACAAAAAAGATCCACCAAGAACTAAAAAAAAAAAAACAGAAAATGCAGAACCTGAAAGACCGATTCGGTGAATCAAATTGGAGATCGAGGAGTGATTTTCTCAAAAAAAAAAAAAAAACTTATTGTGTAGTTCTCGAAAGAAAATGAATTCAAACAGAAAACTAACTCAAAGTATCAAAGAATCGCAACAATTTGAGGTGGGATTTCCATATTGATCTTAAAATGGGTTTAAAAAACAAATACAATTTGAGATCCTTGTATTAAAGCCTTCGACTTTGTCTCCTCTCCACAAATAAATGGAGAAAATTATTTTTGATGAAGTGGTTGTTTTTTTTCTTCAAATTTAAATCTTTCCTCATTTTTTTTAAAAAAAATGAATTATAATTTTTAGATTCTGTTGAAATAAAATAAGTTATTATTCGTCCGTAGATTTATTTGAGAAAATAAATGTGAAGATATTCTTAATATCTTGAAGTTTATATTTTGATTTATGGTTGATAGGTAGGTTTGTTTTCAATAATAATAAATATTTGTGTTGTTAATTATAATTAGGTAGGAAATAGTGGAAGATTTCTTTCTTCGTAAAGAAAATATTGGAACATATCAGGATGAAGTCTTGATAATTCATAAATTTATTTTCTTTGACAAAAATGTATGATTGTTGTTGTGAAATCCAAAATTTTCTTCATTCATGAGCAAATATATTTGAAAAAGATAGAAGATATACTTAATATCTTGAAGTTTAAATTCACAAAAAAAAAAAAAAAAGTATGATTGTTATGATTAAATCAAAATTTTTAGTTATACTTCATCGGTATATATTTTTTTGAAAAAAAAAAAGATATTTTAAATATCTTGAAGTTTAATTTTTCATTCATGGTTGACTAGCAGATTTGTTTTCAACGCTAATAAATATTTGTATTTTTAAAATTGGAGTTTTAACATTGATAATCCATAAACTTATTTTATTCGAAGAGTATGATTGTTATCATTAAATTCAACTTTTTTTTTTTTTGTTATTGTTCATGAGTCTATATTTGAAAAAATAAATATATACTTAATATCTTGAAATTTAAATTTTGATTCATTGAAAAAAAAAATTTATAATTATTATGATTCAATTCAAATTTTCTACAAGTAGATTTGGGGAAAAAATGGTTGATATTTTTAATATCTTGAAGTTTAAATTTTGATTCATCATTAAAGGAGATTCAGTTTCAATTCATTTATTTTATAAAAAAAATCTATTTTTTAAAGGAGACGAAGGAGAGATTATAACAAGCAATTTGCAATTTTGCAAATGAGTGTTCTCCAAATTAGTAGAATATTTAATATATTTTAATCCTTTTTCTTTTGGTGGTGACAATTATATGGAGGTTTTCTTTTCAACAATAACAAATATTATAACGACCGGACCCCCTAGGACTTAAGTTAGGCCGTTATTAAATACATGCATGAAAAATGATTCAGTTTCAAACATCAAACATCAAAACTGAAAGTTAAGAAAAACATGAAAAAAAATCTAAATCTCATGAGCGGAAGCATAAAATTAGTCTCAGTGACTCAATCACGAATTTCGCTGGTCTACCCTTACCTGAAACAACAACATGAGAAAGAATACCTATAAAATAGGTTAGGCATCTATGTCCTCTAGATGCGTACCTCTGGTGGAACATATAAACTAACTGTCCTAGTCCTCATGGGACATATACATATACGAAAAACTGAGTTCTACCCTACTGTAGCTAAATATGCCCACTAAATATGCCCACTGAATTCCCGAAAGAAACACAATTTGGTGAATCCCAAAGAAAACACAAACTTGTGAATCCCAAAGGAAACACAAACTGGTGGGCATTCTAACTAATCAGTAAAATCACTATCACAATCTCAACATGGTTCTATAACATACATATACATCTCATCATCATGATTCTACAATATACACATAAATTTCTTCATCATAGCTTTACAACATATGTATGCATCTCATCCTCCTCAGATTCAACAGGATCTCCAATTAAAACAATATACTCAAATCATACTAGTATTCAAACGTCTCTATGCGCAACTAGCCTTTTAAACTCTCATATGTCGACTCCAGTCATTTCAAACCTCAGTCAATGAAGGCAAACATAAATATCATGCTAACTAATAATCCTTAATAAATCATAATTATCATTGTCGGGCACTAGGGCAGTTCTAGTAGTAAGATTACTTACCTCAACTTGGTAAAAAAACGCAAAACAAAATCTCCTTAGAACTTCTTTAGCACACTTGAATCCTAAAGTTGTGGCTTGGTCTAAAACAAATTCCAATACTCGATTTAATTAGCCAATCGATCTTCACCAATTTTCTACACAACAAAATGGTATCTAGCTTGATAGTCAATGCATCAAAACTTCCAAACCTTGAATCTAAGTTTCAAATCAAAGAGAGGTTACTAATTTAACTCAAAATAAAAGGGGTGAACTTCACCTCCCAAATTATAAGGAAAAATAAGTCTTACCAAGGTTTTTCTCAAAATTCCGGCAAAGATCGGGCAATGGCGGCTGACGGCACGTCGACTTGTGGCTGCCATAAATAGGCAACGTGTGTTATTGTCGGACGACATAAATTGTTTAGGCTAGCGGCTGGTAGTGAGGGTCTTGCATGAAGAGGGTTTGCGAGAGTGGGAGAGATGGGGAATTTCTAGTTTTACCGATTTTATTGGGCAACAATTACGAACAAACCAGAGGAAAAACATAATTGCTTTCACCCCAATTTTTGACCTCTTTTCACTCTCATTTGATTTCGAAAAAAATCTCAATTCTTTTGTTTTTTTAAAAAATTTTGAAAAGATAAATAAAATATTTTATTGCAATATCTTCAAAATATCCAAAGATTCTATTAAATTTAGAAATCAATTAACTTTTCAAATTATCTTAATTTAAGCTTCAAAAACCAAAATTAGAGAGCATAAGATCCATCAATTTGATACAAATTAAATCATTCCAAATATTTAAATCAATTCAAAACCACATGAAATTAATTATCTATTTTATTTTATTTTTTTTTAAGTTGGCCCTAAAATCCAAAATCAAAAGGAAGCAAAATTCAATATTTTCAAGATAATCCGTTCGAATATCTAATCAATTAAATTCAATTTAACCAATAAAAAATTTTCAATTATTTCAATTTAACCTCAATTTTCTAAATGAAAGAGAAATTTAAACTCAATAATTTTAGATAATTAACTTAAATTTTCTTGAAATTTGGGATGTTACAAATATAGTACATTTGTATTTTTTCAGAATTAAAATGCTTGGTATGTAGTTTTTGTTGGTTCATGAAATTGTATGTTGCTGTTATTAACATGGTATACAACTGACTACTCCTACATGAAATCATTGTGTATTTTTATTTTAATATATTATAATGATTTTATTATTTTCGATCCTTAATTAGATTTTTATGGCTTAGAAATTAACTCTATCACAATCTTATAAAAATTTTTAGGTGTATGTTATTTTCAACTGAGAATTCTCATATGACTTATGTGTACTATATTTGTAAAAAATAACCAGATATTTAGGTGGGCCTTATGAATTTTTGGTGAAATTAAAGGTCCAATAGCATTATGTTAATTATAGACAAATAACAATTTTGTAAATAAACTCATCTTCTTGTTTAGGGCCGAAGAAAATCGTGAGAACCACAAAAGAAAAAAATGAGGGGCAACCGATTTTAGAGGCACACACGCAGACCATCGAGAGCGAGAGAGCCGAGTCGGTGGCAGACACACATTCGGCAAGTTCGACAGGCGAGTCGGCAGTAGGAGATCTCGTCTGACAGTAGGCAGAGGTAGTGGTTTCGACCATGGGTCTGTGGGTGTGGAGTTTCGGTTCTCGTCCAACCGCGACAGCTGTGTTCCGACGATGAGGCTGCACGTGAGTTCGCCGGTCAGAGGCGGGTAGTACACTTGGCTGGGGCTGTTTTTCAGCGGGTTATTCTTGGTTTCAGAGGCAACGTCGTGTATGGATGTCTCGATATCAGTGGGTAACCAAAATTACAGATCGGTGATTATTGTTGATTATCTGTAATTGTAAATTACTCATTGCTCATAATAAAATTGATTCATATTATAATTCAAGCAAGATGGATGCAGATCAAATTGGTCAAACCACTATATATATCTTACTAATTGTTTGTGCGATGGCCATCTAAGTTAGGTTCAAAACTTTATTTCTTTTTAATGTATTTGGAGAGATACAAAATTTAATGTTTAACAAAATGATAAACAATATCTTAACTAAATGAATTAAAGAGTTTTAGAATGAAAACAAAAAATATTGAATCATTCTAAAATGAAGCTTGATAATCCAAAAACTTATTTTTTTTTACGAAGAGATATGATTGTTATCTTGAAACTTATATTTAAATTATGAGTATGTAATTTTTGTAAGTGATTTTTTATATTATTATTTATACTACTAACCACTCCTCAATGAAATCATAAATGATGCATTTCTACTTTATTATATTATGATTATAATTATTTCATTGTTTTGCTTAGATCTTTGATTAGAAGTTATCTTATATAATTTCTAAAAAGGCTTAGAGTTCTAATGAATTTTCTATTTACATATATATTTTTATTTATTTTTCATGTGTTTGCATAGATAACGAAATTCATGCGGATTGACAAAGTGATGTCAACTTTTTAATTGAACCAAAATTTATATATGTTTTCCATGTGTTTGAATTAATTTTTTTTCCCTTGTGTTAGAAGAATTAATCATAGTAACAATAGTGATGATCAATATATCTTAATTGAATCAAAATTTGTTCTTTTATTATTTTTTTAATTTCATATCAAATATTTATATTCCATGAAAAGTATATAGATTCAAAATTTATGTCACAATCAAAATTCTATTTTCATATATGTCTGAAATAACATATATATAATTTTGGCCATTAACACTTTATTAAATTACAATTTAAAATTTACTATAAACACTTATATCAGAAAAAATTTAAGTCACGCGTATCACATGTGTCTCCCACGTAATGCACCAAAACTTTATTTATCTTAAGCCTTCCACTATTTCTTTCAATTTTATAATATTCTTTAGTTTAAATAATTTTATGAAATAAGTTTTAAAACTTATTCTATATTGAGAGAAACATTTGATTTTCCCTTTTACCCCTTTTAATTAGTTGATGATCATTGAATATCTTATGTGATTTTACATCTAAATTTTTTAAAAGAATCATTTTATCTCTAGTATCTACTCCAATTTTACTAAAGGCAAAATAAATTTAAGAAATCACATTTTATTCTCTAATATCTAATTCACAAAAAAATATTTTTTTAAAAAAATCACATTTTATCTTTAATAATCTCTACTTCTTTTTAAATAAAGTGATTTTTTTTTAAAAAAAAAATTATGTTATCCTTTAATCTCTTATGAACAATATTTTTTTAAATCACGTCTTATCTCTAACATCTACTTCAAGTCAAATAAATGTTAAAAAAATATAAAAAAAGAAAACTTTATCCTCTAATTTTTTATTCACGTTTTTTTAAATCATATTTTATTTTTAATAATCTCTACTTCACATTAAATAAAGATTTTTTTTTAAAAAAAATCAAATCAAATTATGATTTGAGATCTAATTTTTCTCAATAAATAGCTAATTTCAACCTCTAATTTTCCATTATATCTCCTTTTCCTTTCGTATTTTAAAAAAATTATTAAATGACTCTCTAACTTATTTGCTTTCTTTCTTTCTTTCTTTTTTTAGAAATATTGTTGTAGGTATTTTTTTTAATTTCGTTAACAACAAGATCTTTTCCAATGTTTCTTTTCCTAAGTTTAATTTATCTATTTTATGTATCAGGTGAAAATTTAACTTTCAAAATAATAGGGAACCGACCTTTTGGTTGACATTGGAAAATTTGGTATTGGAAGTATCCCTTCTGTACTCCAATCTTGAGTTTTGGGTTTGGGCCCCAAGGGGTACCCATGTTTTGGAGGAGTGAGGAGATAGACCAATGTGGGTTCGGTGGACGTCCCACACGCGTGTCACCATCCGTCCGGTCGGGCGTGTGTGTGAAAAAAAAAGGAATGGGTCCTCTCATTTGCACATCGTTCGCTTTCGTCCGTGCGCACTGCCTTTTTCGCTTCTTATCGTTCCAGGCTGAAGGCATATAAAAGGCGTGGCCTTCAGCAATTCGAAAGCACAATTCATTTTTCACTTTATTTCATTTCCTTTCCACTTACATTTTAGTTTTCCGAGCAGTGGGTTTAGAAAGGGTGTATGTTCCGGTCGGTAACAGTGCATTTCTGATTGGGTTTCTTTTGGCTATTTTATCCTAATACGACATAGAAATTTTCAGACCTGCTTGCACACTTGGGTAGAGCCGCAAAACTTCTTAAAAAGAGCAAGCTCCGCGACTCAGCCTATAACAAGTTTCTGTTTTGTAGGTTTTGCTTGACCGTCGTGCGTTGATCGTTTACTGTTCGTCGTTCTGAAGGTCTTGTCGTTTCTAACAATTTTAAGACGATACCGCCACATCATCAATGGCCTTTAGTTGCAACAATGATGTTACAATATATGACCTCAACCGTCCATTCCAGTTCGAAGGAGCGAACTTCAAGTGGTGGAAGCAAAATATGTTGTTAGCCGTTATCTCAAGTTCCAGATGACGAATGACAAATTCGTAGAGGCCCAATCCCATGAACTCTAGAAGATAGCCCATAAAATAATTACTGAAGGTATGCCTCTAGATGAACAATTCCAAGTTGCTATTATTATTGATAAATTGCCCTCTTTGTGGAAGGACTTAAAGAACACTTTGAGGCATAAGACCAAGGAGTTCTCCTTGGAGAGTCTTATAACCCGGCTAAGGATCGAGGAGGAAGCTCGGAAGCAGGGCCTGAGGGAGGAGGTGAATGCAGTACCTGGAAAACCCGCCTCTACCATGGTAAAACCTGACAAAAAATCTAAGGGGACAAAGAGGAAAGGTCAGAACTGTGGCTCCAGGAACCAGAACCAACAGAAAAACAGAAGCCCCTTCAAGAGAAACGGTACAGTTCCTCCGCTTTAATAAACGGTAGGAACTATAGGAACAGGCGTCATCTTGCTGGTCAGGAAAACTCGACAGAAGAACCGTTAGTCACCATGATCACAGAAGTAAATGTGATCGGTGGTTGTAAAGGGTGGTGGATAGACATTGGCGCTACGCACTATGTCTTTCATGACCTTAGTCTATTTAAAACTTATACTGAAACTAAGGATAAAAATATTTTGTTGGGAGATCACCACTCCACGAAAGTTGCTGGAATCGGCAAGGTGGGACTGAAGTTTACCTCTGGGTTGCACACTCCGAAGATAATAAAGAATTTGGTTTCGGGCTATCTCCTCAACAAAGCCAGGTTTACTCAAACTATAGGGGCAAACCTATATACCCTTACCAAAAATAATGTATTTGTAGGGAAAGGGTATGCAACTGAGGGAATGTTCAAATTAAATTTAGACGTTAATAAAATGAAATCTTCTGTGTATATACGGTGTTTTATGAATATTTGGCATGCTATATTAAAGTTTAAATTAATATAGATAAGATTGTAACAAAAAAATATTAATATTTTGATTTAAATTAAAGTTTTAAATAAAAAGAATAATCAGATCATAAAATTCAAAATAAACAAAAAAAAAAAAATCTGAATAAGAGATTATTATAAAAAAATTTATAAAAATAAAAACAATTATTTTGCCTTTATTTAACCTTTAAAAGTAAAAGGGTAATCGAATCAACTAATAAAAATATTTAAAGACATAATAATAAAGAAAGGATTATCACGAAATTCAAAAAAAGGTTTAAATCAAAGTTTGGAATTGAGAAAATAGTCAAATCATCGAAATTAAAAATAAAATATTAACCAAGAAACAATTATCACGAAATTTAAGAATAGTAGTATAAAACTAAGAGGATAATCAAATGATCCAAATCCAAACATCAAACAAATTAATTTTTTTTTAAACCAAATAAGCACAAATTTTTAGAAAAGAATATAATATTTTTGTTCATATTAAAGTTTGAAATAATGAAGATAATCAAATCATTCCGATTAAAATAAAGCAGTTTTTTCATAAGATTATAATTATCACTTTTTTTTTTAAACAGTACAAAATATTTTAGTTTATATATCATTTTATACATGTTTAATTTATACTAGTTGGGAGACAAGTGCAATGTATGTGACTTAAAATTCTTTTCACATAAATATTTAGAATACATAAAATTTTTAAAATTCAAATTTCAATTTAATAGTTTTCTAACATAAAATTTTGATAAATGTTTAGAATAAAATTCAAAATGTAATTTAATGGTTTTTTAATATAAAATTTTGATCATACATTCATTGAGTCTAATTAGTAAATATTTTACATGAAAAGAAGTAATCTAAAATAGTGTAAAGAATTATATATTTCTTATTTTCAAGGTAATTGACAATGGATGAATTATTTTTAATGTTTTCGAAATTTTTTGAGAGATTTTTTAAAGGTAAATAAAATTTCTAAATAAATACACTTACAATTGAATTTAAATATAAATAATTGATATGAAATTTAAAAATATAAACAAAGAATAATATATAAAAGTATATGGATGAGTAAAATTAAAATATGATGCACATAAAGTTTGTGAAGTAAAATTAATATAAAAGTGATTGTTGGAGGAGAAATTTCAGACCAACCACGAACCGCCATGTCATTTGCTAAATTAATGACGGAATTCCGAAATCGTCAAATTTGTGACCAATTAAGAGTTGACATGTGTCTCAAATTGAAATTGAGGATAAATTATGTGTTTTCGTGGCCAACGCCCAAATATGGGCATAATGTGGGTCTAAAACGCCAAAATAGGCCTAAGCCCAGTTAATTGGGCATAAAGACCAGGCTCAAGTCCAATTAATTAGGTCCGAAAACTAGGCCCAAGTCCATTAAATTAGGCCCAAAGGTAAGGCCCATGAGCAAATCAAGGCCAGGCCCAAGCCATGAAGCCCATCAGGGAGTTCTAATAGAGAAGCTCCCATCATTCGCAAGGGTCATCTATACTCCAGAGAGCTTATTGGAAATTCTTGAAGATATAAGTCCTTTGAGCACAGAGAGAATTCATCAACAAGCAGAAGACTCCCAAGACTTCTGAATCTGCACTCCTAGAAGATAGAAGACCTTTGAAGACACAAACACTTTTCCAAGACTTCTACTTCAAGAACGGTCGGTGCTTTTCTTCTTCAAGTCAAGCACATCCACCCAACTGAGAGAGAATCAAAGGATCAAGTACTAGAGATCGGACCACATCGCATCAAATCAACCTCAACCTCAACACCAACTCAAGTTCAATTTCTCTGGAAACCTCGTGCCAACACTAATCCTCCAAGAAGATCAACAAGTCCAAAGGCCGATCGTCCAAGAAGATCAATAAGCCCAAAGGCCGATCGTCCAAGATGATCATCAAGCCCAAAGGCCAATCGTCCAAGAAAATCATCAAGCCCAAAAGTCGATCTTATCTTCAAGCCCAAAGGAGGCCGATCATCGAAGAAGATCATCAAGCCAAAAAGTCGATCGATCGTCCAAGAAGATCATCAAGCCCAAAGGAGGCCGATCTTCTAAGAAGATCATCAAGCCCAACGGTTGATCGTCCAAGAAGATCATCAAGCCCAAAATTCGATAATCGAAGAATCAAGCCTAAAAGTTAATCATCCAAGAAGATTAATAAGGCTAAAGGCCGATCATCTAAGAAGATCAATAAGCCAAAGGTCGATCATCCAAGATGATGAAGATTAATAAGCCCAAAGGCCGATCATCCAAGGAGATCAACAAGCGTAAAGGCTGATCGTTCAAGAAGATCAACCAGCTTAAAGATTATAATTTATTTTGAAAGCATCAAAATACTATATATTAGAGATTTTGAAAGCATCAAAATACTATGTATTAGATTTTATACTCATTTTCCACAAAATTAATACAAATACAAAGTTCAAGTTCCACAAAATAAATTTCTATTGAAATCTCGTGCGAACAATGATATAATAATACCTATCTGAATTATTATTCATGAAATAATTCTTTTATAGTTGTTTGAAGGTGATAAATTTGAGGGAATTTTTCTAGATCAAAAGAGGAAAAATAATGCTATTTATTTATTTATTTTTATAAAACCCCTCTCTCCCATCAAAGTCTTTTTTTTTTTCATTGTATTTGATTTACATGCCCTAAATTCTAAATAATAAAATCTCAAAGTGAATAAAATTATAAGATTATTCTATTTCATTAATTTAATAAAATTTTATAATATTTTAATGTATTTATAATTTATGTTGTGAAGAACATGTACAAGAAAACTTATTGAATGAAAAATAGAGGAAGAATGAAAACAATTATTAGAACACAATGGAACTTTGAAAAATGAATAATAAAATATAAAAAATAAACAAAAATACGTAAACATTCAAAGTTGAAATAACAACATTACCGACACATGAAGAAAAATAGATTAATGGATTCAGTTGCCTGTTGACTTTTCATTATCAAATCAATCTCCATCTATTAAAATCTAACTAAAATATAACTTTAATAGTTAAGAATCTAAAAAAAACAACGGATACAAATGAAAGATTAAAAAAAATTGGGTCAAAATAATAACGTTAAATAAATTAATGAGGTTGACTATTAAAAAAAAAACTTTGACTTCAATGATTGAAGATCTAAAAAAAGATAAATGGATAAAAGGAAAGATTTAACCAAAAAAAAAAGATTGAGTGTTGAAATAACGACATTAAATAAATTAATGAATTCTCAAGTCTGGTTGAATTTTCATAATAAAATAAATCTTCATCTAATTAAAATCTAACAAAAAAAAAAAACTTTAATTTCAATGGTTTGGAATCTAAAAAAGATTAATTAAGAGAACTAAATTAATGTTTAATTTTGGATAATAATATATTAATAAGTAGAAACTTGTCCCGAATTGAATAATAATCTTTTAATTTTGATTTAATCACACAATATACCAATAGATGATTACCAAATTTATGGATACGTTATGATAAATTTTGTCCATGACTGAATAGTAATATTTAATTTCGTTAACAAATCCCCTAAAATTATGAGATCATGGAGATGAGAACCAAGAGATGATTGCACTTTTAAACTTAATAATAAAATAAAATAAAATTTTAAACTCTCTATCTTTATCAATTTCTCCCTTCATTGTTTACAATTCCCTATTTTTCTCAAATCTCTCTATATCTCCCATTCCCTTATTTTCTCTTTATTTCTTTTCTATCCCAATGATTCTCTTCATCATCTTTACCAACTTTCTTTTTTCTCTTTACAATATGAATATCAATTGTAAATAAACTTATCTCAATTTGTAATTAAAAAACAATAAAATGTATCAATTAGGATAAAGTTTTTGTAGTAATATATTAAAAACTACAAACGAGGATGTACAAATATATGTAAGAAAACTCAATCGGAATAAAAAAAAATCACAAAATTGTATATTCAAAATATCATAGAAAGAAAAAATAATTGTTTGTAACTTTTTATTTTGATTTAACCACACAATATACATTACCAAATTTATAGATACGTTGAAATATTATGATAGATTTTACTTGTTCATGACTGAATAGTAATATTTAATTTCGTTAACAAATATCCTAAAATTATGAGATTATGGAGATGGAGAACCAATAGATGATTGTACTTTTAAATTTAAATAAAATTAAATGAATTTTTAAACTCTCTATTTTTATCAATTTCTTCCTTCATTATTTACTATTATCTAATTTTCTCAAATCTCTCTATACCTCCCATTCCCCTATTTTCTCTTTATTTCTTCTCCATTGCAATGATTCTCTTAATCATCTCAACAAACTTTCTTTTCTCTCCCTACAATATGAATATCAATTGAAAATAAACTTATCACAATTTGTAATTAAAAAAACAATAAAAAGTATGAATAATAATAAAGCCTTTGTAGTAATATATCAAAAACTAGAATGAAGATGAACCCAAATATGTCACAAAAACTCACATCCGGAATAAAAGAAAATCACAAAATTGTATATCAAAATATCATAAAAAGAAAAATAATTGCACCTTTTTATTATAGATTTTATTGAATAGTAATATTTAATTTCGTTAATAAATATCCTAAAATTATGAAATTATGGAGATGGAGAACCAATAGATGATTGTACTTTTAAACGGAAGAATAAAATTAAATGAATTTCTAAACTCTCTATTTTTATCAATTTATCCCTTCATAGTACCTAATTTTCTCAAATCTCTCCCTATATCTTCCATTTCCTTATTTTCTATTTATTTTTCTCCATCCCAAGGATTCTCTTCATCATCCTAACCAACTTTCTTTTTTTTTCTCTTAACGATATGAATATCAATTAAAAATAAAGTTATCTCAAATCGTAACTAAAAAAGAAATAAAACATTTCAATAACGATAAAGTCTTTGCTTACACTACAATAATTTGGGTCTTTCCAGATGCCGAAAATTGTCGAAATTTGTTGAAAACACTATCGACCAAACCTTTCCCGACAGTCAAATAATTATTGATCGGGTCGTCAAAAAAGCTTCATTGGCAAAACCTTCCCTGACGGTATAAACGCCGTGTCGTAGGGAAAAAAAATTATCTCGATGGATGGAGGATGAGGTTTTTCTGCCGACCCTAAACAAAACTGTCAAGAGAACTGGCCAAATTCTGACGATTTTAATTTATAAAGATCGTCGGAAGTTAAAACTTCGCCTGGCGGTGAAATGACACCGTCAGGACAAATGAATATCTCCCGAGGTGACAAATTGGTGTCACCATAAGGCGATATTCACTTATCCTGATAGTGTCTTTGCACAGTCGGGCGATGTTTGTTTTCATCGTAGGGATTTAGTGGCTTTTTCTGACCCTTGAAATTGTCGAGGGATGGTTTTTAGCGTCGGAAAAAGGTGAAAAAGCATAAAATTATGCTTTTTTCCGACCCCTTGTATTGTCGGGATTATATATTTAACAGTCAGAATTAACTTCTTTTTAATTTTTTTTTTCCAAATGTCAAACATGTTTGAATCTTATAAATATCAATTAAACTAAATAAGAATTACCAAAATTAAGTAAATGTCTACAATAGTAAATAATATATAGAAAACATGTTTGAATCTCAAGAGTTACTATAACATCCATAATTCCTTAATCCAAAATATACCATAACATCCACAATCCCTTAATCCAAAATAACATTACATGATAAAAAAAACTACCTATAGGGAGATGCATCTACAACCTTAATCCGCAATTCCTAATTAAATCCAAAATAACATTAACATCTACAACCTAAATACGCTTGTCAGGAGATGCATCTTCAACATAAATCTCGAGATACCTACCAAATTCAAATTTAAATAAGTTTAATGTTCAATATACCATATACAAATCTCAAAATGAATATAGAATTTAAAACTCAACTAAGAACATTAATGAATTGAAATAAACCAACTCAAATTTCAATCTCAAACTCAATATAAAACTTAAAACCCAATTTAAGTTTAATCATAATTTTACATTTACCCCTATACCAATTTAAAACCAATATAAGAACATTAACAAATAAAACCCACTTTAACTTCAAACCTAATATAGAATTTAAAACCCAACTTAAACCCAATGAACTCACATCTACATATTTCAATCTCAAACCTAATATTAAACTTAAAACCCAATTTAAACTCAACAAACTCATAATAATTGAAACAAACCAAAACATACTTGTACATTTACCCCTTTACCTCCCCCACAAACCAAGTTTATTGAAAGCGAATTAGTTTAGGACCACCTAGTAAATTTTAAAATGACATACATTAGTTTATATTCAACTTGGCTTAGACTATTGTTTGTCCACTATATATTATAGAAAGTAACATCGAGGAGAAAAAAAAAAAAATCAAGGTTGACTAAACACTATCAAATAAATCAGCTTCATTTTCGAAGAAACAAGATGACTTTGAAAAGTCTCTTAACAGAAAGCAAGTCATTGATATGTGGGTCCCTGTTCATCTTCATATGCAGAACATGAGACATTAACTAATTTTTTAAAACCTAATAACACATCATAGGCTTACAAAATACTAATAAATAAATAAAAATCATACAAACAGTAGTTTAAAAACCATTCGAAACATACCCTTTAAGTAAAAATATTCTATTATTTAACTATACTCAAGTCAGCATAATTCTTTAATAATAATCTGAAATAGATGATAATGAATTGAAGACTTTGTCCAATTTTAGGTATATTGCATTTTTTCATAGGAAACTCAGGAGTATTAAAAAACAATAAAATCATGAAAATTTTTCATCGACTTGCATATAATATAACTAATTGTATTAAGAAAAAATAACTAAAAATTGGCCCAATAAAAGCAAATATAAAGCCACTTTGCATCCATCTAACGCCTCAAAACCTCAAGATTACCACAAATTGACCCATAACAAGCAAATAACTAAAACCCTAGCCATTTTGCATCTATCTAACGCCTCAAAACCTCAAGATTACAAACTGAAATTGACCCAGAACAAGCAAATATAAAGCCAGAAATCTGTATAAGAGCATAAATATGTTACCAACGAAAAAGAAAAAAAAGGGGAAAAATATGTTATCAAAATCGGACAGCGAGCGGATGACGAGTGGATGGCGATCAGACGGCGAGCGAAAGAGAAGAATTTGGGTTTCGGAGAAGAACGAGTGAAAGAGATAAAGAGAAAAATGGAAGAAGAAGGAAAAGAAGAAACTGTGGGCGAAGGTTTTTAACAAACTAATCCCCACGATCGTTTGGTAAACTGTCGGGATAAATGACCATATCCCGACGGTCAATTGAACACCGTCGACGAAATGAAAAATTTCTGACAGTCACACGTGTCTCGTCGGGCTTACACAACTTTATCCCGACGATGTTCTGACACCACCGTCGACATAACTTCACAATTTTCCACAATTAGTTTTTAATTTAATACCCATCGGCCGATGATCAATCGACCACCATCAGCCGAAATAAGAACTTCCAACAGTTGCCCACTTATCATCGGGCGAACTCAACCAAATCCCGACAATCGTTTTACACCACTATTGGCATAAATTGGCAATTTCCCATAAGTTTTTTTTTTAATTGTAATAACGATCGCCCGACGGTCCCTCCAATACCATCGGGCGAACTCAAATATTCCCGACGGTTTCTTGCATACCGTTGATCAAAACTTGACAATTTCTCATAAATTTTTTATTTTTTAAAAATAAAACTTCGCCCGATGGCGTTCCCCACACCGTTGGGATAGACTAACAAAAAACTAAAAAAATCTCCTTTTTTTAAATTAAGAATCCCCCGAAAAGTGCATTACCGTTGGCGGATGTAGATACTCCCGACGGTCGCTCGAGAACCGTCGGGAGAATTTGACAATTTTCCATAATTTTTTTTCAATTTTCTATTTCGTACCTCCTGACGATTTCGAAACCGCCATGCAAAGGGACTTTACCCCAACAGTGTTTCTCCGACCGTCGAGAGAACATAAAACTGCAATTTCCTCATTTTTTTTTAAAAAAACTAAACATCTCCCGACAATCTTGAGACCGTCGATATAATTCAACAAGCTCGGCGGTTGGTTTATAGACCGTTGAGATATAGTAGTTCGCCCGATGCTAGTAAATGATCTGTCAGGATTGGGTTTTATCCCGATGTCGCCATTTTACCGTTGGGGGAAATGAGATGCACCGACGCTTTTTCTTGCTTCGAAAATTTTTTTGTCAGGAATAATCAAAATTCTTGTAGTGTTAGTAACCGGATGAACAAAACTCGTAACCGGAATAAAAAGTTCACAAAACTGTATATCAAGATATCATAAAAAGAAAAATATAATTGTACCTTTTTAGGTATTGGAGCGAGAACTTCGAAGATTGCATAAATATCAATGAGAAGTAGCATACATTTGCAATCAAGATACAAAATAGAATTCTACAAATTATTGTTATAGACGAATAAAATGAAAAGCCATGGTATAAAAGAAAAAAGGCGAAATATTCTATGACATAATCACTTATAAATACATCAAAGATTTAAACGAAAATATAAAAATTTAATCTAAAAAAATAATCTTATTAAAAATCTATATTTCAATAAATAAAAACCAATAAAATCAAACTCCAAAACCTAATCTTCATAACACGATCACAAATTTCAAATCATTTGTTCATCATTTTCTTTTAAAAAAGAAAAATCAAATCCACGAAAATCCTCAATTCACACAAATTTTAAGGTCCGTGAAAATGACGTAGTGATAGAGTAAGAAAATTCGAATCAATCGTGATAATGGATTAATCATACGTGAATCTAATGGTCATTGATCCATATTCATCATAAAAATTTTTAAAATTATGAAACTGAGTGAAATGACCATCGTTCTTGAGATTCAAACAACTTTTAAGGAAGAAATCACCATCCAACAAACTAATTTTGTGAACATTCTTGCTTATAAAAAATTTCCATAGGTGTTATATAGAATTAGTTGGGCTTGAAAGGTTTTATAATGAAAGGGTATGAGGTTTTTAAGATAGCAATTATCTGAAGAGCAAAAAGTGAGTGTTTAAGAAATTTTATATGAGAAGGAAATATGAAAATTAAGGGCAAAAGGGTAAAAAAGAAATTTTGAAAGGTAAGGGTAAAATGGAGAGTAAAAGATTCTCCCCATTTTATTCCTTTTTAATATAGTATAGATATTCTTTAATAATACATTTTATACTCAATTAAATAACTATTATTAACTTTATGTAACATGCGCAACGTACGTAGTATCAAATTAATGTGATATAAAATAAAGAAAAAAATGACTATATCTATTTTGAACGGATATTTTGTTGAATGAGAAATTTTAGCCAATCCAGGCCAACTGTGAAAATTATAAATTGTATCAGATCAAGTAATTAAAGTCGCTTGTGCCCAACCCAATTCAAGTCCATGATAAATTTTTTGGCCAAATTAAAGACTGGGCCCAAACTCGTATAAAGGCCTGAAGGAATTGAATTCCTCGCGGAAGTTGTGAATGACATGTAATTGGATTTCAATTTTTAAAATCAACAAAATACCGAGAAGAATATAAACGTACGCGATAAACAATTCTATCTAAGCATGCTTTTAAGAATAATTAATCAATATGAAATTTATCATGAAGACTCTCTTCTGGGTATTTCCTTTCCAAGTCACGAACATCCTCAAACTTGATCTCCCTTGTACAAATCTCCCCAAGAACAACATTGATCACAAACGATAGACACCACCAAAAAGACTTTCTTGATATTTTTCGACAAAAAATAAAGATTGTGGGATCCTTTGTAAGGATAGGGAAAGGAATGTAGAGATGAAATGAGAGATCTTGCGAGTACATTGTGTTTTCTTCTCCGCAACTTTTTTACAGAAAAACAAACACCCAACTTTCACACAATAAGAGTTGTGCATTAGATTGATGAATGAGGAAGAGGTTGATAACTCCCTCATTTTAACGTCAAATAAAAATAACATTAATTAAAATTAATTAATCTATAATTAAATATCATATATTTAATTTCATTTGAATCATATTCAAATGACATTATCTTACATAACCTATAATTTTAATACAGATCTAATTCATATCAATTTTAACTTATAGTATTTATAGGGAAAATTAAAAGGATATTGTCCTTTTGGAAACTATTTAGGAAAATATTGTTGTTTTCAAATTATTTGTAAAAATATTGTTGTTGTTTTTTTTTTAAAAATAAGTCGAGGTAGGTAAAATTTTCAACCCTCGACCTTCCTTTCATTTGTACGTCGAACTTTGAACCCTCGACCTTGCCCTTCCTAACATTATTATTGAGTCTGTTTAATTATCATTTCGGAGACCTTCTTCTATCAAAAGATCGTATTTCTAAATTTTCATAAGGTCCCCCTGGAATTCCTTCCAAAGCTTGTTGAATAATTTTTACGGATTCTGTCATCTCAACAAGTTTGACTAAATAACGAGCTAATGAATCTCCTTTTTTTGCCACTGAACTTCCCAATCAAATTCTGGAGCGAGATTATGAGAGAGAGTGAGATTTTGAGAGAGCGAGAGCGAGAACGAAATAGCGAGATTTTGATAGAGAGCGAGAATACCGTACAAATTTCCCTTTTTTTTCCTTTTTAATTATTACACATTCCACCTTCTTCTTTCTAATCCTTTCTTTTTTTAAAAAAATTTTTTCATTTTATAAAAACAATTTCTAAAAATATTTTATTATTTTATTTAAACTCTAAAAAGAATAAATTTTTAAAAAATAATAACTCATAAAAATAAAAAAATGTAAATTAAATATCTCATTTATATAAAAATAATTACAAAAATCAATGTGTCCCAAAAGGCAGACGTTGTCGATTTCGAGCTGGTTATCGTTGTCGTCGTCGACTTCGAACTTGAGGTTGCTCGGGTTCTTCTTGATGTTGCTCTGGTACCTCTGCAGGCGCTTCATAATATAAATATTTATTATGCTCTCCACGACCCCGACCATGTCCATGCACGTATGAAGACGAAGGACCAGCCTCTGAGTCATAATGTCCTGAATCAAATGCTAGTATCATCATCATCGGACTAACATAATCAGTTTGACTCTACGTCTGCGACATAGGGGGCAACTTTTCCACATTATGTGCAATCTCATCAAAGTCATCCTCTTCCCGAACAGGTCCTCTACGTCTAGGAGCTGGTGGAGGAACAATAGGTATATCGTATATATAATGAATTTCCTCCATACAGCTTTGGTTGTCACTACATATAGCAAGAACCTGGTTCGGATCATTCGCAACCTCACGGAGTCTACTGTTGTTCGATTTCTATGAATTATAAAACAATTAGACAATATTTAAAATAAATTTAAATTTAAAAATTAGATAATATTCATTCGTTTACCAGATGACCCACAGTTGCTCCCGAATGAGTGACGTAGCGCCTTGTGATATTATTATACCAATGAATATATTCTGGAGTGACATCTGTGTCAAAATGTTCAAGAGAAACCCTACTACAATAAACCTTGCACGATAGTGCCATCACACTACCAAATGTGCAACTTTTTCGGACCAATCTCCAGTCTTTAGGTCAATATCATGCAGTATGGGTTCGGCATTAAAAGGCGATGGGACATCCTGTTGAAAGCCGAATTGTCTCATCACCCTGTCAGGAAGATGCCACTCACCAATGTGAAAACATATGAGAGGACTCATCGTCCGCCATATGTTTTGACCATTCATACAGAAATTAGGCAAAGTATGCACAATAATTTTGTACGGCTCCCAAATAATCTGAAACACAAAATATTATATTAGAGAATATTAAAGACAAATACAATAAAAATGTGAATAAAATAATCAATTAGGTTTAGTGTAATGTACCTGTTCAGGTTGAAGCAGATCAAACATGTATCTATACTGGTTGACTACATGTGTGGCTGTCCTAGTCACACAAAATTTGTCTCTCCACCTAAATTTTTAAATTGATAATTTAGAATTTAAATTAACTAGATCAGTGATATAAAAATTAAATTGAATTAAAACAACATACCGAGAACCATAGGCTCGTCCAACTAACTGAGCGTCATTAACATGATGTAGCTATGAGCCATTGTTGGAAATCGCTCCCAAGCCCATAGTTGCAAAACTATGAGAGGCCCAGCTATCTCTCGAACCTCAGGTCTTGTTGCTTTGCATAGTTGTCTATACAACCATGCCAAGCATGCTCCACCCCACGAATACCACCCCGCATGATGGAGGTTAGCTAACAGTGGCAGGAACATCAAGTGAACAAAATGACTTGATTTATCTGATCCACCCATCATTTGTAGTATATACACTCGCGCAATCTTATGACAGTTTCCTCGTCTGCATCATCTGTGAGCTCACGAAATTGTGTTCCTAACCATATTAAACTTAACCTCGATCCTTTAATCTTGTCGGTAGGTGGGGTCGCACCGAGGTACAATTGACAAACTTCTAACCAGTCATCGTACATCACTCCGGTGACCGGCTCATCATCAACAGGTAACCCCAACAACACTTCTATGTTTTGTAGAGTGATAGTGCACTCTCCAACAGACATATGGAATGTATGCGTCTCGGGCCTCCATCTCTCGACCAAGGCTGTGATCAGATGCCAGTCTAACTGAATAAATCCTAATCTGGCAACCCCATAGAATCCATATGTGCGCAGTAGCGGTACTGTTCATGTAACAAGTGGAAAACATTCGGCATTCCATGCTCGTATTTTATGGCCGTTTGCTCACATTTTAACATGAACTACGAAGATTTTATTGAGGACTACTATAAATTGTCAACGTATGCTGAATGGCACTGTCCTCAATTTCAACCTGTACCGCATGAAGATTATTGGATCACACACCCTAATATGCTCGTCTTACATCCTGATCCATCATTGTTGAGAAGACCTGGTAGACCGAAAAGTTCACGTTATCACAACGAGATGGATTGGACAAAACCAGCCACTCGACAACGATGTGGATTTTGTAACCAGTTAGGACATAATCGAAGGAAGTGTCCTTCGTTACTAAGACGGGCTCCAGATAGTTAAGGATTGAATAATAAATATTTTTTTTTATTATATATTCATTTTATTGTATATTTAATTTTTTTATTATAATTTAGTGTATATTCAATTTTTTATAATAATCTACTGTATATTCATTTTTTTTGTAATCAATAAAGTTTTACATTATAATAATCTAATATATTCAATTTATAGTATAATAATTTAATATATTCAATTTATTGTCTAATGATTATTCAATTATAGTATAATAATCTAATATATTCAATTATAGTCTAATGATTATTCAATTATAGTATGATTATTAGCTATTTTTTCTTTTTTTTTTAATATATATTTCTATGGAAAGTTCAAATAAAGTGAAGACTCTCACTCTCTCCTAAGATCTCGCTCTCTCAATCTCGTTCTCTCCTAAGATCTTGCTCTCTCACTCTCGCTTTCTCCTAAGATCTTGCTCTCTCACTCTCGCTCTCTCCTAAGATCTCGCTCTCTCAGTATCGTTCTCTCCTAAGATCTCGGTCTCTCACTCTCGCTCTCTTCTAAGATCTCGGTCTCTCACTCTCGCTCTCTCCTAAGATCTCGCTCTCTCACTCTCGCTCTCTCTCAATATCTCGCTCTCTCTGTTATTGTTGTTATTTTTCCATTAATGATTACTAACTTTCATTTCTTCTGGAACAATCACAAACACTTTTTTTAATATAGATCTACTACCAGAAACTCAATGCGTAATCTTAGCATTCAATGTGTATTCTTGAATAATCTCATTTTTTAATTATTCAACCATTTCATTTTACCAAATTCAATGTTAGTCAGATTTGTCAATATAAACTAAATCTCGCTCTCTCCAACATTCTCGCTTTGAATCTCACTCTCTCTTAAAATCTCGTTCAACATCTCGCTCTCTCCTACTATCTCGCTTTGAATCTCGCTCTCTTCTTAATCTGCTTCAGCCCACTTATCTCCTTAATCGCTTTGAAGTTTCGACATGTGTGTAACATTCAACAACCTAATATACAAAATTTTGTTCATAGACAAAGCTAATTTGGAATTGTCTTTCATTCCAAGGCATAACTTGTATCCATGCGCTTCATATTCGCCTAGAGTTCACTCCAAAAAATATAGTCATCCCCACTCCTTCACGTCAATCCCACAAGCCTTCATCTAATTCGAAATGATAACAAAATGCATAGGTTGTTAGAAGCAGCTCGAGTACACAGATACATATAGTATACCATCTCATTACTTTATTTCCTCTATGAGGGAAAAAGAAAAGTAATAAACCTGCAATCTCGAGGGTGGATGTGTGTCGAAACTTCAACCTTTGACAACCTAAGCGAGATTCGCGAGATTTCCCTTGTCGAGGGTTGAAGTTTCGGCCTATGTATTGTTTCCAAGTTTTTCTTTGTTCGTCGAGTTCTCAACATTCGACCTCCACATTAGTCGAGTTCTCAACGTTCGACCTCTAGCCTCGAACTCCCAAAACAACAATATTTCTCTAATAAGTTTCAAAACAACAATATTTCTCTAATAAGTTTTGAAAACAACAATATTAATATTAAAGGTTCGTATTTATATGTATCACATTCACATAATTAATATTTGAATCTTATTCAAATGTATCACTCTCATATATTATGTAGTATTAATTATAATCATATTTATAATTAACTATATATTATAATTAGGGGTGTTCAAATAACCCTATAACCTGACCAACCTAGACTGCCTAATCCAAAAGATAAGAGTTGATTAGGTTAGTTTTGTTGTTCGGTTGGGTTAAATTAAACTTTTTCTATTTTTGTTGGGTTGGATTGGGTTGTAGGTTGGCTAAAAAAAAATTGGATTCACCCAACCCAACTCGAATTTTATATATATTAATAATATATATTTCTCTTTGTTTAAAGTTTATTTACCTTGTATTGATTAATTTGTGAAATTTTAATTTTTTTTTAAAAAAATGGTTAAGATATTTGTCTTTGTTGAAAGTTTGCAATAAATATCATAGATATTTGGTATTTAACATTTGAATTTTATGAGATTTTAGTTATTAATCATGTATTGTAAAATTTACATATTTTTAATAAAAAAAAAATAAATTATAATCCGACAACCCAACCCAACCTAACCCGAATTTTAAGGGTTGGGTTGGGTTGGGTTAGAAACTCTATTTGGGTTATTTGGGTTGCCAATCCAACCAACTCGAATTTTCGGATTGATCCTAAAAATAGGTTCAACCCAACCCATGTACAATCCTAATTATAATGTATTACTATACATTGTATCAGTTTGAATCTCACTCAAATATTTATCTCTCTTATTAATTATAAAACTTATGATTAACTATAATGTTTACCTTATACATAATATTAATTATAAATCACATTCATAATTAACTATGTATTATAATGATATAGATTATACTTTATATTGATCACATTAATATAAAATCTCCCTTAAATAATTTGAACAATTCAAATTATTCCAAAACTATTTATTCCTTGTTTTAACTTTAGTGAGCTAGTAAAGAGACCTAATTGACCTGCATATTAGAAGCTTCAATGATACAAAATTCGAGATTAATTAATTAAACTCTTTAATTAATTAATTAATCAAACTCTTTAATTAATTAATTAATTAGCATTCATTAATTTTCGGTCACTCCACTAGAGACTGACAGTTGCACTTTTTGCGCTGTAGATATATTTTTGTGTCCATGAAACAATCAACAGTGAGTTGACCCTTCACGAATCGCTTGTAATTACAGTTGGGTCAAATTGTTGTTTTACCACAGTAGTTACGTCTAACTTCTTAAGTACCACTGACCCCTCTAATGCACATTAGTTATAATCCAACTATAAAGTATAGCTAGGTCAAATTACCATTTTACTCCTATAGTTACATCTTCACACTATAAATGTAACTATAGGACTAAAATGGTAATTTGTGAAGAGTCAACGCACTGTTGGTTATATCTAATGGACACATAAATATATTTATAGTTCGAAGAGTGCAACTGTCTGTCTTTAGTGGAGTGACCGACAGTTAATGAAGGTTGATCAATTTAATTAAAGAGTTTAAATAATTAATCTCGCATCACTGAAGTTTCAATCTATAGATCCATAATGTCCCTTGTTAGCTTAATAAGGATTAATGAGAATCAAATTTATTTTGGATTAATTTAAATTGTTCAAATTAATTAAGGGAAAATATGTATATGATACAATCAATAGAATGTATGTGACACATTATAATATAAAGTTTTTATGAGAGAAATAAATATTTGAATATGATTCAAATATTAATTCATATGATCCATATAAAAACTGCAGGCTAAAACTAATATGAATCATACTATAGGTTATACGACAGAATAATAAACTATAGTTTATATTATATACGGCATAATGAACTATAGTTTATATGTTATATGAGATATAATATATAGTTGGGTATTAATTATATTAAACTAGTTTAATATAATTTTGTATTTGAATTTTGAATAATATACTTTACAATATAATTGTTATGTTATGTAATGAAAATGGAGATGCATAAAGCATGACATTACCTTAGAAAAATATAATTATTATACTTTTATGTATGTCATTAGATGCATGAATAGGTTTTAATTATTTCATTAACCTTTGTAAGTGTTATAAGTTAATGAACTTAGGATTAAAATCTATAATCAAGAGTTGCATGCAAACATAAGTTAAATTAATTTTAAATGGTTTAAGATTGATTATAGTTAGACCTATGTTAATAATATTTCTAATGAGATTAGAAACTCATTAGAAATAAGTTTAATCTTTTAATTCTCTTTTAATTGGATTAAATTAGATTAAATAAAAGATTAAACTTATAACATAATTGTCTATAAGAGACCTTTGTCTAAGGAAAGTTTTGTCTAAGCTGAGGTATTTAAGCTGACAGAAATGGAACCTCCCTATCTGGAAACCGACCTGAAAGGTGAATAGATAAATATGTTATAAGCATGCAATTAATGATTAGGTTTATTAAAGCGTTTAATAAACAAGAATCATTATTGTTAAACTATCCAATATAAGTGATATATTGGGCAAATTTAACAATCACCTAGTCAAATTGATTACCCAAATTTTTCTAAGTTAATAAATCCTAGGTTTAAAACACACGGTCGGATGAAAATGATGTATATGATATGTCAATTTTCTTTCACGTTTCTTCCTAAATAGTTCACACCGTGAGATCTATGATTGGCCTCAAGGCACATTTGCTTGTGTCCCCCGACGGATGATGTTAGCATACGTCAATGCCAAGGTGAATGGAGAGAGTGTTTATAGTAAGTGAAAGAGGGACGTGTGTTAATACATTCTACGGCCTCTTTCGTTGGTTTGTCGTAAAGTTTCATGCTCGGTCTCGGACACCTTTGCTTGTGTCCTCCTACGGATGACATTTGCATGAAATTTACACAAACTCCAGAAATAGATACGACTTCTTTAGTTTTTGCCAAACCAGTTTTCCTTACGGTTGGCTCATTGCGGCAGAATTCTAGAGTCTAGAAATGAAGGTTTAGACTTACAATAAATTGTTAAGTAAGTTAATGATTTCTGAATTGAACAATGGTGGCTGATCATTATAGAGATAAAAGTTATTCTGGTGTAATGGTTGGTTGAGATTGTCTCAATTCAGTGAAGGGGTAACTGATCACCTTACAGTAGCTTTTATCCTAACTCATTGATGCATCATTGCAAAAATGGATGTCCCATAAGTTACATTAGATTTTTGCTAAATAGATTGGCTTTTTTTCTTGGGTAATGCCTTAATAACTAATGTAAATAATTTGTATGTTTTCAGCAATCTTCATAATGATTGACGCTACACTAAACTTATTGAGTGTTGATAAATTGAACTGTGCCAATTACACAAGTCGGAAACACACTAACTGTGCTTATAATCGATGACTTGAGATTTGTCTTTGTTGAGGAATGTCCTTAAGTGCCTGCTGCTGGCATCTCAAAATGTTCAGGATGCATATGATAGATGGGTCAAGGCAAATGAAAAGATCCGAGCGTACATTTTGGCCAACTTATTTGAAGTCTTGGCCAAGAAGCACGAAACCATGGTCACTACACATGAGATCATGGATTCGTTTACGGAGATGTTTGGACAACCGTCCACACAAATCTGATATGACGCTTTGAAATACATCTTCAATGCTCGTAAGAAAGAAGGTGCCTTTGTTCGAGAACATGTTCTAAACATGACGGTCCACTTTAATGTGGCTGAGATGAATGAGTCTGTCATCGACGAAGCCAATTAGGTTAGCTTCATTCTAGAGACTCCACCTGATAATTTCTTCTAGTTTCGTAGTAACGCTGTTATGAACAAGCTAGATTACAATCTTACCACCCTTCTTAATGAACTACAGACTTACCAATCTTTGATGAAAGTCAAGGAGCAGAAAAGAGAGGTAAATGTTGCCACTGAAGGAACTCGTTTCATAGAGATCCTTGAGTGGAAGTGGATCATCCAAATTCCATTTATAGTGAAAACTAAATTTATAGTGAACATACAAGATATGCATTTATAAATAAATTACAACATGCTTTTTATAAGGAAAAGGGTTCAAGAGATATTACCTTCGAAGAACCTTTCTTCTTGTAAATCCCTCGAACGGTCACAAACTCGAACACAACAACTTCTTGAAGACCTTTCAAGAATTTCACGAACCAAAAAGAGACACTACCAAGTGAACCTTTTCAGGGAAAGAGTCCATGAGTTGTGGACTCTGACTATTTTGGTTTTGGGGTTTTGTTTGAGTTTGGAGGATGATGAAGATTGAAGAAGATAGAACGTTTTTGCAATATCCAATCGTCTAGTAAAACTCTCAATCGTGTAACAACTGTATGGAAGAAGAGAAAATAATTTCTTTTATTCCTTTTACAATAAAACCAATTAACCACCCATTAAAGTGGTTGGAGAGAAACGAGATATTTATTATTCAAAATAATAAAATAATATAAATAAATATGATAACTAACTGATCATATCTTATTTATATTAAACTATATGTTATATCAAATATAATATATAACCTATTTTAATATTGCATCATATACAATATAAATTATAGTTTCTTTTTCTCTATTTTATGGCATTTAATATATCATATTTATATTAAATTTAACAACTATGAATCACTTTCATATAAAATATATTTGAATCTCATTCAAATATTTATTTCCTCCAATTAAACTATAATGTATCGAATACATTATAACAATTATATCATATATAATTAAATTTCCTCTTATTAATTTGAACAATTCAAATTAACCCAAAAACTGATTCTCAATTAAATCCTTTTGAGTTACCAAGGGGACCTTATGGACCTGTAGCTTAAAGCTCCAGTACGTGAATAATTAATTAAACTCTTTAATTACATTATCCACCATCCGTTAACTATCGAGCACTCCACTAAAGACCGACAACTGCACTATTCGCACTACAGATATATTTATGTGTCCATTGAATATAATCAATCAACAGTATGATGACCCTTTAAAAATTGCTCGTAAGTACAGCTAGGCCAAAATACCGTTTTGCCCCTATAGTTACCTCTAATTCCTTAGGTACCACTGATTCCTTTAATGAATAATAGATCATAGTCCTACTCTGACTAAACCCTTCTCGAGCCAGGAGAGAGTGTGACACCACATTATTCAAGAACCGGAATTAGCCCTTAAGGGAAAAATTTATCTACTTACCCTTGCATTGGGGAAGGAGTAAATTCCATCTTGTTTAGTTGTATTCCCAGCTCCCCAATTAGACAAATCCCCAAAATGGTAGGTTTGTTGAGTCGGGATCTGGCCACTCTCACCCATACAAATCAAAGGACCGCCCTCATAAGCAGGAGTTCACAACTCACTCAGGATTAAGGTCATGTTACCTATGGTCATCCTAGTGAAATGAAAGTCTCTATTATGAACGGTGTTATATAATGAGACTAAACATTTCGTGGTCCGATCTTATACAAACTCCTTTGTATAGAATATCCCCTCTCGCATGTCTAATACATAAATGGTCAAGATCAGATAATTTATAGCACTTTACAACACTTGTAACACCTACAAAACGGGCCATACTCGTAGTGTCACTAGAATAAGGTATCCAACCTTATCCATATATTACAAACCAGTTAGGTTATAACTTAAACATGATCCACCTATATGTCTCCACATACATGTTTAAGTTACAATGATAACCTTGGATGTTAGTTTATTAGTTTGTGGTTAATTCAACTAAAATATCACATATTTTATAGACAAAGTGAATAAAAATATCATATGTTATTAATCACATAAAAGTTTATTCATACATGGTTTACAACCTATATAGCCCTACGAGATTTAGTGTATCAACCCCAACAACCATTTCCTCAAAGAAGTTCCACAAAAGTTTGATCTCGGGAACGAAGTCTAGCAGTAGCTCAGGATTCGAGCACCATTAATCATGTTTGTTCTTAGTGGAAAATGATGATTCAATCTGGATAATTGATTCGAGCACCACTAATCATGTTTGTTCTTCTTTTCAGGGAATGAGTTTCTAGCAATAGCTCAGGATTAGAGAGATGACTATGCAAGTTGGAACTGAGCAAGTCACCTCGATTGTGGCAGTGGAAAGCCTCAAGTTACTTTTACAGAAATCGTATTTATTATTAGATAATGTATATGTAGTTCCTTGTTTAAAGAAGAACTTGATTGCTATATATTGTTTTCTTGAACAATCTTATACTTTGAATTTTAATGTTAATAAAATGTTTGTTTACAAGAATGGTGTTTTTATTTGTTTTGCAAACTTAGAAAGTAATCTTTATTTGCTAAGGCCTTTAGCATCTAAGGCCCTTCTTAATACTGAAATTTCAGAACTACAATAACTCAGAATAAAAGACAAAAAACCAAAAGAAAATGCCGAACTTTGGCACCTAAGATTAGGTCACATAAATCTCAATAGGATTGAGAGATTGATTAAGAATGGACTTCTAAGCGAGTTAGGAGAAATTTTTTTACCAGTATATGAGTCATGCCTGGAAGGCAAAATGACCTTTATTGGAAAAGATCATAAAGCCAAAGAACCCTTGGAATTTGTACACTTGGACCACTGTGGTTATATGAATGTTAAGGCAAGAGGAGGGTTAGATGATTATTCTAGGTATGAGCATGTTTACCTAATGCAACACAAGTCTCAAGCCCTTGAAAAGTTCAAAGAGTAAAAGGCTAAAGTTTAGAATACATTAAGTAAAACAATTAAGGCGCTTCGAACTGATCGAGGCAGATAATATATGGATTTAAGATTCCAGGACTATTTGATAAAACATGGAATGGTAGGGATAAAAGCCCTAACACAACGGAAGAACCAAGATCCAACGCAAAATTATTTTAGAATCCAAAATACTAGTACTGGTTAAACGTACAAATCAAAGTAGAGATAAAAAAAAAAATTCAACCTACTGTATAAATTAGGTTAAGAATGCTTTACATTTTTGGGATTTTAATTTTACAAAGAAAGAAAAAAATGTCACTTACTCTCTTGATGACTCAGATGAAAAATCCAATTCTTCTTGGAATGGAGTTCACGAACACCACCACTTGGGCACTTTCTATTCTCTAAGAAATTTCTTAAATTAGGAAAAAGGAGAATTTTGGAGAGAGTTTTCACCAGAATGTTTCTTTGATCTATTTCCTTGCCAAAAAAATCTTTTTCTCTCCAGCAATATTTAGGTGTGAAAGACTAATAGTTAAATATGGGAAGTATTCTACATTTTCTTATAACTCCTATATGTGGGAGTTATCTTTTAAATTCATGTAATATAACAAATTAAATTAAGATTAATTTAATCAATTAATAATAAATTAAAATAATAATTAAATTAAATTTAATTAATAATTTCATTTAAATCATATTTAAATGGGCATCTCTCACATAACCAATAGTATTAATTTAGTTAATTTAATTAAATAAAATTAATAATTAATTAATCTTCCAATTAATTAATTACTAAATTAAATATCACATATTTAATTTAACCTACATTTGAATCATATTCAATTGCATTTCTCTCATAACCTATAGTTTTAACATGCATCTAATACGCGCTAATTTTAACCTATAGTTTCAATATGAATCCAATTCATATTATATTAATATTTGAATTTTTTCAAATATTTAATTCTCTCATAAATTAATTTTGAATCATATCTAAAATTAAATTTATATTATAAAGTTTAATTAATATATAAACTTAATATTATAATGTATCATTATACGTTATACTATTTCCCTAAGTGAATTTGAACATCTCAAACTCTATTCAAGATATAATTACCTCAATACCCTTTACGAGTTAGGAAATGGACCTAATGAACCTACAGATTTGAAGCTCCAATGATATGAGATTAATTGGCTAAACTTATTAACCACATTAATCAATATTCGTTAACCTTGTCCATATACCACATACCATTTAGGTTATTATTTAAATATGATTTACTTGTATGTCAATCACATACATGTTTAAGTTAAATTAAATAACCTCAGATCTTGTTTATTGGATTGAGTTGTACAATTTTAAATGTCAAATAAAATAATTCTGTATTATATTTAGTAAATGAATATTGTTTATACATCACAAACCACGATATTTAGAGCACAATCCCTAACAATCTCATTGCCTTAGATGATGAGGTATGTATCTTGTAGACCTAGACTCTCTAGATGACTCCCAAACACTTTAGCCGTGAGAGCCTTTGTAAATGGATCAACAACATTGTGCTCTGAAGCTATCTTTGTGACAATCACGTCCCCTTGTTGCACAATCTCCCATATCAAATGATACTTTCTTTCAATATACTTCTCGGGCTTATGGCTTTGAAGTTCTTGGAGTTTTCCACAACACTATTATTATCACAATAAAGTGTGATGAACAAAGTTATTTTTGGAACAACTTTCAAATCTATCAAGAACTTTCTAAACCAAAAGACTTCTGTAGCAGTTTCACAAGCAGCTACATATCCAGTCTCTATAATGGAGTCAACAATACAACCTTGCTTGACACTTCTCCAAACTATAGCTCATTCGTTAAGAGTGAACACTGATTTTATTGTGCATTTCCTAGAATCTTTATCAGTCTGAAAATCAGAGTCAGTTTATCCTGTAAGGATCAAATCCTTAGCCATATATACAAGCATATAGTCCCTCATTCTACGAAGATACTTAAGGATATTCTTAACTATGGTCCAATGATCATATCTTGGATTGGACCGATATCTACTGACAATCCTTACGACATTGAAAATACTAGGTCTAGTAGATAATATTGCATACATAAAGTAGCTAATAGCCAATGCATAGGGAATATGTCTCATTTCCTCAACCTCTTGAGGAGTCTTAGAACACTGTTCCTTAGACAATACAATCCCATGCCTGAAGGATAATAAACCTCTCTTAGAATTGCGCATCGAATATTTGACAAGCATCTTGTCAATATACGATGTCTGAGACAAGGTCACCGTTTTGTTCTTATGATCCCTGATGATCTAAATCCCTAGAAAAACTGTGCCTCTCTCAAATATTTTATTTGGAATTGGACGGTTAGTCATTTCTTTGCATCTGTTAGTAAACCTACATCATTCCCAATGAGTAGGATATCGTCCACATACAACACTAGGAATGCTACTGAACTATTGACGATTCTTTTGTAGATACAAGGTTCATCAACATTCTGATTAAAGCTAGAAGATTTGATTGTGTTATCAAATCTTATATTCCAAGATCTAGATGCCTGTTTCAGCCTATAAATGGACCGTTTAAGCTTGCTAACTTTTTACCTCTGACCTTGTTTAATGAACCCATTTGGCCGTTGTATGTAAATGGTCTCCTTAAGATTATCATTTAAAAGGGTAGTCTTGACAACCATTGCATATCTCATGGTCATAATATGAGGCAATGGATAAGAGTATCCTAGACAAAATTAAAGTACTTAGACTCAATTTCTTAATTCATGGCTTTAATCCACTCATCTTTGTCAATATCATCCATCACTTGTTTTTAGGATAATGGATTTTTTTGTCATCATCAGGTATGATAACTTGGGCTTCAATTAAACCCATGCCACATGTAGATAGATTTACAATCCCCCCACTATGTCGAGGCACTCTTAACTCTTGAGAAGGATGTACCTGACTCGATGTGCCTTCATCAACAACTTTTATTTAATGTATTAGCAATGTCATCAACTAGAGGTGTACATGGGTTAGATTGAGGGTGTTTTTAGGATTAATCCGAAAATTCGGGTTGGTTGGGTTGGCAACTCAAATAGCCCAAATAAAGTCTCCAACCCAACCCTTAAAATTCGGGTTGGGTTGGGTTGGGTTAAGTTGTTGGGTTAAAACTTATTTTTTTCCTTTTGATTAAAAATATGTAAATTTACATACAACACATGACTAATAACTAAAATCTCATAAAATTAAAATGCTAAATACCAAATATCTGTGATATTTGTTGCAAAATTTTATCACAAACAAATATCATAACATTTCTAAAAAATATTAAAAATTCACAAATTAATCAATAGAAAGTAATCAAACTTTAAACAAAGATAAATATATATTATTAATATATATAAAATCCGGGTTGAGTTGGGTCAACCCAAAATTTTTTTTAGCCAATCCACGATCCAACCCAACAAAAATAGAAAAAATTTAACTCAACCCAAGAACAAAACTAACCCAACCCAACTCTTATATTTTGGGTTGGATAGTTCGAGTTGTTTGGGATATTGGGTTATTTGAACACTCTTTTCATCAACTCTTGTTGACCTTTCAGTAGACCTATTGAAAATATCATTTAATACAAATTTTCTTCGTGGTTTATAATCTATTATGTGGTCTTCCTCCAAGAAATTAACATTTTTTTTATATATAAATACTTTATTCTCAGTTGAATCATAAAAGAGACCATCTCTTGTCTATTTGGGATAACCTCCAAATAGACATACTTTTGAATGAGCTTCCAACTTCTTTGGGTGGTCAATTCATGTGCTCAAATCCTAAAGTGTCGAAAACTAACTTTGCAACCTTTCCAAAGTTCAAAAGGTATTTCAGAAACACTTTTAGATGGAATGACGTTGAAAATATAAATTGCAGTCTGTACTACATATCCCCAAAAAGAATATGGAAATGATGTATAGCTTAACATTGACCGAATCGTTTCCAACAAGGTTATGTTTCTCCTTTCTGATACACCATTTTGTTGCGGTGTACCAGAAGCTAAGAGTTGGGATGTGATTTCATGTTCTATGAAATAGTCTTGGAACCTCAAATCCATATACTCTCCACCTCAATCTAATCGAAGTATTTTTATCTTCTTACCTAATAAATTTTCAACTTCAGCCTTATATTCCTCTAACTTTTCAAGAGCTTGAAACTCATGTTGCATTAGGTAAAGATAACCATACCTAGAATAGTCATCTATAAAAGAGATGACATATTCAAACTCTCCTCTAGTTTAAACACTCATTGGAGCACAAAGGTCTCAATGTACAAGCTCCAGGGTTTTTTTTGGCTCTATAACCTTTTATAATTAAAGGTCTTTTAGTCATTTTGCCCTCAAGGCATGGTTCACATATTGGTAAAGTGTCAATTTCTAACTCACTTAGAATTTCACTCTTTTACCATTACCAATCTCTCTCTATTGAGAATAATGTGATCTAAATATAGATGCCAAAGATAGGCATCATTTTCAAGAGAAACTCTTCATCTTTTAGTCTAAGAAATTGTTGTTTTGAACAGTTCAGTATTAAGAAGTGATTTATATGCTAAAGGTCTTAGCACATATAAGTTACTTTCTAAACTAGTTGAACATATCTCAAATCCATTTCTTAAGATAAACACTTTATTACCAAGAAATGAAACATTAACAGAATTTTTTCAATGAAACAAGAAACTGAAATAAGATTCCTTTTAATTTTAGAAACTAGATAGATGTTATCTAATAATAAATAACTGTTCTTGCTAAAAAATAACTTCACACTCCCTACAACAACAATCGAGATAACCTCCCCAGTCCATACTTTCATTGTCATTCCTTTAGCCTCTAACTATTTCCATGAATTAGATAATTGAAATGGGGAACAAATTTGATTAGTGGCACCTGAAGTAAGTATCCAGACAGAATCATCATTCTCTACCAAACATGTCTCTAAAACAAATAAATCAGATTTACCTATTTTGGACTTGTTTCTTTCAGTCAAGGACTCATTTATGAAAACTCCATTCATTTTAGCAAAATTAATGTGGACCATCATATTGAAAACTTATTTCCAAATAGATGTTCCCTCTTCCAATGTTGCATTGTGAATGAGCTCGAACACCTTACGTAAAGATTCCGTCATCTTATGAGTAGTCTGCATAGACTCAAGCATTTTATCTAAGACATCTGGTATGCTTGCCAAGATGTGGATTCAGGCTTATTGATTAGCCTTTCTCCACTTGTCATAAGCCTTATGAACATTTCGTTCGACATTTGGACTAGGTGTATCTAGCTCTATCGAAGACTCCACGAGAGAGTAAGCTTCTCTTTAAGTAAGAGAGATATCTAACTTGAGTGATTATTCTTACTTGATTGTCAAACATTCTGACTTGAACTGAACCGATCCCTTTTACCTTATATTTGCAGCAGTTTCCAAGAAGGACAATTCCTTCATTCAATGGTTCAAACTCATAGAACCAATTACGATTAGGTGTCATATGATACGAACAACCTGAATCAAGTACACAATCAGTGGATCAAAAATCTGATAAGCATTCAGCTACTGTCATCACCTCAGCTGTATCAGAATCTTTTGTAACATTTGCATTTTCTTCTCCCTTCTTGTTCTCAGCTTTCCTCTGTTTTTCAACTCAAAGAAATTCCTTCAAATGTGCCCTTCCTTGTGATAGTAAAAGCATTTTTTGCTTTTACCCTGGGATTTTGATCTTCTCCTATTATTTTATGATTTCCCTCTACTATTGCCTCCTTTGGACAACTTCTTTTCAGATCTCCCTCTTGTGAAGTGAACTTCACCTTCTTTAGAACTTGTCTTGTTAGATTCTAGATCACGAAATCTCATATCACTAACCACAATTTCCATTGTCAAGCTGTCTCTACCATGTTTAATGGCGTTCTTGATTTCATTATATGATTCAGGTAGCGAATTAAGTAATATGATAGCCTTGTTTTCATCATCTAATTTCCCCCCTATGTTACTTAAATCAATCGTGGTTCTATTAAATTCATCCAAATTCCGTTCAAGATCTTTAGATGTGTCCATCTTAAACCCAAATAATTTCTCCTTAAGGTATAATTTATTGGTCAAGGATTTAGTGAGGTAAATTTCATCAAGCTTCTTCCGTACCTCTTTTGCAGTGTTCTGATCGTTCACTTGTTGAAGAACGTTATCTGCTAGGTATAGGATGATAGTACTGTAGGCTATCTCCTTCATTTCAACAAAGTCTTCTTCTATCATTGTTTCTGATTTGTCATCATATTCATCGAGCGCATTTGCTACCTTCTACTGCACTAAGAGTGCCTTTATTTTTATTTTCTAGAGTGAGAAGTCGCATTTTCCATCAAACCTCTCGACCACGAATTTGGTTGTCATTTTCCTCAGATAATGAAGTAAACTAGAACGATATTTTAGCTCGTCTAGCTCTTATACCATTTGTTGAGTATAATTACTCTAAAGATTAAAAAAAAAAAAAAAAAAAACCAGAATCACTAAGAACACACAGTAATGAAGAGATTTGAGAAAGGAACAAGAAAGGAACGCAAGGGATTTATAGTGGTTTGATCATGAAGATCTACATCCACTGTAGTCACCTTTATTTTGGTTTTCCAGCAGCTCACAATACATGATACAAAATAGGGATCGTTGAGAAGAAGAAAGACAAATTGAATTCTCCAATTACCTTCACAGAGTACGTACTTCAACAAAGAAAAAATAGTCTTCAACTCTCCATGGATGATGATTGAAAGCTTTTTCTATAGATTCTCTCAAATATAGTTCCCTATATTGTATCATCTCCACAAGTAGACCTAAGCAACTCAATTAATGCAAGCTGAAGATCACGAAATTTCTCAAGGCATCGCTCGCTACCTTCTGATGTGCATAAATAACATAAAGTTGTTATTTGCCATGTGCTCTTCTAAAAATCTTCTTACATTAGCTGACATCATCTGCTTTTAGAAAGGGTATCAAAGAAATTTAGCTATCACAAAATTACATTATTATATTATTATATGCTTCAAGATCAATATTCAAATAAAAGATTCAATTTCCTGCAGTAAAATATATTCAACATCGCATCAAGAAATTTAAAAAAGAAAAATGTATCATTCAGAAAACAATTCTTTAGTGCTATTAGATTTAATACATGAGCTATTAGATTTCATTTTGGCATACCAAAATGAACAAAAGAATATTAAATACATAAAAACTGCTTAGCTTGATCAGTTGGTCTTTACAAAAACGGCCATTTCTGGTGTCTTCAGAATATATAGACCTGAAAAAGATATATTAAAGTCAAATAAGCATAATATGTTGAATCTTATTTTTTTTGAAATGAATCACGTATCAAAATTAATAAAGAAAATTCATTTGCACGAGTTTGAAGTCCCATATACTATATACCCACTTAAAATCATCAAAAGTGTCCCAAACAGGCATATTAAAGCGCATGTCCTAAAAAAAAAAAAAAAAAAACAAAGTTTTCAAAAACTTTTTAAAGAGTACCAAATGTACTTTAAAGCCTAAAATGGACCCAATTCCATGATTTTCAAGCCTCATATGCTCTAAACAACCCAAAGCCTATAAAATTATCATAAATGTGCATGGTAAAGTGCAAGTCCTCCAAAAAATACAAAGTTCAAACAACCTAAAAATGCTTAAGTGTAACTTTCACTCTCCAACAAAACCCATAAGCTACCTAAAAAAATGTCTAAGTGAGTTTGAAACTCAAACTCAACCTAAATATTCCTCTAAATGACACTAAAGCTCTCAAAATAACTTAAAAATGCCTAAAACTCAAACACAACCTTAAAATTCCTAAAAAGACTCTAAGTGACACTTTAAGTCTCAAAAGAATTTAAAAATGCCTAAGTTTGACTTTCAAACTCAAAATCAACCTAAAAAAAGTCCAAGTAACACTTTAACTTTCAAACTCAAAACCAACCTAAAAAGAGGTATCAAAGACCGAGAGCATTCATAAGTGCAACTTTACTCTATATCTATGTCACACCCCCTCCCAGACCACTCTCTTAGTCCAGGCAAGGACATGACTGCAACAGTTATCAACCCTTGTATGACACTTACTACCTATTAACTCTTTTTAAATAATATGACAACAACATGCAATCTCAAACACAGCGGCTGCCACTAAGGTCTAACAAACATTAACTATTAAACACAAACATTTATAGAGTTTACAACACAAGTCTCATAAGTCCCATTTCCCAAACTTAGTCCCTACATGAAACAACTACAACATGTGTACAAATATTTACAGTAACCACCTAGTTGACGAGTTACTAGAACTTCTGACTTTAAGTGACAGAGCAGATGCAGAGCTATCTTTGGAGGATTTGATCGCTACCAGTGAGTGACTTAAGAAAGAAAATAAGTTCTCATGCATAAGTCTCAATAAAGAGATCATAATGAATCATAAGTCTTTACAGTAACCTTGTACAGAAATATAAACTTTACAAGCATTAAACATGCAAAGCTGTTTTCATCATAAAATATTAAACTGATCTTTAGATGAGAGTAACCCTGCTATAGTTAAATCCCAATGTCAATTCCTTAGTCAAAAAAACCCTTTTGCTCAATCTTTGACGTCGAACTACCTACGTGCACGTGGTTATAACTAAGTACCGTCATACCTTAGGTACTACTACTCAGATACCTTCTCAGTGTCCTTCAGTATCGAGCTGCTCGGATACCATCTCAATGTCCTTCAGTATCGAGCTTGAAGTAACATTAATCATACTAAGACTTACTTTTTAAAGCATGTAAAGCGAAACACATAGAAACACGTCTTTAAAGGTACTAACGCATGCTTTGTGCATATGAGCACATATAAATAGTTTTACAACATACTTTCATACATGGCATGCATTTGAAAACATAAACTCGTAGTTTTCTTAGAAAAACTACTTTGTAAACTAGCTACCATGAGAATAATATTTCTTAAAATCATGGTTTCTTTAAAAACATTGTAAATACTTAGTCACTCACAACTTTAGCACTACTTCTTAAAGGTTGATATGCTTTAGCAATGGTGTCAATCCTGTGGACACAACAATATATATTTAGCTACTAGCAATGATCTTCCTTTTGAGACTAATTTTTCAAAATTAAGATCATATTATACTTGACATATTGACTTTACCTTCCAATGCCAACTTCCCTTGGTGTTGAACACTTAGGATTTTTTTTTAGGTGTTAACATGGCTTATGCGACAATCCTTCATTCAACCACACCAATGGAGCGTCAATCGTCACACCCAGGTGCCCTATATGTTGTCCAACATTGCAAGAGCCTTCCCTTGGATGTCTTGGTCACCTATGCTCGCCTACACAGCTCCATGCTTGGCCTCTTTGAGTTGCTTGCTTGTTCAACCCAAGCAACTATTTACTTGTTCAAAAATTTCTAGATTCAATTTATAATTCGTATAACTCACGATACATACCTTATCTCAAGAAATTTCCTTCTACAAACCTTTTCACAATTGTCTTAGAAAGATTATCTCAAAATTTGAGCTCATAATTCTTCTTCGTTTGATCAGGAGCTTTATATCTTAACCACTGGCCCCGATTAACCTGAGAACTTAACCTCTCTGCAATTTCCTCATTCTATGACCTTCTTCCTTCGAGGTTTTTCTCCAACAGCCCAAACATAGAAACTAGACTTCTTCAACTTTCAAATGGCACTCGAATCTCTTAGATAACACGAGGAAATTGTCCAAATTGAGCCTCTTAAATTGAGCTGCTTGCTTGTCCTTCCCAAGCAGCTGCCTACTTATTCAACAATTTCCAGGTTCAATTCCCAGAGTAAATAACTCGAATTCTAGACCTTATCTTAAGAAAGTTCCTTCCTGTTTAGATTTGAGTTAAAAATCTTACCTTGAAATTTTAGCTAAAAAATCCTCATGGTTTGGCCGAAAACTACAAACACTCGACACTGGCCCAGATTCACCCACAAATATGTCCTTTCCACAAACTTTTAAGTTTTCAGCTCGATTCCTTTGAAGTTTCCCTCCGGAAGCCTTAGTTCATAAACTAGACTCACCTAGCTTTCGGATGTCTTTAGAATCACCTCAATAACACGAGTAGATTTCTCGAAATGACCATTTAAAGTCAACCTACCTATTTATACCCGAGGTTGTGAGTTGTTGTTATTTACTAAATTGCCACCTAACCCATACTCATGGTCACTTGCACAAGCCCATTGATAACTTGTAGAAATACAAGTTATTGTCTCTAAAAGTTGGAACAATTGGGATTTTTAATGATAAAATCTCATCATTCTTAGAGAAAATGTATGGAATTACTCAAACACTACCAAACTCATACAAAGAAGTGTTTATTACTGAAAAACTACGTCACTAACACATAATATTGCAGGATTTCAACAAAGATTCTAATTGTCGCAGGCAATGTCAACACATAGGCATGCTTTGGAGGGTTTTCAATGCAATAAAGATTCATTGATTCAACCTGTTTGTGTCAAATCACCACTTACAAGCATGGGCATCTGCAGCTGGCGGCGTCTGAAAAGTTTCTGAGTGTCAGACGGCTGACCAGAGTATGGAATTTAATGCTGCCCCATCATCAAGCTGATGAAGAACAACGCCTATAAATAGAAGAAATCTCACCAGAAGAAAGGATAAGCTCATTTTGTATAATTCTGAAATTTAGAGAGTTAGGGTTTTGTTGCTGTGACAAGAAGAACACAAGAAGGAAGACATCCATCCCCACCGTCGATCAAGGAGTGGAAAAAGTTTAGCTTGAGAGAGAATTTTCTTCCATTTCTTCTACAAGTTGGTTGTACACAAATTTAAATTGAGCCAAAGAGGATAAGAGATTGTACTCTGTGGCTTGACTCCTTTCGTTTCATCCCAATTCTAATTCTCTTCATCTCATTTGATCGAGTATTGATCTTGTAAAGATAATTTGTTTCTTTATGAATTCACATATTTGATCTACTACACTTTACTACTATTTATTTCTTGCTTTACGTTGGATGCATTTATAACTTCATGCAAAGTCTATTTCTATACGACTAAGCCAACTGAATCACTTGGTAAAAGCTACTTTAGCTTGAATTATTCGAGAGAATAAGTAAGCAAGCATTAAGTTAGAAATTCTTGGTACATCTAGAGATAGAAGCACTAGTGTTTTAGTGCATTCTGTGACTAACACATACATCCTAGAGATAGGAAATTGTATGGTATTCGCATTGAGAAGTGCTGAATAGAAAGTAAGCAGAAATCTAACACATTTACAGAGATAAACAAGTCATTTCCATCCGCATCGCATTCTTGTACGTGTACATTTCACTTAGATCGATGCATATCCTTTGCACTGACACCATTTTCACACGACCCATGTTTTCTGCTTGACCTTTTTGTACCTTCTTGCACGCACACAACAAACTTAGTGTAGATAACTCATTCTGTATTCACTTAGGATACTTCTACATTAGCTACAACGCAAGCTCTGCGTTAACTTTAATCTAAATCCCTGAGTTCGACCCTGGACTTACCAGGAACCTGAAGTTGATTTATACTTGGATCTGATTCAGGAAAACTTGAATGCATAAAGAAGAGTGTCACATGTCTCTTCACGCATCATCAACACATCACTCACATTTGCACTCTTTTTCCAATTTCCTCATACAATACACTCCTAAGCTTGCATCACGAATTGAACGAACACCCATCGCCAATCCTTAGGCCATCGGCTAGGCAGCCTTCACTCCCCCTTGTCTAGCCATGCCACAACCTCAAGCCATGCCTTGCCTTGCACATCATGATCGTCTAGCCTCATCACACGAACCACAACCTAGCCGTCGACAAGCTCACCTAACCTCTAATGACAAGGTCATTGCCCACTAAGCCTCCTACCAATGCTCGTGGCATCCTATACCTAGCTCCAACCTTAGCCAAATTTCTTACTTGCTAGGCTACTCCTATCCACCCGAGGCCCACACTTTGCAATACTTTGGGCCTTCTTTCAACACTCTTTTTATTCTTCAATTTTTCCCTATAAATTAGAATTAACTCATATTTTAACAATTTATCAATCTAATCACATTATTAAACATACTTAAGTAAGAAAAATAAAGCTCGGGGTTTACAACCTACCACAAAACCTATAAAAAAAAAAAGACACTATATGCATGAATAGGCTATCGTAACTATAGGATAGTCACAACACATTATAACTCAAGCATATGATAAAGGCACTATATGCCTGGTTAGCTACTGTAGCTGCAGGATAGCAACACATAATCTACATGCATGCATGAATATATTTTTAACTTTAATTTCAAGAAATACCTAAGTATTTCAAGGTGTACCTCATTCTTGTCCCCGCCCTAATATTTTTTTAATGTTGAACCATCTTTCTTCCCATTTTGAAAGTTCATTAATTAAATTGACATTTTGTTTCTTGACATGAGTCAATTCATCCTTCATCTTTCCTATTTCCTCTTTGTTACATGCAGAAGACATATTATTAGTTGATGGTGCTCTAAATCTTTGGTTGATGCTTTGCACTGCTCAACAACCCAATACCATTTTGCACGCATTTGCACTGGACATCGTCTGAATACCATCTTGAGCTGACACTTCAATAATTAGTCTCATTTCCAACTATATGAAAGATCTAATTAGATTAAATGTATTAAACAACACATGAATTTACTTATTCATGATAAAACTTACATTTGCATCTTTTGCCTTATTATTGTTCCATCCTTCCTTTTCATGAAAATGCATTTCATGGAAGACATCTACCTCATCAACGTTGCAACCTTTTTTCTTTTTCTATAAAAATTATACAATCAAGATTCGTCAAAAGAGTATGACATGATGGTACAAAATAATAATTACATTGCATTTTACCAATTCATGTCGAACTTGGAGGAATAACTTCATCCTAGTAACGTGATTGAACTTGGATAGCGGAGCCACTTCTTTAGTTTGTCTTTTTTTTTTTTAATAAGTAGTGTAGGAATAGGTGCACCAAGTTCAAGTAAAACTATAGGTTAAACTAAGAAAAACATACCTTCTATGCATCTGACTTCTATTTATCAAATAGAATGTTCCAATCCTCTTTCGTTATATTGTCTGGTGGATTGGCACAAGCTTGAACAGGATCATCAAATTCATAATATTCTTTGTGCAAGTCCACTCTATATTCCCTGAAAGTGTTTTGCATCTTTTCTTCCAAGTACTTTTTCACAACCATGTTTTGTTGACTCAAATTCAAAATATATCTGCGTATTCAACAATAGATATATAATTCTATGCTTACATTTAAAACAACTCAATGCAATGGTGTTTCAGACTACAGTACCAATGGCCAACACAATTTTGGGGGTAAAAGCACATACAGGTTTTCCCAAATATTCTTCAATTTCAATCTTGTTTCTTCTATTAGTTTCTACATATTTCTCCAATTCTATGTTCCGATCGCCTCCTCTAACACGCCTTCCTTGCTTTCTAGATCGTGATCGAGATCTTAAAAGAAATAAAATTTTAAATAATTTCAATAACGTATAAAAAGCAAACTTACATATAATATTAATACTTCATGCCCTTGGGCTGTCTTGCCGAGTGGAAGGATAAACTAGTGGAGTGTTTGTATATCCATTTTCAGTCAATGTCATCTGTGCTTGATCCAGACGCACCATGATGCTGCAAAATGAAACATTAGTGAATAGATTTGAAAATAGTGTTTTATAGGTACATTTATTAACTACATTGTATATACCCTTATTCACTATAATCCGATTCTAAATATTGAATTCCTTATGAGCTCTCTTCAGTAAATGATTCTAGCTGTTCAGGTTCTTCGTTTATAAACTCATCAATGATCGGGGATGGTGCTTGGTTATGTATCACTTGATGATTACCAACACTAGGTTCAACGTCGCCTCTACAAAATGTGACGTCATGTATGGATTCATCAACCCCAATTGAACCAGATGCTTTTAACAACTTAAGTTTATCATTTTCTAATTCTTCAGCTTCTGGAACATCCCATATTTGTTTATTTTGGACAATTTGCACAATTTTCCAATTATTACGAAGTTTAGGGTCGTCAATGTAGAAAATTTTTATGGCTTGAGTAGCTAATATGTATGGGTCATTCGTTTACCAAAAATGAGAAGCATTGATTAGCTTAAACCCTAAATCACATTGAAATATGTTCTTCATAACATCTGTGCCAAACCAATTACATTTTGATCTCTGAAAAAGATCTATTATTCCTAGTTTAATTTGAGCTCGTTGTTGAAATTTTATGTGTTTATTGCCCTATTTTGTAGGTACCAAACAATCATGAGGTAGAACCGAGCATTTGGAGCTGAACGAGGTTAATTTGAAGCAAATTGAACTTGATTTGAGTAACCGGGCTTCAAAGGAGAAAACTTGACCAAAATGCCCGTATTTTAGCGCTGCAGCGCTCATCATATACAAAACCCCAATGCTCACTTGACGTTTGAAGACAGAATGCTAGTGTGTAGGGCAACATGGCAATGCTTGTGATCTTTTGACGCTAACCTACTGTGCACGTGATAATTGGTAGAAATACAAGTTATTGTAGCCTTTTATTTAGAATTATGAGGGCTAACAAGTAGAATATGCGGTGATTATACTAAGAATTCATATGAAAAGTGAGCTTGCGTCGATCAACATTGAAAATCTCGGCTAACTCAATATTATGTGTTATTCTGCATCCAAATGTCTATTTTTGTAGCTATCACAGGAATTGATCGCATGCGGTGAATCCCAGTCCATCGCAAGGGTGATCGTGTACGTTCATCGCATGGATGTTACGGTTGATAATTGCATGAAGGTTGCAGCTATAGTAATAACCATGATAGAAAGGTGATCGCAAGGTTGGTGGAATGCGATGGTACTTCGGAAACCAAGCTTGAACATGCACCTTGGGAGTATCAAAAAGATGATGTTGAAATTTCACCTACCACACCGTTAGTAGCAGAGATTCAAAGCAGGTCCATTGCGCCGTTAGTGACAGATTCAGAGTGGGACCATTAATGCTATCGACGATTGAGCTCTATAAATAGAGACTTAGAGCCCAAATTCAAGGCATTCGAGCTTCTGCCTTAAGGCAGATCCTTGTGATCACATATGAGAGCGTGAGAAGACATTCTTTGAGAGTTCTTCATTCCTTCACCCATTCCGAGTGACGATCGGATCTTTATCGAAGATAGATCTCGAGAGAGACTACTTCACTGCCCTTCTATGGCACTACCGACAGCTTTGACACACATCTGATGGAAGCAAGAGATTGCCTATATTTAGCCCTCCATCTCTCTTCTATCTCTGTATTATATTAGATTTTGGCTTAAGACATTAATACATTTTGTAATCAATGCATCTCTTTATTTTCTTTGACTCTATCTTCATTTACTTCTTCTTTAACATCCTTTACTTTCATTGCAACAAACTAAGTAAGATTGCAAGAGTATCGCATACTCAATCATGCGACATAGACATATGAAGCATGTAGCAAACCACCGAGAGGTGTGCATTGTACGAGTATAGTGAGTAAATCCTCTTTGCTTAGTGTGAGGCTATAGTAACGCTTGTCTATGAGCGGTCGCAATACTTGTCCTACGAGCTGATCAACGACTACTAACTGCCCGAGAGGGTAAGTAGTGGAACTCACTAAGCAAAGTAAGCAGTGTTCCTAGAGATAGGGATAATCTTATGTTCAACCATGCTTTATGTGATCATCTTGTCTTATGAGTGCATCATTCATCATTTGGACATACTTGGGAGAGTAGTCTAAAAACCAAATCTAGGCTTGAGAGAGTCAGATTGGATCACATAAGCAAGAGTAGAAGCTTAGGAATAAGTTTTATTTGCTATTTACACAATGCATGTGCCCTAGAAATAGGATATGGTGGTATGCGGTCACCTTGTCTTATGTGTGTTAGATCGCATAAGCAAGAATAGAGACTTAGACATAAGTCCTATCGACATTATCGCATATGCATCGCATGCATCCTAGAAATAGGAATCATATATTTGTGTATAGCATGATCGCATAACTTGTGCTGGCTGGGGTTACCTTTGCGATCGAGCTTAATGATGCGGTGAAGTTATCCCTGCCACTATTTTATCTTTTTTTCCATGCATCTTATTACGAGTTAACAGTTACCGCGTCTCTACCAACTCTCATAGTCATACTTCCATTACTTAATCTGTTTAGTTAGAAGTAGGAGTAGCGCATAATCCTTTAACTTCATTATTCTTTTATTCTTCGCCGCAAACACATTACTTCGCAACATTTAGTTACAAGTCCCTGAGTTCGACTTCGGATCACTCCGAGAAACTTGCAATCTCCTTATATTTGGCGAGAGAGCAATAAAACTTGTGGCAAGAATGCATGGTCATCGCATATAGTCTTAAACGCATATTTCTTAGTACAACGCATGACCAACGACGCATGGAAAACGAACGCATATTATAAGATACACGCATATTTACTTTCCATTTTCCACGCATCAGCACGTGCATTCCATCTTTAGCCCAAACGCAGGGCAACGTTGCAACATTACCATTAGTATTGCAATGTTGTGGTTAATTCTATAAATTCCTCTCTTAAGTTTTAGGCCAAAATGGATGCTGAAAATTCTTGGAGGCTGAAGGGATACAAAATTGGAGGCTATGAAGGCCGAGAATAGGTTATACTATCTTATTTTCCGTTGATGTTTTCGGTATCATTAGATTCGATTTTAGCTTTTTTTTTGGATTTTAAACATGTATTGACTTGAACTCTTGAATTTGTCTATGAATTTATGAGTTAATCTTCATTTAGTTTCTTGGATCAAGGGTTCAATGTCAATTTTGTGAGTTTTTCGTTTCTAATTGATTCTTGCAATTTAGAATTGTGTTTTCTTTGAATCGGTTTAAATTCCAAGTATGATTTTGATGTTGACTTTCACGCTTTATCGTGCATGCTAATCGATTCTTAGTTCGTCACAATTTTCATGAATATCTTGTTTAAGTATATTTTTGCATATTATTGTATTGCTAAGGTCATAAATAGCAATAATAAATTAGGCATTTGATGGCTATTCCTAGAACGTCTAATTGCTAGGTTCAAAGGTAAAATTGGTTAATTGAATATGGCTTTCCTGACAATTAATCGACATAATTGAATCCTAAATCGTAATGCATGTATTTTTAGTTCTATATGGCCGCTATCGAACCCAATAGAATTTAGAAGCATGTAGATTAGTTAGGGTATGACCTTTCTGACTTGAATTAATAATTAGGACGCTTAATTGATTTGATTAGTTGTCGGCTTTTGTAGAAGTTGGTTAATTCGCATCAATTTGGTAGTTATGCATGCATAATTCGAACACATAGTCAATTGACGATCGAAATTACATTGAATGCCTAACTTGCTCGGAGAACTAGATGAATCAATTTTTGTTTATATTTATCCCTTGCAATCTATTTTCCTGCATGTTTCCAAATTAATCAAAACCCAAAACCCCGTTTTTACTGTTTTTCCATAGTCAAATTTAACTAAGAGGGAATTGATTTTGTGCCTCCCTGTGATTCGACCCCATAATTACCACTGTTGCTACGTTTTTGTAGTAATAGGAGTAGTTCAGTAGTATAATTTTTTTATTATTCGTGGCTCTTTTTAGGAATTAAACGACAATAAAAAGGGCTCGAACAATTTTGAAAAGACAAGCCTACACTTAGGATATTCTAAGTCGAAGACCTCTTGCAATATACCATAGTAATTCGTTTCATCATCTTTGGTTTCTCCATATGCCATGATTCCACTATTCTGAGTAGTCCGACGATTGTCAAGCTCTATACAATGAAAATGTACTCCATTGACGAAGCAACCACTGTAAGTGCAAACTTGATTATTAGGCCCAATGCTATGGAGTAAAGATCATCACATGTTTCACCTCTTCCACGTAATGAGTACATTTACATATGTTATGTAAGTTAAAATAACTAGTATTAACTCAATAGTAAAAACTGTATTTCAAACTTGAGAACACCACTTACATGTGCCCTAAACCAATCAAGAAATTCTAATTAGTGTCTTCTAAATAAATCTAATTCATCCTCTTCTCTGATATGAATGGATCTTAAATGTTCTTTATTTAGTAATCATAAAAAACATGAGAAATAAGATTGATTTAAACATGTACAATTCAAACTGAAAAATAAAATATCATATAAACTTATGCTTATCGAAAATGTACCTGGGACATGATTCTATCTAAGAACAGTTGTTCAGAACATACCAATTGCTTTATCGTTTCTCATCTTCAGATATCGTCCTCACAATTGACCTCCCCATTGGTCATACATTCTGTCTAAATACATCAAAGTCCGCACAAACAAAATGATTATTTCTTGAGTCATTGTTCCATGGATCCTTATTGAATCTTGTTTCTATTCCTATTAGATACATGGACCAGAAGGTCAAACATTCATTCATAATGAATGCTTCTACTATAGAACACTCAGGACAAGCTTTTTTTCATATGTATTGTTTCAACGTCCACAAGCTTCTCTCTATGGGATACATCAACTATAGCTTACTAGACCCATAATCTTCGTCTTACATCAAATGAACTACAAGATGTATCATTACATCAAAAAATGCAGGTGGAAAGAATTTTTCAAACTTACAAAGTATGAGGACAATATCTGCTTCCAAACGATTCAGATCATTGATACGTATTGTTTTCTTGCATAGATCATGGAAGAAATTATATAACTCAACAATTGTTGTATACACATCATTTTGTAAATATGCTCGAATAGCAATGAGAATAAGTCGCTAGAGTAGAATGTGAGAGTCATGAGTCTTTAGTCCCCATAATCTTCCATCACTAACACCCACACATTGTGATATATTTGAGACAAATCCATTAGGAAACTTAACTGATTTCAAGAACTTTCAAAAGTCCATCTTTTCATTGGCAATCAATGTATACGCAACATGTGGCTTTATGAGCTTAGTTCCTTGCCTTTGCAAGTTTAATTTCTTTCGTATGTTCAATTCTTCTAGATTTAAACGTGCATTTATTGTGTCCTTTGTTTTACCCTCAATGTTTAACAAAGTACCAAGTAAGGTGTCACATACATTTTTTTTCCAATATTCATGACATCTAACTTATGCCTCAAAAGAAGTTTAGACCAATAAGGAAGTTAAAAAAAATATACTTTTCTTAGTCCAATTAATCTTATGCTTTCTTTTCTTATTATTCTTCGATGGATGGTTACTTAACACTAGAAAGTTGATGGAGTTTATTTGTTGTAAGATCTCCTCTTCATAAATTATAATTGGTGGAGGCTGCATTCGGGTATGCCATCATGTTGTCGACTTCTACACCAACTATAATTATTAGGAAGATAATGCCAATGTCCAATAAAAGATATTTTCCCTTTTATCCCAAATGGTGTATCTTCTTTACAAGTAGGGCATGCTTGATAACCTTTGGTACTCCATCCCGACAAGTCACCATATGCAGGAATATCATTGATGGTCCACAACAAACATGCATGTAATCAAAAGTACTCCTCATCCATACAGGTCTGCACGCCATTTTTCCACAGTTCTTTCAATTCATCAATTAATGGTTGCAAATATACGTCAATCACTTTTCCAGGAGATTTGGGTCCAGGTAAAGAAAAGATATGAAGAAATTGGATTGTTTCATGCACTTCTAAGGCGACAAATTTTCTAGTACAAGCATCACAGGTCACATGCTATAGGCAGTACTCATATTCCCAAATGGATTAAATCTGTCTGAGGCTAAGCCTAATAGAAAATTTCTTGGCTTTGAAGCAAATTGAGGAAACTCTCTATCGAAGTGTTTCCATTCTGTTGGATCAGCTAGATGTCATAACATGCCCTCTGTATCAACTCGTTTACCCTTATGCCATCTTATCTCAGAAGTGATATGTTCTGATGAAAACAATCGTTTCAACCTCGGTATTAGTGGAAAGTGACGCAAAACCTTATTTGGAGTCTTCTTATCTTTTTCACTTATATTGAGATTCATTACATTCTGAACAACTTTGACAATTAGTTGGTTCTTTTTGAAATAATACGTAGTCGTATTTGTAAGCATGAAAGGAATCATATCCTAGCCTTAAGTCACGTAGTTTTCTTTTAGCTTTGTAAAATGATCTAGGTATAAATGTACCGTTGGGAATGAATGTTTTAACAATTCTAGTAGCATATTAAACAATTTGTTTCTCTAATTATTGAGAATCTTGATATGCATCAACTTTGCCAAAAAATTTGGTATATCGAGGGTACAACTGGTTACATGCTTCATCCATCAACTCCTAAAAAATGTTACTAGTATCCATTTCTTTGACATTTTCTAGAATTCCATCATCAAAATTGTCTTCATCGTAAAAAATTTCTTCCCTTATTATTATTGGCCCTTGCAAATCAGTTAGAAGACAAAAAATGTCATCATCCTCATTGCCAACATTAGACTCCCTACTTAATCCATCACTTTCCAAAGAAGTAACGCCTCTTTCAAATCAAGCTATGTTCATAGCTTCTCCACGATAAACCCATTTATTATATAAAGGAGATATTCCATGTATAAATAGATGTCGCTCTACTCCGTCCAATGTTTATGTCAATGAATTTAGACATTTCTTATATGGGCATCTGGATTTTCCCGCACCATTTACGTGACACTTAGCCACTTCCATAAATTGAGAACCTCCTTCAATATAAAATCTTGAAAATCTATTTTTTAGTTTAATCTAATCCCATTCATCTTCAGATAGAATGGACAAAAATTCTATTATGTAGAAATTACGGTAATAGGTTAGATAAACCAACTACCAAGTACCTAAAAAGTATCTAAGTGCCAATTCAATTCTCATAGAAACTTAACGAAAAAATGACCTAAAAAGTGTCTAAGTGATACATTAACTTTCAAAGCAACTAAAAAATGTCTAAGTGTGACTCTCAATTTCAAAACCAACTACAAATTACCTAAAAAATATCAAAGTGACACTTTAATTCTCAAAACAAATTTAAATACGTAATTGTGATTTTCGAACTCAAAACTAACTTAAAAACTATCTAAAAAGGGTCTAAAGTGACACTCTAATTCTCTACACAACTTAAAAATTCCTAAGTATAAATTTCGAACTCCAAATCAACTTAAAAGCTTCCAAAAAGTGTGAAAGTGACACTTTAATTCTCAAAACAACTTTAAAATGTGTAAGTGCAATATTTTACTCTCAAAACTAACTACAAATTATCTAAAAATGTCTAAGTGACACTTCAACTCTCAAAACAACTTAAAAATTCTTAAGTAGGACTTTCGAAATCAAAGCCAACCTAAAAAGAACTTAAAAAATGTCTAAGTGATACTTTCACCCTCAAACAATTTAAAAAGTTCCTAAAAAGTGTCCAAGAGACTTGTTAACTCCCAAACAATCTAAATAGTTCTTTGTTTTCAAAACCAACTAAAAAGTACCTAAAAATATAAAACAAAGTACAATAGCGATAAATCGTTTAAACCCCAACATAGGAACAAGAAAATAAAAGACACATAAACAGACTTACATATTTCAAGACATAAGAAAAATAAGAAAAGCAAACAAAGCAATATGAGCTATTTTTTAAAGTGTAGGAAACGTGAAAAACAAAAGTGTTCCCTTAAAACTTTTGATAAGAGACAACTTCAAGATTGTATAGAAGGTTCACCAAAAGACAATCCAAATTGTTTTATAAAGAATTAACAGAAAAATACAGTCTACTTGAACCCTCAAAATTCTGATATCAAAGTAGGTAACATAGGAAGTTAAGAAGAACAATAAGCTCTTTGAATTTTGGCCTACACTTTACGCTTTTAGTATAGAATATTTGTGAGGTTCAGTTGATAATTTTTTTTAGTACATGATATTTGTCTTTGCAGAATATTTTAGCTATTACAAGAAATGTATGTGAGATTTAAGTTATTTGAGAGGTATGACAAAATTAACAAAGATTCTTGATATTACAAGGTATTTGTATGGATAGACTAACGAAGATTTCAGTTGCTATTAATATGTGAGACAACATAAGATGAAATTTTAAGTAGAAGGTATTTGTGAGGATTATGAGTAGAAGGTATTTGTAGGGTCAATAGACTTTATTTGATAGTTATTTTGAATATCATGTATTTATTTATTCTGTGTCTAAATTTTGAGTTATTAATTATAATTTTTTATGGTTAATTAGTTTCTTGTGAAAATTAACACATAAAAGTATAACTTTTTTAGTATTCAACCATTAATTTTTAATTATGTTTTTCAGTTTTTTGTAGCTTTATTTTCATTTGTATGGTTTTTTTTTTTTTTTTTTTTTTTTTTTTTAATAACTAAAGTTAATTTTGATATGCTGTTTAATTTAAATAGTTTTAAAAATTCAAATTTGTGAGATTTGAGGTAGTTGACTTTACTAGATTTTGTTTTAAGTTGTTAGATTTTTCTTTTAATACACCATAATAATAGGGATTTGGTAGTAAGGATTTTTACGAAGAAAAACTTGTTTGACTATTTTTCTAAAACATTATTTCGTTTTGGTCATTTATCCAATCATCCCAACTCAATTTATCCTTCAAGCCCAAAGTATGAATATCTCCATCACACTACAAACATCACAAACCTTACAAGTACATGATCTATATAAGTAGCCCACTAGAGTGTTGGGAATGACTTTGGACTTTTGGTCCACAGCAAAAGGAAGAGGTAGATTTGAGAGAAAAAAGATAAAAGTTACCCTACATTGGAAGATTTAGGCTTGACAAGTGGGTATATATATAAATTCTGTCAAGGGAGCTTCCAAAGTGTGGTGGTGATGGAAGTATAACCCTTTTACCAAACACGCGTTATCATCACCCGTCCGGTTGGACAAGTGGACGGATTCGAATACCGCACTTTTTGTGAAAAAAGAAATAACTTTTTACTACTCATCTTAAAAATTAAAATTTGTTACTGTTACTATAACAGAAGAGAGAAAAAAAACATAAAAATTTTAAAAATTTATATATTAATATATCTAGACAACCCTTACTATAATAGAGAGGAAAATTTTTTATATATCCAAATGAATGCGCATCGCGAATATCTAGGATATATTTAATATATCTAGTCGAGGAGGGCCAAGGGCGAATATCCAGACGGCGATGATGATTTATAATTTATTATTGTAATTATATATTAATCATAACAAATACAAAAGAAAAAAACATTATTGTGACAAAGAAGAAAAAAAAAACCTTACTATGATGGTGGAACGATCGGACGGACGTGGACATACAGTAACCTGGAGATCAGACGGGCGTGGATGTGCGACGACACGTAAGCAGACGGGCAATAGTTGAGGGGTCTTGTCACACCCTCTCTTGAGCCCTGTTACCCAGACTGAAAGAGGATGTGAAGATGGCCAACACCACTTTTTTGTGATATCAACTGCCCGACCTTATCAGTTTAAAAGCTAGGTTATTATAACTCATCAATGATTGTAAATAATTAAACATACTGTTTTACGTGCTTTAACCTAACTATCCTAATGACTTCCAATTAACATGATCCGAGTCTCGCCCTGTGAGATAAAATTAATTCAGACCTCTGATAGCTTTCCCAAACGATCTGTTTTCGCAACCTGGGGAGGGGAAAGAAAACAAAATATGGAAAACGTGAGCTATAAGCCTAGTGAGTGGTGCCTTTATGAGAAATCAAACTTTGACTTTAGAAATTCATTTTTTAGGAAATACAATTTCAAAAAAAAAACATGAATCACATAATATAAAATGTAACCTCCCCAGTCTGTCAAGTGGATATTTCTGGCATGATCATGTAATCCTAACCCCGAATATTCTCCGCGAATAACCCGCAATGACCGACGTGGAATCAATCTCAGCACCCTATAACCCGTCAAATGTGCACATGTCGACATTTCCTGTTAGACATGTTGGGTACGCTGACAATCCCAGCCAGATACCCTGGCAATTCTAGCCAAGCGTCCACAAAGCATATAAACAATACCCCAGGTACAAATCCAATTCCCAATACAAATACACATGCATTATGACAATAATACAACAACAATCAAATCCAGACAACACATTTTTCGATCATGCCAACATTTCAAATATAACATATATATATATATAAGATAATCATATAAGCAATAGAATAATCACTCACAGTTTCTCCAATTCTGTTCTTTAAGAATTCTTTTAGGCAGCTCCTTGCCTCGTTCCTTGGATTCTTCCTTTTTTCAAGAATTTCAAGTTAATTCATTATTCTTCAATAATATTAATTTATTCATAAATAACGTTCAAAATCATAATAGCCAGCTTACCTACTTAAAATAACCCAAAAATAGGCTGAGCTATTCCAAAATAGCTTCTTAGAGGTTATTTTGACAAGTTGGGAGATGTTAGGTAGTAGGTGGACACGTTTGTGCGTGCAGGTGAACAGAGGGAAACACTGGGCGGTCGCTCTTGCACAGACAACAGTGGGCGTCTGGGCGTGCGTCTGGTTGATCGCGTGGGCAATGCGGTATGTGTAGGCATGTGCTCGTGCTGGTGTGCGTTCGTCCGCTGATGAGTCTAGTAAAGCGCGCACACTTGGTAGGCGGGAACGCTAGATAAGGCTGCTGGGAGACAACCTATGCGTTCAGCTGGACCATTTTACCTCTAACGCAAGTTCCCTCTTCTTCAGCACCCCAAACGCAGTGGTAGCCCAGTAACCTTCACTACACTCCTCTCAGAGTATTTTCACTCTGATTTCACTCAAATGGCCTGAGTGAGTTGTGAGAGTTCTTCGACCTAAGCCTCCTATTTATAGGCATCCAAAGTCTCCCCCAACTCGACACCTCCTGCTTGGCTACATGACCAGTCGTCCTTTCTTCCTGTTGCCAATGCAACTCCTTGCCACAATGACACTGAAATGTCTTCCTTTCCCTTAGCCAGCGTACAAGCCCCTCATTGCATGCCTCCTCAACCATCCACCACAATCAATGAGATCTTTGACTTCCCTGGTTCGCCACATGTTCGGACGAGTTGGTACTTATGACTTGCTCTTCAAGTTCTCCTTCATCAATGCATACACCCCTTAACTTGGTCGCATGCTTGCTTGGCCGCACGACTTTAGACCTTATCAACCGATAGGTCTCTTACCAATGCATCACCTATGCCATACTAACTCTCAAGACATCGTAAGTCCGTTCTTGGCCGCATACCTTTCTTCTCTCGCATGGCTTACCCGTGGCACATGCACTCAACTAGGCCTATGACCATCATAATCTTCCAACACATACCGTTTACTCCAGCTTTGTTCTATGCGCCCACATGCCCTCGGATGCCCTTATCTTAACATTGCTTAGCCTCTTGCTAAACCATACTTCATGACTAATGGTCGTATGCCTTTTTTGCTTGTCAACACTCTTAGTCTCTTGCTCAAGACCAACGTAATTTGACCTTGCAAGCCTTATGTACCACCAACCCCATCAATGCACGAACACTTCACTATGTGTCCACCATGGCTTAGCTCATCGTCTAGTTCATCGTGTAGCTCTTGTGCTTATCGCCTAGCTCATTGTGTAGCTTTTGCGCTTATCACCTAGCTAATCGTCTAACAATCTCTCGTTATCGCTCATCATTCAACCTTCTCGCTGTCACTCATCTTCAAACGCATAGCCCAAACGTATAGCGCTTACGCCCCATCGCATAGCCTCATCGTCTAGTGATCTCTTGCTGTCGCTTATCACTTGACGATCTTGTTGTTGCTCGCCGCGTAGCGCTGACCCCATCGTCTAACGCATCCTGCCAATTGTCTAGCACGTCTGCTTATCGTGTAGCACCACCATCTAGCGCTTGCGTTTAACGCCTATCGTTTAGCACTTGTGTCTATCGTCTAGCATCCAAGCTCATCGTTTAGCACTATCGTTCAGTGCCATCATCTAGCGCTCATACCTATCGTGCAGCACCATCGCCTATCATGTAATGCTATCGTCTAGCACATCGTTTAGCGCCGCATGTAGCTACACGACCGTCTGCGTGCGCACAACACTTCAACACACAGCGCCCACGACTGCGGGCATTCTTGCTTGCATCTGTCCCATTCCTCGATGGTCTTCCTTGTTGCTTGCTCACGCACTTCTTGCAATCCCCACGCATACGTCCTCACAAGCTTAACACATGGTCGTTCTTGGCTTCCACACCTAACCCCTCATATCTTCTACCAACTTCGCCAACTACAACAAGCGTACAACATAATCCTTATGTCCGCCTAGCCATTTCTCATGCGTCCCTCATGGCTTTAGTTAGTCTTAATGGTTGGCCGCATGCTCCAATATTCAATCAAATTTTTATTACTTACCATTTTACTTAATCCAAGCCTCAAGTTCAGCCCTTAAGATTTACTTTTAATATACTTAAGACGTTCTCCTCTTCTAACTTTCCTTCTAAGTTACTTAGCCACTCAAGCTTTAACTCAAGTTACCTAGATTAGGTTCAAGGTTTCATATTTACCGCCTCCTTAAAGAAAATTTCGTCCTCGAAATTTAATGAACATCCATAACACAAACTGTATATCAACTTTATTCAATCTTCAAAGTTTAATTACTGAGAGATGACTCCCACGCTAGTGTTCTACAACTTTTCCCTTGTTTCTTTCGACGTCAAGCATTTCCTTATCTTGAGTTAGGCCATATAGTTGTCCTAGGGTTTGCTTCCCTGCCTTATTTTTTCGACCTCCAGCACCACGTCCTCCTCCGGAATTCAGAGGTCCCACTCCTTGGCTAACTGTTTGCGATATGCTTCCATCTACGTGACCCACCACTTGGGGAAAGTCCCTCTTAAAATGTCCCAGTTCTCTACACTTGTAGCAAGTACGTACTTGAGCTGGGTCCGGGCACCTTCCCCAATGGTATTTATTACAAACTGAACATTTGGGTCTTTGCTTTGCATTCACTATAGATTCCTTCATTTGACTCGTTCCTCCCGAGCCTGGTCAAGTTCTTGCAGCTCCTTTCCGTTTAAACAAATATTTATTCTCAATTCCAGGAGTAAAATTTTTACTCCCCTCTTTATTCCCTTTATTCACTAACGAGCTTTCCTCAAAACTTGGTTCTTCCGTCGTCAAACTTTTTTCCACCCTCATGGCCGCTTCCACCAATCCTGAAAATTCTACCCATGCAACACTTGCTGTCATGGGGGTCCTGATTTCTCTTTTTAATCCGACTTTAAACCTTCTGCAACATTCTCTCTCATCCTCAATAATACTTAAAGCATACCTTAAGAGTTTGGTACACTTTATCTCATATTCTGCTACAGTCATATCTCTCTATAGGAGCTGTAGGAATTCATCTCGTTTCGTATCACGATACAATCAAGGATAAAATTTTTCGTAGAAGGTTTCACGAAATTCTTCCCAACTGGGTTCCCCTTTTCCTCCTATCCTATTTCTTAGTACCTTCCACCACTCCTCCGCATGTTTCTGTAATAAGAAGGTTGTGAGACGGACCTTCCTATTTTCAGGGCATCTCATCACGTTAAAGCATTTCTCTAACTGGTCGATTCACGTTTTTGCGTCCGCAGGGTCCGTCGTTCCTTCAAATACTATGGCACCCAATGACCTCAAACGTTCTATCCCATATTTATTTTCGGGAGCCTGTGATCAAATCTATTCATTTGCTCCTCATCTCCAAGTCTCACCTGAGGATGACTTGATGCACCTTCACTCCCTTCCCCTGACTTATTATGGTCACATTGGGTGGGGCGTTTCCCACTTCTCAACATTTTTGTCTACAATGAACCACATACATGTTAAGTATATATTTTAACCATACAATTTCTTATTTAATACTAGTAGGGGTTATGTACATACTAAGCATATTTACACTGTGTACTATTTACATTTTCTTTTACTTATTTAGTTCAGTTACTAATCCCCAAGAGTTAAGTTTTCAAATTCCACGCCTCGCGTAAGTCGTTCGTCTCTCCATGGACAGTCTTCCTTAACATGCCAAAACTGCTCGTAGAAGAGACAGAATTTGTGGATTTCTTCAACACCAAACCTAGATGAAGATCTACCCTCAAATTCTATTATTATCCTCTAGGGTACTTTTGTCCCGGTGTTTCATAGTGCTTCTTCCATCTGTGACGAACTTCCTGCTACGTCGATCTTTATCTCTTTATCGTAAGTTGACTCTGGCAAGAACCTCTGGTTCCCATTATCTACTGATGTGATTTGTTGTAACTGGTTTAGGACTTGTTCCTTTCTTTCTCTATTTTTCCTCTGAAAATAGTGACAATTTTTCCGAATGTAGCCATGTTTCCCACAGTCGAAACATATACCGGTCCCTTTCAAACATGGACCTTTATGATCTTTTCCACACTTCGAACATCCCAAATTTATGGTGGATGCCGATAAGCATAATTCAGGTTTAATAAAGCAAATATCATCTATCTCAAGATTTGATCTATGGTTAGCGTCGCGGATCGCTTTCTGTGGTTGGGATGCGTGCCACCTCCGAGTCTATTTCTCGGATCCATCTCTTACATTGAAAGTCATTTAGATTATTTACTAGATTTAACTAATTTTCTTTTTTATTTTCCCTCAGGGTATCCTATACCCTTTTCCCTAAGCTTGCTATGAGCTAGCCAAGACTTCCCAAATTCTTATTTCCCGATACCAACCAAGTACAAACTCAACCTTTTTAGGTTCTATGTAAACCTCGCTCACCAATACTTCCCAAGGTTTTTTGTAAACCATTCTCTGATACCACCTTGACATACCCTCTCCCGAGCCCTATTACCTAGATTGAAAGAGGATGTGAAGATAGCCAACACCACCCTTTTGTGATATCAACTGCCTCGACCTTATCAGTTTAAAAGCTAGGTTATTAAAACTCATCAATGATTGTAAATAATTAAGCATACTATTTTACGTGTTTTAGCCTAACTATCCCAATGACTTCCAATTAACATGATCCGAGTCCTTCCCTGTGAGTGAGATAAAATTAATTCAAACATCTGGTGGTTTTCCCAAACTATCCGTTTCTGCATGCCTCCTCAGCCGTCCACCTCAATTGCATGAGATCTCCAACTTCCCTAGTTTTCCACATGTCCGGACGAGCTAGTACTTCTAACTTGCTCTCCAAGTTCTCCTTCATCAATGCATACACCCCTTAACTTGGTCACAATCTTGGTTGGTCGCACGATTTTAGACCTTATCAGCCCATAAATCTCTTACCAACACATCACCTATGCCATACTAACTCCAAGACATCGCAAGTCCTTTCTTGGCCGCATACCTTTCTTCTCTCGCATGGCTTACCCTTGGCACATGCACTCAACTAGGCCTATGACCATCATAATCTTCCAACACATACAACTTGCTCCAGCGTTGTCCTCTGCACCCACATGCCCTCAGATGCCCTTGGCACATAACATATCACCAACGCATATCAACCCTTGGGTCAAGCTAAGTCTCAACTCAACATCTCATGGTTTGTCTTAACATTGCCTAGCCACTTGCTAACCCACTTCATGAAAAATGCCCATATGCCCTTGTTGCTTGCCAACACCCTTTGTCTCTTGCTCAAGACCAACGCAATCTGACCTTGTAAGCCTTATGTATCGCCAGCCCCATCAATGCATGAACACTTCACTATGCTTTCACCATGGCTTGACTCATCGTCTAGTTCATCGTGTAGCTCTTGCTCTCATCGCCTAGCTCATTCTCTAGCAATCTCTTACTATCAATCATCATCCAGCCCTCTCGCTGTCACTCATCGTCTAACGTATAGCCCAATCGTATAGTGCTTACGCCCCATCGCATAGTCTCATCGTCTAGTGATCTCTCGCTATCGCTTATCACTTGACGATCTCGCTGTCGCTCGTCACGTAGCACCAACCCGATCATCTAACGCATCCTGCCTATCGTCTAATGTGTTCGCTTATCGTGTGGCGCCATCGTCTAGTGCTTGTGTTTAACGCCTATCGTTTAGCGCTCGCGTCTATCGTCTAGCATCCAAGCCCATCGTTTAGTGCTATTGTCCAGTGTCATCGTCTAGCGCTCATACCTATCATGTAGCGCCATCCCCTATCGTGTAGCGCCATCGCCTATCGGTAGCGCCATCACCTATCGTGTAGTGCTATCGTCTAGCGCATTGTTTAACGCCGCATGTAGCTACACGATCGTCCGTGTGCGCACAACACTTCAACGCACAGTGCCCACGACTGTGGGCATTCTTGTTTGTGTCTATCCCATCCCTCGATGGTCTTCCTTGCTGCTTGCTCACACACTTCTTGCCATCCCCACGCATGCGTCCTCACAAGCTTAACACAAGCTTCCACACCTAACCCCTCATATCATCTACCAACTTGGCCAACTATAACAAGCGTACAACATAATCCTTATGTCCGCCTAGCCATTTCTCATGCGTCCCTCATGGCTTTGGTTAGTCTCAATGGTTGGCCGCATGCTCCAATGTTCAATCACATTTTTATTACTTACCATTTTACTTAATCCAAGCCTCAAGTTTAGCCCTTAAGATTTACTTTTAATATACTTAAGGCATTCTCCTCTTTTTAATTTTCTTTCTAAGTTACTTGGCCACTCAAGCTTTAACTCAAGTTACTTATTTCAGGGTTTCACAGGTCTTGCCTCGTGCAACAGTCGTGGGGTCTTGTGGGGCTGGGTTTTGCGTGAAAGAAAAAAAAATAAGGGGAGAGTGAGAAAAGAGGGATGAAAAAAAAAAAGGAAGGAAAGAAAGTGTGGGAAAAAAATAAAAGTAGGGTAGGGTTTTAAGAACATGTAGGAAAAAGAAAAGATGGGATTTAAAAAGTTTTTGGGCACACATATTTCGTAAGAAACTAAAAATTTATGCCCATGCTCTTTGTATAGGAGGAAAATAAAATAAGCGTCGGTAGATACCCCACTTAATGATTTTCACTAAGACCACACAAGTTTTTGCCCACACATATATTTTGGTTAGCAGAAATGATATTATGCCCACACGTTGAAAATTCGAGCAGAAATTAGCTCTACTGATATTTTTTTGTTGTGTTGGTAGAAAAATTGTCAGCAGAGACAAAAATTCTTGTAGTGTTTGTGGATTGGTTACTTTCTTCCTTGGCTTCATGTTGATACCTCAAATTCTCATTTTGGTGATAAATATTATTTTAAAATTTTTTAATTCTTCTATAAAATCTAAGGAAATAAGTGTGCAAATCCATAAAATTTAAAAGTTTTTTCACAAATTCAAAAAAAAAATCCCACTAAAATAGGATTTTCAACCACCCAATAATGTAGGTGCGCAAATGGGATTACAAGGTAGTTAGAGGACAATTTCAGCATAACACCTAAGGGGGCATTTGGCGCACAGGTTTGGAATGATAAACCTGAAAATGTTAAGCCTAGGAGGTTTTTGTAGTCTGGGTTTAACAAAATTGTGTTTAGAGTGCGGATTTTGGAAGTCTGGGTTTAAGAAGCCTCGAAATGAAATGCAGATTTATAAATTTTGAATTTTTGAAATATTTTTTTTATATTAAATCAGTGATTGGATTTTATATTAGTTTAAATTTGTCATATTAAATATTTTAATCTAGTTAAGTTTAAATAATTTAAAAATTTTAGAAGAATATTTGTTTTAATAATTTGATATTTTGATTTTACTAGGTTTTGAAATAAAATATTATAGAGTTTTATCACTTTAACTGATAAGGTTTTCTACACATATAGCTTAAATAAATATATTTAATTACATAATTGCAGTTTAACGAACTATTATTTTACACATAAATCTAGTCCAATTTACTTTTTAGCCCTCCTTACTATTTAATTTTTATTAAAAATATGTCTATTTAATAATAATAATAATAATAATAATAATAATAATAATAATAATAATAATAATACGAAAAGAAGCATATAAGATATGTTTCTTGTAGTGATCAATTTACAGCTAAGAGAAATAGAAGAAAATAAATGCTCCTAAAATAAAGGAAATATATAAACAAAGAAGGGAAGAGAGAGAACTAAAAACAAGAAACTCCAAATGAAAAAGAATTAGAAGAAAAAGAAAGTGTATTTAAAAAAATATTATTATGATTAAACTAAGGGCTTGTTCCGAATGACTTAGAAAATCTATTTTTCAAAAATTCATTTTCATTTAAATATTTTTTTTTTAAAAAAACTCTTTCTTAAAAATATTTTTATATACAAGTTTGTTTAGTTTGTTATATACTAAAAGTTTTTTTGTTAATATTTTCCAAAGTTTGTTGGTGGCAACCGAAGTTTGGCAAGAGTCAATGGTCAGAAGTTCGCCGACAGGGTCACTGAAAGTGGCTACCGGAGGTGGCTAGTAGCGATTGTCGGAGGTGGCGATCGGAGTTGGCTGATAACGGTTGTCGGATGTGGTGGTCAAAGTTTGGCCAGAGTCAGTGACCAGAAGTTCACCGGAAGTTGAGATCGGAGGTGGTTAATGACGGTCATCAAAGATGGTGGTCGGAGTTGACCGATAGTGGTCACCAGAGGTGGTGTCTGAAAGTTAGCCAGAAAACTTCCTAAATTAAATTAGAAAAAAGAAGTGTAACATATGGGTTTGACGAGTGTTTACTATTCAAACCCATGGGAAAGAATTGGCTTCCTAAACCCGTATCCAAAACAAAGGTTGGGTTTAGGAAGCCTAACCCATCCCAAGCCCAACCCTTGAAACAAACACCTACTAAAATGCTACACCCACGGTTAAACTCAAATTTTAAATTTTAGATATTTGTCCAAAAAAAAATATGAAACTAGACATTTTTCAAAACTCATCCCATATCTTAGACATTTCCAACATTCTCTCCATAATAATCTATTCTGTCTAATTCAACACAACGAGAATACGGATATCGAGAAAATATAGTATTAAAATAAACAAAACATAATATATAAATAAATAAAATAACAAAATAAGAAATTATGAAAATAGGAAATTCCTCCAAAATTTTTCACTTTCTCAAAAATTCATGGAATTTTCAACAATATAAGATCCATAAAATGCCTCTATTTATAGGCAAAATTGCAAATAGGAGGTGGCTTTACATGGACACTAATAATGTGTAGGTATGAGACACATGGGTAACATGTAGAGTTACACATGGGGTGATAGGAGTTTGATAATTGTTGCCTTTAAGACACTAAGCTTGGGCATGAACATTATACCTAATTTAACATATTTATAATACTCCCCCATAAATTTTCATTATATATGAAATATGTTTCATTAAAACCTTACTTAGGAAAAATACTCATTTGAGAAATAAATTCTAGTGAAGAGAAAAAAGTACAAATTTCATATAATCTAATACTCTTAAATAGAATACAGTATATTTACCCTCTCTTATAGAAATATCATTTGAAATCTCTGAGTCACCGCACTCAAATGTTGTGCATTAGGTTTGTTGGGTTTTATGTCCTAAAACTCGCAGTTTGTACAATGATAAACATTTTCTATAATTAATATACTTATTATTGATTTAATAAATTATATAAAAGTCTAAATCCAATAAACTAAGACCCATGACTATTGCATGAGTACTTGAACTTTATCTGGAGACATAAGAGTGGATCAGGTTCGAGTAAATAGTCAAAATGATCTATGGTATATGAATAAGTTTGGGTACCTTATTCTGGTAACACCATTGGATGTGGCCTACTCTGTAGTTGTTACAAAGAGTTGTAAAGTGCTACATACAATGTGATCCTAATTCGTACATGTTATGACATGAAAAGTGGGGGCGTCCTATGCAATGAGTTCGCATAAGATCGAACCAAGAAATAAGTCACTCTTACTTTATAATGTTGTTTACAGTTTAAGACTGACAATTTCACCTAGATGACCTAGGTAACTTGATCTTAATCCTGAGCTAATTATGAAGTTCTATTTATTCAGGATTACCCTTAAATTTGCATAGATGAGGGTTGGCTCAACAGCGTTGGCTCAAAAAGACTCCCATTTCAGGGGTAAGACCTAATAAATAGCTGGGGACATAGGGTGCAAGATGGAGTTCACGTCTACTCGATTTAGGGATAGGAGAAATGTTGTTCTGTCAAGTACTGAATCCAGGTCTTGAACAAGGGGCCCCACCCTCTCACTGGGCTGAGAGAGTTTGGTTTAGTGATTGGATCACAAACCAATTGTTCATTAGAGGATCAGTAGGAAATTGAAGAATAAGATGTAATCTCGAGGGTAAAACAGATATTTGACCCAGCCATCATTACGAACAACCTGTGAAGGGTCGACTTGCTGATTATGGTTAAATCATGTGGACATAATATATCTACAGTGAGAGGAGTGCAACTATGGGCTTTAGTGGAGTGACCGATTAGTTAACGAATGGGGATTTATCTGGTCTAATGAGTTTAGCCGATTAATCTCGATTTTATATATAATTTTGATTTTGTGAGAGAATGGGAAAATTGAAAAAGAAAACACAAATGGAAAAACTATGTTCTTTGCCTTGTCTTACTCCAAGCATGAGCTGATGAGCTGAAACCCATGCAACTCTCTCCCTTGTATGTTAATTTACAATATATTGAAGAGTTTGTAGTAAAATTCGGGCATGCAATCAAGAGAGAATTTTAGAAAAAATTCGTGCTGAAGAAAAGTTCTTCAACCAGATTGCTGCTGTGAGCTATTCTCCTTCATCCCTAGATTCAAGCTTGTTTTCAGTCCCACAACTCAATCTAGAGTACCAAGAGAATAGTAAAGAAGATCTTGAGGTGGTATGCAACAAGATTTGGAGAAGATTGCAGCTGGAGAACAAGCTTTGAAGAAGTTCTACAAGAGTTATGTCTTGAAACTCACATGTTTTCTGCAAGAGCATGCTTTATATTTTGCAAAAATTAGTGAATTAGAGTGCTTAAATGATTCTTATGCTTCCGATGTTGCTGATACATTCCTACAATTGGTATCAGAGCATCATATAAGCATTCAATTCGGTTTAATTTTAGTTTGGTAGGTGTTTTATATGAGAAATATGAAACTGATGAACTGAAATGATTTTCTGAGATTTGGCATTTTAATTCTCTTTAATTTCTCTTTTAAATGTGTAATTGGCTCTTGTTTAATGAGCTTTTATGTGTTAGCAAGAGTCTATAATTTATTTGGAATTATTAGAGTTGAAATTAAGATGTAATTGAAGAAACAAGTGAAGGAGGCCGAGCTGCTGTTCTAGTTTTTCAACTTCTGCTCAAAATCGTTGTTGAGGTTCAATTGCTAAGCGATCGTCTAGTTCCACACGTTACACGACGTAAAGAAAAGCTAGGCGATCGTATAACAATAGGTACTGGTTGTTGTGATGTTGAACGCTAAACGATCGTAGACCTAGAGAGCTAAATGATGTGTTCAAATTGCTATACGATAGCACTAAGCGATTGTTTAGCTTTGGCGTGGGAACTAAACAATACATTGAATTTGCTATACGATGGAACTATATAATCATGTAGTTGCTGCGCGTGCTAAGCAATGCGATGAAGTGCTATACGATACCACTAAGCGATCGTTTAGATGTAGTGCTAAGTGATCATGTAGACGAAGTGCTAAGCGACGTGATGATGTTCTATACGATAGAGCTAAGCGATCGTTTAGCTACGACGGATACCAAACGATGACATGAAGCGCTAGGCGATGGTGTTAAGCGATCGTCTAGTTCTATAAGATAGAGCTAAGCGATAGCAAGGCGATGGTGTTAAGCGATCGTGTAGTTCTATAAGATAGAGCTAAGCGATTGTTTAGCTTCGACAAACACTAAGCAATTGTGTACCTCTTCACAACACAAGGTGATGGTGTTAGACAATTGCCTTCAGCGCTACAGGATTGGCCTTACCAAGACTTTGAGGTTGGATCAAGAGCAGTCGGTTCGACCGATTCTCTCAAGGACCAATCCGGTTCAACTGGCTGGTCTGGTTCAAACTTATCCAATCCAGTTCAAGATGTTTGGGTTCAGTTTGGAGTAGTTCGAGCAGTTCAAAGACAGTTTTGAAGCTAATTGTAATAGTTAGGCTTTTGTTTGCTTGTTTATGCCAAAACTAAAACCATATCAGTCTGTGTTTAATTATTTATACATTTGATGTATGTTATAATTAAATAAATTTTGGATGTGCATACAGTATGCCATTTAGATTTAAAATCCCACCATAGGAAGCATGTTACATGCATTGAAAGTATGTTATAATCTGTTATAATATATAGTATGCATGTTAGGATTTCTTGTATTTAATACAAGTGTTATATTAAATATTGAATGTCTTTATGTATGTTATGGAAGTTTAGCATGTTTAAAGTTTTATAAATTATTATAAAATTGGGTTAGACATTTAAAATCCATAAACAACAGTTGCATGCTCACGTAGGAACCTAGGTTACAAACTCAACCGGTATATAATTCTATCTAAGGTTGGGGGTACTTAGTTAATGGTTTACGAAACACCTCCTACTTGGGGATTATGGCCGAATTATTGAGCATTGGTAACCGGTTTTATGAGTATACGTGAGTGATGTGAGGTAGTAAAATGGTTTATCATCTAGATACCGTAGGTTAAAATGGTTTATCACCTAGACACCGTAGGTTGTTTTATTAGCAAAAAAGAACCTAAGTATAAATCTACCCAATAGAACAATTCAGTGGCAGTTTAATGACTTCTATATGATAGAGTTATTAGAAAATTTCACTAGGAGATTAATAACATATACGATACATTATTTTTAGCTCTCAAGTCTCTAAGAGTTCACAATCTAGATTTAAGCGGTACTTCGTGTTACCCTGGAAGTGACCTCCCTACGGAAAGTATTTTTTTTTAGTTTAAATCTTGATTTCGGTGAATAAGAGGAAGTTGTTCAAACAGAAATCAATTATTCGATATATAGATTTCAACTGTCATGTCTCCACATAGTTTACACCTGAGATTCATATAACGATTCGTGTCACCCTAGAAGTGGCCTCCCTACGAAGAGTGTTTTGTATGAATCAATATCAAGGTAAACGAAGGAAGTAGTTCATAGTAATTGGGTGAAGGATATGTGTCAATATATCCTACAATCTCCTCCATTAGTCTGAACTGTGAGATTCCTATGTTGCGCCTGCTGGTTAGCTTTAAGTGGCCCTTTGCTAGTCGTTTAGTGACGACTATCCCTATGGAGGATTGTAACATAGGATTTGGAACAACCCAGGCTTCAGTAAAATGAATAGGGTCTTATAGTTCCGTCTTGGATATTGTCTTCTATTTTGGAGGCAAATTTATATCGTCCTATAGGATCTGAAATTGGCGGGTCACACTTACCAGAATTACTAAATTGTTATTAAAGATCTTGACCGAAAACGATAACTAAACGACTATAGGAATAAGAGTTATTCCGAAGATAATAGGAATAAGAATTATTCTAGAGATAGTGTTTGGTCAAAATTGTTTGCTTTAGTGAAGGAGTATCTGACTGCCCCACGGTAGAACATATTCTAACACATTAAAGTATCGTTGCAAATAAATAATGGTTATGGGTACATTATTACTTTTTACTAAAACTCGATTTTGGATTTAGTTACAATTTGTTAATTAGAATTTGTTTGAATTTTATTAGCATGTCGAATTCTTCTAGAAAACTTACTTCTAATTTAAATAACAGTATAATCAAATCAACAAACAAATTACTAGCGGTTGATTACACCAAAAAAGTTTTAATAGAAGATCGTCCTCTATCTCCCAATTCATCTGAAATTATGAATTATGTACATGAGAGTGCAGAATTCGAACAACAAGATAAATATGATTTACTTGTTATCAAAGCATGTTTAGTGGAAAATGATAAAATCTGGATAATTGATTCAAGTGCCGTTAATCATGTTTGTACTATCTCACAAGAAACAAGTTCTTGGAGACAGTTGACAGAAGGTGAAACAATCTTTAAGATAGGGACCGGGGAGATTATTTCAACCAAAGCAGTGGGAGATATGAAGTTATTTTTAGGAGATAAGTACATTTATTTGAAAAATGTATATTATATTCCTTTTATGAAAAGCTTGGGATATAAAGTAATCAACATTATCAAGACGAATGGTCTTAATTGCATAATTAGGAAATCGTGCTTTAACCTGCATTATCAATTATAAATTTTGTTCTTCTAGGCAAAATAATATTTGCTTTTCAAAATCCTTCAATTAGGTTCTACCAGGTTTTCAGAACTTGATATTATATCTACTTTTGCTTCCAGCATTGCCAATTTGGAAAAGTGGTTTTTATTTGTAACTATTGTGTGTGTAGTTGCACTGTCTGCCAACCAAATCTTCTTTGTTCATTTTTTAATTTCTTAACATATGAAAATGATCCAAGTTTTTTCATTAAAAGAAATTAATTAGAATAAGAAAAACAACATTTTGAATATACAAAAACTAATATTTACTAAGAGAAAAAACATGAAGATTGATAAAAACAACAACAACAACAACATAGATAGTTTCAAAGTTAAAAGAAACACTTGATGTTCCATCAACTATGCCCAAATTCTCTTTAGGAGATTCAAATAAGTCCGCCACATCCAAATTTGTCATTCGGGATGGGTTAAATATATCATTATCCTGGTTTGCAAAATTTGCTTCCATATTTTTTCTTTTTTCCTTTGGGGAAGTTTGATACAGATTAATTAAGTGTTTCAATATACGACAAATACGTGACTAATGTCCAATCATACCATATAGGAAATATTTTTGTTCACCACCTTTTAAATTCTTATCTTGTGGAGCTTTTCCTTTTTGGTCATCATTTTGTGTGGTTCTCTTGAAATTTTGATGATTATAACGTTCACCATGAAAAGAAAAATTATTTCTTCCTGTACTGCAATCACGACCTCGACCATGATTATTATTAAAATTCACAGCATTCACTTCAAGGAATGGTGTCGTTCGGTTGGTCGAGATTTATGATTTTTCATCAATAACTCGTTATTTTCTTCGGTCACGAGAAGATATGAAATTAGTTAAGAATACTGTGTAAAACCCTTTTCTCAATATTTCTACTGTAGCAGTATATTCAAGATATGAAATATAGAATATGTCTTCTCTAACATATCAGCATCAGTAATTTGCTCTCTGCATAACAATTTTGAATTGATTTTAAATAATAGAGAATTGTAATCACTTACTAATTTAAAATCTTGTAGCCTCAAATGCATCAACTCATAACAAGCTTTAGAAAGAATAACTATTTTTTTATGATCATGTTGGAGTTGATGCCCTAAATCTCATGGGTCCTATGGTTTGTAATTATAATGTAGATTTATTTATTTAATAAAATATGTGATATTTTATTCGACATTGAGTAGCATTAACCCACAAAACCAATAAACTAACATCCAAGGTTATCTTCTGTAGTTTAAACATGTCTGTAGAAACATATAGGTGAATCATGTTTAAATGATAATCTAAATGGTCTGTAGTAGATGGATAAGGTTGGATACATTATCCTGGTGACACTATGGATATGGCCCACTTTGTAGATGTTATAATTATAAGTGCTAAAAATGATCTAATCCTGATCATTTATATAGATGAAGGAACCGTGAGGTGCACTAGAGAAGCGGGATCGTCCCAATTTCGTTTTCACAGTAATTAAAATTACAGAGAACATAAGAATATGCATCAAACAGGAAAGATTATAACATGCTTAAAAGAGAATTAGGGAAGAAATTTGCTTACCCTTGTAGAACAACTCCTTCGCATAAATCTTCCTCTATTTGATCATGAATACTTCGATGAGGACACCACCAAGCGGAATCTTCTGTATTCTCTTTTGGGTAGATAATTGGTAGGAGGTGTGGGTTCTACTTCTTTTGGAAGAGTGAGGAGAAATTTGAGAGGTAAAATTCAGGGAAGATTTTATGTAAAACTTATAGAACTTTTTTTTTTCTACCTTAGGAAGAAGAAGAAGATGTGAAAAAGAAAATCGACCCCCCACACGTCTGATGAGAGAAAATTAAAGGGAAGGAGTTGTAACTCCCTCCCTTTAATTTTGAAATTTAAATTAAAATTAAAAATAAAGTTAGTTTAATATATATATATATATATATATATATATATATTATATCAAATATAACACATAACCTATAGTTTTTATATTGTATCAAATACAATATAATCTATAGTATTATTTGTCTCATATGTGCATGGTATTTAATAAAATTTGCATTTATACTAAATTTAATTATGTGAATATCATTCATATAATTAATACTTGAATCATATTCAAATACTTCATTCCTCTCAAAAGAAACTTTATACTGTAATGTATCAAATACATTATATTAATTATATCACACATATAATTAATTTTAATTTAATTATATCATATATAATTAAACCTCTCAATTAGTTTGAACAACAAATTAATCCAAGGTACAAAGAAATTTTTTCACCTACCTCCCTCCAGGAAGGGCAAGTTTTTAACGTCGATTGCATGATGTGACCTGTCCCCAGTCAAGGTACGAAGAAATTCTCATATTTCTTTAGACCCTTTTCAGATGAGCCAATATAGCCCGGTAAGGTTATAAGACGCCTCATCTTTTAAAGAGAACAAGACAGGTCGAATTTGTATTTTTTTAATAAGGCAAAAAAGGGAAAAAGAAAGAATCAAAAGACACAAATGACTCTAAAGAGTCTAAAGAAACAACAGACTCAACAGACATGTGAGAACCTAGAGGAACAAAACTCGAATATATACAACATACTAGGACTTCTTTAACTCTATCAGCTGGATGTCGTCGGGTTTAGGCTCGGGACCCTCTTTAGCCTAACAAATTAGGAAGCATAGAGTGATGTCCTCATCATCACTAGAAAGGTAACACTTCACAAGGAACTTCCCATCCAAGGTACAAATGATGGGCTGCTCTGGCACGCTAGCCAATCTCTGCACAACCTCTGACAGTTGGGCAACATGGTCGATCATGCTTTGCAGCTGAGCTTGAACGTCCTGTTAAAACTAAAGAGAGCTATTAGCAAGTTCAAGAAATTAAGAACGCTAAAGCCATACGTGGGTATGAATCTTCAGCAAGTGGTTCCTCCTCTTCCACCGCATCGGTGTGGACTACCTTATGCCTCTAAGCCTCTGGAAAATCCAAGGAATGGTCTGACAACGGCTCGTCTGGCCTCCCAACTGAAGTTACAAGCTGAACAACAAGGTCACTCAAACTTTGCAAGTCAAATCTAGACTCTGCCTCGGGGCAAAGACTATTCTGTTGGAAGCGCTCGAACTCCTGCTGCCTACGGAAGGTCTCTTGCTAAAGCTCAAAAATACTGTCAGCAAGCTCCAAAACCAAAGCCTCTAATGACTTACCTGACCCTAAAGATTGAGCATGAGTCGACTGGTGTGGTGCTATGAAATCTTGGTTGTCAAAGCTCTGCTACCATCCTGAGTATCCATGGTCAAAGGACTCCTCCCACCAACAATGGTGAGGCTCGTAGTCTAAAGGACCATAATACCCCTCCTTGGAATGACCATGTGGCACTAAACTTCATTGCAACCTTAGGCCTGCTGCGAACTCCACTCCATCACGTGGCTAACCAAGGTGGTCAACTCGACAATGTGGCATCAAGGCCACTTACTTCGTCATTAAGACCTGTAACTCGACCTTCGAATGCCCAAGATTGATTTGGAAGTCCTGACATGCTTAACTGACATAAGAAAGAAAACAAATCAAAACAAAAGAAACTTTTTGGTGTCACTCCTAAAGGACTGCTGATCAAATAATATTTATAAATCACCGAATCAACTACTTGTACTAACTAATAGTACAAACGGCAAGTCAAAGATCGAACCATAAGGAAGCACGAAAGATTAGTTCCTTAAAGCACATTTTTCATTAAAGTGGTAAAATGGGGGAGTTTGGTGTGGATTGGAATAAGTAGAATTGTAAAGAAAATAAAATGCAAGAAAATAAAAGATAGAAATGCAATTAACTACGACATTCTAGCTTAGAGAAATGGAATGGACCAATGCAATCTTGTTCATCGAGTTATTTAAATTCAATTTTAGGTTCTTGATTATGCCTAGCTCAATTGAATGGAATACCAATCAATGATCCTAACTACCTAATTAATCAAAATACATAGAAAACGAATTTGCTCCATACAAATTAACAAATCACATTAAGTTCTAGAGATAACGCTAGGATGAGTGTTCAACTTCCACCATCTAATCAAACTTTCAATGTGGTTTCTCTCTAAGTTGATGGAGCAAGACTATTCATTTTACACAATGAATTGCAAGCCTAACTAACCTATTGCATCCTTTGAGTAAGCCTACAATTACATGGCACATATTATAAGCTATCTCTAAGCATTCAACTTACACAACAAATTATTGGTTGTCAATCAATAATGAAATTATGCAATTCATAAACAAAAAATTCATATTGAAACCCATAGACAAGAATGTAGAAATTACATTCAAATAGAACTCCCAAAATTCCATTATTTCAAATCCCTAAACTAGGGAGCTAGGTCTTACCTTCCCATGAAGATGAAGAAGAAAAGAACCCGGCTATGTCTTCACTAATTACATGAGACGAGGAGAAAAAATGAAGAAAAATATAAATGGAGATGTGAAAAGAGGAGGAAATTGGCATACGAGCTGATTGGGAGTGATTTTTTCTATAAACTTTTGCCTTAAATCAAAGAGAAGACATATAAACTGTTTGCAAAATTGCGAGGCCTCGTGCGTGCCTCCGTTCAAGTTTTGTAGCAATGCAATGCTACATGTAGTGTTGCAACACTGCCTCGTTTCTGCGAGAATGTAAAGCTATTGCCTTTTAGCGTTGCACAACGCTTCGACTAGGGGCATAATGATCCTTTCACGTCATTTTGAAGTCTTGTTACTCAAATTAGCTCCTAATTTCTCCAAATTAACCCAGCTCACTAATGACTGATTCTACCTCCAATATACTCGATAAGTATAAAATCATTAAATAAATATATTAAACAGAGTAACGGCCTAGAATTAAGATGAGGAAAATAACATATTTTTTGTGTTATCACTACTGAATCTTCAACAAGAGTTGTTGAAGATCTCAACACCTCAACAAGAGTTGTTGAAGTTGGTTCATCTAGTAGGTCACATCTACCTTAAGTTTTGAGGGAGTCTCGACGTAGTGGGAGAGTTGTGAACCTGCCTATTTTTTTTTTTTTTTTATGGGTTTAACAGAAACCCTAGCTATCATAGCTGGCGGAGATGTTGAGGATCCATTGTCTTACAATAAGGTAATGGAAGATATTAACAAAGTTTAATGGATAGAAATTATGGATCTCAAAATGGAGTCTATGTACTTCAATTTAGTTTGGGATCTTATAGATTAACTTGATGGGGTAAAATATATAGGTTGCAAGTAGATCTACAAAAGAAATAGAGTGCTGATGGGAAGGTGCAAACCTTCAAGGCTAGACTTGTGGCAAAGGATTATACCCAAGTTGAGGAAGTCAACTATGAGGATACTTTCTCACCTGTTGCCATGTAGAAGTCTATTTGGATACTCATGTCCATTGCCTCATATTATGACTATGAGACTTGGAAAATGCACGTGAAGACTACTTTTCTGAATGGCAATCTTGAGGGGATAGTTTATATGGAGCAACCTGGGGGATTCATATCCCAAGGTCAAGAGCAAAAGATTTGTAAGCTTGATCGGTCCATTTATGGATTGAAGCAAGCTTCTAAATCTTGGAATATAAAATTTGATACTGCGATCAAATTTTATGGCTTTGATTAGAATTTTGATGAGCCTTGTGTTCATAATAAAATCATCAACAGTTTAGTAGTTTTTCTTGTGTTGTATGTAGACGATATTCTACTCATTGGAAATGATGTAGGTTTACTGACTGAAATTAAGAATTGGCTAGAGAGCAAATTCTAAATGAAATATTTGGGAGAGTCACAGTTTGCTATGGGCATTCATATCTTTAGAGATCGAAAGAATAAAAAGTTGGCCCTATCTCAAGCATCGTACATTGACAAGATGCTTGTCAAGTTTTTTACGCAAAACTCTTGGAGAGGTTTACTCCCTTTTATGCATGGAGTTATTTTATCTAAGGAAAAGGGTCCTAAGACACCTCAAGAGGTTGAAGAAAAGAGATGGATCCCCTATGCATCGGCTGTTGGTAGCCTGAAGTATGCGATGTTATGTACTAGGCCTAACATCTATTATGTAGTGGGGATAGTCGGTAGATATCAGTCTAATCCAGGATTTGATCACTGAACCATTGTTAAGAACATCATTAAGTATCTACGGAGAACGAGGGACTACATGCTCGTATATGATTCTAAGGATTTGATCCTTACAGGATACACGGATTATGATTTCTAAACTGATAAGGATTCTAGGAAATCCACATCAGGAACAGTATTCACTCTTAACAAAGGGACAGTAGCCTGGAAGAGCACCAAGTAAGGGTGCATTGCTGACTCCACTATAGAGGCTGAGTACATAGCAGCTTATGAAGCTGCTAAGGAAGCTGTATGGCTCAGAAAGTTCCTGACTAATCTGGAAGTGGTTCCAAATATGTCTAAGCCCGTCACCCTTTACTGTGATAATGGCGGTGTTGTGGCTAATTCCTGAGAGCCTAGCAATCACAAGCGTGAGAAGCACATAGAGCGAAAGTATCATCTCATTTGGGAGATTGTGCATCGAGGGGACAATGTTAATGATTCATTTATAAACGCTCTCACGGCTAAAGTGTTTGAGGGTCATCTGTAGAGTATGGGTCTACGTGACAAGCCACATCTAGTCTAGGGCAAGTAGGAGATTTTGTACTGGGCACATATTCTGCCCTAGTTTACTGTTTTGTGTACTTTTATATTAGTGTGACTTTTATGATGTACACCCCACTAACTTTAGGACAAGTAAGAGATTGTTGAGGTTGATGCCCTAAATCTGGTAGGTCATGTAGTTTGTAATTGTAATGTACAAAGGATTTATTTATTTAATAAAATATGTGATATTTTATTCAACATTTAGTAGCATTAACCCATAAAACAAATAAACATGCAAGGTTATCTTTCGTAGCTTAAACATGTATGTAAACACATAGGTGGATCGTATTTGAGTGATAACCTGAATCATATGTAGTAGATGGATAAGGTTAGATACCTTATCCTGGTGACACTACGAATACGACCTGCTTTGTAGATGTTACAATAGTTGTAAAGTACTTCAAATTATCTAATCCTGATCATTCATGTAGAGATATGTGACCAGGGGTGTTCTATACAAAAAGGTTTGTATAAGATCGGACCACGAAATGAATAGTCTCTTTATATAACGTCATTATTAGTAAAAATTTACATTTCACCAGGATGACCATAGGTGACATGACCTGAATTGTGAGTGAGTGGTAAACTCTTGCATATGAAGGTGATCCTTTGATTTGTATGGGTAAGGGTGGCCAGATCGCCGACTCAATAAGCCTACCATTTTGGGGATTTGTCTGATTGGGAGCTGGCAACACAGCTACACAAGAAAGAATTCACTCCTTCTCTAATATCGGGGTAAGTAGATAAATTGTTCCCTTCAAGGCTGATTCCGTGGCTTGATTAATATAGCGGCACATACTCTCTTGGCCCGAGAGGGGTTTGGTCATAGTTGGACTATGGCTTATTGTTCATTAGAGGAAACATTGGTACTTAAGAAGTTAGATATAACTATAAGGGAAAAACAGTAATTTTGGCCCAACTATATTTACGAGCAATTAGTGAAGGGTCGTTGCACTGTTGACTGTTTATATCCAATGGACACATAAATGTATTTGTAGTGCGAATAGTGCAGCTGTTGATCTTTAGTGGAATGACCGGTAGTTAATAGATGTTGAGTAATTTAATTAAATGAGTTTAATTAATTATTCAAGTACCACTGGAGCTTCAATTCTAAGGTCCATAACTGGGATTATTAAGAACTAATTTTGGATTAATTTGAATAATTCAAACACATATACATACACACACACACACACATTCCTGAGAATTCTCTTCCCCTGTAAAGAATATGGAGGTTGCCACACACACACATACACACTCCTGAGAATTCTCTTCCCCTATAGAGAATATGGAGGTTGCTTTTGTGGTGGTGTCCTCGTTGATGACCTTTTGATTCGTGATTGATCGTGATTGGAGAGGAAGCTTTCAAGAAGAAGATTATGGCTTCAAGGGTAAGTTGATCCAAACTCTTCCCCTTCCCTCATTGAATGCATTAATTTTCTGATAATGCATAATATTTATTATTCTGTAAACTTCAATTATATGAAAAATTAGCATTGGGACGATCCCGCTTCTGCATTTGAACTTCACCGTTCCTTCAGATCATACCTCTCTTTCAAATTTTCCACAAGATATGGGAATCTTTTATTGTAAGATACTATATTTTCAATCCTTTGTGGAGATGATGCTGAAGCAAAATCATAGCTTTTGGCCCGTTCTGATTAGATATTATATTTCCTTTTTAAATTGTTTCCCCAAGGTTCATAACATCCAGGTGGATTTCGGCAACAAGCACCCATGACAAATAATCATTGCCATTAATGTCAAGGGCTGCAAATTCTAATTTCGTAAGGTTTTCATGACAATACTGTCACAAACATTATATATATTTTAGAAATTTAATATGTACTAAATATGCAAAATAACATTTAATTTATTAATAATAACGAAGAGGAAAAAAATGACATTCCATTAAGACCTACCTTCAACGGGAAAAATGAAAGAAGTTTGTGCTAATAACGTATTATAAAAATGAGGCGCAACGGGAATATGGATATCGAGAAAATATATTACTAAAACGAATAACATAAGAAAAAAAATAAATTAGGAAATTCCTCCAAAATTCTCCATTTTCAATAAACCAATTGTTCAATAGAGAATCAGTGGAGACTTAAGGAGCAAGATGTATAACAAAGGTAAAACCAAAATTTTGACCTAGTTGTAAATATGAACGATATATGAAAGATCGACTTACTAATTATGGTTAAATCAAATGGACAGAAATATATCTACAGTGGTATGTCTCGGTAGTTAACGAATATTGATTAATTCGGTTTAAAGAGTTTAGCCAATTAATCTAAAATTGTTGGAGCTCATGATCTGTAGATCCATTAGGTTCCTTTACTAACTCATAAAAGAATAGATTAGAATATTAAGTGAATTTGAAATGTTCAACTCAAATTAGGGTTTGGATAATTATATTTGATATAATTAACGTTTAAATTTATTGAAATTAAACGTATTTGGAGAGTTCAATATATTTAAATAATGATTTAAATATCAATTACATGAATTGGGATTCATGTTAAAACTAGATGTTCTTATCAATTAAATATTTGATACTAAATCATTATTATTTAATTAATTAAATTTTTTTAATCAATTATTTAATAAATTAAATCAATATCAATTATTAAAAAAATCAATTTTAAAAATTAAATTTAGATTCTATTTAATTTAATTATGATTGAAAATAAAATAAAATAGAAAAAGTGTTTTTTAAAATCCATAATGAATTTTTCCCATATTGAACACCTAGCCCACTAATTTAGTGATATTTGAAGTGTCAAATAGTTAATTAATTGATTTTGCATGTTTAATTTGATTAAATGCCTCATAAATTCATTTGAATTTGGGGCATGCAAATGAAATTTTGAAAAAAATTCTGCTATGAAATTGGTTTCTGTCTAATCTACCAATCCAATCCAAAATCCCTCTCAATTGGACATCCACTACTTAATCCAAGGTCTGAGATTAGTACAGAAAACTTATGTGGAGGTCTACTACAAAGCTTGAAGGAAAATTTCGTGGAGAAAGTAAGGAATTTTTGGAATCCATTAAAGGTATTCAACTTGAAACCTTAATGAGAAAATTGTGAACTTGCATGCTTGTTACTCAAATTAATGGAATAAGAGTGCTTAATGATTATGTTTGTTTCCATGTTATGCATCCTATTCATTAAGAATGATGTAGGTATGCTCACTGAAACTAAGAATTGGCTAACGACTAAATTCTAAATGAAATATTTGGGAGAGTCACAATTTTTTTTGGACATTCAGATCTTTAGAGATCGACAGAATAAAAAGCTGGTCTTATCTCATGCATCGTACATTGACCAGATGCTTGTCAAGTTTTCGATGTAGAACGCCAAAAGGGGTTTACTTCCTTTTAGGCATGGAGTTATTTTATCTAAGGAAAAGTGTCCTAAGACACCTCAAGAGACTGAGAAAATGAGGTGGATCCCCTATGCATCGGCTGTTGATAGCCTAATGTATGTGATGTTATAAGCTGGTTTTATCTCATGCATGATTTGATCACTGGATGGTCGTTGATAGCTCTCAAAAAGAGCTATTATTCCTTGCTAAATTCAGGCTCATTATCGGATTTAATGTGTTTATTTTCCCTATTTTATAGGTATCGAGCAACCAAGAGGTAGAATTAGCGATTTGGAGCCGATCAAGGTTAATTTGAAGCAATTTTGAGTTGATTTGAGCCTTTGGGCTTCAAAGGAATTGAAATTACCAAATTGCCATCGAGTTCCATCGAGTATTCTATATTTTTATAAATGGCATCGAGTATAATCGAGTATAATCAACCATCGAGTAATCGAGTATAATCAGCCATCAAGTATCATCGAGTAAAAGGCTATCGAGTAATCGAGCATTGAGTATCGAGTAAGGGATCATCGTGCATCGAGTATTGAGTTTGTGACAGAACGCTCAGCGTTGCAACGTTTTCCCAGATGCTCGTGGCCCTCTTCTGTCGAGCATTGCAATGCTGTGAAAATTTCTATAAATACCTCTCTTCGGTATTAAGTTGAAACATGCTGAATTTTGGAGGCCGAAGTTAACCTTCATTCTTATTCCTTTCCCTTCAGAATTTAGTATCTTTAGGTTAGTTTTTATTTTTATTTTGGGTTGTAATCGATGGATTGGATGTGTATCTTGTCATAGCCTATGCTTATATTGATTGATTTAGTTGCATGTATTAGGATCACATGTTTAGGGTCTAGAATTTTTCTGGCCAAACTCATGTATGCCCTAGTATAATCTTTCCCAAATAAATCATGTTATAAGATATGGATTTCCTACTTGTAGTATATCTCAACAATTGAACCCTTTCGTAATGCAATTCAATTTTAACTTGTATGTCGCTAAGAATGAAACGTTGTAAATTGAATTAGGACTAATTTGGTTTAATATCGAATTTGGCTAATTTGGTTATTAGATTTTCTAATAGGTTGAAGGGTTGACAGATTCAGTGTAATTAATTGATACCTAATAAAAGAAATTGCATAGGAAACTCTCTCTTGCTCTAGAAATTAAATAGACTCCTATTCTAGATTACATTTACCTTTTTATTTTATTTTCATGCATATATCTCTTCCACACAACCCCTCCCCCCCCCCCCTATGTACTGCTTTGGTTAGAAAATTAACTTAATGAAACAAATCGCGCTTTCCTGCGGATCGATTCGGACTTACCACTGTTGCTACATTTCAGTAGTGACAGGACTAGTTCAGTATATACAAATTTTCTTTTGATCAAGTTTGAAGCTTATTAATGACGTAAGTTTCGGACTCGTCGACTGTTAAGAACATTCTCAAGTATCTATGGAGAACGAGGGACTATATGCTCGTGTATGGTTCTAAAGATTTGATCCTTACAGGATACACGGATTCTGATTTCTAGACTGATAAGTATTCTAGGAAATCCACATAAGAAACAGTGTTCACTCTTAACGGAGCAATAGTCTGGAAAAGCACCAAGCAGAGGTGTATTACGGACTCCACTATGGAGGCTGAATATGTAACGTCTTGTGAAGCTGCTGTTCAAAATTCGGGACTGACGTCATCGTAAACACCCCTGGCTCAAGCAAAGGTAATTTATTTTCACAATCCAAGACTTCAAAAATGCAGTAAAGCGGTAAGATCGGGGTCGAATCCATAGAGAGACTGTTGAATAATCTAGGATAATTTATGAATCCCACGTGAAAAGGGGTTTTGATGGTTTTGTGTTTCTGTAAAATAAATTGACAAACAAACAAGGAAGAAAAAAAACACAAGAATTAGCACAGAAAAGGGTTAAATCAAATTAATGGAAAAATCTTGGGATTAGTTTCTATGCTTTTTATTTTCTATCATAAGGCACTAGTTAATTTTACCAATCTTGTGAACCTCTTGACCTATGTGAAATTCTAATAGTCCAATTAGCACATTTTGATAAAAATCCAAACTAGCACTAGTTCAGTTTAAAACTTTTCCTTCTTAGTGACATACAAATTAAAACTGAAAAGCATTAAGAAGGGGTTCAATTGTTGAGACATACTACAAGCCGAAAAAACCATATCTTATAGCATGATTTATTGGGAAAGATTACACTAGGGCATAAATGAGTTTTTCCAAAAAAAGTCTAAACCTAAACATGCGATCCTAATACGTGTAACTTAATCAATCAATATTGCATAGACTATAATGATTTTGCATACAAGAATTTCAGTAAATTAATTTGTCAGAAACATACAAAGAAACTCTATTAATATTAACACAAATCCACCCAAAGGGTTCACAACAATTGACTAAATTTAACTAGTAAAACCTTCAAGAATCAAGACATACAAACAATCCCAAGAAAATTACCTAGCCTCTAAAAGGCATATCAGAATTACAATGATCAAAAGAGAATCGAGGCCGACTATGGTGACAATTGCTCAACAATTCGACTTCAATGGCTCCTAAAATCGGACTAACTCTTGAATTTTACTCTATTTTGAATTGTATTGAGGGTGTATTGAAGGCTGGACTTAAACATCCTATTTATAGGCTTCTCGTAGCATCGCAATGCTTGGAAATAGTGTTGCAACGCTGCAACGTAAATTGGAGAGCATCAAGGAGGCATCACAACGCTTTCCTTGACACTGGGTTGCGCGCGCACGGCGTTGAACTTCTGTCAATCTTCGCAGCATCGCAACGCTCTGAAGGAGCATTGCAGTGCTAAGTATTATGTCCCTTAGCGTTGGAGTCAAGCCTCAGACGGCGTTGCAATGGTGGTGGTGATCTAACTCCGGAGCATTGTGACCCTCGGGCCAGCGTTGAAATGTTGGCCTGCACCTGATGCTACTGCCTCCCAGCTTTGAATGAGCATTGGACTTAGGCTTATGAAGAGCGATGCAATGCTAAAATAGGTTAGAAATATCCTTTGTCATCTCAGCTCGATTTGGTGCATTTAACTCTCGGTTTTCCCTTCCTTTTTGTTTGATTTTTCTTCCTTGCAACGTAATTGCTCCTTGGGGTCCATTCCCCTAATAATAAGACAAATAAAGTACAAGAATTACCCAAACATAGGAAAGTTAAGGCCATAAACTTAGCTCTTTTTTAAAGCTAACAAACACCCCTAACTTAAGACTTGATCGTCCCGAGCAAGATTATAACACTCAGTCATGGAAATTGACTATAAACTGTTCACTCCATTCATCGAATCCTTTCTCTAATCTCAACAGTCTTTAGGATCTTAGTTTATTAGATTTAGACTGTATGAATGCAATTTAAAGATTCGATAACAACTTTATTGAAGAAATGTTGAATAACATCTTTATTGATAATAGAATGTGTTTAACTTTACAAACTGCGAGTTTTAGAACACACAACCCAACAATACTCTCACTTGGACTGAAACTCCAGTGGATCAATATATACAAATATATGCAATATTGAGTTACACTAAGAGAATAAAAAGAATAAATATAATAAACTAAAGCATCAGATACTCATAAAATCTCCCACTTTCCCTAGTTACAAATACCTCATAGACCTAGTCCTACTAGGTGACCCTCGAACACATTAGCCGAGAGGGTCTTCGTAAATGGATCAACTAAGTTGTCTTGTGAGGCTATCTGCGTGACGATCACGTCTTCTCTGTGTACAATCTCCCTGATGAGATGGCACTTCTGCTCGATGTGCTTTCCTCGTTTATGGCTTCGAGGTTCCTTTGAATTTGTAACTGCTCCACTGTTATCACAATACAGGGTGACTGGCAGGTGCATATCTGGAACCACTTCTAAATCAGTCAAGAACTTTCTGAGCCATATTGCTTCTTTGCTTTCATTGTGGAGTTAGCAATACAAATTCGCTTGATACTTCTCCACACTACTGCTTCTCCATATAGAGTGAATACTGACTCCAAAGTTGATTTCCTCAAATCTATATCGGTCTAGAACTCATAATCAGTTTATCCAATAAGGATCAAATCCTTAACACCATACACGATCATATAATTTCTCATACTTCGAGATAATTGAGAATATTCTTAACGGCAGTCCAATGATCATATCCAAGATTGAACTGAAACCTGCGGTTATTCCAACCGCATAGCATATGTCAGGACGAGTACACAATATGGCATACATTAAACTCCCTACTACTGATGCATATGGAATTCATTTCATAACCTCAACATCTTGAGGCTTCTTAGGACTTTGTTCCTTAGATAGATAAATTTCATGTCTAAAAGGCAATGTTCCTTTCTTGAAATTTTGCATTTTAAATCTAGACAACATTTTATTTATATAAGATGCTTGAGATAATGCTAAAGTTCTGTTCTTGCGATTCTGAATTATTTGGATCTCAAGAACATATTGTGTTTCTCCCAAATCTTTCATTTGGAATTGCATAGCCAGCCATCTCTTAATGTCAGCTAGAAATTCTACTTTATTTCCTATGAGTAGAATATCATTAACATACAACATAAGAAAGGCGAAAATTTTGTTAACGATTTTCTTGTAAACACAAGGTTCATCAACAATTTTTTCAAAGCCATAAGATTTGATCGTAGTAACAAATCTCATATTCCAGGATGTAGATGCTTGTTTTAACCCATAAATTGATCTATTAAGCCTGCAAACTTTTTGCTCTCGACCCTATTCGATAAACTCTTCTAGTTTAGACATATAGATACTCTCTTCAAGGTAGTCATTCAAGAAGGTTGTCTTGACATTCATTTGCCATATTTCATAATCATAAAATGCAGCTATGGACAAGAGTATTCTAATCGACTTAATCATGGCAACAGGAAAGAAGGTTTCTTCATAGTCTATCCCCTCTCTTTACGTAAACCCTTTTGCCAATAGTCTTGCTTTGTAGGCCTGTACCTTACCAGCTTGGTTTCGTTTTCTCTTGTAGATCCATTTGCAACCGATGGGTTTTATCCCTTCAGGTTGATTTACAAGATCCCAAATAGAATTGAAATACATAGATTTTATTTCAAGGTCCATGGCTTTAATCCATTGGTCTTTATCCAAATAATTCATTGCTTGTTTGAAAGTCAATGGATCCTCTAAGCCATCATCTAGTATGATGACTTGAGTTTTAGTTAAACCCATCTACCGGTCAGACTGTTGCACAACCCTCCCATTACGACGAGGCATTCTCAACTCTTGAGAAGGACGTGAAGTATCAGTTTCATCAACAACTCTTGTTGATGGACCTACTCTGTCAACAACTCTTGTTGATGCATTTGTCGTTTCTCTTGACATTTCTTCTATTACTAGCTTACTGTGAGGTTGATGATTCTTCATGTGGTCCTCCTCCAAGAAAGTTTCATTTTTCGACACACACACTTTATCTTCCTAAAGATCGTAAAAGTTACCACCTTTCGTTTATTTAGGGTAGCCTACAAATAGGCATACTTTTGAACGACGTTTCAACTTTTTAGGATTTTGCACTAACACGTGTGTTAGGGAACCCCAAATTCTGAAGTGATATAAATTTTCTTTACGTCCTCTCCAAAGCTTGTAAGGTATTTCATAAACACTTTTCGAGGGAACCATGTTCAAAATGTATACTGCAATTTCAATTGTGTGTCCCCAGAAAGAATTTGGTAACTAAGTATAACTCATCATAGAATGAAACATGTCCAACAAGGTTCTGTTTCTCCTTTCTACCATACCATTTTGTTAAGGTGTGCCAGGGGCTATGAGTTGAGACTGGATTCCATTTTCTATTAAATAGTTCTGGAATTTCAAGTCCATATACTCACCACCTCAATCTGATCGAAATGTTTTAATCTTTTTACCTAATTGGTTCTCAACCTCAGCTCTATACTCTTTGAACTTTTCAAATGTTTCGGACTTTTGGTGCATTAGGTAAATATGCCCATACCTGGAATAGTCATCTATGAAGTTGATGAAATATTCAAACCCTCCTCTAGATCTAACATTCTGTTGGGTTTTATGTCCTAAAACTCGCAGTTTGTAAAATGATAAACATTTTCTATTATCAATATACTTGTTATTGATCTCATAAATTGTATGAAAGTCTAAATCCAATAAACTAAGACCCATGACTATTGTATGAGTACTTGAACTTTATGTGGAGACATAGGAGTGGATCGGGATCGAGTAAATAGTCAAAATGATCTATGGTACATGAATGAGGTTGGGTACTTTATTCTGGTAATACCATTGGATGCGGACTACTCTGTAGTTGTTATAAAGAGTTGTAAAGTGCTACATATGATGTGATCCTAATTTGTACATATTATGACATGAGGAGTGGGGGCATCCTATGCAATGAGTTTGCATAAGATCAGGACCAAGAAATAAGTCACTCTTACTTTATAACGCTGTTTACTGTTTAAGACTGATTATTTCACCTAAATGACCTAGGTAACTCGATCTTAATCCTGAGCTAACTATGAACTCTTGTTTATTCAGGATTGCCCTTAGATTTGCATAGTTGAGGGTTGGCTCAACAGCGCCGGCTCAATAAGCCTCTCATTTCAGGGGTAAGACTGAACAGATAGCTGAGGACATAGAGTGCAAGACGAAGTTCACGCCTACCTGATTTAGGGATAGGAGAAAGGTTGTTCTCTCAAGTACTGAATCCAGGTCTTGAACAAGGGGCCCCACCCTCTCACTGGGCTGAGAGAGTTTGGTTTAGTGATTGGATCACAAACCAGTTGTTTATTAGAGGATCAATAGGGACTTAAGGAATAAGACGTAATCTCGGGGGTAAAACAGATATTTAACCCACCCATTATTACGAACAACTTGTGAAGGGTTAACTTGCTGATTATGGTTAAATCATGTGAACATAATATATCTACAGTGAGGGAAGTGCAACTATAGGCTTTAGTGAAGTGGCCCATTAGTTAACAATGGGGATTAATTCGGTTTAATGAGTTTAGCCAATTAATATCCAAATCGTTGGAGCCCATGATCTGTAGGTCCACGAGGTCCCCCTACTAGCTCGTAACGGACTAGCTCTAGAATAGCGTGATAAGTTAATTTGAAACGTTCAAATTAGACTTAAGGGAATTATTGATTATATGAGGTATAATTATGTTTAATTTTAGAATTAAACGGTATAGGAGAATTTATATATTTAAATATGATTTAAATATATAAAGATGGATATGTGTTAAAATTAATTTAATATTTGATACTAAATTAATTAAGTTTTATTTAATAATTAATTTATGAAATTAATTAATTTTTCATTTTTAAAATCAAATAGATTTTTTAATCAAAATTTTATTTTTAGATAAAATTGAAAAAGGAAAAGAAAACAAAAACACAAAATGGAAACATGGGTTTTTCCATTATCCATCTTTGAAGTAGCTCACACATGAAGCAACCATTTGCCTTGTCTTTTCCAAGCATGAGCTACAACTCATGCAGCTCTTCTCTTTGCATGTTGATCTGCAATATAATGGGTTGAAATCTACAGACTTTTGAGAGAAAATTCGGTTTGAAGAATGATTCTTCAACAAGGTTGCTGTAGTGAGCTTTTCTCCTTCATTCTTTGATTCAAGCTTGTTTTGAGTCCCACAACTCAATCTAGAATACCAAGAGAATAGTGAGGAAGATCTTGAGGTGGTCTATAATAATATATGGAGAAGATAGTAGCTAGAGAAGGAACTTTAAAGAAATTCTACAAGAGGTATGTCTTGAAACCCATTTTTTCTGCAGAAGCATGCTTTATATTATGTCAAAATTAGTGAATTTGACTGCTTAAATGATCCTTGTGCTTCCACTACAATTGATACAACCCTACACATTCATAGCACCACAGAGGTTTGAATGTATCAGCTCTAAGGGTTCTTTGGCTTTAAGACCTTTTCCAGAAAAAGATCTTTTAGTCATTTTACCCTCAAGACAAGATTGACAAGGCGGTAATGAACTGCCTTCTAACTTATTTAGATGATCATTCTTAATCAATCTCTCAATCCCGTTGAGATTTATGTGACCCAGTCTCAAGAGTCAAAGATAGGGACACTTTCCTTTTCTTATTATAAGTTTCAGCTGTCTTAAACATCTCTATGTTCAAAACGATCTTTACCTCGATCGGTTTTAACAAATATAAGTTATTTTCTATTGCAGAACAAATTTTGATATTCTTTGAAATAATGACCACTTCATCATTCTCGAAAGAAACCTTATCATTTTGTTCCAGCAAACAAAAGATAGATATTAAACTCCTTTTCATAGAAGAAATGTAATGAACATTTTTAAGTAAAATATATCTATCTTCTATAAATAACTTCATATCTCTCACTGCTTTAGCTAAAACAACCTCCCCGGTCTCTACCTTAAAGATTGCTTCGCCTTTTGTCTACTGTCTCCATGAACTTGTTTCCTGTGAGAAAGTACAGATATGATTAGCGGCACCTGAATTTATTATCCAGGTTTTATCGTTTTCCACTAAACACACTTCGATAACAAGTAAATCATAATTATCTTATTGTTTGAATTTTATTTTCTCATCTATTGAGTTCGAAAATTCAGATGAGTTGGAAGATCAAGAACAATCCTTTATTAAAACTCTTTTAGAACTGTCAACTGCTAGTAATTTGTACGTTGAATTGATTTTACCATTAACTAATTTGGAAACGAGTATTCTAGAAGAAATCGACATGTTGAAATTTTAAACAAATTCTAATTTAGTAAAATTGCATCTAAATCCAAAATCAAGTTTTACAAAAAAAAAAAAAGTAATAATGTACCCATAACCATTATTTATTTGCAACGATACTATAGTGAGTCAGAATAAGTGCTACTAAGAGGTAGTCAAATACTCCTTCACTAAAGCAAAACAATTTTGATCAAACACTATCTCCAGAATAACTTTTATTCCTATAGTCGTCTAGTTACCATTTTCGGTCAGAAATCACTGACTCTTTAGTAATTCTATAAGTGTAACCCTCTGTTTTCAGACCTCAGAGGTCAGCCCCAACGATGCTATCGAAATGGAGAGTTGAGGTTGGGAATGGACCTAAGAAATCCTATCCATTTCTGGAGTTTGATTTGTTCTGAATCCTATGTTACAACCCTCCGAGGGAATAGCCATTGTTAAATGGCCAGCAAGGGCTACCTAAAGAACACCAGCAGGTGCAACATAGGAATCTCAGGGTCCAAACTAACGGAAGAGACCACGGGACATGTTGACACATATCCTTCACCCACTCACTATGAACTATTTTCCCATTCACCTTGCTCTTGACTCCTATAAACACTTTCTGAATGGAAATCACTCCCAGGGGTGATATGAAGCATCATATGAATTTCACGGTGTGAACTTTGTGGGGACTTGAAAGTTGAAACCAAATGTATCATATGCTTGATTTTTATTTGAACGACTTTCCCTTATTCACCTAAATCTTGATTTATGAAAATATTTTCCGAATGGAGGTCACTCCCAGGGTGACATGAAGTATCGCTTAAATATTGATTGTGATTTCTTAGGGACGTGAGAGCTAGAAATAATGTATCGTATATGTTATTAATCTCCCACTAAAGTGTTCTAATAACTTTATCATATGAGTTATTAAACTCCCACTAAAGTGTTTTACTATTAATTTGGATAAATTTATACTTAGGTTCATTTCAGCTAATTAAACAAACCTATGTCTATGTGGTTTATCCAAGTATAATACTTATAAATGGATTTAAAACTATGATGTCTAGGTGATAAACCGTTTTATTACCTCACACCACTCACATATGCTTATAAAACCGGTTAAAAATGTTCAATTATTCGGCCATAATCCCTAGGTGGGAGGTGTTCTGTAGATCGTCAACTTAAGTACCTCCAGCCTTAGATAGGATTATATACCGGTTGAGTTTGCAACCACGTTTTACAAGATGTCGACCTATTTTAACTTATTAAAATAGGTGATTAACCTACATGAGCATGCTGCTTATCTTTGTTATAGATTTTAATGTCTAATTCAATTTTATAACAACTTATAAAAATAGAAATGTTCTTATATCCACAACAAACATCAAAGCATTCCAATTTAATATAACAGTTATATTAAATAACTGAAACCCTAAACATGCATTCTATACATTATAACAATTTATAACATATATATAATTCACGTAACATACTTCCTATGGTGGGATTTTAAATCTAAATGGTATACGATATGCATAAACATGTTTAAATTTAAATACAACATACATCACATGCATAATTATTTAAATAATACTAATATGGTTCAACTTTGGTATCCTAAGCAAGAAAAATAACTAATTTATTACAACACAAGTTCAAAAACAATTTCAATTTGGTGTAGAACTGCTTGAACCAACTCGAATCAGACCCGAACAACTCGAATCAGACCTCCAAGGCATCAAAATGGGTGGAACCGGTCCAAAGATGGTTGAATTGGACCAGATTAGGTCTGAACCGAACCAGCCAAAAACCGTTTGAGGTCGAACCGGATAGGACTTGAAGAAAATCGATCGAACTGGTCAAACTTGCTCATCCTTGCTTGGTCAAACCGGTTCAGTCCTCGATACTCGCTGCTCGACTGGTTGAAACTCACTCCTCGATGCTCATTGCACGCTTCACGCTAGCTCGCTCGTCCGGTTGGTTCAAACTTTCTTAGCAATATGAGCAGTGCTGCAACAATGCCTGGACAGAAGGCTATTCTCTAGAAGCTACTCCACGACCTCGCTTGCTTCAAACACCAAATTACAACCTAATTTGGACTCTAATGGCTCCAAATAAATTACAGACTCTCGAGCATACATTTAGGCTCATAAAGAAAGAGCCACTTACAAATTTAACTTGGAAATCAAAGAGAAATCTGACAAAGTTGGAAAACCATCCATATCAGTCCTCAAAACATACAATGTTAAAAATTCACCCACCAAAACTTTAATTAACGTTAATCGAGTACTTAAATTATGCTCTGATACCAAATGATAGGATATACTAACATGCAATGGAAGCAAATAGAATCAATAACACTTTAAATACATTTAATTTGAGTTCCAAAGCATGCTTTTACAGAAAAACGCAAGTGGGTTTCAAGTTCAACATACCTTTGATGAATTCTCCTTAATCCAAGCTGCACTTCACATTAATTCAGCTCCAAATCGTTAGTGAACCACCAAGAGATCTTCTCTACTATTCTCAGCCTTGAACATGAGTGGTGGAACTCGAATTTGAGTGAAATTATGAAGGTTTCTGGGTTTCAGAGGAAGAAGATAATGAGCTAGCATAAACTCATTTCTACAGCTTCAATCTCTTATCTTCTTCTTCAAATTCATAAGTTTTATTTAACTCTTTCATGTAGGCACTCAAGAAACAGCAAGATTGCCACTTCAATTCCATGAAATGAGTGGAATAGGTGGTGAATTTGCTTGGAAACACCTCCTACTTGATAAGAGTTTGGATGTTTCCACTAACATCCAATTTCCAATTTTTATTTTATAATTTTAATTAATTCAAAAATTAATTAAAATTTGATTTAATTAATTCATAATTAACTTAATCTAAAATACCAAAATTAAATTTTCTCAAATTGAATTAAAATGGAAATTAATTTGATTTTTAATTAATTAAACATATTTAATTAATTAACTAAATATTAAATTAATCACACACATGATTTTTAAACATGAATCTCATTCATGTAATCGATATTTAAATCAATATTTAAATATTATAAACTCTCCAATTTCGTTTAATTTCAACAAATTAAACATTTAATTATATCGAATATAATTATACAAACCCTAATTTCAATTAGAACTTATTCAAATTCAAACCCTAGTTCCAATTTGAATTTTTTCAACTTGAAATTCAATTTGAACAATTCAAATTAATATCGTTCCAAATTCACTCAATTTATTAATTCAAGGTGCTCATGTTTTACGAGCTAGTAGAGGGACCTTATGGACCTACAGATCATGAGCTCCAACGATTTAAGATTAATTGGTTAACACTCTTTAGACCAAATTAATCAGTATTCGTTAACTATCAAGTCACACCACTATAGCTCGATAGTTGCACTCTCCACGCTGTAGATATATTTCTGTCCACATGATTTAACCATAATCAGTAAGTCGATCCTTCACAAGTAGTTGGTAATAACGGCTAGGTCAATATGTTGTTTTACCCCTGATATTACTTCTTGTTCCTTAAGTTCCTACTGATCCTCTAATGAACAATTGGTTTGTGATCCAATCATTAAATCGGATCCCTCTCGAGGCAATAAAAGGGTGGGACCCGATGCCAAGACCTGGATTCAGTACTTAAGAGAATAACCTTTCTCCTATCCCTAAATCAGGTAGGCATGAATTCCTTATTGCACCCTATGTCCCCAACTATCTACCCAGTCCTACCCCTGAAATGGGAGGCTTATTGAGCCAGCGTTGTTAAGCCAACCCTCACCTATGAAAATCTAAGGATAATCTCAAATAAACAAGAGTTCATAGTTAGCTCAGGATTAAGATCGAGTTACCTAGGTCATTTAAGCGGAATAGACAGTCTTAAACAGTAAACAACATTATAAAATAAGAGTAACTTATTTCTTGGTATGATCTTATGCAAATTCATTGCATAGGATGCCCGCACTTCTTATGTCAATACATGAACGAATCAGGTTCATTTCGTTTGTAGCGCCTTTACAACAACTTATAACCGCTACAGAGTCGGCCGCATCAAATAATGTTACCAGAATAAGGCACCCGATCTTATTCGTATGCTATAGGCCATTTTGGCTATTTACTCAAACTTGATCCATCTTTATGTCTCTACATAAAGTTCAAGTATTCATGTAATAGCCATGGATCTTAGTTTATAGGATTTAGAATGTATGAATGCAATTCAAAGATTCAATAACAACTTTATTGAAGAAATGTTGAATAACATCTTTATTGATAATAGAATGTGTTTAACTTTACAAATTGTGAGTTTTAGGACACACAACCCAACAACTCTCAGGCACTAAAATTTGCTCCCAAGCCAATAGAGGGCCTTTCAATGTGACAACGAAAATCCGAGATGGATAACCTGTTTCTAAGACTTTAAAACAGAAAAATTTTCAACCTAAGCTCATTTTACATGGATCTCATACAAAACAATTATAAAAAGCTCAAAATTGTGAAAATTACTCCTTTTTAAAAACAAGCAACCCATTGAGTGTGTCATCAAATTTTCATTGAAAGGAAACGACAAATAGAACAAACAGATATTAAAGCATTCATCATGACATAATTAATACAACAATTCAAATTACCAATCAAAATTTGAAATCATGAAGCATGCTTTGCCCACCCCCAACTTAAGAGCTATGTGTTGTCCTCAATGTATATTTAGGCTTTAATTCATGCTAAAGACAAAAAGAAAAAGGGGCAAGAGGAAACATAAAAAATTCCCTGGATTTTTTGGCACAAGTATGATCATTTGAAAGCATTCCTTCAAGAGCCAAAATTGTGATTCTCCTAAGAAGAAAAGTCAATGTAGTCAGTCACTTTTTAATCAAAAAAAGAATGAAATAAACAAAACAAAAGAAGAAAAAGAAAAGAAAGCAAGTAAATTTAAACTCATGGTTGCCACCAGATAGCGCAACATTTAACGTCTTTTGCTCGACACCTAGTGATGCGGGCTCAAGTGATAGAGGGTGGAGTAAACAGGAAACTTGAGCAAGCAGAGTTGACTTCTCCTTCATTGAAAATTTTAAGGTGGTGCCCATTCACCTTTCCCATATCTAGACTCCTAATCTCCACTGAACCATAAGAAAACAAGTTAATAACCTCAAAGGGACCAAGCCATTTAGATTTCAATTTACCGGGCATGAGCGATAGATGTGAATTGTAGAGCAGCACTTTCTGTCCAACTTGAAATTCCTTCCTCAAAAGACTCTTATCATGAATTAATTTCAACTTTTCTTTGTACATTATTGAGTTTTCATAGGCTTCTAGGTGCAGTTCCTCCAATTTCTATAGTTCCAACAGTCTCTCTTCACCGGCTTAGGCTAGGTTCATATTACATTGCTTGACAGCCCAATATGCTCTATGCTCAATTTCGACGGGTAGATGACATGCATTACCATACACGAGCTTAAAAGGTGTTGTTCCGATAAGAGTTTTAAATATAGTTCTGTAGGCCCAAAGAGCGTCAAGGCACGTGCTCCAATCTTTTCTAGTTGGATTGACAGTCTTCTCCAGGATACTTTTGACCTCACGATTTGATATTTCAGCTTATCCGTTCGTTTGAAGGTGGTACAAAGTGGAAACCCGATGTTGAACTCCATATTTTCTCATGAGCACCTCGATGGTCTAATTGCAAAATTGAGTACCCTGATCACTAATTATAGCTCGAGGTATGCCAAATCTAGAAAAGATGTTAGCTGTTAAGAAAACTAAAACCACAGCAGCATTGTTAGTACTAGTGGGGATAGCCTCAACCCACTTCAAAACATAATCAACTGCCAAAGAATATACAAGAAACCATATGAAGAAGGAAAGGGGCCCATGAAATTCATGCCCCAAACATAAAAAATTTCACACACAAGGATAGAATTTAGTGGCATCTCATTTCTCTTAGATAAAGATCCTGATCTCTGACATCTCTCACATGATTTACAGAATGCAAAACAGTCGGCGAACAGAGAATTCAAAATCAACCCACTATCCAAAACTTTCCTAGAAGTTCTCCTACGACTAAAATGCCTACCACAGGCTATCTCATGACAAAATGCAAGCACAGACTCAAACTCCTCATCTAGGAAACACTTCCATTTGATTTGGTCATAACAAATCTTCCAAAGTTATGGTGGATTCCAAACAAAATATTTTGAATCACTTCTTAATTTGGCCTTCCTAGAGCTAGGGATGTTGTAGAGGAACTTACTAGTAACCAAGAAATTCACAATGTCAACATACCAAGGAGTGGATGTGACTATCTGGAATAGGAACTCGTTTGGAAAATCCTCTCGCAAGGGCACAGGGTTCTCTTCTTGTACTATCCTGCTCAAATGGTCAGCTACCAAGTTTTCTACTCCCTTCCTGTTTTTAATAGCTAAATTGAATTACTGAAGGAGAAGTATCCAATGTACAAGTCGGGGTTTCGACTCCTTCTTGGTCATCAGGTACCTGAGAGCAGAGTGATCAGTAAAGATAGGAACAGAAAAGCCAAGAATGTAATAATGGAATTTATCTAAAGCAAAAATGATAGCCAGAAATTCTTTAGTCGGGGTTTCGACTCCTTCTTGGTCATCAGGTACCTGAGAGCAGAGTGATCAGTAAAGATAGGAACAGAAAAGCCAAGAATGTAATAATGGAATTTATCTAAAGCAAAAATGATAGCCAGAAATTCTTTCTCAGTCGTGGTGTAGTTAATATGGGTAGGATTTAGAGTCCTTGACACAAAGCATACGACGTGACTCTTCTTATCGACCCATTGTCCTAGGACCGCTCCAACTACTAGATTACTAGCATCGCACATGATCTCGAATAGTACGTCCCATCTTGGAGGTTGTAGAATTAGAGTGGTGGTCAACTTCTCTTTCAAAGTGTCAAAGGCATCCTGACACTCCTTATCAAAATTTAATGGAACATCTTTCTGCAGCAATATTGATAGTGGTAGTGCCAACTTCAAAAAATTCTTGATGAAACGCCTGTAGAAATCTGTGCTACCAAGAAAAGAATGAATCTCCCTAACACATGTAGGATAGGAGAAATTAGCAATAACATCTATCTTAGCTTTGTCTACCTCAATTCCCCTTGCAGAAACTAGATGTTCTAAAACAATCCCATGAGAAGCCATGGAATGACATTTTTCATAATTCAATACCAAGTTAGCCTCAATGCAATGTTTTAATAATAAGCTAAGATTATGCAAAAAAATCCTCTAAAGACTCTCCATAAATCGTAAAATCGTCCATAAACACCTCTATGCACTTTTCTATAAAATCAAAAAATATACTCATCATACACCTTTTAGAACGTACCTAAGGTGTTGAAAAGCCCAAATGGCATCCTCCTGAAGGCGTAGGTCCTATAAGTGCAAGTGAACGTGGTCTTTTCTTGGTCTTCTTGTGATGGGGATTTGGTAGAATTCAGAGAACCCATCAAGAAAACAAAAGAATGGTTTTCTGGCGAACCATTCCACCATCTGATCCAGAAAAATGGTCCTTCTTCGTTACCTCATTGAGCTTTGAAAAATTGATGCACATTCTCCACCTGTTTTGTACGCGCATTGGCACCATCTCACCCTTGTCGTTCTCTACAATTGTCATGTAGGTCGTTTACGAAATTTAGCATACCTGGGGATCTGGTGGATTTCATTCAAGAGAGGAATGTTTATCTGAACCTTTTTTAACATCTCAATCAACTCCTCGTCCATATGTTCTTGTTTTGTTCTTGCTAGCCTACTAAGAAACAGAGCTTTAGGAATATAAGGTTCAACAAAAGGTGAAGGAAAAGTACTTACCTTAGGGGTAGATGGGTGTGCCTCAGATTTACCCTTATTATTGTTAGCTTCTTCGTTGGACTTACAAAGTAGAGGTGGGTTGTCTAAAGAGGTCGTAAGTGATGGGAGTTCCTTACAACTTTCGAGAGCGATGGCATTCAAATTGGAGTGGTTCGGTTGGGCGGCAACTTCCCCAAACTCTTATTCTCTATTCGACTCACTGTAGCAACTAACTTTGTGACATGTGTGCCTAGGTTGGCCATGCTCACCCTGGTTTCTTGCTGATAAGCCTTGGTGTCCTGTGATAACTGGAAAGAGTCCTTTTTCAACTGTTAAATTTCCTGTTGAAATTTAAGGGTGTTTTCAGCCAAAGATTTGATAATGTCTTCTAAAGACATACCTAAGGAAGATGACGATGGTTGATTAGAATGTCTTCTAAATACATACCTAAGGAAGATGACGATGGTTGATTGGAATGATTAGAACTGTCATGCCCTTGTCCTTGGCCTTGACCTCCCCATTTGAGGTTAGGGTGATCATGCCAGCCTAGATTGAATACTGGGGCATGAGGATCGTACTTCCTCTAGTAACCTTCAACTATGTTGACTTGGGCTTGACGATATGCTTTAGAAGTGTGTTCTAATATTCCGCAGGATCCACAAGCTTTTACCTGAGTGACTCCTCCCTGGGCCATTTGTGTCACAAGAGAAGTTAAGTTAGAATTTGAGTTTTTAATTCCTTAAACCTCAAAATTAACAATTAAACCAGACTCAGTGGCCCTGGTTCCAAAATTTTGGTTGTTCTCCGCCATGCGTGAGACTAATTCCTGAGCCTCCCTAGGCGTTTTGTCAGCAAGAGCACCTCCAACTGCTGAGTCAATTGAGTTCCTATCATTGGTAAGCAAACCACCAAAGAAGTATTCAATCAGTAATTGGTCAAAAATCTAGTGATGGGGAAAGCTAGCACATAAGCATTTATACCATTCCCAATATTCAGACAAAGACTCATCCACAAATTATTCTAAACCAAGATATCCTTCCTTATAGAATGGGCTTTAGAAGCCAAATTTTTTTCAAAAAAATTCTTTTTAAGCTCATTTTAAGTAGTGATTGACCTTGGAGCCAAGTAGTACAACCAATCCTTGGTGTCAGCCTGTAATGAAAAGGAAACGCTCTAAGATTCAGTTGCTCTTCTATGACTTCATGAGGTCTCATACTTACACAAACCATATGGAAGTCCTTGATGTGTTTGTAAGGGTTCTCCCTTGCATTCCCTCTGAAGGTTGGCAATAGATTTCTCAGCCCCAATTTGAGTTCGAACGGCACCGTGGTAGATGGAAATACGATGCGTAGGAGCTAATAGTCCATGTCAGGCCCTGCCAGCTCCCTTAGAGTTTTCTCACGAACTTCTTCTCCCATTGTTGTGTTGTCAGCCTCTTCTGGGATTTCTTCTCTGCACCTCTTTTGGATTCTCCTCTCATCTTGGTTGATATCTGCAAGAAAAACAATATCTACACTTCTAGAGGAGCGGGTCATAAACCAAAGAAAAGCAACACACACTTTTTTATATTAATAAAAGGAATCCAAAAATTATCCTAGATTGATTGTCAAGTCTCCCTGACAATGTCGTCAGTTTGTTCGAAATCTGGGGCTGGCATCGTCGTAACTGAAGGATCTCATATCTAAGAGTTCCATGAGCACGTTCGGATCGCTCCGATCTCACAGTTACCGAAATATAGCAATATACATTCAACACATATAGTTATGCAAACAAATCTTAATTAACGGCATGCTTTGAACAAGAAAATAACAAAGGAAAAAGTTCCATAGCAGTTGAAGACGTTCTTCACACTTCGGAACTCCAATGCAGCAGAAAACCTCCATGCGATCTACCAACACCTAGCGGAAGCATCGACTGCAGCAGTTTGAACAACCGCGAACTCATGATCGCAACGAGGACGACACCACCAGTAAAGAGCCCCGGGTATTCTCGAAGTGAAAACACAAAGGGTGGTCTTTGGTGAATTTGGTAGAGGAAGGAAAAAACACAAATCGTGTAGGCGATAAGAAAGTGGGAGGGAAGAAGACGCTATCGCATAGCAGAAATGCTTAGGAGGAGCTACACGATCGTGTAGGATTTACTGAACGATCGTTTAGGAAAAGGTACACAATCGTTTAGTAAAATCGGCACACTATTCGATCATTTAGAGTATCCGATCGTGTAGGCGACAGTGTGCCATCGTTTAGGCACGAGGTAGACGATCGTTTAGGTAGAGAGTGCTATCGTATAGGCTCTCGAAAAAACTTAAGCGATCATGCTTTCTACCAACGCGTGCTCTCACGAGTTCTTTGGACGATTGACGGACGACGCAAAAATGAAAACTCTTTTCATTTTTATTTCATCGGTTATAATAACCAACTCATTCCCACTAAACCACATCCAAACGTGAAATTTGGCTTAATTATCATATAATTAACCAACTAATTAATTAATAAATATAATCATATTATATTTTTAATCTATAGTTTGATGTCACATATCTACTATAGTATTTTCTCTTCTACTTAATATAAATCATATTTATATCTAATTTCCTCCAAAATAATGTATCTCATACATTTAGCCAATTATATCATATATAATTAACCATCCAATTATATCATATATAATCAAACTTCCTCTTATCAATTTGGCATTTCAAATTAACCCAAATACTAGTTCTCGACTTTATCAAAGCTACCCAGGAGACCTAATGGATCTGTGGCTCGAAGCTCCAACGGTCCGTGAATAGCTGACTAAACTCTTTAGCCACGAGATCCACAATCTGTTAACTGTCAAGCATTCCATTAAAGACCAACAGCTGAACTGTTATTACCACAGATATATTTCTGTGTCCATCGAATATAACCAATCATGAGTACGATGACCCTACACAGATGCTCGTAAGTACAGCTAGGCCAAATTACCGTTTTGCCCCTGTAGTTACATCTCACTCCTTAAGTACCACTGATTTCTCTAATTAACAATACAACATAGTCCAACTATATGTGAACACCTCTCGGGCCAAGAGAAGGTGTGTGGCGCCACATCGTTCAAGTCTCTGAATCAGCCGTTGAGGGAGCTATCTATCTACTTACCCCTGCTTAGGGGAAGGAGTGAATTCCATCTTATGTAGCTGAGTTTCCAACTCCCAAATCACACGAATCCCCAAAATAGTAGGTTTGAATCGGCAATCTGGCCACTCGCACCCATACAAATCAAAGTACCGCCCTCAATGGCAGGATTTCCCAACTCACTCAGGATTGAGGTCATGTTACCTATGGTCATCCTAATGAAGTGAAGTCTCTGTCATGAACGGTGTTATATAACGAGACGTTAACACTTTGTGGTCAGGTCTTATACAAACTCTTTGTATAGGACGCCCCCGCTTGCATGTCCCCTACACGAATGATCAAAATCAGACCATCTGTGACAAGTCACAACACTTGTGACCATTCCATAAAATGGGCCTCATCCATAGCGTTACCAGCACAAGGCTTCCCACCTATATCCATATACTACAGACCATTTTGGTTATCACTCAAGACATGATCCACTTGTATGTCACCACATACATGCTTGAGTCACATACAGATAACCAGGGATTTTTATGTTTATTGGTTTGTATTAAGGCAAATAAAACAAGTAACTGAGAAAAATATAAGATGTGAAGTAAATATCATATATTAACAATACAAGTGTTCGTACAAACTGTTTACAAACTACAGGACACGAGAATTTAGGGCATCAACCCCAACAGTAACCACCCCCGGTCCAAGCAAAGGTAATTTATTTTCACTGATCCAAGACTTGTACCACAAATGCAGTAAAGCGGTAAGATCGAGGTCGAATCCACAGAGAGACTGTTGAATCGGCTAGGATAATTTATGAATTCCACGTGAAAAAGGGGTTTTGACGGTTTTGTGTTTTTGTAAAGTAAATTGACAAACAAACAGGGAAGAAAAAAAAACATAAGAAATAGCACAAAAAAGGGTTGAATCAAATTGATGGGAAAATCTTGGGATTAGTTTGTATGCTTTTTATTTTCTATCATTAGGCACTAGTTAATTTTACCAATCTTGTGAACCCCTCAACCTATTAGAAATTTTAATAGCCCAATTAGCCAATTTTGATAAAAATCCAAACCAACACTAATTCAGTTTAAAACTTTTCCTTCTTAATAACATACAAGTTAAACTGGAAAGCATTAAGAAAGGGTTCAATTGTTGAGACATAATATAAATCGGAAAAGCCATATCTTATAGCATGATTTATTGGGAAAGATTATACTAGGGCATACATGAGTTTGGCCAAAAAAAGTCTAGACCCTAAACATGTGATCCTAATACGTGCAACTTAATCAATAAATAATGTATAGGCTAGAATGATTTTTCATACAAGAATTTCAATAAATTAATTTGACAAAAAAATTCAAAGAAACTCTATTAATATTAAAAAAAATCACCCAAAGGGTTCACAAAAATTGATTAAATTTAACTGGTAATCCTTCAAGAATCAAGACATACAAATTATCTCAAGAAAATTACCTAGCCTCTAAAAGGCATATCGAAATTACAATGATCGAAAGAGAATCGAGGCTAACTATGGCGACAATTGCTCAGCAATTCGACTTCAATGGCTCCCAAAACCAGACTAACTCTTGAATTTTACTCTATTTTGAATTGTATTGAGGGTGTATTGGAGGCTGGACCCGAACATCCTATTTATAGGCTTCTCGCAGCATCGTAACACTTGGAAATAGCATTGCAACGCTGCGGCACAAATTGGAGAGCGTCAAGGAGGCGTCACAATGTGCCCCCCTGACGCTGGATTGCGCGCACGCGGCGTTGAACTCCGTCAATCTTCTTTGCATTGTAACTCTCTGAAGGAACGTTGCAACACTGAGTATTTTTTCCCTTAGCATTGGAGTTAAGCGTCAGGCGATGATCTAACTCCGGAGCATTGTGATGCTTGCCCGATGCTACTACCTCCCAACGTCGAATGAGCATTGGGCTTAGGATTATGAAGAGCGTTGCAACACTGAAACAAGGCAGAATCATCCTTTGTCATCTCAGCTCGATTTGGTGCATTTGACTCCTGATTTTTCCTTCTTTTTTGCTTGATTCTTCATCCTTGCATCGTACTTGCTACATGGGGTTAATTCCCCTACGAAATAAGATAAATAACGCACAAGAATTATCTAAATATAGGAACGTTAAGGCCATAAACTTAGCTCTTTTTTAGAGCTAACAGCTGCTAAGGAAGTTGTGTGGCTCAGGAAGTTCCTGACTGATCTTGAAGTACTAAACATATCTAAGCCCATCACCCTTTATTGTGATAATAGTGGTGTTGTGGCTAATTCTCGAGAGCCTAGGAGTCACAAATACAGGAAGAACATAGAGCGGAAGTATCATCTCATTCAAGAGATTGTGCATCAAAGGGATTTTATCATCATGAAAATAGCTTCAGCACACAATGTTGCTGATCCATTTACAAAGGCTCTCACAGCTAAGGTCTTTGAGGGTCACCTGCAGGGTATGGGTCTACGGGACATGCCACATCTAGTCTAGAACAAGTGAAAGATTTGTATTGGGCGCGTATTATGCTCTAATTTACTATTTTGTGTATTTTTATATTAATGTGACTTTTATGATGTACACCCCATTAGCTTTAGAACAAGTGGGAGGGGTTGATACCTTAAATCTCGTGGGTCCTGTAGTTTGTAATTGTAATGTACAAACGATTTATTTATTTAATAAAATATGTGATATTTTATTCGACATTTAGTAACATTGACTCACAAAGCCAATAAACTAACATCTAAAGTTATCTTACGTAGCTTAAACATGTTTGTAGAGATTTAGAGGTGGATTAAGTTTAAGTGATAAGCTAAATGGTTTGTAGTAGATGGATAAAACTGTATATCTTATCCTGGTGATATTACGAATAAACCCGCTTTGTAAATTTTACAAATTGTTGTAAAGCGCTTCGAATGATAAGATCCTGATCATTCATATAGAGACATGTGAGCAAGGGTGTTCTATACAAAAGGGTTCGTATAAGACCAGACAACGAAATGAATAGTCTATTTATATAACGCCGTTAATAGTAGAGACTTACATTTCACTAGAATGACCATAGGTGACATGACATGAATCCTAAGTGTGTTGTAAACTCCTGCCTATGAAAGCGATCCTTTAATTTGTATGAGTGAGAGTGGTCAGATTGCCGACACAATAAGCGTACTATTTTGGGGATTTGTCTGATTGAGGAGCTCAGAACATAGCTATACAAGACGGAATTCACTCATTCTCTAATGTCAGGTTAAGTAGATAAATTGCTCCATTAAGGGCTGATTCCGGGGCTTGAACAATGTGGTGTCACACCCTCTTTTGTCTCAATAGGGTTTGTTCATAGTTGGACTATGACTTATTGTTCATTAGATGGATCAGTGGTACTTAAGGAGTTAGATGTAACTACAGGGGCAATACGGTAATTTGGCTCACTATACTTACAAACAATTTGTGAAAGGTAATCATATTATTGACTGGTTATATCCAATGGACACAGAAATATATTTGTAGTGTGAAGATTGCAACTTTCAATCTTTAGTGGAGTGATCGATAGTTAATGGATGTTGATTATTTTAATTAAAGGAGTTTAATTAATTATTCAAGTAACATTGGAGCTTTAATCTACATGTTCATAAGGTCCCATCTGTAGCTTAACAGGGATTATTGAGAATTAATTTTGGATTAATTTGAATTTTTTAAATTAACTAAGGAAATTAATCATATGTGATATAATTAATTTAATTTAGTTATATATGATATAATTAATATAATGTATTTGATACATTATAATATAAAGTTCATTTGAGATTAATTAATTATTTGAATATGATTCAAATATTAATTATATGGATGAGATTCATATAATTAAATTTAGTATAAATATGTTTTACTTAAATGTCATGCATTATTGGGAGAAATAAACTATAGGTTATCTTGTATTTGATACAATATAAAAGCTATAGGTTATGTGTTATATTTGATATAATATATAGTTTTGATACAATATAAAAGCTATAAGTTATGTGTTATATTTGATATAACATATAGTTTAATATATACTATATAATAAGGTGGTTATTATATATATATATATATATATATATATATATATATAATTTATTAAATTATTGTTATTTATTAAATTATTTTAAATTTAATTAATTTTGTTTTGAAAATTAATTGAGGAGGGAGGTGTATCTCCCTTCCCCCTTATTTCTCTCAAGTGCTAGTGAGTGTGGAAGTTTTAACGCTTCTTCATGGTTTTTGACAAAGCACTCTCTCAAAAAAAAATTCATCCGAAAAATCTTTCAGGATAATTTTCTTCTCTCAAATTACTATTTTCCCTCTCCCAAAACACAGAGCCCACACACTCCTAAGAATTCTCTTCCTTTACAGAAAGTACGAAGGTTGCTTTTGTGTGGTGGTTTTCTCGTTGATGACCTTTTGATTCGTGATTGATCGTGACCGGAGAGGAGGCTTTCATGAAGAAGGTTTTGGTTCCAAGGGTAAGTTGATTCAAACTCTTCCTCTTCCTTTATTGCATTCTATACTTTTCTGATAATGCATAATATTTATTGTTCTATAAACTTTAATTATGCGAAAACCTAAAATTGGGACGATCGCTGCATTCGAACTTCACCGTTCCTTTAGATCATATATCTTTTTCAATTTTTTTCAGAAGATACAAGGATCTTTTATTGTAAGATACTCAATTTTCAATCCCTTATGGAGATGGTGATGAAGAAAAATCATAGATTTTGCTATATCCTGACTGGATGTTGTATTTTCTTCTTCAATTGTTTCCCCAAGGTTCATAACATCTAGGAGGATTTCGGCATCGAGAACCCATGACAAATAATTATTGTCACTAAATTAAGGGCTGCGAATTTTAATTTCATAAGGTTTTTCATGACAACACTATCACAAACATTGTATGTATATTAGAAATTTAATATTTACTATATATGCAAAATAACATTTAATTTATTAATATAACGAAGAGGAAAAAAATGGCATTTAAGGGGGGGAAATAAAAGAAGCTCGTGCTGATAACATATTGTAGAAAATGAGGCGCAACGGGAATATGGATATCAAGAAAATATAATACTAAAATTAATAAAGCATAATACATAAATAAATAACATAAGAAAAATAAGAAATTAGGAAAATCCTCCAAAATTCTCCACTTTCTCCAAAATTCATGGAATTGTCACCAATTGATATATTCTCTCAAGATCCACCAAATGCATCTATTTATAGGAAAAATGACAAATAAGAAGTAGCTTTATATGGACACTAATATTGTGTAGGTATGAGACAGATGGTAACATATAGAGTGACATATGGGGTGATAAGAGTTTGAACATTGTTGTCTTTAAGACATTAAGATTTGATATCTATATTATATCTAATTTAACATATTTATAAGGACTAGTTGCATAAATAGAATTCAAGCCCAAAATAATAGAATATATAGTACAAGGATAAAATAATTGCATATATAGATCAAAAAATAGTAAAATACTAAAAAAACTCATGCCTAGCCACCATTTTGCTCGCTTCTTCCCGGTTTTCTCAAATTATAAGCTATCACTGATAGCAGCTGTCAATGATAGCCGTTGATAGCGGCTATCAACTGCTATCGCTGATAACTTCTATCAATTGCTATCGATGATAGTTGCTATTAGCGATAGCTTTCAATTTGAGAAAAATTAATACAATCTTGAAATATTAGCTTTTAATTTGCTATCAATTATCAGTAGCTATCATTGATTCACTTTCATCAACTGGAATCAACCTTAAAATATCAATACTTAAGGCTATCAGTGGCTAATAGATTTATAAATAGTGATCAACTTTGAAATTAGACCAACAACTTTGATTAACACAGTAGCTATCACTAATAATCTTTTATCATGGCTATTACTGATAGCAACTATCATTCGCTATCATTAATAGACTTTCATCAATTAGAATAAACCTTGAAATATTAACACTTAAGGCTATCAATGATAGACTTCTATAATGGATTTGATGGAAAAATCGACATGCGCAGCAAAAATAAGAACCAATTTTACTCTAATTGCCCAAAATAAATATGTAAAAGAATTAATTAGAGTTATTTTGAAATAATACCTTTGAAGCTCCCAAAACTCATCTATCTCCACCCGAACACGAACGGACTACCACTAGAGCTGACCTACTATTCTCTGGACTTAGAACCAGGTTGTGGGACCCGATGGAAGAAGAACCCGAGAGAGAGAAAAATAGATGGAAAAAGTATAGTGAAATTGGGTTGGGTTTGGTTTTTTTTCAGCCCAATTTTAAAAACTAATTTTGCAAAATCTCCAAAACACAAGCCCATATTCATAGAAAAGGGTCATGCAAAATTGCATGAAAAAACTTCACAAAAACCCAACACCTAGAATCCACTATCTAAGTGGGCTTAATGTCTCCACTATAAGCCAACACCTAGCCCACTATTTTGTTAGTGGAATTATCCAACAAAAGTTTGGATTTTCCCACTAACTTTAGTCAAAGGGCAAAATAGTCATTTGGTCAAAGTCAAACTTTGACCAAAAAGTCAACATTTTGACTTTTTATGATTTTTTTTGTGTTGACTAATTTTGACCTCCCGAGCATGAATCCGCATTCATTTTCTCGAAATTCAAATCACATTTGAATATAAGGTCGGTCAAAGTTTGACTTTTCAAAGTCAAAAGTCAACTCTTTGACTTTTTACATCTTTGACCATTTCTATTATTTTCGAGCTTCCGAATATGACCGTATTCACATTCTTGATATTTAAATCACATTTAAATATTAAAGTTGTATCTCTAAATTGAAAAAACGACCACTATATCACATATACTTGTCGGTTTCTCTCTCTTCACCTAATTCGAATAATTCGAATTATTCTATCATTCTATTCTAAATTTATTCCATATTAGCTAGTAGGGGAACCTAATGGACCTATAGATCATGGGCTCCAACGATCCGAGATTAGCTAGCTAAACTCTTTAGACAGAGCTAATCAACATTCGTTAACTAACGGGTCATTCCACTATAGTCCCGTAGTTGCACTCCCCTCACTATAGATATATTTGTGTCCATTTGATATAACCATGATTAGTAAGCTAATCCTTCACAAGTTTTTTGTAATCTCGACTGGGTCATAAAAACTGTTTTACCCCCGAGACTACATTTTATTCCTTAAGTTCCATTGATCCTCTAATGAATAATTGATTTAAGGTCCAACCTATAAACCAAACCCCTCTTGAGCCAATGAGAGGGTGGGGCCCCTTGTTCAAGACCTGGATTCAGTACTAAAGGGAACAACCTATCTACTATCCCTATAACGGGTATGAATGAATTCCATCTTGCACCCTATGTTCCCAGCTATCCACCTGATCTTACCCTTGAAATAGAAGGCTTATTGGGTCAGCGATAATGAGTTGTCCTCACCTATGCAGATCTAAGGATAATTTCGAGTGAACAGGAGTTCATAGTTAGCTCAGGGTTAAGATTAAGTTACCTAAGTCATCAATTAACGAAATAGTCAGTTTTATACATTAAAGGGCATTTAGAACGTAAAAGTAACTATTTCATGGTTCAGTCTTATGTAAACTCTTTACATAGGATGACCCCATTTTCATGTCTCCACGTGAATGGTTTAGGATCACATCGTTTGTACTAACTACAAAATGGGTCGCGTCCATAGTGTCCCCAGAATAAGGCGCCCAACCTTATTCATATACTGTAGACCATTTTGGCTATATATATTTGAACTTGATCCACATTTATGTCACTACATAAAGTTCAAACTTAAACTTAATAGCCTCGGAACCTTAGTTTATTGGATTCATGAATATAGAATTTAAATTTACTAAAGATTTTCAATAAATGCTTTATTGAACAAGAATATGATATTACAAACTACGAGTTTTAGGACATAAAATCCAACATGATTATCATCTTTGAAAAAAACTCGATATATAGATATCACCTAAGTTCTATCACCGATATCACTAATATCACTCATATTGTGGTTATTAGTGATAGCTTATTTCACTGATGACATCATTGATAAGATGCTATCAATTATCTCGGGGATATCATGCTATCAGTGATAGTTCTCTATCACTGATAATGTGCTATCAGTGGTAGCTTCTATCACCGATAACGTGCTATCGGGTATCTTCTATTACCGATAACGTGCTATCGGTTAGTTTCTATCATCGATAACATGCTATCAGTAGTAGCTTCTATCAATCATAGCCACTGAACACCTTTTTGCCCCTTTTTTTGTCCTTTCCAAATATTTATAAGTCCCTTTTCTTTTCGATTATAGCTTCTATTACTGATAAACATGTTATTAGTGATAACTTCTAGGCACTCCACTTACATTTTAGTTCGAGATTCAACTTTATTAATTAAATTCATTAAGTTGGCTATCCATGATAGATTTCTATAAGTGGTTATTAACTATGAAAATATAATCAAAGATTAAGCTATCAATGATAGAAAATATTAGTGGTTATCACTGATAGACTTTCATCAGCTATTTATATATATTATTTGTTATAATAATCAAACTTGATGATTGGCTTGTTGGTGTGAAGTCACTTATGAATTGAGTACTTTCAAGTATTGAGTACGAAACTCAGTCTCATGATTCTTGTGAAAAAAAGGGGGAAGAAGAAAAAACTTCAAATAAAGGAAAGAAAAATTTTAAAAATAAGAGAAAGAGAAGAAGCAAAAACTAAAGAAAGGAAAGAAAATTAAATAGAAAAAATGGAAGCAAAAACCAGAGAAATAAAAAAATTAAAAAAAAAAAAGAAAGAAAGAGAAAGAGAAGAAGCAAAATATTGGAGAAAGAAAATAAAATAATAAAAAAGAAAATGGAAGAAACAAAAATCGGAGAAATAAAATAAAATAAAATAAAAGAATAAGGAATAAGCAAAAACCGAAGAAAGAAAAGAAAATTTTTTTAAAAAAAAAAAGAAAGGAAAAAAAGAAGGAAATAAAAGAAAATAAAAAATAAAGGAAAGAAGAAAATATTGAATAAAAAAGAATAAAATAATTTTTTTTTTAAAAAAAAAAAGCAAAAATCGGAGAAAGAAGAAAATGAAAAAATGGAGGAAAAAGAAAGGAAAAAAGGAAGGAAATGAAAGAAACAAAAATTGGATAAAAAAAATTTAAAAATTAAAAAGAAACAAAAATTGGAGAAAGAAAAAAAATGAAAAATGAAGGAAATAAAAAAAAATCGAAGAAAATAAAGAAAATAAAAAGACTAAAAAAAACGTGCAACAAAACAAGAGAGGAGTAAATTGAAAATTAAAAAAAAAAATAAAAAATTGACTAGTCAACTCGTCCATATTCATAAATATTTTAAAGGTATAATATATTTTTAAATTTTTTCTTTTATTCTACTGTATATATTATAAATATATTATTTATAATGCTGTTAATTTTGTTTTTTGGAAAATAATTAACATCCTTACGGATAGGATTGGCTTGAAGTACACGTGTAATAAAAGCCCACTTGAAGTATGGACCGTACTGATGACCATCTCGGCGGGCCCCTCACCGCTGTAGTGGAAGAAGTTTTTATCCACTGCTTTGTCGGTACATTGTTTCGTTTGCTCCATCTTGATCCTCAGCCGTCTGATCGCTCGTCAGACTAAATCTGACCGGTGACAATGTTGCGACTTGGTGATGAACGGTTCGATAGGGATGAATTTCGGTGTGAGTTTTTTAGCCAATACAAGATCAATTTATTTGATTATTTTGATTGGTGAGAATATTTTAGAAGGATATTCAACGTTCAAAAGCTTACATCCAGCTCTGGCCCAAAAAACTACTTTTTATGTAGCTGATCCTTGATTTGAGTCTCGAGGGGCATTCAATTAACAATTTCGTGTGCCTTTTTTTAAATGCAAAATTTTACTTCTACCGATAAAATAATCCAAAGCAAAATTTATAGAGAAAAGTTTTATATATAATGAAAAGATTTTAAAAAAAATCAACAATACACTGATAATAACAAATTAACAATATATAAAAAGATTTTTAAAAAAATCAACAGTACACTGATAATAACAAATTAACAAAAATTAATAATAATTATGTACACAAAAATTGTGATTTATTTGGAAGTATGTGAATTGAAATTTGACATTTGAAAGTATATAAACCGAATTAGAACATATTCCAAAATACATAGATAAATAAATGTGTATTTAAATTAAAAGATGGCAAAATAATGTGTCATAAAATAATAATTATGTTGATTAGTTATCATACAAATTTTTTCCGCCCTATTTTAACAATATGTTTTTTATTTAATCACTTTAAAATTTAGAGCCCAAATTTTTATGTTAAGTTCATAATTGATGTCTTTTGTATAAACAGAAACATAATAACAATAATAACAAACAAAGCAAAACAAAAAACATGTATCAATTTTCATCCTACATTTTATCAATTTGGATTATCTTTTAAGTTCAATCAAATGGGAGTTATGGCCAATATGAGCATTTTTTCAAGTTTCAACAACATGCTAGGTAAGAGATTCGAATTTCTAACCTCTTGTTCAAGAGAATAGTTTTATGTCAATTGAGCTACACCTAAACATGATGAAATGATAATTGTCATGTGCTTAATTAGTTTTAAATATCATTAAGAACTGAGCTTTAGTCCGATCCACACCAATATATATAAGATGACCTCAATTAGAATGTAATAGAATAGAACAAACTTTATTAAAATAAGAATAAAGCATATTCGTCTATCAAGATAGTGAACCACTATTTTTTAATTTATATAAGAACCTCAAAATTGATAAATGAAACATTTATAATGATCTAATATCAACCATAGTCGATCTAGTTTGACTTCTATTAAAATATCCTTCATGAAAAATGTTTAAACCTCTCTTTTGTCTTAATTTTTTTAAAAAGAAAACTAACATGTTTATAATGGAGATTCAATATTCTAGTGTAAAAGTAATGTCATGGGTAAATAAATAAACTAAACTAATTATGAAAGTTACTTATAAGTTGAAGAAAATTTGAAAATGTGTAGTGATCAAATTCTAGAAGCGAATTTCGTTGTGGATAAAAAATAAAGTATGAAAATTGCGTAAAGCATATAATATAAGATTTTAGATAAAATCAGAAATTGATTTTGATGCAAAATAATTGGTCAGCGACAAGGCCACGAGCCAAATCCAATCCAACTGTCCTTTTTTAATTATTTATTGATTAATTAGACAATTATGTGATGGGACACTGGACCATGACCACCATTTCAATGCCTTGTTTGTCTCTTTCTTCTCGAAATTTTTATTTAAAAATATTTTTATGTTCGTTGTTCGACAATTAATACAAATAAATAACTATCTTCAACAATTACACTTCACAAAATATGATCTACGTTTTTTAAGGACATAATTAGCATATATTGTCTACGAGGTTCACTACAACAAAATTGGTCTATTTCAACCCTGTTTTATCAAAAATTATGAAAAACCTTTGAAAATAATATACATTTATAAGAGATTTTTAGAAAGTCTTTGAAAAATACATTTATTTTATTGAAAGTTATAAAAAAAACCTTTGAAAAAAGAATATATTTATCGAAAGTACTTGGAAAACTTTGGAAAAATATCTTCATTTTATCAATGGTTGTAAAAAACCTTTGGAAAAGAATGTATATTATTCAGAAAACCTTAAAAAAAATCTTCATTTTGTTATGAAAAACTTTTGAAAAACGTATATATTTAAGAAATGTACTGAGAAAATCTTTGAAAAATATCTTCATTTTATCGAAGGTTATAAAAGAACATTTAAAGAAAAACAAAAAGTATTCAGAAAATCTTAAAAATATATATATATCTTCATTTTATTAGAGGTTTAGTTGCAGTGATGCTAAGAAAGATACTATTTCTCATCTCTTATACCCAAGTCTTTATATATTTTATGTTGTGCATCTTTAATTTGTGAGATCTTCTCAATCTATTTTTGTGGTAAAAATTGTTGGGGATAATGCCCTAAAATCTCATGTCTTGTAGTTTGTAAACACAGTTTATATGAACGCTTGTGATGTATAATATATGATATTTTCTTCACTACTTGACTTTGCACATTGGATATTTTATTTGTTTTACCACAAACCATTAAATGAAAATCCCTGGTTGTTATTATGTAACTTAAGCATGTATGTGGTGACATACAAGTGGATCATGTCTTAAATGATAACCAAAATGGTCTGTAGTATATGGATATATGAAGGAAACTTTATCCTGGTAACGCTATGGATGTAGCCCGCTTTGTAGAATAGTTACAAGTGTTGTAACTTGCTATAAATGGTCTAATCTTAATCATTCGTGTGGGGACATGCGAGCGGGGGCGTCCTATACAAAGAGTTTGTATAAGACCTGACCACGAAGTGTTAACGTCTCATTATATAACGTCGTTCATAACAAAGACTTCACTTTACTAGGATGACCATGGGTAACATGACCTCAATCCTGAGTGAGTTAGGAACTCCTGCCATTGAGGGCAGTTCTTTGATTTTCATGGGTGCGAGTGGCCAGGTCGCCAACTCAAACCTACCACTTAGGGGATTCGTCTGATTTGAGAGCTGGGAACTCGGCTACACAAGATGGAATTCACTCCTTCCCCGAAGCAGAGGTAAGTAGATAGATTGCTCTCTTAAGGGCTGATCCTGGGCTTGAACGATGTGGCGCCACACACCTTTTCATGACCTGAGAGGTGTCCACATATAGTAGGACGTGTTCATTAGAGGGATTAGTGCTACTTAAGGAGTAAGATGTAACTACAGGGGCAAACAGTAAATTGGCTCAGTTGTACTTACGAGCATCTGTGAAGGGTTATCGTACTAATGATTGGTTATATCCGATGGACTTGAAAATATATCTATGGTAAGGAGAGTTCAGCTGTCAATCTTTAGTAGAATGTCTGGCAGTTAACGGATGGTGGGTCTCGTGGCTAAAGAGTTTAGTTAGTTATTCACGTACCATTAGAGCTTCAAGCCATAGGTCCATAAGGTCCTCTTGGTAGCTTGGATTCAAGTTGAGAATCAGTTTTTGGGTTAGTTTAAAATGTTCAAATTGACAAAAGGCAGTTCGATTATATATGATATAATTGAACTAGTTAGTTATATATGATATGATTGATTTTATGTATGAGATACATTAATTGGAGGAGAATGGATATAAATATGACTTATATCTAGTAGAGAAGAAAACACTATGGTTGATATATGATATTAAACTATAGGTTAATGAATATAATATGATTATATTTATTATTTTATTAATTGGACAGTTATGGGATAATTTTAGTGGGAAGTTCCATTCGGTTTTCGTAACTGAAGAATAAAATGAAAAATATTTTCATTTTTCAAAGAACACAGTTAATAGCTCACAAAGTATTTGCATTCTATCACTTAGTGAATTGAGAGCCTATATGATAGCTCGAGTTTACTAGACGATCGTTTACACATGCGCGCTGCTTTCTAAACGATCGCCCACGTTTTACTAAACGATCGCTTAGCGCCGAGCTTTTACTAAACGATTGTATAGACGATCGCCTACCTTTTCCTACACGATCATGTACCTCACCTAAACGATCAAAATCTTGTCTATACGATAGACACGTCTTTCTCCCACTTGCTTGATCGTTGTATACGATCTCTTTTCCTCCTCCCCTCTACCAAATCCGAACAAAACCCACTTTTGGATTCTCACTCCGAGAATACTAAAGGTTCCAAGTGGTGGTGTGGTCCCCATTTTTTTCTATTCATGTGAAGTCCGTTCGTGGTAGACAATCGGGTGTTGCTGAACGATAGCTTGTCATTCCAGCGAGAGCGAGAGTGTCCGTTCGTGGAGAGAGCGAGATTTCTACTTAAGAGAGTCTTCAACTGGTATGTTTACTTGTTCTCTTGTTTATTTATCTCTAAGCATGTCGGTAATTTAGTAGTTTGATGCATATCTGTTTGTTTGAATGTAAATGTGAAAATTCTGTCACAATACTTTTGGAAAGATCTGCTTCCGCTCAGAGGTACTCTTGTATAAGAGTTCCTTAAAAAATAAAGTTTGTCTCTTTGATCATGATTTATCTCTTAGAGGTATAAGTTTATTTTATTAATTTTGATGCATGATTAATTTAAAACAAGTAAAATTGAGTATATTCTACTTATTTGATTTTTATATATCTTTTATGGTGTATATCTTACAGCATTATGACGCAAATGGCCAAAGATGAAGACCAATCCAAGCTTCTACCAGCGCTTTTTGTAAGATATGTCGATGTTTTTTTGCATTGGCAGATAGTAAAATTCTTGTAGTGTTTACAGAAAATTTTGTGATTATTGTTGTTTGTTCATTTTATCTTACTACAAATTTTGGTTCTGATTTTAATTTTAATGTTGGTGATATTTCTTTCGAAGGAATTATAATTGTTGACAAAGAACTATTTATGAGGGCTTTAAAATCTTTGAAAATAGCATTACAAGCCTTTCAAAATAATGAAAACTTTGGAAAAATCATTTGACAATAAATAATTATCAATAAACTATTTGCCAATTATGGAAGACATGTGACCTTTGTAAAATAATTTCGAAGATTAAAATGAACCTTTGAAAATTAGTAATATTCGAAAGTTACTAAACATTTGAAAAAGTTTTTTTTCAACACGATCACACTTTTTGAAGGTTAAGTTAACCTTTGAAAAAATATGTATCAAAGGTTTATTAAAAGTTTTTTTTTAAAAGTTGTGACCTTCCAAAATGATCAACTTTCTTGTGGTCAAACTATTATTGTATTTATTATAGGCATTCAAATAAGAGATTTTTACGCATATAATCAAAATAAACAAGTTAAATTGCACTCTAAACTTTCCTATTTTTACATGAATAGTTTATTACAATTGCTATTTATCTATTTATTATGATAATTACATATCAAGTTTGATTTTGGAAGTTGTTATTGTCTAAACCTCATGCTTAAAAATCATTAACTTGTCTATTAATCTTAACAATAATATAATATAATATGTTCTAAAGAAAAAAAAACACATGCACACATAACAAGTGATAAAATTACATTCTGTTGTATAAACTTTGAAATTTATAATATTTTAGTATTCAAACCTTCCAAATGGGTTTATTCTATAAACTCTAATTCTATCTCATCACAAATCTAATACACGTCTCCATTTAATATTATTTATCTCAATACTCCTTTTGTTAAGTTCATACAATTCTAAAGACTTACATACCAAATATTTATGCCTATTCAAAGCGCATCATTACAAATAACAAGATAACAAAAAAAAAAATGTTTAATATATTTTTTATTTTTTTAAGAATAAAAGGCCAAACTAAATAATTTTTCTTAAATACGGTTTAGAATAAAGGGATTTAAACTACATAACTTTTTTTTTATTATTAAAGTAGACATATTTAATGTTACAAATAAAATGTAATAAATCTAAAGGTTGAAGACGATTGATGAGATTCATTTAGCCAGCCAACCATGACTTTCTTCAATGTTCAAAGAAAGTGCGGGTTCCGCGAAAAAAAAAGAACAGCTACAGCCCAAACAGCACTCAAAATCAAATACATTAATAAACTTTTTCAGCTTCTATAAATAAAGATCATCTTCTTCCTCCCATCATCATCTAGTCTTCTTCGAATTACAGAAAAGCAGAGTTTCTTCTAAACATGAGACCTCCATTGTTGACGCCTCTTCTGCTCTCTTTCCTCTTCTTCTTCATTTCCCTCTCCCTTGCTCTCGTTCCTCCCAACGAGACCTTCAGGTTCGTCAATGAAGGCGACTTCGGCGTTTTCATCGTCGAGTATGACGCAACTTACAGACCCCTGAGCATCAGCAACTCGCCATTTCAGCTCATGTTCTACAACACGACGCCGAATGCATATACGCTCGCTCTTCGAATGGCGATTCTCCGCTCTGAATCTGCAATGCGGTGGGTTTGGGAAGCCAATCGCGGCCATCCGGTTCGCGAAAATGCCACATTCTCTCTCGGTGCCGACGGAAACCTAGTTCTCGCCGAATCTGACGGCACCGTCGTATGGCAATCGAACACCGCCAACAAAGGCGTCGTCAGATTGGAATTGCTCCCGAACGGTAACATGGTGCTCCTCGACTCCAACGGCAAATTCGTTTGGCAGAGCTTCGATTCGCCCACGGATACACTCCTTGTCGGCCAATCGCTCCGTCTCGGCGGCGCAATGAAGCTAGTAAGCCGCGCATCGGAGAAATCGAACGTGAATGGACCTTACAGTTTCGTGATGGAAAGAAAAGCCCTAGCTCTGTACTACAAAAGCCCGAATTCTCCAAAACCAATGCGCTACTTCGCATCCTCGAATTGGTTCACAATCCAAAAAGGCACTCTCTCAAGAGTCACTCTCAACGCCGAAGTAGAACCAGACCAAGGATTCGCCACCGAATTGAACTTGAACTACGAAGTCGCAGGATCGACGGAGACCGGCGGCACAATTCTGACACGGCCAAAATACAATAGCACATTAACATTCCTCCGATTAGGAATCGACGGCAACGTCAGGCTGTTCACATACAACGACAAAGTGGATTGGGGCCCGTCGGAGATTTCGTTCACGCTCTTCGATAGGGAATCGAATACGGAGAACGAATGCCAGTGGCCGGAGAGATGCGGGCAGTTGGGGGTGTGTGAGGAGAACCAGTGCGTGGCCTGCCCGACGGAGAAGGGGCTGCTGGGATGGAGCAAGATGTGTATGGCGAAGAAGGTAAGTTCATGTGATCCTAAAAGCTTCCATTACTATAAACTTGAAGGTGTGGATCATTTTTTGACTAAGTATAACAAAGGAGAAGGGCCAATGGGACAGAAGGAGTGCGAGAAAAAGTGCAATTTGGATTGTAAGTGTTTGGGTTATTTTTACCAAACCAGAGGCTCACTTTGTTGGGTTGCAAATGAGTTGAAGACTTTGATCAAAGTTGATAATTCCACTCATTTGGGATTCATCAAAACACCCAATATGTAGACTTTAATAATATTAGGCTCTTCTTTCTTTCTATGTAATTTCTGAATATGTGTGTCTTAAAATGTTTGTGTAATAATGGTAAAAATAAAATTGTTCGCGTAACCTTTTTTCTTTTTGCTTAGGTGAAATTTTGGAATAGTATTTATGTTGCATCCTTTCTTACAAATTTTTATCATTAGTTTTAATGTGATATTTTTTTTTTGTTGAATGATTCATCACCAATAGAGAAGTAGAAATTTAAATCTATATGTGTTTTTATGGTATGAGAATTTGAGCGCCGTTTTAGTTTGTGTTTAGGGAACAAGAAAATAATAACTATGATGTTAATAGACTAAGAAATTAAGTATTCAATTTTTCTCGTTCACACTTGTCAAAGTAAAAAAAATAAGTAATTTGAATAGTTAACTTAATTATTATCAAATAATTATAAATATATATGTATATTTACTATGATAATTATAAAATACTTTTTTAAATAGTAATGTATAGCCAATATTTAATCTAAATATTGATTTATTAATAAACATTAAAAGATTAAATTAAATTAAATTAAATATTTGTAAATAGATCTTTTTTGTTCAATAATTCCGGGAGTGAGTTATTCTAACTTTGACATCTTGGTTATATTTTCTTATTAATTATTTGACCTCATTTAACTAAATTGAAGCTAACTTCATAGTTATAGTGTCACCATTTTTTTAAAGTCGAAAATTCAAATCTTTGTTCCTATTTTAACTGAATTAGAAGAACTCTTATTTATATTATATCAACCATATATAAGGATTGATGAACAAAAGTACCTTCAAATGAAATTAAAACCTTATATTAGATCAATTATATATAAGGATTGATGTACAAAAGTACCTTCAAATGAAATTAAAACTTTTTATACAGTTAAGGGTAGATTTTGGCAACATAAATCAAAACCAAGTTGTATTCAATCAGAGATTCAAATTTCGATCAAATTAACAAATTTTAGAAGATAAATAAGAAGATGGTCGAGACCAAACACAAAATTGGTTAGCAATGATAATAAAATAAAATGTATAATTGGAACAATAAATATTTTTTTTTTTCATTATTTTCAATATATTCTCGTCAAATTAATTTTTATCTTTTTTTCATATTTTCAAAATTTTCATTGTGTTGGTTACTAATTTCAAAATTTATACCAATTCTTATCATATTTAAATCAATCTCAATCTTTGTGATTCAATATTTTTAAAAAATGTTTATTATCGACACATAAGTTTAGAACTCGATTTTGGTTTGTCATACTTTCTTCTTGTACTGTTTTTACTGGCTTTACGATGAATAAGACTTCTGTTTGATGGAACATGGAATGAAAATTTTCAACCATTTGTGAAACATATTCAATGTAAACTTTTTCCTCTCGCAATCTAACTTATCTCGGTTGACAATATATTGAGATGGATGTTGGTTTTATCAGAATGCCCCCAAAATGATATATGTGTAGTTGTTAAGCATGTCTTTGTGTTCGTTCGAGGTATGAAAATACATTGTATTTGGATAATGAATTAGTAGGAACAAATCCTCCTCCCCAACCTTCTAAGTGCAACATACTATATTTGAATAATAAGTTAGCAAGAACGAAGTGATGGCTCTTTGCTTGCTTGTTTTTTTTTCCAATTATTCCAACAGTTCTCAATCTTTCACTTACTCTTGTTTTTCCTTCAATTTTCTCTTCTGTTTCATAACTTTAGTTCTTGGAATGCATTTGAATGGTTGATTCATTTTTATATTTATGAGTTAAAAGCCAGTCATAAATAGATGTATAATCTGTTTCTGTTTTGGAATCCTAAAAAATAGGAAACAATATTTATTTAATTTTTCTAAAGATTACAATTAGTTTGAAAACACATTCTTATTCATATATCTTAAATAAGGATTAGGTAAATCTTTATTTATATTTGAAAAAGTAAAGAGAATCTCTATATATCATATTTACAGATTTTAGTTTATCACTTCGTTCATACCAAAAAAGAGGAGAGCATATGTGTAAAACAGAAAAAATAGGGAAGGAAGATTGGGAAATGTATGAAAAGAAAGATTGATGAAGGTTTTAGGTTTGTTTAACTATGGATTGTCGATTTTGTGATTATGGAAAAGTTTATAGACACTACTTCGACTTCCAATTTTTTAATTCGTTATCTACTTTTTACCAATGATTTAAAAAACTAAGTCAAATTTTGAAAACTAAAAAAAGTAGCTTTTAAAAAATCCAATTTTGTTTTTTAAATTTGACTAAGAATTCGAATGCAAATTATTGTAAGAAATAGTGAAAGAATAGATCTAATTTTTAGAAATAAAAAATCAGAAATGAAATAGTTATCAAACGGGGTCTAAATTGGCAAGTTTGTTTTTTTCAGAAATAATTAATAAGACTTTCTGCATAAAAAAGGCTTAAGAATAGACCCATATTACATTAATATCTTGAACATTCCATTTTTTACTAAATAAAAAAATAAATAAAAAATAAAAAAATAAAAAATCAAGTGGTCTCTTTATTTTCACTAATATCAGTAGTTATTTATCATTGAATCCTCATCCAATATTTTTATAAATCAAAAGTAAATTAAAAAATCAGTCTAAGGATTTATGTATCTCTCTCATCCATAGGTAGCCTAGATTTGTGTGTATTTATGCACGAGGGCTTATCTCTCTTCCTTGTCCACTCTTCTCTCCCATTCCCATTTTCTTCATCATCTTTTTCGTCAAATTTCTCCTATTCCCTCAAATCCACTCCTCTCATTTTCCCTCTTTTCATTCTCCTCCACCAATCTTTCTCTTCGCCTCGTTCATCACCTCCAATCTCTGTCATTGTTGTGCTAAAGAAAGTTGCAGAAATCGGATGATGCGGCTGGAGGCAATGCTGCAGTCGTCGCCCTCGAGGAGAAAATAGAGTTGGGCGAGCTTGACGAACAACAACAGGACTCGGACAAAGTCAGAGAAAATGGAGTCGTGGACAAGCGATGGCTGACGCGGCGGATGATCAAACGACGACAAATGGGGATGGACAGTGGCGGCAAGGGCTTCACTTTTCCTCTTCTATTTTCTAACCCTAAAAATACATATACTTCATACATATACACGTTATTTGATATAGGAGATGATGAGTTTTATTTATTTAGACTACATTTTTATGCTATATATTGTGGTATATATTTTTGTTTATTTGAAAATTGGTATCTATACATTTATTTGATATATATGATTTTTTTATTATTTAGACTACTTGTTTTATGATATATATTGTGGTATTTGATACATTCTTGAACAATGTATCAGATTTGTGCTAATGTTCTAACTAATACAAAAACATATACTTCTAAATATATATGATATGTACTTAGATACAATTGGTTTCATGACAACTAAATGGTTTTTCTAACAGACTCATTGTTATTTTTAAATATACCTTAAAATATTATATTGAATGTTTGTAAATATCCCAACCAATATATAAAATTATTGTTAAATATATTTGAAATATACTCAAATAGATGGTTGTATCATTCGAAAGTTTCGCAATTAATATGATTTTCTTTTCCATTTTCATGTATGAGATTTTCTTCGTTTTTCTTAAATAGATGGTTATTTTTAAATATACTTTTAAATATTATGTAGATGTTTGTAAATATTCTAACCATTATATAAAATATATTCACAATATATCATAAAATTCATTAAAGTAGTAAAAAATTTCAATAAATCACGACTTGACGATAACTCCCTAATAGTAGTAAAAAATCCCAATACATATGTGGCTTCAAATTAATTTTTTAATATCATAATTTTCAAATAAACAAAAATATATACCACTTTTCAGATTCTACTAATTTTGTTTGTTTTTTTTAAAAATAATTTGATCTAATTTATAGTATATAATATGAGGTATATATTCTGAAAATAATAAATATACATGGGTAGATATGAAAAATTTTTTTTGCAGAATATATAATTAAATAGGAAAGAAACTAATTAATTTTGTACTTGGATGAAAAAGATAATATATATGACAAAGTATGTGAAATATATATATATTTAAAATAATCTGAGAAATATTTGAAAAACCATTGCATATATTTGATATGAGCTTGTATATATACATAAAAAATGAAAAAAATAGAATTTTTAAAATCAAAATCCTAAAATAAAATCATATTTCTTTCTCAAATTAAAAAAGGAGAAAAATATATTAAATGTATTTATAAATGAAAAAAATGATAAATTTGTCAAAAATTAATAATATATCTTCTCTGAAAATATTATTTATGAAATATATGGGAATTTTAGGATATATTTTTTAAATATTGTAGTTAGGAA